>NC_045781.1:2624771-3280964 GCF_008692025.1 Phocoena sinus
ACTTAAATCAACTTTATTCACTTGTGTTTTACAAGTATTCTTAAATTTCATGAGAAAAACAAAGCTATCTTTCATCTCGTTATTTCTCTTGATGACAATTTTGTTATATATATAGTAAGCATAAAATTTCACAGAAGAACCTAAACATTTAAGCATATGGCTCGAAAAAAATTTTTTTTTAGTTATGCTTGACATATATTAAGCAGTTCACTTGGGAGTATGTTTTATTCTTAGGCTAAATTAATAACATTACCATCTAAAACATTTAATTGCTATAGCATAAATTTGTTTGACTAGTCTTTATTTAAGCCAGTTAAATAAAGCTATTATACAGACTGATTTATATCGGTATGATCTGGAGGTAAAAAATACCAGGAATACAAATGTACACAGAGATACAAAAACATACAGAGAGCTGCAAATAGATCTTACAGCTTTAAAACTTTTAGCCCTGTGTCAGGTATTATAATACAAAATTAATTAGTTTATTAAAAAACTACTTGATCCCAAATATGTTTCTTAATGATGGGACAAGTAAAGGTCCCAGCTCAGATGGGAAAAAATTTTCTAATATATGTGGAGAAGACTTGAATTTTCCATTATTACAGAAATCTTTCTTTCAAATTTTCTTCCAAAAAAAGAACCCTCCTACATGGTTGGTGGGAGTGTAAATTGGTACAACCACTACGGAGAACAATAGGGAGGTACCTTAAAGATGAAATAGTGCCACCGTAGGATACAGCAATCACAATTCCGGGCAGATATCTGGAGAAAACCATGGTCAAAGAGATACATGCACCACAGTGTTGTTTACAATAGCCAAGACAGGGAAGCAACCTAAATATCTATGGACAAATGAATGCATAAGGAAGATGTGATACATATATACAATGGAATATTACTCAGCCCTAAAAAAGGATGAAATAGTGGATTTCCAGCCACAGGGAAGGAAGTAGAGATGACCATACTAAGTGAAGTAAGTCAAACAGAGGAAGACAAGTATCATATGATATCACTTAAAGGTGGAATCTAAAAATGGATACAAGTGAATGTCTATACAAAACAGAAACAACCTCACAGACTGAAAACAAACATCGTTACCAAAGGGGAAGGGTGGAGGGAGACGTTAGCACATTGACATTGACATATAACACACTAATATTTATAAAATAGATAATCAACCAGGACCCACTGTAATGTAGAAGGAAATCTACTCAACACTCTGTCATAACCTATATGGGAAAAAAACCCAAAATGGAATATATGTACTCCCATATATAACAGTATCAAGTTGCTACGCACCGCCACCACCCCCAAAAAAGAAAAAACAACCCACAACATTGTAAATCACCGATACTCCAATACGAAATAAAAATTAAAACAAATCAAAAATGCCAACTCTATTCCCCTTCAGGCCTCAGTAACCAGGGCTGGTGTCACATCCCTGGAGCCTAAGCAGGCTTGGGTTTCAAGACTGGACTGTCGTGGGGCTGATGGAGCTCAGAAGGATGTACCAGCAAATGAGCCCCGTCCCTTGGTCCTGGAGTGCCCAGTCCCCTCTGCATGAGACCATCATCTCTAGGTCCAGGCAGCGCCCCCCTACAGCTGAACCGAGCCCCACGCGCCCAAAGGAGGGTGGGCCCTCTGGACTGGCGGAGCTTTGAAAAGGCCCCTGGGATCCACATCTCCTGGGGGTGGGGGTTCCCTCCTCCAGCCTCCTTCCTAGAAGTCAACCCGCCTGAGGACCACAGATCCTGAGCAGAGTGGTTTGGCAGGGGTTAGGATTTATCCTGGGAGTGAAGGGTAAGTGAGAAAGAAGCAATGAGACACAAGACTTTGGGTGTTCCTTCTGGCATATTCCACTCTAATTGAGGACCCAGGAACAGGACTTTCCCTAAGGCTCTTGTTGCCACAGCATCCAGACTTGGGCATGAAGAAATGCTGCCGCCTTGTGGTCTTTCCCCACAACAACAACTTTAAAACAGGTGCTGATGGTCATTTAGTAGTCACAAGGCCTGTGGGCTGTAAACACCTGCCCTCAAGAAATGTCCCGGGATAGGTCATTGAAAAAAAAAATTCAAAACCGGGCAGACGTTCAAGAAGCCCACGTTAAGAGCTAAATTTTACTCAACCTGTATTTAAAAAAAGCACATGGAAATATAGGCAACATCACTAATTATGAAAGGAATGCCAATCAAAACTACGATGAGGTGTCACCTCCCACAGAATGGCCATCATCAAAAAATCTACAAAGAGACAAATGGAGGAGACCTTCAAGATGGTGGAGGAGTAAGACGTGGAGATCACCTTCCTCCCCACATATACATCAGAAACACATCTTGGGCTCCCCTGGTGGCGCAGTGGTTAAGAATCCTCCTGCCAATGCAGGGGACAAGGGTTTGAGCCCTGGTCTGGGAAGATCCCACATGCCACGGAGCAGCTAAGCCTGTGTGCCACAACTACTGAGCCTGTGCTCTAGAGCCTGTGAGCCACAACTACTGAGCCTGCATGCCACAACTACTGAAGCCTGCATGCCTAGAGCCTGTGCTCTGCAACAAGGGAAGCCACCACAATGAGAAGCCCGCGAACCACAGCGAAGAGTACCCCGCGCTCACCACATCTAGAGAAAGCCTGCACAGAGCAATGAAGACCCAAGGCAGTCAAAAATAAATTAATTAAATTAATTAATTAAAATAAAATACATCTACATGTGGAACAGCTCCTACAGAACACCTACTGAATGCTGGCAGAAGACCTTAGACTTCCCAAAAGGCAAGAAAGTCCCCCACATACCTGGATAGGGCAAAAGAAAAAAAGAAAAAACAGAGACAAAAGAATAGGGATGGGACCTGGCCCTCTGGGAGGGAGCTGTGAAGGAGGAAAAGTTTCCACACACTAGGAAGTGTGTGGAAACACACTCCTCCTCACTGGAGGAGACGGGGGGTGGCGGTGGGGGGGGAAGCTTCGGAGCCATGGAGGAGGGCGCAGCAACAGGGGTGCGGAGGGCAAAGCAGAGAGATTTCTGCACAGAGGATCAGTGCCGACCAGCACTCACCAGCCCGAGAGGCTTGTCTGCTCACCTGCCAGGGCAGGTAGGGGCTGGGAGCTGAGGGTCCGGCTTCGGAGGTCACACCCCCGGGAGAGGACTGGGGTTGGCTGCGTGAACACAGCCTGAAGGGGGCTAGTGTGCCACAGCTAGCCGGGAGGGAGTCCGGGAAAAAGTCTGGACCTGCCTAAGAGGCAAGAGACCAGTGTTTTGGGGTGCGTGAGGAGAGGGGATTCAAAGCACCACCTACCTAAATGAGCTCCAGAGATGGGTGCAAGCCATGGCTATCAGCACAGACCCCAGAGACGGGCATGAGACGCTAAGGCTGCCGCTGCCACCAAGAAGCCTGTGTGCAAGCACAGGTCACTCTCCATACCTCCCCTCCTGGGAGCCTGTGCGGCCCGCCACTGCCAGGGTCTGGTGATCCAGGGACAACTTCCCCAGGAGAACACGTGGCATGCTTCAGGCTGGGGCAACGTCACGCTGGCCTCTGCTGCCGCACGCTCACCCTGCATCTGAACCCCTCCCCCCCCCCCCCCAGCCTGAGTGAGCCAGAGCCCTCTAACCAGCCACTCTGTTAACTCCCTCCTGTCTGGCCGGGAACAGACGCCCTCTGGCGACCTACACACAGAAGCGGGGCCAAATCCAAAGCTGAGCCCCTGGGAGCTGTGAGAACAAAGAAGAGAAAGGGAAATCTCTCCCAGCAGCCTCAGGAGCAGCGGATTAAAGCTCCACAATCGACTTGATGTACCCTGCATCTGTGGAATACATGAATAGACAACGAATCATCCCAAATTGAGGAGGTGGACTTTGGGAGCAACTGTAGACTTGGGGTTTGTTGTATATGACTGACCATTTTCTGATTTTTATGTTTATTTTAGCTTAGTTTTTAGTGCTTGTTATCATTGGTGGATTTATGTATTGGTTTCGTTGCTCTCTTTTTCCTATTATTACCGTTTTTATTTTAATAATATATTTATTTTTTATTTTAATATCTTTATTTTATTTTATTTTTTCTTTCTTTCTTTTTTTCCCTCCCTTTTCTTCTGAGCTGTGTGGCTGACAAGGTCTTGGTGCTCTGGTCGGCTGTCAGGCCTGAGCCTCTGAGGTGGGAGAACCGAGTTCAGGACATTGGTCCACCAGAGACCTCCCAGTCACACGTAATATCAAATGCAGAAAGCTTTCCCAGAGATCTCCATCTCAACGCTAAGACCCAGCTCCACTTAATGACCAGCAAGCTCCAGTGCTGGACGCCCCATGCCAAACAACTAGCAAGACAGGAACATAACCTCACCCATTATCAGACAGGCTGCCTAAAGTCATACTAAGTTCACAGACACACCAAAACACACCACTGGACGTGGTCCTTCCCACCAGAAAGACAAGATCCAACTTCATCCACCAAAACACAGACACTAGTTCCCTCTACCAGGAAGCCTACACAACCCACTGAACTAATCTTACCCACTGGAGGCAGACACCAAAAACAATGGGAACTACGAACCTGCAGCCTCTGAAAAGCAGACCCCAAAAACAGTAAGGTAAGCAAAATGAGAAGACAGAGAAATACACAGCAGATGAAGGAGCAAGATAAAAACCCACCAGACCAAACAAATGAAGAGGAAATAGGCAGTCTACCTGAAAAAGAATACAGAGTGATGATAGTAAAGATGATCCAAAATCTTGGAAATAGAATGGAGAAAATACGCGAAACGTTTAACAAGGATCTAGAAGAACTAAAGATGAAACAAACAATGGTGAACAACACCATAAATGAAATTAAAAATTCTCTAGAAGGAATCAATAGCAGAATAACTGAGGCAGAAGAACGGATAAGTGACCTGGAAGATAAAATAGTGGAAATAACTACTGCAGAGCAGAAGAAAAAAGAATGAAAAGAATTGAGGAGAGTCTCAGAGACCTCTGGGACAATTAAATGCACCAACATTCGAATTATAGTGGTCCCAGAAGAAGAAGAGAAAAAGAAAGGGAATGAGAAAATATTTGAAGAGATTATAGTTGAAAACTTCCCTAAGATGGGAAAGGAAATAATCAAGTCCAGAAAGCACAGAGAGTCCAATTCAGGATAAATCCAAAGAGAAACACACCAAGACACATATTAATCAAACTATCAAAAATTAAATACAGGGCTTCCCTGGTGGCGCAGTGGCTGAGAGTCCGCTGGCCGATGCAGGGGACGCGGGTTCGTGCCCCGGTCCAGGAAGATCTCACATGCCGCTGAGCTGCTAGGCCCGTGAGCCATGGCTGCTGAGCCTGCGCGTCCAGAGCCTGTGCTCCACAATGAGAGAGGCCACAACAGTGAGAGGCCCATGTAACGCAAATAATAATAATAATAATTAAATACAAAGAAAAAATATTTAAAGTAACAAGGGAAAAGCAACAAATAACACACAAGGGAATCCCCATAAGTTTAACAGCTGATCTTTCAGCAGAAACTCTGCAAGCCAGAAGGGAGTGGCAGTACAGATTTAAAGTGATGAAAGGGAAACACCTATATCCAAGATTACTCTACCCAGCAAGGATCCCATTCAGATTTGATGGAGAAATTAAAAACTTTACAGACAAGCAAAAGCTAAAAGAATTCAGCATCACCAAACCAGCTCTACAACAAATGCTAAAGGAACTTCTCTAGGCAGGAAACACAAGAGAAGGAAAAGACTTACAATAACAAACCCAAAACAATTAAGGAAATGGTAATAGGAACATACATATTGATAATTACCTTAAATGTAAATGGATTAAACGCTCCAACCAAAAGACATAGACTGGCTGAATGGATGCAAAAACAAGACCTGTATATATGCTGTCTACAAGAGACCCACTTCAGACCTAGGGACACATACAGACTGAAAGAGAGGGGATGGAAAAAGATATTCCATGCAAATGGAAATCAAAAGAAAGCTGGAGTAGCAATTCTCATATCAGACAAAATAGACTTTAAAACAAAGATTATTACAAGAGACAAAGAAGCACACTACATAATGATCAAGGGATCAATCCAAGAAGATATAACAATTGTAAATATTTATGCACCCAACATAGGAGCACCTCAATACATAAGGCAAATGCTAACAACCATAAAAGGGGAAATCTACAGTAACACAATCATAGTAGGGGACTTTAACACCCCACTTTCACCAATGGACAGATGATCCCAAATGAAAATAAATAAGGAAACACAAGCTTTAAATGGCACATTAAACAAGATGGACTTAATATTTATAGTACATTCCATCCAAAAACAACAGAATACACTTTCTTCTCAAGTGTTCATGGAATATTCTCCAGGATAGATCATATCTTAAGTCACAAATCAAGCCTCGGTTAATTTAAGAAAATTGGAATCGTATCAAGTATCTTTTCTGACCACAACACTATGAGACTAGATATCAATTACAGGAAAAAGACTGTAAAAAAATACAAACACATGGAGGCTAAACAATACACTACCTAATAACCAAGAGATCACTGAAGAAACCAAAGAGGAAATCAAAAAATACCTAGAAACAAATGAAATGAAAACACGACAATCCAAAACCTATGGGATGCAGCAAAAGCAGTTCTAAGAAGGAAGTTTATAGCAATACAATCCTACCTTAAGCAAGAAACATCTCAAATAAACAACCTAACCTTACACCTAAAGCAATTAGAGAAAGAACAACAAAAAAAAACCCAAAGTTCTTAGAAGCAAAGAAATCATAAAGATCAGACCAGAAATAAATGAAAAAGAAATGAAAGAAACAATAGCAAATATCAATAAAAATAAAAGCTAGTTCTTTGAGGAGATAAACAAAATTGATAAACCATTAGCCAGATTCATCAAGAAAAAAAGGGATAAGACTCAAATCAATAGAATTAGAAATGAAAAGGAAGTAACAACTGACACTGCAGAAATACAAAGGATCATGAGAGATTACTACAAGCAATTATATGCCAATAAAATGGACAACCTGGAAGAAATGGACAAATTCTTAGAAATGCACAACCTTCCAATACTCAACCAGGAAGAAATAGAAAATATGAACAGACCTATCACAAGCACTGAAATTGAAACTGTGATTTAAAATCTTCCAACAAACAAAAGCCCAGGACCAGATGGCTTCACAGGCGAATTCTATCAAACATTTAGAGAAGAGCTAACACCTATCCTTCTCAAACTCTTCCAAAATATAGCACAGGGAGGAACACTCCCAAACTCATTCTACGAGGCCACCATCACCCTGATACCAAAAGCAGAAAAAGATGTCGCAAAAAAAGAAAACTATAGACCAATATCACTGATGAACATAGATGCAAAAATCCTCAACAAAATACTAGCAAACAGAATCCAACAGCACATTAAAAGGATCATACACCATGATCAAGTGGGGTTTACTCCAGGAATGCAAGGATTCTTCAATATATGCAAATCAATCAATGTGATACACCATATTAACAAATTGAAGGAGAAAAACCATATGATCATCTCAATAGATGCAAAGTTTTCAACAAAGCTTTCAACAAAATTCAACACCCGTTTATGATAAAAACCCTTCAGAAAGCAGGCATAGAAGGAACTTACCTCAACATAATAAAGGCCATATATGACAAACCCACAGCCAACATCGTCCTCAATGGTGAAAAACTGAAACCATTTCCACTAAGATCAGGTACAAGACAAGGTTGTCCATGCTCACCACTATTATTCAACATAGTTTTGGAGTTTTAGCCACAGCAATCAGAGAAGAAAGAGAAATAAAAGGAATCCAAATCATAAAGAAGAAGTAAAGCTGTCACTGTTTGCAGATGACATGATACTATACATAGAGAATCCTAAAGATGCTACCAGAAAACTATGAGAGCTAATCAATAAATTTGGTAAAATAGCAGGATCCAAAATTAATGCACAGAAATCTCTTGCATTCCTACACACTAATGATGAAGAATCTGAAAGTGAAATTAAGAAAACACTCCCATTTACCTTTGCAACAAAAGGAATAAAAAACCTAGGAGTAAACCTACCTAAGGAGACAAAAGACCTGTATGCAGAAAATTATAAGACACTGATGAAAGAAATTAAAGACGATACAAATAGATGGAGAGATATACCATGTTCTTGAATTGGAAGAATCAACATTGTGAAAATGACTATGCTACCCAAAGCAATCTACAGATTCAACGCAATCTCTATCAAACTACCACTGGCATTTTTCACAGAACTAGAACAAAGTTTCACAATTTGTATGGAAACACAAAAGACCCCAAATAGCCAAAGCAATCTTGAGAAAGAAAAACGGTGCTGGAGGAATCAGGCTCCCCGACTTCAGACTATACTACAAAGCTATGGTAATCAAGACAGTATGGTACTGGCACAAAAACAGAAATATAGATAAATGGAACAGGATAGAAAGCCCAGAGATAAACCCACACACATATGGTGACCTTATCTTTGATAAAGGAGGCAAGGATATATAATGAAGAAAAGACAGCCTCTTCAATAAGTGGTGCTGGGAAAACTGGACAGATACATGTAAAAGGATGAAATTAGAACACTCCCTAGCACCATACACAAAAATAAACTCAAAGTGGATTAAAGACCTAAATATAAGGCCAGATACTATCAAACTCTTAGAGGAAAACATAGGCAGAACACTCTGTGACGTAAATCACAGCAAGATCCTTTTTGACCCACCTCCTAGAGAAATGGAAATAAAAACAAAAATAAACAAATGGGACCCAATGAAACTTCAAAGCTTTTGCACAGCAAAGAAAACCATAAACAAGACAAAAAGACAACCCTCAGAATGGGGGGCAATATTTGCAAATGAAGCAACTGACAAAGGATTAATCTCCAAAATTTACAAGCAGCTCATGCAGCTCAATATCAAAAAAACAAACAACCCAATCCAAAAATGGGCAGAAGACCTAAACAGACATTTCTCCAGAGAAGATATACAGATTGCCAACAAACACATGAAAGGATGCTCAATGTCATTAATCATTAGAGAAATGCAAATCAAAATTACAATGTGATATCATCTCATACAGGTCAGAATGGCCATCATCAAAAAATCTACAAACGATAAGTGCTGGAGTGGGTGCGTAGAAAAGGGAACCCTCTTGCACTGTTGGTATGAATGTAAATTGATACAGCCACTATGGAGAACAGTATGGAGGTTCCTTAAAAATCTAAAAATAGGACTGCCATACGACCCAGCAATCCCACTACTGGGCATATACCCTGAGAAAACCATAATTCAAAAAGAGTCATGCGGGCTTCCCTGGTGGCACAGTGGTTGAGAGTCCATCTGCCAATGCAGGGGACGCGGGTTCGTGCCCCGGTCCGGGAAGATCCCACATGCCGCGGAGCGGTTGGGCCCATGAGCCATGGCCACTGAGCCTGTGCATCCGGAGCCTGTGCTCTGCAACGGGAGAGGCCACAACAGTGAGAGGCCCGCGTACAGAAAAATAAAAGCTCCCTGCAAAAGACCAGAACCAGATGGCTTCACAGGTGAATTCTACCAAACATATAAAGAAGAACTTACACTGATCCTTCTTAAAACTCTTCCAAAAGATTGAGGAGGAGGGAACACACCCAAAGACATTCTATGAAGCCACCATCACCCTAATACCAAAATCAGACAAAGATGCCACCAAAAAAGAAAATTACAGATTAATAACTGATGAATATAGATGCAAAGATTCTTGACAAAATATTAGCAAACCAAATCCAACAACACATAAAAAATATCATATACCACAATCAACTTGGATTCATCCCAGGGTCACAAGGATAGTTCAACATACAGAAATCAATGAATGTGATACACCACATTCAACAAAAGACAAAAACCACATGATCATCTCAACAGATGCAGAAAAAGCATTTGATAAAATTCAACATCCATTCATGATAAAAAAATCTTACTGAAGTGGGTACAGAGAGAATATATCTCAACATAATAAAAGCTATTTATGACAAACCCACAGCCAATATAATCATCAATGGTAAAAAGATGAAAGCATTCCTGCTAAAATCTGGAGCAAGAAAAGGATACCCTCTCTCACCACTTCTATTCAATACAGTATTGGAAATCCTAGCCACAGCAATAAGACAAAACAAAAAAAAGAAATAAAAGTATTCATATAGGAAGGGAAGGGGTTAAATTGTCATTACATGTAGATGACATGATAGTACATATAGAAAACCTTAAAGACTCAACACAAAACCTACTATAACTATAAATTCAGCAAGCTAGCAGGATACAGGATTAACATACAGAAATTGGTTGCATTTTACACTAACTATGAAGTATTAAATAGGGAATGTAAACAAACAAACAAAACAAATGGTACCTTTTAAAATCACACCAAAACAAAATAAAACAAAACTTAGCAATAAACCTGACCAAGGAGGTTAAAGACTTACATGCTGAGAACTATAAAACATTGATAAAGTAAACTGAAGATGATACAAAGAAATGGAAAGACATCCCATGCTCTTGGATTGAAATAATTAATGTCATTTAAATGGCCATACTACCCAAAGCAATCTATAGATTTAATGTGATCCCCATCAAATTACACGACATTTTTCACAGAACTAGAACAAATAATCCTAAAATTTATGTGCAACCATAAAAGACCCAGAATTGCCAAAGCAATCCTGAGGAAAAGGAACAAAGCTGGAGTCATAACCCTCCCAGACTGCGGACAATTCTACAAAGCTACGGTAATCAAAATGGCATGGTATTGGCACAAAAACAGACATATGGATCAACAGAACTGATAGAAAGCCCAGAAATAAACCCACACACCTACAATTAATCTTCTACAAAGGAGGCAAGAATATACAATGGGGAAAAGACAGTCTCTTCGGCAAGAGGTATTGGGAAAGCTGGACAGCCACATGTAAATAAATGAAGTTAGAACACACCCTCACATCACACACAAAAATAAGCTCAAAATGGCTTAAAGACTTAAACGTAAGACATGACACCATAAAACTCCTAGAAGAGAATATAGACAAAACATTCTCTGGCATAAATCATACTGATGTTTTCTCAGGTCAGTCTGCCAAGGCAATAGAAATAGAAACAAAAGTAAATAAATGAGACCTAATCAAACTTACAAGTTTTTGCACAGCAAAGGAAACCATAAACAAAATGAAAACAACCTATGGAATGGGAGAAAATATTTGCAGATGATGCGACCAACAAGGGCTTAATTTCCAAACTATATTGTACAAACAGCTCATCCAACTCAGCAACAAAAACCCCACCCGATCAAAAAATGGGCAGAAAACCTAAATAGACATTTCTCCAAAGGTGACATACAGATGGCCAACAGTCATATGAAAAGATGCTCAGCATCACTTACTATTAGAGAAATGCAAATCAAAACAATGGAATACAATGAGGTATCACCTCACACTGGTCAGGATGGCCATCATTAAGAAGTCTACAAATAACAAATGCCGGAGAGGGTGTGGAAAAAAGGGAACCCTCCTACACTGTTGGTGGGAATGTAAGCTAGTGCAGTCACTATGGAAAACAGTATGGAGGTTCCTCAAAAAACTAAAAATAGAGTTACTATATGATCTTGCAATCCCACTCCTGGGCATGTATCTGGACAAAACTGTAATTCAAAAAGATACATGCAGCCCTATGTTCACAGCAGCACTATTCACAATAGCCAAGACATGGAAACAACCTAAATGTCCATCAACAGATGAAGAGATAAAGAAGATATGGTGGGGCTTCCCTGGTGACACAGCAGTTATGGATCAGCCTGCCAATACAGGGGACACAGGTTTGATACCTGGTCCGGGAAGATCCCACATGTTGTGGAGCAACTAAGCCAGTGCACCACAACTACTGAGCCTGTGCTCTAGAACCCACAAGCCACAACTACTGAACCCACATGCCACAACTACTGAAGCCCACATGCCTAAAGCCCATGCTCCACAAGAGAAGCCACCACAATGAAAAGCCCATGCACCACAACGAAGAGTAGCCCCCACTCGCCACAACTAGAGAAAGCCCGCATGCAGCAATGAAGACTCAACGCAGCCAAAACTAATTAAATAAATTTTTAAAAAGTTGTATGGAAACACAAAAAACCCCAAGTAACCAAAAAGATCTTAAGTAAGAAGAACAGATTGGGAGGAATCACATTCCCTGACTACTAACTATACTACAAAGCTAAAGAAATCAAAATAGCATGGTACTGGCACAAAAACAGACACACAGATCAACAGAACAGAATAGAGATCCCAGAAATAAAACCACACACTTATGGTCAATTAATCTATGACAAAAGAGGCAATATACACAATGGAGGAAAGACAGTCTCTTCAACAAGTGGTGCTGGGAAAACTGGACAGCTGCATGGAAAAGCAAGTGATTAGAACAGTCTCTAATACCATACACAAAAATAAATTCAAAATGAATTAAAGACCTAAATGTAAGACTGGATACCATTAAAATGCTAGAGGAAAACATAGGCAGAACACTCTGATATAAATTATAGCAATATTTTTTTGGATTCATTTTCGACAGCAAAAGATATAAAAGTAAAAATAAACCAATGGTAACTAATTAAATTTAAAAGCATTTGCACAACAAAGGAAACTATTGACAAAATGAAAAGACAACCTGCTGAATGGGAGAAAATATTTGCAAATGATACGACCCAAAAGGGGTTAATATCCAACATATATAAACAGCTCATACAACATCAAAAAAAAATCAAACCCAATTAAAAAATGGGCGGAAAAACTGAACAGATATTTTTCCAAAGAGGAAATGCAGATGGCCAACAGGCAAATGAAATGATGTCCAATATCACTAATCGTCAGGGAAATGCAAATCAAAACCACAATGAGTTATCACCTCACACTTGTCAGAATGGCTATCATAAAAACAAAACAAAACAAAACCAAAACCCACACAAATAACAAATACTGACAAGGATGTGGAGAAAAGGGAACCCTTCTATGCTGTTGGTGGGAATGTAAATTAGTGCAGCCACTGTGGGAAACAGAATGGAGGTTTCTCAAAAAACTGAAAATAGAACTACCATATGACCCAGCAATTCCATTCCTGGATATATAACCCCCCAAAAACAAAATCACTAAGTTCAAAAAGATACATGCACCCCAATGTTGATAGTTCCACTATTTACAGTTGCAAAGATATGGAAGCAGCCTAAGTGCCCATCAACTGATGAACGGATAAAGAAAGAAGACGTGGTTGATATGTACACAATGGAATACTAGTCAGCCATAAAAAAAGAATAAAATTTTGCCATTTGCAGCAACATGGATGGACTTGGAGGACATTTTGCTAAGTGAAATAAGTCACAGAAAAAGACAAATACTGTATGATATTGCTTATATGCAGAACCTAAAAAATACAACAAACTAGTGAATATAACAAAAAAGCAGCAGACTCACAGATATAGAGAACAAATTAGTGATCACCAGTGGGCAGAGGGAAGCAGTAGGGACAGTATAGGGGTGGAAGACTAAGAGGTACAAACTATTTGATATAAAATAAGCCACAGGATATGCATACACCCCACTGCGAATATAGCCAATGTTTTACAATAACTATAAATGGCGTATAAACTTTAAAAATTGTGAATCACTATATTGTACACCTGTAGCATATAATATTGCACATAAACTATACTTCAATTTAAAATGAGTAAGTTCCAGGGACTTCCCTCGTGGCACAGTGGTTAAGAATCCACCTACCAATGCAGGGACACAGGTTGGAGCCCTGGTCTGGGAAGATCCCACATGCCACGGAGCAGCTAAGCCCATGCGCCACAACTACAGAACCTGTGCTCTACAGCCTGCGAGCCACAACTACTGAGCCTGCATGCCACAACTACTGAAGCCCGTGCACCTAGAGCCCATGCTCTACAACAAGAGAAGCTACCACAATGAGAAGCATGGCACTGCAACGAAGAGTAGCAGTCAAAATTAAATAAATAAATAAATTTATTTTTTAAAAAACCGAGTGGGCTTCCCTGGTGGCACAGTGGTTGAGAGTCCGCCTGCCAATGCAGGGGACGCGGGTTCGTGCCCCGGTCCAGAAGGATCCCACATGCCGCGGAGCAGCTGGGCCTGTGAGCCATGGCCACTGGGCCTGTGCATCTGGAGCCTGTTGCTCCACGATGGGAGAGGCCATGGCAGTGAGAGGTCCGCGCACCGCAAAAAAAAAAAAAAAACCAAGTTCTAGAGATTTGCTATAAAACATAGTGCCTATAGTTAACAATACTGTATTATACATTTAAAATTTTGTTGAGGGTAGGGACTTCCCTGGTGGTCCAGCAGTTAAGATTCTGCCCTCCCAACGCAGGGGGCCCAGGGTCAACACCTGGTCAGGGAACTAGATCCTGCATGCCCCCGCATGCCACATAAGACCCAATGCAGCCAAATAGATAAATAAAGTTTTGTTGAGGGAAGATCTATGTGAACTGTTCTTACAACAATAAATAGATAAAAGATGTGTCTAAAGGAAAAAAACCCAAAGAAACAAAAAGACAAATGACAGGACAACTTTGTAACACAAACATAACGAAAAATTACTAAGAGTTAATTCAGAAGAGAAGCACTCAAGGAAAAAAAGCTTTCCACCATTTCTTCAAACAACATACAACATAATTTATAAAAGATCTAAAATATAAAATAAACATAGTGACCTGAATTGAAATGGGATATTGCAGAACTAGGGAAATTGGTGACCAAGAGCACACTAATACAGCTTTAATATTAGAAATAGAGACATGGTTGATAGTTAAATGGCTACCAAGTTTAAAAGGCTAGAGATAAATGCATTGACTATAGAAAAAAACGTCCAAAGAATTTAGAGAAAACAATAGCTATCGAAGAGAAAGGTACAGGAAGACAAGGATAATTTATTTCTTCAAAATAGAGAGCATAAACAGAAAATGTTAGGGAAGAAAATCCTTGTCATTAATGACTAAATGTGTAAATACAAATTAAATTTTTGAAAAGAAAATAACACTGTGATACACTTCTATGAAGGTCTCCAACTTTTGGAAGGATTTCTTTTCCTTTGGATTCTGCAGAAACAAAATGTATTCAGAAGGAAAACAGGGACTTCCCTGGTGGCCCAGTGGTTAAGATTCCACACTCCCAATGCAGGGAGCCTGGGTTGGATCCCTGGTCCCGGAACTAGATCCCACATGCCACAACTAAAGATCCCGCATGCTGCAAATAAAGATCCTGCACGCTGCAACTAAGACCTGGCCCAGACAAATAAATAAATAATTTTAAAAAGAAGGAAAACAACCTGTAATATGCTTTCCTAAGATTCCTCCAGAAATATTTAATGCCAGAAGACATGGAAGCAATGCCTACAGTACTAAAAGGAATGACTGAAGAGTATTATGTCTAGTCGAAATATCATTTGGGCAAACAAAGTTAAATCAAGGAATCCAGCATCCATGAAGTCATAGGAATATTCAACATTGCAGGGACTGGGATATGGAAATGAGCTCAACCGAGGAGATATTTACAATTGCCGTCAAGAGCCAATATTTTATTTCTTGACAATATAGATTCTACATAAGCAATGTGAAGGAGGCAAAGGAAAAACATGACACATCTTTCATAGCCAGAAGTGAATCCATACTATAATGTTTAATCAAGAAAATATATAGTTTGATATGTAATCGTTCCACAATGTATACATGTATCAAATCATCACGTTGTACACCTTAAAGATTTTTGATTTGTCAGTTATGCCTCAATAAAGCTAGAAAAAACATAAAGAAAAAACATAAAGTTCAATGAACTTAATAAATTTTCTCTTCAATAGTAGAAGGGAGTTTTAAGGACCAAACTGTTCATCATTTTTTTAAAAAGATCTGTCATATAATTTCTTCACTTTAGTTTACTTCTAAACTTGAACACTCTAGTAACAATTTTTACTTAGAAGTCACCTAATTGATGTTTAGGAGACCAATTAAATATTAACTGTAGTTACATTTTGAAGGTGTGATTTGGAAGGGTTGTGGTGGTTTTTTTTGACATAGCTTTTTTTTTTTTTTTTTTTTTTTTTTTTTTTTTTTTTTTTTTGCAGTACGCAGGCCTCTCACTGTTGTGGCCTCTCGCATTGCAGAGCACAGGCTCCGGACGCTCAGGCCCAGCGGCCATGGCTCACGGGCCTAGCCGTTCTGCAGCATGTGGGATCCTCCCGGACCGGGGCACGAACCCGAGTCCCCTGCATCAGCAAGCGGACTCTCAACCACTGCACCACCAGGGAAGCCCGACATAGCTTTATTTAATGCAGCTCTACATCAAAAAAAACAAACAACCCGGGCTTCCCTGGTGGTGCAGTGGTTGCGGGTCTGCCTGCCGATGCGGGGGACGCGGGTTTGTGCCCCGGTCTGGGAGGATCTCGCGTACTGGGAGCGGCTGGGCCCGTGGGCCATGGCCGCTGGGCTTGCGCGTCCAGAGCCTGTGCTCCGCAACGAGAGAGGCCGCAGCAGTGGGAGGCCCGCGTACCAAAAAAAAAAAAAAACCCAATCAAAAAGTGGGCAGAAGACCTAAACAGACATTTCTCCAAGAAGACATACAGATGCCCCAAAAGCACATGAAAAGATTCTCAACATCACTAATTAACAGAGAAATGCAAATCAAAACCACAATGAAGTACCACCTCACACTGGTCAGAATGGCCATCATGAAAAAATCTACAAACAATAAATGCTGGAGACGGTGTGGAGTAAAGGGAACCCTCCTACACTGTTGGTGGGAATGTAAATTGGTACAACCACTATGGAGCACAGTATGGATGTTCCTTTAAAAATGAAAAATAGAGCTACCATGTGATCCAGCAATCCCACTCCTGGGTGTATATCCAGAGAAAACCATAATTTGAAACGATACATGCACCGCAATGTTCATTGCCTCACTGCTTACAATAGCCAAAATATGGAAACAACCTAAATGTCCATCGACAGAGAAATGGATAAAGAAGATGTGGTACATATGTACAATGGAATATTACTCAGCCATAAGAAAAATGAAATAATACCATTGCAGCAACATGGATGGACCTAGAGATTTTCATACTAAGTGAAGTAAGTCAGACAGAGAAAGACAAATATCATATGATGTCACTTATATGTGGAATCTAATTTTAAAAATGATGTAAATGAACTTACTTACAAAACAGAAACAGACTCAGATTTTGAAAACAAACTTATGGTTACCAAAGGGGAAATGTGGGGGGAGAGATAAATTAGGAGCTTGGGATTAACATACACACACTACTATATATAAAATAGATAACCAACAAGGACCTACTGTATAGCACAAAGAACCCTACCCAACATTCTGTGATAACCTATATGAGAAAAGAATATGAAAAACAATGAATATATGTATACGTATAACTGAATCACTATGCTATATACCTGAAACTAACACAACACTGTAAATCAACTCTACTCCAATAAAACTTTTTTAAAAAGTTTACATTCATGCAAGGTGAGTACATTCTAGGGGCTTCACTGGTGGCGCAATGGTTAAGAATCCGCCTACCAATGCAGGGGACACGGGTTCGAGCCCTGGTCCAGGAAGATCCCACATGCCGCGGAGCAACGAAGCCCGTGCGCCACAACTACTGAGCCTGCGCTCTACAGCCCGTGAGCTCACAACTAGAGAAAGCCGGCATGCAGCAACGAAGACCCAATGCAGCCATACATAAATAAATAAATTTTTTAAAAAGATAAGTACATTCTAGAGATCTGCTGTACAGTATACTGTTCATAGTCAACAATACATTATGCATTTAAAAATTTAAGTGGGCAGATTTATGTTAAATGTTCTTACCACAAAAAAAAAAGAGAAGCACAAAGAAGCTTTTGGAGGTGATGAGTATATTTATTAGCTTTATTGTGGTGATGGTTTCACAGGTTTCTGTGTCCAAATTCAGACTGTGTACCTTAAATACGTGCAGATTTTTGTGTATCAATTACACCTCAATAAAGATATTTTTTAAAAAAAGAGCCCTCCCAAAGTTACCTCTTTATTAAACATGATTGGGGTTTGAAGGTGTCTATACCCTTAACCAAGGGAGGCCCTAAGAATAGGTGAGGAGGGATATTCTCACATTTTGTTCATCTTCCCACTACTGTCCCTCTACGGGAAGTAGCTGGTACAGTGTCAGTTTTTTAGGCAGTGGGTTGTCACTATCCATACCTCAGTGGTCCTGTGGCCTCACCCATAGGGGAATGGAGTGTACTGACCCGAACAAATTACTAAAGGTAAACAATGGACTCTTCCCATGAGAACAGCAGAAGTTAGCTGTTAGACATTGGGGTAGATAATAGTTCCCTGACTTACTGAGGGGAAAAGGCAGGTTCTCTAACAGAACTTACTACTTGAAGCTTTTTACTTACTACTTGAAGCTCCTGTTAAACTTACTCTCCTGTCTAAATATATTGATGTGAGTTCATTGTACAAACTTTGAAAGGATACCTATGAAAACTGGTAAATTGTTACCTCTTGGGAGGGAGACCCAGAACTGGGAAGATTTAATATGCTTTTAACCTGATTTGAAAAGGTTTATGAAGTTTGGTGGTAAAAAGTGGCTCAAAAATTAAATGTAGGGGCTTCCCTGGTAGCACAGTGGTTAAGAATCCACCTGCCAATGCAGGGGACAAGGGTTCGAGCCCTGGTCTGGGAAGATCCCACATGCTGCGGAGCAACTAAGCCCGTGCACCACAACTACTGAGGCTGCGCTCTAGAACCCGTGAGCCACAACTACTGAAGCCTGTGTGCCTAGAGCCCGTGCTCCGCAACAAGAGAAGCCACCACAGTGAGAAGCCCGCGCACCGCAATGAGGAGTAGCCCCCGCTCGCCACCACTAGAGAAAGCCCACGCACAGCAACAAAGACCCAATGCAGCAAAAATAAATAAATAAAATTTTAAAAAATGAAACGTATAGTATGACTCCATTTGGGTACATTTGTATCTGCCTACCTGCTTAGAAAGTTCCTGAAGGGGGCTTTCCTGTTGGAGCAGTAGTTAAGAATCTGCCTGCCAATGCACGGGACAAGGGTTTGAGCCCTGATCCTGGAAGATCCCACATACTGCGGAGCAACTAAGCCCATGCACCGCAACTACTGAGCCTGTGCTCTAGAGCCCGTGTGCCACAACTACTGAGTCCACGTTCCACAGCTAGGGAAGCCCATGTGCCTACAGCCCGTGCTCTGTAACAAGAGAAGCACCGCAAAGAGAAGCCCGCGCACCGCAACGAACAGTTGCTCCCGCTCGTCACCACTAGAGAAAGCCCACGCACAGCAACAAAAACCCAAAGCAGCCAAAATAAATAAATTAAAATAAATTTTAAAAAAGAAAGGATACGGCTGAAGGATATGGCTATTCCTGAAGGATACGGCTATTATAAGCTACTGGATATAGCTCAGGGTGGGATAATTTCAGTTGACTTTTTCTAATTTTTTGTATTCTCCTTACATGCTTTGCTATTTATTAGATTTATATTTTCTGACTATAAACACATCTTCAGGGAGCAGATCTGAAAAGCAGATAGATACAGAAAACAAACTGGTACATAGAGGGGGAGGGGGCTGGGAGGGTTGAACAAAACAGGTTAAATAGATTAAGGGGTACAAACTTCCAGCTATACAATAAATAAATCAGAGGGATGTAATGTACACATAAGGAATGTAGCCAATAATATTGTAACAATTGGAATGGTGACAGATAGTAACTGGACTTACTGCTGTGATTGTTTTATAATGTACGTCATACACTACGAATCACTACATCATACACCTGAAACTAACATAATATTGTGTGTTAATTATAACTCCAAAAAAAGCAATTTTCAGCTTTCAAAAAAGGTGGGTGTGTGAGATGTCCTAGCCAAGTTTCTCTATCGCCTACCAGGTCCTACTGCACAGCCACAGACACACACCCACACACCCTCCTGCCCGCCCCAGTGCTCTCTCATTTCATGCCAGAGGTTTAAAGCAAGCATCACTAAACCAAGACCTGTCCCATAAGATGGTTTTCCTTGAATTATAAGCCATGTTCTTTTCATTTGAAATATTTTTCAACCGTTAAGAGTTGAAAGATACAAACATTCCAGATCCCGGACTTCTCTTCTCACATCAGAAGATCTGGAAACACTGGGACCTCATTAACATAAAAAAGTCAGCAACAGTTTAACACGGATACCCTATAATCTATTCTCGGCTAGGACTGGAGACAAACTGGCATCTTTTTCCCATAAGACAAGTTGTAACTGTCTGGAAGGTAACATGAACTGAGGAATAGTAGTGAACCTCAATACACATTTTGTCTACAACTGGCAACTACTTTGCACATTTGTATTTCCTGGATTGATGGTCCCTGTACATATCTGAGTCTTTCTAGATGGATGGAGAACATACAAGGGATGGAAAAGATATGAGAAAAGATCCCAGCATTTAGACTTGGCTACACTTGGCTTAGCGTCTTCGCTCTGTTCCCTAAGTGACTTTGGACTAGACTCGTGATCTTGGTAATTTCTCTTAACGTCTCAGATACTACATTTCTTTCAGTTGGAGTAATTACATCTATCTCAGAGATGTCTGTTAATCATCTTAATGAACCAATGAACATGATATACTTCCCAGAATACTTCGTATGTTAATTCTCCATAACCTTTGCACACACGTCCATGGATTTCTTTGGCCAGATCTTACAGTTCTATGGCAAAGTGTCATGCTTGGAATCTACATTAGCTTGACCACTTTCTTTGGCTGGGTCTAATCCTTTGGCTGGCTGCTTTCCTAAGAGAAGGATGGAAGAAAATTGGGTAGAATCAGAAAGTCCCAAGACAGGACAAGACTCACATCTAGTCTATCACTGGTCTTCTTATGGCTTCCAGATCTGAAGGCTGACTCTTAGTTTATCAAAATCATAAGGCTTCCTAGAAACTGCCCCCATCCTTACCCATGACTCATGGTTTCATCTGGTGTTGATCTCAGAGAGATCTTTACGACGGATCTTCTGAAAGATGCTGGACATCATATTCCAGATGTGCTGTGCCTCATAAGGGGTTGTCAAGAGGTTAACCAGATCTTCTTTGGCTGTTCTTAGATCAAAACTTGGGATCGGGGGACGAGGGGAAGACGGCAGAAGAGTAAGACGCGGAGATCACCTTCCTCCCCACATATACACCAGAAATACATCTACACGTGGAACAACTCCTACGGAACACCTACTGAACGCTGGCAGAAGACCTCAGACCTCCCAAAAGGCAAGAAACTCCCCACGTACCTGGGTAGGGCAAAAGAAAAAAGAATAAACAGAGACAAAAGGATAGGGACGGGACCTGCACCAGTGGGAGGGAGCTGTGAAGGAGGAAAGGTTTCCACATGCTAGGAGCCCCTTCTCGGGCGGAGACTGTGGGTGGCGGAGGTAGGGAGCTTCGGAGCCATGGAGGAGAGCACAGCAACAGGGGTGCGGAGGACAAAGCAGAGAGACTCCTACACAGAGGATCGGTGCCGACCGGCACTCACCAGCCCGAGAGGCTTGTCTGCTCACCCGCCGGGGTGGGCAGGTCTGGGAGCTGAGGCTCGGGCTTCGGTTGGAGCACAGGGAGAGGACTGGGGTTGGCGGCGTGAACACAGCCTGCAGGGCGTTAGTGCACCATGGCTAGCCAGGAGGGAGTCCGGGGAAAAGTCTGGACCTGCCTAAGAGGCAAGAGACTTTTTCTTCCCTCTGTTTCCTGGTGCGCGAGGAGAGGGGATTAAGAGCGCTGCTTAAAGGAGCTCCAGAGACGGGCGCGAGCCGCGGGTATCAGCGCGGACCCCAGAGACGGGCATGAGACGCTAAGGCTGCTGCTGCCGCCACCAAGAAGCCTGTGTGCGAGCACAGGTCACTCTACACACCCCTTCCGGGGAGCCTGTGCAGCCCGCCACTGCCAGGGTCCCGGGATCCAGGGACAACTTCCCCGGGAGAACGCACGGCGTGCCTCAGGCTGGTGCAACGTCACACCGGCCTCTGCCACTGCAGGCCCGCCCTGCACTCCGTATCCCTCCTTCCCCCAAGCCTGAGTGAGCCAGAGACCCCGAAACAGCGGCTCCTTTAACCCCGTCCTGTCTGAGTGAAGAACAGACGCCCTCCAGCGACCTACACGCAGAGGCAGGGCCAAATCCAAAGCTGAACCCCAGGAGCTGTGAGAACAAAGAAGAGAAAGGGAAATCTCTCCCAGCAGCCTCAGAAGCAGCGGATTAAAGCTCCACAATCAACTTGATGTACCCTGCATCTGTGGAATACATGAATAGACAATGAATCATCCCAAATTGAGGAGGTGGACTTTGAGAGCAAGATCTATGATTTTTTCTGCTTTTCCTCTTTTTGTGAGTGTGTATGTGTATGCTTCTGTGTGAGATTTTGTCTGTATAGCTTTGCTTCCACCATTTGTCCTAGGGTTCTATCCGTCCGTTGTTTTTTTAAAATTTTTTTCTTAATAATTATTTATTTTAATAACTTTATTATATTTTATCTTACTTTATTTTACTTTATCTTCTTTCTTTCTATTTTTCCTTCCTTCCCTCCTTCCTTCCTTCCCTCCTCCCTCCCTCCTTTCTTTCTTTCTACTTCTACTAATTCTTTCTTTCTACTTTTTCTCCCTTTTATTCTGAGCCGTGTGGATGAAAGGCTCTTGTGCTCAGCCAGGAGTCACTGCTGTGCCTCTGAGGTGGGAGAGCCAACTTCAGGACACTGGTCCACAAGAGACCTCCCAACTCCACATAACATCAAATGGTGAAAAACTCCCAGAGATCTCCATCTCAACACCAGCACCCAGCTTCACTCAACGACCAGCAAGCTACAGTGCTGGACACCCCATGCCAAACAACTAGCAAGACAGGAACACAAGCCCACCCATTAGCAGCGAGGCTGCCTAAAATCATAATAAGTCCACAGACACCCCAAAACATACCACCAGACGTGGACCTGCCCACCAGAAAGACAAGATCCAGCCTCATCCACCGGAACACAGGCACTAGTCCCCTCCACCAGGAAGCCTACACAACGCACTGAACCAACTTCAGCCACTGGGGACAGACACCAAAAACAACGGGAACTACGAACCTGCAGCCTGCAAAAAGGAGACCCCCAAACACAGTAAGATAAGCAAAATGAGAGGACAGAAAAACACACACCAGATGAAGGAGCAAGATAAAAACCCACCAGACCTACAAATGAAGAGGAAATAGGCAGTCTACCTGAAAAAGAGTTCAGAATAATGATAGCAAAGATGATCCAAAATCTTGGAAATACAATAGACAAAATGCAAGAAACATTTAACAAGGACCTAGAGGAACTAAAGATGAAACAAACAATGATGAACAACACAATAAATGAAATGAAAAATACTCTAGATGGGATCAATAGCAGAATAACTGAGGCAGAAGAACGGATAAGTGACCTGGAAGACAAAATAGTGGAAATAACTACTGCAGAGCAGAATAAAGAAAAAAGAATGAAAAGAACTGAGGACAGTCTCAGAGACCTCTGGGACAACATTAAATGCACCAACATTCGAATTATAGGGGTTCCAGAAGAAGAAGAGAAAAAGGGACTGAGAAAATATTTGAAGAGATTATAATTGAAAACTTCCCTAATATGGGAAAGGAAATAGTTAATCAAGTCCAGGAAGCACAGAGAGTCCCATACAGGATAAATCCAAGGAGAAATACGCCAAGACACATATTAATCAAACTGTCAAAAATTAAATACAAAGAAAACATATTAAAAGCAGCAAGGGGGGCTTCCCTGGTGGCGCAGTGGTTGAGGATCTGCCTGCCAATGCAGGGGACACGGGTTCGAGCCCTGGTCTGGGAAGATCCCACATGCCGCGGAGCAACTAGGCCCGTGAGCCACAACTACTGAGCCTGCACGTCTGGAGCCTGGACTCCGCAACAAGAGAGGCCGTGACAGTGAGAGGCCCACACACCACGATGAAGAGTGGCCCCCACTCGCCGCAACTAGAGAAAGCCCTCGCACAGAAACGAAGACCCAACACAGCCATAAATAAATAAATAAATAAAAATTTTAAAAAGCAGCAAGGGAAAAACAAC
The DNA here is from genome assembly GCF_008692025.1 of Phocoena sinus. Taxonomy (NCBI): domain Eukaryota; kingdom Metazoa; phylum Chordata; class Mammalia; order Artiodactyla; family Phocoenidae; genus Phocoena; species Phocoena sinus. The sequence goes on from NC_045781.1 coordinate 2,648,962, forward strand.
AAATAACACACAAGGGAATCCCCATAAGGTTAACAGCTGATCTTTCAGCAGAAACTCTGCAAGCCAGAAGGGACTGGCAGGACATATTTAAAGTGATGAAGGGTGGGGCTTCCCTGGCGGCGCCGTGGTTGAGAGTCCGCCTGCCGAAGCAAGGGACATGGGTTTGTGCCCCGGTCCGGGAGGATCCCACATGCCACGGAGTGGCTGGGCCCGTGAGCCATGGCCACTGAGCCGGCGCGTCCAGAGCCTGTGCTCCACAATGGGAGAGGCCACAACAGTGAGAGGCCCGCGTACCACAAAAAAAAAAAGTGATGAAGGAGAAAAACCTGCAACCAAGATTACTCTACCCAGCAAGGATCTCATTCAGATTTGATGGAGAAATTTAAACCTTTAAGACAAGCAAAAGCTGAGAGAGTTCAGCACCACCAAACCAGCTTTACAACAAATGCTAAAGAAACTTCTCTAGGCAAGAGAAGGAAAAGACCTACAATAATGAACCCAAAACAATTAAGAAAATGGGAATAGGAACATACATATCGATAATTATCTTAAATGTAACTGAACTAAATGCTCCCACCAAAAGACACAGATTGGCTAAATGGATACAAAAACAAGACCCATATATATGCCATCTACAAGAGACCCACTTCAGACCTAGAGACACGTACAGACTGAAAGTAAGGGGATGGAAAAAGATATTCCATGCAAATGGAAACCAAAAGAAAGCTGGAGTAGCAATTCTCGTATCAGACAAAACAGACTTTAAAATAAAGACTATTAGAAGAGACAAAGAAGGACACTACATAATGATCAAGGGATCGATCGAAGAAGAAGATATAACAATTGTAAATATTTATGCACCCAACATAGGAGCACCTCAATACATAAGGCAATTACTAACAGCCATAAAAGGGGAAATCGACAGTAACACATTCATAGTAGGGGACTTAAACACCCCACTTTCACCAATGGACAGATCATCCAAAATGAAAATAAATAAGGAAACACAAACTTTAAATGATACATTAAACAAGATGGACTTAATTGATATTTATAGGACATTCCATCCAAAAACAACAGAATACACATTTTTCTCAAGTGCTCATGGAACATTCTCCAGGATAGATCATATCTTGGGTCACAAATCAAGCCTTGGTAAATTTAAGAAAATTTAAATTCTATCAAGTATCTTTTCCGACCACAATGCTATGAGACTAGATATCAATTACAGGAAAAGATCTGTAAAAATTACAAACACATGGAGGCTAAACAATATGCTACTAAATAACGAAGTGATCACTGGAGAAATCAAAGAGGAAATCAAAAAATACCTAGAAACAAATGACAAGGGAGACACGACGACCCAAAACCTATGGGATGCGGCAAAAGCAGTTCTAAGAGGGAAGTTTATAGCTATACAAGCGTACCTCAAGAAACAAGAAACATCTCAAATAACCTAACCTTGCACCTAAAGCAATTAGAGAAAGAAGAACAAAAAAACCCCAAAGTTAGTAGAAGGAAAGAAATCATAAAAATCAGATCAGAAATAAATGAAAAAGAAATGAAAGAAACGATAGCAAAGATCAATAAAAATAAAAGCTGGTTCTTTGAGAAGATAAACAAAATTGATAAACCATTAGCCACTCATCAAGAAAAAAAGGGAGAAGACTCAAATCAATAGAATTAGAAATGAAAAAGGAGAAGTAACAACTGACACTGCAGAAATACAAAAGATCATGAGAGATTACTACAAGCAACTCTATGCCAATAAAATGGACAACCTGGAAGAAATGGACAAATACCTAGTAATGCACAACCTTCCAATACTCAACCAGAAAGAAATAGAAAATATGAACAGACCAATCACAAGCACTGAAACGGAAACTGTGATTAAAAATCTTCCAACAAACAAAAGCCCAGAACCAGATGGCTTCACAGGCAAATTCTATCAAACATTTAGAGAAGAGCTAACACCTATCCTTCTCAAACTCTTCCAAAATATAGCAGAGAGAGGAACACTCCCAAACTCATTCTACGAGGCCACCATCACCCTGATACCAAAACCAGACAAGGATGTCACAAAGAAAGAAAACTACAGGCCAATATCACTGATGAACATAGATGCAAAAATCCTCAACAAAATACTAGCAAACAGAATCCAACAGCACATTAAAAGGATCATACACCATGATCAAGTGCGGTTTATTCCAGGAATGCAAGGATTCTTCAATATACGCAAATCAATCAATGTGATAAACCATATTAACAAATTGAAGGAGAAAAACCATATGATCATCTCAATAGATGCAGAGAAAGCTTTCGACAAAATTCAACACCCATTTATGATAAAAACCCTGCAGAAAGTAGGCAGAGGAAACTTTCCTCAACATAATAAAGGCCATATATGACAAATCCACAGCCAACATCGTCCTCAATGGTGAAAAAGTGAAAGCATTTCCACTAAGATCAGGAATAAGACAAGGTTGCCCACTCTCACTACTCTTATTCAACATAGTTTTGGAAGTTTTAGCCACAGCAATCAGAGAAGAAAAGAAAATAAAAGGAATCCAAATCGTAAAAGAAGAAGTAAAGCTGTCACTGTTTGCAGATGACATGATACTCTACATAGAGAATCCTAAAGATGCTACCAGAAAACTACTAGAGCTAATCAATGAATCTGGTAAAGTAGCAGGATACAAAATTAATGCACAGAAATCTCTGCCATTCCTATACACTAATGATGAAGAATCTGAAAGTGAAATTAAGAAAACACTCCCATTTACTACTGCAACAAAAAGAATAAAATATCTAGGACTAAACCTACCTAAGCAGACAAAAGACCTGTATGCAGAAAATTATAAGACACTGATGAAAGAAATTAAAGATGATACAAATAGATGGAGAGATATACCATGTTCTTGGATTGGAAGAATCAACATTTTGAAAATGACTCTACTACCCAAAGCAATCTACAGATTCAATGCAATCCCTATCAAACTACCACTGGCATTTTTCACAGAACTAGGACAAAAAATTTCACAATTTGTATGGAAACACAAAAGACCCCGAAAGCCAAAGTAATCCTGAGAACGAAAAACGGAGCTGGAGGAATCAGGCTCCCTGGCTTCAGACTATACTACAAAGCTATAGTAATCAAGACAGTATGGTACTGGCACAAAAACAGAAAGATAGATAAATGGAACAGGATAGAAAGCCCAGAGATAAACCCACGCACATATGGTCACCCTATCTTTGATAAAGGAGGCAGGAATATACAGTGGAGAAAGGACAGCCTCTTCAGTAAGTGGTGCTGGGAAAACTGGACAGGTACATTTAAAAGTATGAGGTTAGATCACTCCCTAACACCATACACAAAAATAAGCTCAAAATGGATTAAAGACCTAAATGTAAGGCCAGAAACTATCAAACTCTTAGAGGAAAACATAGGCAGAACACTCTACGACATAAATCACAGCAAGATCCTTTTTGACCCACCTCCTAGAGAAATGGAAATAAAAACAAAAATAAACAAATGGGACCTAATGAAACTTCAAAGCTTTTGCACAGCAAAGGAAACCACAAGACGAAAAGACAGCCCTCAGGATGGGAGAAAATATTTGCAAGTGAAGCAACTGACGAAGGATTAATCTCCAAAATTTATAAGCAGCTCATGCAGCTCAATAACAAAAAAACAAACAACCCAATCCAAAAATGGGCAGTAGACCTAAAGAGACATTTCTCCAAAGAAGATATACAGACTGCCAACAAACACATGAAAGAATGCTCAACATCATTAATCATTAGAGAAAATGCAAATCAAAACTACAATGAGATATCATCTCACACCAGTCAGAATGGCCATCATCAAAAAATCTACAAACAATAAATGCTGGAGTGGGTGCGTAGAAAAGGGAACCCTCTTGCACTGTTGGTACGAATGTAAACTGATACAGCCACTATGGAGAACAGTATGGAGGTTCCTTACAAATCTAAAAATAGAACTACCATACGACCCAGCAATCCCACTGCTGGGCATATACCCTGAGCAACCATAATTCAAAAACAGTCATGCACCAAAATGTTCATTGCAGCTCTATTTACAATAGCCCGGAGATGGAAACAACCTAAGTGTCCATCATCGGATGAATGGATAAAGAAGATGTGGCACATATATACAATGGAGTATTACTCAGCCATTAAAAGAAACGAAATTGAGTTATTTATAGTGAAGTGGATGGACCTAGAGACTGTCATACAGAGTGAAGTCAGAAAGAGAAAAATATCGTATATTAACGCATATATGTAGAATCTAGAAAAATGGTATAGATGACCTTAATTGCCAAGCAGAAATACAGAGACAGATGTAAAAAACAAATGTATGGATATGAAGGGGGAAAGGGGTGGGGTGGGAGGAATTGGGAGATTGGGATTGACACCTATACACTATCAATACTATGTATAGAATAGACAACTGATGGGAACACACTGTATAGCACAGGGAACTCTACTTAATGCACTGTAGTGTCCGAAGTGGAGGGGATATATGTATATGTACGGCCAATTCATTTTGCTGTGCAGAAGCTAACACAACGTTGTAAAGCAGCTATACCCCAATAAAAATTAATTAAAAGAAAAAAAATATCCCACATGCCACAACTGAAGATCCCACATGCTGCAGTGAAGATTCCACATGCCGCAACTAAGACCTGGCACAGCCAAATAAATAAATAAATATCTTTAAAAAATTTCCTGGAGTCCCTGTTAAAATTGAATTTCTTGTCACAATCTCCAGAGACTGATTCAACAGATTTGGGGGTGCTACTCAGAATCTGTGTTTAGAGCAATGACTAGCACATTGAGTAAATGCCCCATGAATGTTAGTTTTCAATGACATAACTGGATCCCGAATGAAGGAGCCACTGTCTTCTTCAATGCCTAACCCTACGGAGGGTCATTTCCAGACACCAAATGAGGAGGAACTTACACCAGTCTCTCTCAGACACACTCGGGGATGAGGCAGGGAAGCACACAGCAGTCTCATATCGTCATCCTGGAGCTGATTAATTCCCAGGCACAGTCAAGTCATTCCCTGGGTGCTGATGAGAAGCAAGGCCAGGTCCTGACAGTGGGCCGCCGACAGGCTGCATTTCTCCAGGCTGTGGGAGGTGAAGACGCAAGGTGAGCCACAGCTATGCCCGGTTTCCTATCTCCTTCTCAAACTCTCAGTCCCTTGGGCCATACATCTGGGACCCAAAATCATGGAAAGGTTAAATTAGATACGGAACATAATTTTCATGGAGGAGAATAATGTGGGTAAAGGTAAGATTTTTCATTCTCATTCCTACTGACCTTTAGGGCAGATCATTCTTGATCGTAGGGGGCCCTCCAGACATCATAGGATATTGATCACACCTGGTCAATGCCAGGAGCACGAGATTACCCACTAGATGCCAGGAGCATCCTCCCTTCCCAAAGCTGAAAGACACTGCCTAATGTTCCCAGTGGGGACAAAACTGGCCCTCGCTGAAAACCACTGTGTTTGGAGGAGGCTGGCAGAAGCCTAAGGAGGTTATACAAAAGAAGCTGATGGTCAAGATGCCCAAGACCAAGGTGAAGGCAAAGCTGGCTGAGATGGAGCCCTAAGGAGAACGGTGAGAAGGATGAAGATGACAAGAACTGTGTGAGCGGGATGGGGGACCAACAGGGGGATCCCCAAGCCTCCCAAAACACAGTCCCACTGCCAACCCCACACTGCCACTCAAACTTGCAAAGAAAGTATTTTTGAAAAAGCAGGAGGACTTACGACAGCTGCTTCAGGGGGCACTTGGACATCCCAATGGGCCCCTGCAGTCTTTTCAGCTCAATGTTAGAGAGATCATCGTCTCCCAGGCTGAGGAATTTCAGACTTGAGTTCTTGCTGAGTTCCATAAAGAGCTGATGACAAACCCTAGGGGTGAGGCCACACACGACTCCAACCTGTCAAAGAGGCCCCAGGATAGGCAGTTACTCCTGGGAAGAGTGGTCTTTGTTTAGAGACCCCCTTGCTCCATGAACAAGAGCTGATTTCTCCCTGTTTCTCATCCCTTCAAAGACAAGATGGCTACACCCTTTCAAGTTAGTGCTACTCAGAGTGTGGTCCACAGTCCGGCATCACCTCAGAGTCTATTAAAAATGCTAGTTATGAGGCCCCTCAATAGACCTGCTGGATCCTGGGGGTGGATTCCAGGAATCCGTGTTTTAACATGCCCCCTTGAGTGATTCTGATACACGTTAAAATTTGAGAACAACTGCTCTACACCCATGCATTTTTTTCCCTCTTTGCTAGTCTTTCTCTGTATTCTTTTCCTGCAGTGTTGACCCCTGTCCTCCCAATGAATCATCAAACCTACGTGTGATCTTGGGGACAGATCTGGAAGAGCAAAGACTTACCACAGATACTTGAGGTTGCAGGCTGAGTGCCTCAAAGTTCTAAAAATCATCTTGGACACAGTAATTCCTAGGTTGTTAGAGCTCAGATCCAGGTGGGTCAGCTTGTGGTTACCATGAAGCACGATGACAAGCTCCTTCAGAATCTTCACAGGAGACACCAACTTGCACCTGAGGAAGAGAGGCAGTGAGAAAGTTTTGGGAGAGGAGCCTGCTTCCTCATCTTTCCTTTCTAACACACATAACAGATAACAGATGCTCAATAAATATCTATTGATCTACAAGGATGATGTACAAGACATAAGAGGAGGGACTTCCCTGGTGGCGTAGTGGTTAAGAATCCACCTGCCAATGCAGGGGACACAGGTTCGAGCCCTGGTCCAGGAAGATCCCACATGCCGCGGAGCAACTAAGCCCGTGCACCACAACTACTGAGGCTGTGCTCTAGAGCCCATGCTCTGCAACAAGAGAAGTCACCACAATGAGAAGCCCACGCACCACAACAAAGAGTAGCCCCCGCTCGCCACAACTAGAGAAAGCTCATGTGCAGCAACGAAGACCCAAAGCGGCCAAAAATAAATTTAATTAATTTTTTAAAACAAAAAAACATAAGAGGAGTCCAAACACTGATTTGAGTCGTCAACTAAAATGTTGAAAAGGCAATCTCAAATATGATCACTAAGCTCAGTTGGATGTATGAAGTCAGGAATCCATCCTCTCCCCACTCCTCCCCAGATCTAATGTAAGATGTCCTGGGGCTGCCGACACTCTTCTAGGGAGGCGACCACCCATCCCACACCAACCCAGAGAGGACTGGTGAGAACAACTCTCTCGTTTTTTTCTTGAACTTGTTTCTCCTTATCTTGAGAACTAAGTTATAGAATGAAAATAGAAGAAAAGAAATGAAAGAAAGGAAAGGGAAGAAAGGAAGGAAGGAAGGAAGGAAGGAAGGAAGGAAGGAAGGAAGGGAGGGAAAGAAAGAAAGGAAGAAAGAAAGAAAGAGAAAGAAAGAAAAAGAAAGGGAGGGAGGGAGAGGGGAGGGGAGGGGAGAGAGAGGGAGGAAGAGGGAAGGAGGGAGAGGGAGGGAGAGGGAGGGAGAGGGAGGGAGGGGGAGGGAGGGGGAGGGAGGGGGAGGGAGGGGGAGGGAGGGGAGGGAGGGGAGGGAGGGGGAGGGAGGGGGAGGGAGGGGGAGGGGGGGAGAGGGAGGGAGGGAGAGAGGGAGAAAGAGAGAGAAAGGGAAGGAAGGAAGGAAGGAAGGGAGGGAGGGAGGGAGGGAGGGAGGGAGGGAGGGAGGGAGGGAGGGAGGGAGGGAGGGAGGGAGGGGACGTCAAAGGCTGTTTAAGCCTGCCACCCGTGTATTTGATCCGGTTCACTCAACACACAGAAGTGTGAGGAAAAACATCATCGTCAACTCTTCTGCTCTTAAATCATTGAATCAGTGCCTGCATCTGATTTTTAGACCTTGAGGCATGACCTTGAGAAAGGTGGAGGAGAAGTAGGATAGAGTTAGTTGTCCTAGACTCCAGAACAACTAACCAAATTCCATCTCAAATTCCACTCTGAGTACTACTTGCTGTGTCCTTTATCAGTTAATTTCTTCCCTGGCTTCTCCCTCAAGGTCGAACTCCACCTGCTAATTCTTCCCTATCTTTGAGCCAGATTTGAGAATCTGTCGTTTCTACTTGCAGCATGCTACAGGACCACTAAGTTTCAATCCCAAATTATGCTTCATATCCAATGTACAGATCTTTACTCAAATATCTTTCAGGTAGATACGGAAGGCAGAGGGGGCCTCCCCTATCTAAAACTGCAAAGCTTCCCTCTTTCACACCCTTTCTGAGTTGCTGAACTGATTTCCTTCTGCTTTGGGAGATGTCACCATCTCATACACCATCCTGATTATTTAAGTTTGTTTCTCCAACCCAGTGTAGGCTCCATGAAGGCAAGAATTACCTGTTCTGTTCACTGTTATAACCCCAGAACAGATAACAGATGCTCAATAAATATCTATTGAATGAATAAATGCTGTACCACAAATGACTCACCTTTCCTTAAGACACAGAGCACGTCTCATGGACTCCACATACCTTTAGCTCTTCTCAAACACTTGGCCCCTACCATGCCCTAGAAATTTTCTATTCCTTCATATTTGGCTCAAAAACCAGTCCACCTTAAACGTCTTAAGGAAAAAGTAGTTTGTCTACATGTATCTCTAGTGCAAGATAGATTGCCCTTTTTTAGTTAAAAATATGAGATGAATTATTTTTTTGAGTCATCATTTTTAGTTTCACAATGGTACCCTAAATATTCCATCTTCTATGTTTTGTGGGTATTTCCTCTCAGAAAATCACACTGTACAACTTTCTGTGATGCCAGAACCCCCCATCTGAGTTGCCGCTGTGATACCTAAACTATTAAAGGTTCAGCTTCAAATAAACCAAGCAGAAATAAAGGATGCCATTTACAAGGGAATGTCATATACTAACTGAATTCTAACGCCATATTCATGACAATAATTGAGTTGTGAATGGCTCTAAAACAATGTGCTCTAGAATGGTCAAATCCCTTCTGACCAACTTGCCATTTACTGCCGTAGCAGATGGCTATTTTTTTAAATTTCAATCTACTTTGCCTAATTAGTGGCTTCATGAATGTAAGTCCCTTTATTTTATTCTCCTTCGTACCTAGCTTACTTTCTGGCCAATAGATAACTCACGGCAGTCATCAAAAAAAAAAAAAAAAGTGGGTTATTCTCCTATTGCATTCTTCAAACCACGAGAGTCTCACACTTACGTCAGTTTTTGGAGTTTGCACCTTGGATTTCTCAGCTTATAACAGAGTTCCTTCATAGATGAAGTATTACGCTTGCTGTTAGGTCCAGCTCTCTCATGTTCCCATTGCAAAACACAGAGCAAATGTCCTCCCACTGATGTTTCCTGAAATCGGCAACCCCTGTCCTTTGTGAGGGAGAGAGAGAAGGCTGATGAGAGTAAATAAAACTCAACCAACACCCAGAATATGATCTACAGGAGGCAAGAAAAGACCTTAACCAAAGAGACTCACTGGAGTTCTGAATAGGAAAATGTGCAACCAAAAAAGCATAGTTCGCACAACACCAGGTGTTTTATTCCCACAATCCTTAACAATTCTTTTTGGAGGAAAGCAACCACGTAAGTGAGGCGGGCCACAGGTATAATCCTTAAGAGTTCAGACTTAAAGTTAAATAGACTTAAGACAGATTCAGAGTTCTGCCTCTTAGTATTTAATCTCTGTGCTCCACTTTTCAATCTCCAAAATGTGCCTAGTAAAATTAACTCTCAGGCTTCCCTGGTGGCGCAGTGGTTGAGAGTCCGCCTGCCGATGCAGAGGACACGGGTTCGTGCCCCGGTCCGGGAAGATCCCACATGCCGCGGAGCGGCTGGGACCGTGAGCCATGGCCGCTGAGCCTGCGTGTCCTGAGCCTGTGCCCCGCAATGGGAGAGGCCACAACAGTAAGAGGCCCGCGTACGGCAAAAAAAAAAAAAAATTAACTCTCATAGGATTTTGTGATGATTAAAGAAGATTCATGCAAATATTTAGATCTTAGAATTATTAGAATTCTAATTATTTAGAATTTTGCTTATGCAGTAGGCTCTCAACGTTAACAATAAAAGAGCAATACAGTCAGAAATTACATTTTTTTATCTCAGATGAGAAGAGGGAAGTAAAACAAAGAATATATTCTGAAAGCACCTGGAGGATATATAAAGTTCTACTCCATAGTCCAGAATTGTAACTGGTTAAAGTAGTTTCCAACCTTAAGTGTACTTGTATGTGTGTGCGTGTGTGTTGTGTATACACGCCTGTACTTTCATGTGTTTAACACCCCAGTTAATACTGATATACAGAGTTTAAAACCACTGAGGAGAAAAAGCAGTAAGAAGCTGTGCTGTAGAAAAGTAGGACATAACCCAACATCAGAAGATCTGTTACGAACTTTAGGGAAGGTCTTAAACTTCCTTAAGTCATGCATAAAGTGAGGACTGTTGTCTGGGCATTAATTCTCATAACAAACGGAATGATCCTTAGAAAATCACTTATAGTAAAGGGCACTTACTCACATGACCCAACAGTGAATGCTACCTAAATCAAGTCCCCTACTTAAGTTTTACGGATTCCAAATAGGACAAATGATAGTCTTATGTGCATTGGACATTAATTACCCCAGACCCCCAAACCAAGCATCTTACTAATACTCCAATGTGGGTGAACACAAAGCAATTAGTCTACTCAGAATCTTAACTTGTTCAATCCAAATTGGACTAGTGCTTCTTATAGATTTGAGGGTTAAACAGGAAAGGATCTGAGACATGAACAGCAGCTCCTGTCTCAAGATAAGAATTTAGAAAACATTCCCGGGACCTGAAATAAGTAGCAGAACGGTCAGGTTTCCTTACCTTCCAGCTCAGAAGCCAGAAGTGTCAGTGATGGGATAAGGTCGTAGGAGAAGAACCAAAAGTGGCTCAAGGATTTTTAAGTTTCTTCTTCCAGGAGGACAAAGGGACAAACTCATCAGAACAAGCTTGAAGATTTCGTCGACACCACCGGTCCCACCCTGGCTCCAATGTATGCTCAAAGGAGAGGCATACAGCATTTTATTTAAGGTCTGGAGCTCCGAAAGGGAGCTGGGCTACTTAACAGTCACATTGACTAAGAAAATTGTGCTTTTATTCTGCCGTTTTCTCATCTCTGAATGACAATAAGAGATCCCCCTCCATTGAGTTATGGGCATCATTTTGACACAAGTAGGTGTTATAGTACAATGCCTGGCACATACACCTTCAACACGCAGTGCCTGAGATATAAAATCTACCTCTAAGTAGATGAGTAGAGTACCCAGGGAATCCTCCATGACACCTAAAGGAAAATGTTCTCACAGACTGGAGCTGATCTAGAATGTCGGGTCAATCATAACCATTGATAACACAACCACAGACCCCCAGTTTTTCGTGGAAGAACTTGGGCAGAGCCTGTGAAGATGAGAGAAACTTAGGGAAGGGACGGTTTTGCATGACTCACTCCAGAGTTTCCAAGGCAGAAGCTAATTTCATCTCAAGGATGGGACCGCTGACAGAGAGCCTCGGCTTATGTAACTTTTGACAGTGCTTTAGGCAAAAGGAAGAAACCTGGAGGCGCTGATACCCATGAATGTCGAGATCAGCTTCAAGGAGGTGATTCAAAATCTGCCTTATAAAATTTTCGTCCTGAGTCTCACATAAGCACTGGAAGAATTGTAGGAATCCGAAGTGGACTGAGACAGCATCACGCTTCTCCAACCCTTCTGCCCGATCTAATAATTCGTCCATTACCCTGGGAGACATTTCACCGCGTAAAGTATCTTCTAGCTCTCTTGCTAGGTCTGTATTTAAAAGACCAAAGGATAAAAGAGCCATCTGATGCCAGCAGAAGTTTGTGTTAGCAAAGGCGTCATTCAGGAACACCCTCATCTCTTGATGCTTTGAGGGACCACCAAGGGATCCTCTTGTTCCCCAGAGCACATAAAACACGGCCCCCCAAAATGCCTGGAAACCTTGGTGAGTGAAAGAAATGCGCTCTTCACGGTCACTGACCTTTCGAAGAATATTCAACCTCAAGAGAGAATCAGTAAAAGAGGCTTCCAGATGCCCTTGTTCCATGACCTCTTTTGCAAATGTGAAGTTTGAGAATCACATCCCCTCTGCAGCCAGAGAGCACAAGGCTCTCCACTGTTCCGGCAAGCTCTGATATGACAAGCTCACCTCCACTGTGGCAAAGAAGCTGCAGAAAAAATAGGCATGGATGCTGGTGGTGGTCTGTGTGGCCAGCCGGAAAGAAGGATTACTTGCCGTCTGCCACTTCAGGCTGGAACACACAGTCCAGCACACCAGCGGGGCAGAGCAGGAACCAAAAAGAGTTTCCATTTTTCTTAACCAATTCAAGATTTTATGAGCTTTGTCTAGGTCACCAAAGAACTTGATGAAATACTCCTCCCGGTCTCCCTCTGTGAACCCTGAGACGACAACCGATTCTCTCCCCAAGCTTCATGGATTCACTAACAAATGTTTAAGATCTTGATTACCATAGTCTCTGGTCGTTATCAGTAAGGTAGCTGTGGGAACCAACTCCTTCTTCAACAAGGGGAGTAGGATTCCGGCCACTGGGAGCTGCTGGTACCAGTCTGTACAGGGTGGGCTTTCGTACAAGTTGGAAGACACAGTCATTTCTTCAAAGCCATCAGTGACAAACAGGAGCCTATCGGGATCTCTCCTGAACTCTTCAATGGGGACCTGAGAGTCAGGCCAGTCCCAGGAAAGCAGGCAAGCAAAGGTGGTGTTCACGATCTCTCCCACTTTATGGCAGCTGATGTAGAAAACATAGGAGAACGGGTGCTGAAAGAGTATGTCCTCTTCCCAGTGTAGCATGACCTTCATGGCCAGGGTAGTCCCCCCAACACCCGCCAGGCCCTCCAATGCTATCGTCGGTGGCTGGGCTCCAGGCCGGCTCGGATGCAGTAGTCTCCTGGGCTCTCTGGGTCCCTGCTCCCCCGTGTTGTGGAGATATATATGGTCATCAGGCCAAGGGCTGCTGTCCCACAGAACCAATACTTTCATCCTCATCTTCTCTCTGTATCTTCTTCTGTGAGCTAAAACAGAAGGGGGGCAAAAGAGACGGCCAAAAGGCACATGAAAGGATACTCAACACTGTTAATTATCAGAGCAATGCAAATCAAAACTATAACGAGTTATCACCTCACACCAGCCAACATGGCCATCATCAAAAAATCTATAAATCTATAAATAGTGTGGAGAAAAGGGAACCCTCCTACACTGTTGGTGGGAATGTAAATTGGTATAGCCACTATGGAGAACAGTATGGAGGTTCCTTAAAAAACTCAAAATAGGGCTTCCCTGGTGGCGCAGTGGTTGAGAGCCTGCCTGCCGATGCAGGGGACACGGGTTCGTGCCCCGGTCCGGGAAGATCCCACACGCCGCGGGGCGGCTGGGCCCGTGAGCCACGGCCGCTGAGCCTGCGCGTCCGGAGCCTGTGCTCTGCAGCGGGAGAGGCCACAGCAGTGAGAGGCCCGCGTACCGCCAAAAAAAAAAAAAAAAAAAAAAACTCAAAATAGAGCTACCATATGCCCATTCCTGGGCATGTATCTGAAGAAAACCATAATCTGAAGGGATACATGCACCCCAACGTTCACTGAAGCATTATTTATGATAGTCAAGACATAGAAGCAACCTAAATGTCCATCAACAGAGGAGTGGATATATATATATGTGAATCACTGTGCTGTATAACTGAAACTAACACAACATTGTACATCAATTATACTTCAATTTAAAAAGAAAGTGGAATTCAAGATTAAATGGAGTCCCAGGATGGCAGCTATGTGGCAACCGATATGGAATGGAGAAGGATATGCGGCTTCTGGAAACTGTCTAGAAATTATGACAAGGGAGCCGACTGATTCCTTGATATGTTTGATGGTGTTATGCTCCCCAAAGAACTTTGGGGTGATGTAATGGTCGTTGCATAGAAAGTTAAAACAAAACAAAGCAATGATTACCTCAAACAATAATAGAAAATGGGGGCTTCTCTGCTGGTGCAGTGGTTAAGAATCTGCCTGCTAATGCAGGGGACACAGGTTCAAGCCCTGGTCCAGGAAGATCCCACATGCCACAGAGCAACTAAGCCTGTGCACAACTATTGAGCCTGCGATCTAGCGCCCGAGTGCCACAAGTACTAAGCCACGCACCACAACTACAGAAGCCCACATGCCTAGAGCCTGTGCTCTGCGACCAGAGAAGCCACTGCAATGAGAAGCCCATGGGCCACAATAAAGAGTAGTCCCCGCTCACCACAATTAGACAGAGCCCACGAACAGCAACGAAGACCCAACGCAGCCAAAAATAAACTAAAATTTTTTTTTTTTTTTTTTTTGCAGTACACGGGCCTCTCACTGTTGTGGCCTCTCCCGTTGCGGAGCACAGGGTCCGGACGCGCAGGATCAGCTGCCACGGCTCACGGGCCCAGCCGCTCTGCAGCTCGTGGGATCTTCCTAGACCAGGGCATGAACCCGTGTCCCCTGCATCGGCAGGCGGACTCTCAACCGCTGTGCCACCAGGGAAGCCCAATAAACTAAATAAATTTTTTTTTTAAATAGAAAATGGTTCCCCCAAAAAGGCATGTGTAGTGGGCTCAACAGTGACCCCCCAAAAGATATATCCACATCTGAATCCCCAGAACCTTATGTGACAAAAGATGTGATTAAGGACCTTGAGGCGAGAAGCTTACCCTGGATTGCGCCCAATGCAATCAGATGTGTTTCCATAAAAGAGAGGCAGAGAGAATTCCGAGACAAAAGAGGAGGCCATGTGACCACAGAGGTGGGAATTGAAGTGATGCTCCCACAACCCCAGGAATGCCAACAGCCACAGGAAGCTGGAAAGATGAAGGACCTATTCTCTCCCCAAGCTTCTGGAGGAAGCACAGCCCTGCTGACCCCTTGGTTTTGGACATTTTCTCTCCAGCGCTTAGAAAATAAAAATAAACGTCTACTGTTTAAGCACCCAGTCTGTGTTAGTTTATTACAGCAGCCCTAGAAAATGAATATAGCATGTAATCCTGATTAATTACATGGGTCAGCATTGACTTATATCCACATGACACTCAATACCTGTTCCTCCAAATCATACTTTTATTGGAGGATAAATGAGAAGAGATACTTACCTGCCATGATGAGTCAGCAGATAATTGATTGAAAACCCAAGAAATGGCAGTATATGTTAATCACTTATGAACATAGAAATAAACAGCCGAACTGGCAGCCAAGAGAGGCTGTGGTTGATTCCACAGAAGTCCAGGGTTGGGCAAAGGATCAATGCTTCTCATTGCAAGTTTTGCATTTTCTGTGATTCTTTTTGGATTATACACAAGTACAGCATGTATTTCTTTGATGCAACTTAACTTGTTCCATCACAGTAGGTATTAGTTTGTCCGTGTGAAAAATCTCCATGGGGCCACCAATACAAAAAAATACAGCTCCATTACTCACAATAGCCAAAATATGGAAGCAACTTCTGTGTCCATCAGCAGGTGAATGGATAAGGAAGATGTGGAACATATACACAATGGATTATTACTCAGCCATACAAAGAAAGAAATTTTGCCACTGTAGTGACATGGATGGACTTGGAGGGTATTATGCTCAGTGAAGTAAGTCAGACAGAGAAAGACAGATACTATACAATATCACTTACATGTGGCATCTAAAAAATGCAAAAAACCTAGAGATAGTAACAAAAAAGCAGCAGACTCGCAGATATAGAGAACAAACTAGTAGTTGCCAGTGGCGAAAGGGAAGCAGGGAGGGCTAGTAGAGAGGGTGGGGGACTGGGGTGTACAAACTATTGTGTGTGAGATAGGCTACAAGGATGTAGTGTACAACACGGGGAATATAGCTAAGTTTGTAATAACTGTAAAGAGAGGGCAACCTTTAAAAATTGTGGGAAAAATTTAAAAAATACATATACCTATTAATGCAACACAAAGACCAGAAACAGACACTGGTATCTCAGACCTTGGAGGGGACCCAGAGGAAATGTCCAGTTTATGGTAACCTATTCCTCAGTAGGCAGCCCAGGAAGAACAGATTGGCAAGTTTCTGGCAGACCATAAATTGAAGACAGTTTCAAAGGAGGTGGCCAATGTGGAACCCATAAAATGAATGTTCCATCAAGCAATTTGTCTGTAATCATCACAAAGTAGTAGCCAAACCTGTTTCTTCTTCCAGCATCTCTGGTTCTTCTTGGTTTGGATCTTGGGGTCCCCATACCTGTGCCATCTCTGAAATAAAAGTGATGATGGGGTAGTGAGATTTCCCCTGGCTGAAAAAAAAAGTTAATAATGGGGCTTCCCTGGTGGCACAGTGGTTGAGAGTCGATGCAGGGTACACGGGTTCGTGCCCTAGTCCGGGAAGATCCCACATGCCGCGGAGCGGCTGGGCCCGTGAGCCATGGCCGCTGAGCCTGCGCTCCGCAACAGAAGCCACAACGGTGAGAGGCCCGCGTACCGCAGAAAAAAACAAAAAAAGAAAGTTAATAGTGATGGATGGTCTTAGGAGAACCAACCATTTCTCTGACAGACTTGGAACTGAAGAGACTGAAAATCGTTATCTTCAAGCCTCATCAACCCAACTACTTTGGAAACATACTACTTTGCAAAGACCACAGCACACAGTAAGAGCACATCCCTGCCTGGGGGCCTTGATGCAGCCAGCCTCCTGTCTGGAACGCTCTCCCCCAGCCCCAACATCCACTTGGCTCATTCACTCCCTTCCGAGTCTCTGCTCGAATCTTAGCGCCTCAGTGGTGCCTGATGGTCCCGATCAACACTGCACCTGATTCCTGAAGCACACACCTTAGGCAGACCCCACCTGCCCTCCCAACCACTGTCCACTGCGTTTGTCACCTTCTAGCACACCCTATGATGTACTTATTCATCACGTCCATTACCCGTCTCCCCACACCAGAGGAGGAGACCGGTCGCCAACCTGTGTTTGTTCACTGATGTACCCCAAGTGTGCAGAGCAATGCCAGCACACAGAAGCCACTCTAATATTTGGGAAATAAAATGCCACGGAAGAAAAGCACCGAGAAATGGTCTAACCCCAGCCCCCTGATGTGTTTCACATAACCACTCACAAAGTCCTATTCTCAAAAACTAAAAGGACCCCTTCCATGTCTCCCCATGCACCATATGATCCAGCAATCCCACTCCTGGGCATATTATCTGGAGAAAACCATAATCCAAAAAGACACATGCACCCCAATGTTCATTGCAGCACTATTTACAATAGCCAGGTCACGGAATCAACCTAAGTGTCCATCGACAGACTAATGGATAAAGAAGATGTGGCACATATGTACAATGGAGTGTTACTCAGCCATAAAAAACAATGAAATGATACCATCTGCAGCAACGTGGATGCAACTAGAGGTTACCACACTAAGTAAGTCAGATGGAGAAAGACACATACCATATATCACTCATGTGTGGAATCTAATGTTTTTAAAAATGGTACAAATGAACTTATCCACACAACAGAAACAGACTTACAGTTATCAAAAACAAACTTACGGTTACCAAGAGAGGGAACACTGGGGAGGAGGGATAGATTGAGGAGTTTGGGATTGACATCCACACAGGATAGATAACCAACAAGGACCTACTGTACGGCACAGGAAAATCTACTCACTATTCTATGATAACCTATGTGGGAAAAGTATCTAAAAAAGAATGAATATATGTATAGGTATAACTGAATCGCTTTGCTGTACCCCTGAAACATTGTAAATCAACTATACTCCAATAGAACTAAAATTTTTAAAAAATCAGAAAGTACCAAAAAAAAAAAAGCTGGGCTGTTCCAAATGAACAGCCTGGAATTTAAATCTAATTTCTTAATTAAAGGAAAAAACAGTTCTCACTTCCCTTTGGCCATCTATGGAAGCCTGTTGAACTAAAGATTCACCCCTTCTCCCAGATCTCATGAACTAGTCTTGGTGGGGTGGAGGGTGTGTACAGTGAGATGCTAAAGACCCTCCCACTTCGATACTGCCTGTCTGGCATCACCGTCAGTGATGATGTAGGATCTGGAAACCACCAGGGAAGGTGATACTGTTAAGAGAAAAACTGTCCCAAAGATGAACAAATGATTGAGAATCTACACTGAACCCAATGCCTTGTAAGTTTTCACCCTAGAAACTCAGTTAGGTGCAGCTAGCTGTTTTCAATAAGAGAGAACGGGGCCCCGTGGTACATAACTTGTCCTGGGTTACAATTGGTGACGTGGAACCAGCCTTTGAATCCAGCTCCGTTGGTAAAACCTGAACTCTAACCCATAGTCCCTAAAAGACAGCACACTTGTGCCTATGAACATGGCGAATGCTCACAGACTCAGTCACAAATCCCTCTGCCATAGCACCATTCAAGCACAGAAACTCGGTGCCATGTTTCCTAGAAGATGGAGCTGATGGGGGCACCAGTTATCCTGACCTGTCCACCGTCCCTTTACATCATCTCCCACATTGCTGTGGGATGGGTGTGGGCTAGGGCTTCCTCCTGCTTAAGAGGTATCTTCTACAAGCCCCACCCCTTTAGAAGGCCAGGTGGGAACCAGGTAAGGACTGGGGAAAAGGGGCTCCTGCAGCTTCAAGCAGGGCATTGACATTGCCAATGAGGACCAGTGGCCAGGAGGGAAGTTCTTCCTTTAACGTCATTCTCCTCTGTGCCGATGTCTCTCTCCGCGATGGCCAAATGGGATTTAAGGATTCTAGATCCCATTCCCAAGCTCTCTGCTCGTCATCTGCCTATTCCAGACAACCATATGTAAGGGATTTATGATGGGGAGAGGGGAGGAGAGGAAGACGGAACTGAAGATGCAGGGAAATTGAGTCCCCATCCCCTCGTCCTGCCCAGAAGATGCTCGAAGCCTGAATTTCTGTGACTCAGAACCTCCAATGCCCAAAGCTCTGATGGGGAAGACTTCATGTTGCCAACTCCCATCCCATTCCTTGAACTCATGCTCTCATTCTAGGGCAAGAGAAGCAGTACATGGTCAAGCACAGAGGATGTGGAGACCCACTGCCTGGGTTCACATCCCACCTCTGTGACCTTGGGCAATTTACTTGAGCTTTGTGCCTCAGTTTCCTTGTCTGTAAAACAGGAATAACAGAGCCCCCTTCTTATGAGAGTGTGAAAAGTCAGTACCAATGCACAGAAAGCATTAAGAGTAGTGCCTGCCTTGTAACAAACACCAGCAAAAGTTATTAATTTCTACAGGTCTCAGAGGCAGCCAGGTCTGCCAGAAAGTGACATATGCATCCCTCAAACTCTCTGCAGTAGGTAAAGTCGCAGGCAAAAACCAGATGGAAAACGGGATCTGTGATACATTTTAAAAAGACAAACAATTAAGATGGTAGTACAGTTTTATACTTGCTAACTAACTGCGAAACACATGACTGGTACAATAAATACTGCAATGCTACAATAAATACTACAATATTACAATAAATAAATGAATACTACAGCCGGGTACAGTCTCGTTGTGGGTTTTTTGTTTGTTTGTTTTTGCGGTACGCGGGCCTCTCACTGTTGTGGCCTCTCCCGTTGCGGAGCACAGGCTCCGGACGCGCAGGCTCAGCGGCCATGGCTCACGGGCCCAGCCGCTCCGCGGCCTGTGGGATCCTCCCGGACCGGGGCACGAACCCGTGTCCCCTGCATCAGCAGGCGGACTCTCAACCACTGCGCCACCAGGGAAGCCCTCGTTGTAGGTTTTTTTTTTTTTTTTTTTGCATTTACCTCTTTGGAAAAAATCATGCATAAGCAAACATGAAATTCCTGTGGTGAGCAAATCATCCCCTAGTGCAACCATTGCACTGGCACAAATTTGCATTTTTGAAAGCAGCCTTGGAACAGAACTAGGTATGCACGTTTCAATTCCCTCTTCTTGCTTTTGATCACCATCCTCTCCGAGGCTAGAGCTCCAAGCTCTCACAGCCTCCGTACTTTTAAACTTTCACTCCCGGCAGGGAGTCTTTCTTAGGGGGAGACCAGCAGCTTGGAAGGACCCTGTAGAAATCCAGCAGCAACCTTCCTGCTCCCACGAGCACCAGGAAGCTATCCCCCGCACAGACCCACTCACCATTCATCTCTGCTCTCATTTGCTTGTACAGCAAAGCCAGCTGCGTGTGCTCAAAGATGCGGAGGGTCCCGTCCCACATCTGCCTTACGGATAAGTGTTCCTTCAACAGACCGAGCAGGTGAGTGGGCCTGATGGCTTTCAAGTTTGCCCAGGAGATCTACTGGATGTTCTCAAGCAGCAGCTGTGGGGACCGGAAGCAAAGTTTGAAATCCTCCAGCTGATACCGATCCCAGCCCGTCAGATGAGACAGTAGCTTATCACTGGAGCCATCATCTACAAAGACGCTAGAAGTCATCTGGCCCAACATGCAAGGTTTCCAGCTTCACTCAAGAACGCTGACAGCCACAAAACGAATAGTACCTGTAGAAGATAGACAGCCAAGACCATGAACCATGACTTCCACCTCCTTCAAGACTGTCTAATCTAGCCACGTGTCCTGTTTCCTCCTCACAGCACCTCCTGCTCTGTGTTTGTGTGGCTTATTTCTCTCTCTCTCTCTCTTCCACGTGAATGTCAAGTCGCTTTAAACACAGACCTTGCCTGTCCTAGGCTGTACCACCAGTGCCTAGAAAAGCACTGGACAGACATGAGGACCTCGGCTCTAAGGAGAAGGAAAAACGATACTGCTGGAAGAAATGTTCACGTCGTGAGGTACGGGGAGGTCCTCCTGGATGATACACGACTTGGCTTGAACTTGATGCTAGCTAGAACAGCCTGTCTTCGGGCCTGTCACACACACATTGTCCAGCTGCTTTGACCATGAAGCGTGGCTCATCATCCAGTTATAGGAAGGGTTAAGTCTCACCCCCGGCAGTCTCCCACCATCAGTGCCCTGAAGGGAATTCAGGATGGGAAAAACAGGATGAAGCTTTCTGTGTTTTCATCTTCAGGCTCCTACATAGCGAAATGCATATCTAAGGAAGAATTTCAATGACCCCAGACTCTGGCATCTTCCCATATACAGATAAACACTAAAATCAACTTGAGAGACCTGTTCCTTGTGATTAACAGTCATCTTTTACAAAGATGTATGACTGACTGCATGCATTTCCCAACCAAAAAAAAAAAATCATATATCCTGGCCCCTCCTTTACCTCTCTGGAGAGTCCCCTCACAGCTACTGAGAGGCTGTTTCCCAGGCTATAAACCTCAGTTTGGCTCCAAAACTGTCTTCTAATCTTATTACAGGTTGTTTATTATTTACATCAACACTAAGCACTTCCTATATACCATGAATTGTTACCCTCATTTCATTCTCTAAACAACCAGTCACGCACAGTTTCGTTTACTAATTCTATTTTTTAAAATCTAAGAAAAAAAAGGAAATGGTCATGAAGAATCTAGGGGCAAATACGGGAATAAAGACGCAGACCTACTAGAGAATGGACTTGAGGATATGGGGAGGGGGAAGGGTAAGCTGGGACGAAGTGAGAGAGTGGCATGGACATATATACACTACCAAATGTAAAATAGATAGCTAGTGGGAAGCAGCTGCATAGCACAGGGAGATCAGCTCGGTGCTTTGTGACCACCTAGAGGGGTGGGATAGGGAGGGTGGGAGGGAGGGAGATGCAAGAGGGAAGAGATATGGGGACATATGTATACGTATAGCTGATTCACCTCGTTATAAAGCAGAAACTAACACACCATTGTATAGCAATTATACTCCAATAAAGATGTTTAAAAAAGTGAAAATGAAATGACATCTTCACAATGCTGTAAAGAATAAAATACCCTGCCACTTAGATTCTATGTCCAGTGAAAGTATCCTTTAAAAATGAGGGGAAAATAAAGAGATTTCCAATCAAATGCTGAGTAGCCAGGGGCCGCCGGGAGGTGGGAGAAATGGGAGATGTTAGTCAAAGGGTACACATTTCCATTACACAATGAATAATACCTAGGGATGTAATGCACACCTTCGTGGCTATGGTTAATACTACTCTACTGTATTCTTGGAATTTGCAAAGAGAGTAAGTCTTAAGTGTTCTCATCACACACAAAGTCAACTACGTGAGGTGATGGATGTGTTCATTAACTTGATTGTAGTGATTATTTCACAATGTGTATGTGTGTTAAATAATGTTGAATAGCTTTAAAAATCATTTTGTACAACTTAGACATGAACAATTATTTGTCCATCTTAGCTCGATAAAGCCGTAAATTTTTAAACTTTTAAAAACAGAATTTATTGCCAGCAGACATACAGACCACTAAGAACCGTCTAAAAACTTTTTCAGATGAAAGTATAGCAGCACAGAAGGAAAGAAAAAGCACAGAAGTAGCTGGTGTGTGAATCAATGTGAATATCACCCCTTGACAACAACAACATCTTCTGGACTTCATAACATACGTAGTAAAATATGAAAACAATAACACAAAGGATGAAAGAAAGTAAATGCAACAACTGTTTCAAGGTTCTTGCATTGACTGTAAAGTCCGGATGTAATCTCAGGTCAACTACTGGTGAAAGATGAACATTGAACTCTCTGGGGCAACCACTCTAAGAATAAAAGAGTGTAACTAAGTTAAAGAAAAATGATATTACAAAGTGTTTCGTTTATTCAAAAAACGGTAGAGGGCTTCCCTGGTGGCGCAGTGGTTGAGGGTCCACATGCCGATGCAGGGGACACGGGTTCGTGCCCCAGTCTGGGAAGATCCCACATGCTGCAGAGCGGCTGGGCCCGTGAGCCATGGCCGCTGAGCCTGCGCGTCCGGAGCCTGTGCTCCGCAACAGGAGAGGCCACAACAGTGAGAGGTCCGCGTACCGCAAAAAAAAAAAAAAAAGGTAGAAAAGGAACAACAGAAAACAAAATATACTAAATTCCAAATGTGTCAGCAATTATACAAGCATAAGGGGGCTAAACACTAAAGGAGACTTTGTCAAATTAGATAAAAAATAAAAGGTACACTTCAAGTACAAGAGCATAAAACGTTTAACATAAATTAATGGGGAAAATGCAGTGTGCACACCCCAACACGAAACACATGGGTACAGCTATACCATTACCAAAATAGATTTTAAGGCAAAATTGTTACTGAATACAGCACACTTCTTAACAGAATCAGTCCAGCGGGAAGATACAGCAAGTCTAAAATTTTATGTCCCAAATAGTACAGCTTCAAAATATATAAAGCGAAAAACAGAACTAAAAGAATAATTGGAGATTTAAACACACATCTCAATAACGAAGTGAACAAGCAGGGGGAGGGTTGGATTGGGAGTTCGAGATTAGCTGATGGAAATTAGTATTCTATATAGAATGAATAAACAACAAGGTCCTACTGTGTAGCACAAGGAACTATATTCAGTATCCTGTGATAAACCATCATGGAAAATATGAAAAAGAAAGCATATATAGGTGTAACTGAATCACTGAGCTGTAGAGCAGAAACTAACACAACGTCGTAAATCAACAATACTTCAATTTTTAAAAAATATTTCTTCCACCTTTCTGTGCGTGCCTAAGAATGACTTTGGAAAGCACCACGAGCACTGACTTGGGGAGTTACAAATCAACTTTAGTGACCGGGTGAATTCAAAAGCACGGAATCCATGAATAGGGAAGATCAGCTGTAATTAGCATCATGTGTGTTGAGTGTAAGACGGGATCCCGCAGGGTCCACGAGATGATATCGTGTAGGACAAGCAAGCCTAGGAAAGGGAATTATAAGAGACTTGAAGGATGCATCAGATTGAGGCAAGGAGGGTGGAAAGAGGGTTACAGGGCAGTGGTCAGTGAAAACAGGTGCAGAAACGCTGGAGGGAGAAAATACAGGAAGGGAGAAATTCAGCTGCAGTTTCTCAAAGACCTGTCGAATCTCCTGGGTCTAGGAAGTGGGAAGCTTCAAATGAACAGAGCAGAACCCTATGGTCCTTGCCCCCCACGTCCTCGGCCTGCCTTTTGTCTGTGGGAAAACTTTAGTCAAAGAATAAGTCTAACCAGAGAAGTAGAAAAGTGCAGAAACGAAGGGAAACCCTCCAACAAGACTGCATAATAATCATTTAGTCTTTAAGCATAGTCAAGGACTTTAGTTCCTCCTTAAGGGCTGTAAAGTAATATTCTGAGCCATATCCTGTGAGCTGTCTTGTAGATACTGAAATGCCCACCAGGAGGAAGAAGTTAACTAGATGATGACCAGACTGTAGCCATGACATAAGCTGCCACAATTCTGAGAACTGGCCTCAAAGAAACGGGAACAAAATGACCCTGGACCTGAAGACTAACGGTACTTAAAACAATCAATGAAGCTGATCAGACCACGGATGACCAATTCCAAGATGACTGTCAGAGGTGACTGTGCTGTTTCTGCATGTAGCCCCTCCCTCCATCTCTAAAAGCTCTTGCCCCTTGATTGTCAAGGAGGGCGGAGTCGGCCTTCGGACAGGAGTCCTCATTCCCGCCCCGCAGTTGCTGGCATGCAAAATAAAGCAGACTTCCCTTTCCACCAACCTTGCCTCTTTATTGGCTATTGCGCGGTAAGCAGCCTGATCCCACTTTCACTTACAAGAGGACAGAGGTGCAACAGATTCCTGCTGATTAAGAAAACGCCAGCAACAATGACTCCCCACCTTCCGCTCCCCGGCCCCAGGCTCCTGGTAACCACCTTGCTAGTCTCTGCTTATAGAAGTCGGAGTCTTTTCTGTACCTCACAGACTGGAATCCTGCGGTATTTTCCTACTGGGACTGGCTTACTTCACCTAGGATAATGTTCTCCGGCGTCATCCATGCTGTCACAAATGGCAGGGATTTCCTTCTTTTTTAAGGCTGAATAAGATTCTATACGGACTTCCCTGGTGATCCAGTGGGTAAGACTCTGCGCTCCCAATGCAGGGGGCCCAGGTTCCATCCCTGGTCAGGGAACTAGATCCTACATGCCACAACTAAAAAAAAAAAAAAAAAGATCCCACATGCTGCAACGAAGATCCCGCATGTTGCAACTAAGACCCGGAGCAGCCTAAATAAATAAATAAATGTGCTTAACCCTGTTCTCGTTAAAGTTAAAAAAAAAAACAAAAGAGATTCTATTGTATGTATCACCCATGGTGTAAGTTTCAGTTATGCAAGATGAATCAGTTCTGGGGATCTGCCCTACATCAAAGAGCCCATAGTCATCAATACTGAACTGTACCCTGAAAATTTTCAGAGAACAGGTGACACGTTAAATGTTCCTACTACACACACACACACAGGACACAAAGAAACTTTTGGAGGTGCTGGCTATGTCTATTCCCTGATTGTGGTGTATGCTTGTGTCCAAACTCATCAAGTTACGTGTGTTAAATACATGCAGTGCTTTTTTCATATATTAATTATACCTCAAAAAAGCTGGTTGTTTCTACCCACCCCACTACTTTAAATCAATCACAATACAGCTGTTCTCTTAAAAAAGAAAAGAAAAATCAAAGGACAGGAAAGTTTGAAGCCCCAGAGAAAGGAGACATCACTTACCCATCAGATCTCTAATCTCATACAAGTTTCCAGATGCCCTTTGCAGGGAACCTCAAAGATGAAGGCAACTCCACGCCCTCCCCAGCCTGTGATTGGCCCTCGGGTCCCTTCAGCTCCTATCAGATCTGTCTCTGGACGTCCCGCCCCCTCCATTGCAGCCTATCCCCGCATAGGTCAAAACTCAGCTGCTACAGGTAATTGCTGAGTCCTCCTCTTTTAGGTGTAAATCATCCCCACCTGGGAGAGGAGCGGTAGCGATGGGTTTCTAGTTAAAAACCCATATGTTGTAAATGGAATCTTCCACTTTAGCCAAAGGTCACGGATGTGAATACCTCTCCCACCATCTGAGGGATCTTGTAGAACAATGAAAGATGAAAGGAATCAAGAGTGCGGTGAGGCCTCAGATACAGAGAACAGACTAGTGGTTGCCAAGGGGAAGGTGAGGTGGGGGAGGGAAGGACTGGGTGTTTGGGGTTAGCAGATGCAGACTATTATGTATTGAATGGATAAACAACAAGGTCCTACTGTATAGCACAGGGAACTATATTCAATTTCCTGGGATAAACCATCATGGAAAAGAATATTAAAAAGAAAGCATATATGTGTATAACTGAATCACTTTGCCGTACAGCAGAAACTAACATAACATTGTAAATCAGCTATACTTCAATACAATTTTAAAAGAGTCTATGAGCCCTGAAAATCACGGAGGCAAGCACATCTAGGGACCACTTCTTCTCCCAATGGCAGGAAAACCACCTATGAAGCCGTTCCATCATAAACACGGAGGCTTTTCCACTGAAGTCAGGAACAAGACAGATGATCTCACGGCCACTACTAATTAACATCATGTTGGAGGTATTAGCCAATTAAATTAGCAATTTTAACTAATTTAACTCACCCCTGTCACAAACATCATCCCAAAGCAGAAAGAAAATGCACTTGGTTTGCCCCACCTTCCAATTTAATAGGCTCTGGGGATACAGGCAGTTGACAATTGTAACTAATTTTAAATTTAAATCAGCAATTAGAGAAAGGCATAAGAATTGGAAAGGAACCGGTAAAACTATATGTGCAGATAACTTGATTACATTTCAGAAGACCCAAAAGACCGCAAGGAAATCTACTACCAATATATGTGTTTATATATATGTCTCTGTGTGTGTGTGTGTGTCATTTTCCTACCTGCTCTATCTCTGAGTCTCCTTTGACAGGATCTATTGCTTTGGGACCCACATTAGGTCCCGGTGATACTGAAACCCTCCTTCTGCTTAGTAAGATTACATTCCAAATAGGAGATGCTCATGTGAACGAGATCATCCAATTAATTGCTCTAGATGTTTTCCGTTGGACGCAGCACCTTTGGCCTGACAGCAGTGTTAGCCCTCTGTGAGTTTGGGGAACACTCCAATCCTCTAATTCTCTAAAGTTGTTTGTTCTTCTGAATCTAAGAGGTAGGGGAGCAGATCCTTCACAAATTGGAAGCACCTGTGAGAATAAGCCTTGTAGCCCAATTCCTCTGACGGAGGATGCTAAATGCTTTCAAATCTGTGCCGTGAAGAAGAATGATAACGCACCAGCCCCAGCCAATGGGAAGGGAGGATGCACGTTGCCCAGAACCCCAGAGCCTATTAAGGTGGAAAGTGGGGCAGACCAAGTGCTCTTTCCTTCTGCCTTGGGAGATGTCTGTGACAGGAAGGAGACAGGAAGCCTCATTCCCTTCAGCGGTGAGTGGTGGTGTTGTTTTCCTCTCTCTACCTCCTATTTTTCCACATCACTTTCTTACAGTTACTACACCAGATACTTGAGTTCACCAGGTCCAGTTGGGCTCAGTTCGTTCTTCTTTTTCCAGTTCCTTGAGGTGTAAAGTTAGGTTGTTTATTTGAGACCTTTCTTTTTTCTTAAGGTAGACTTTTTCTTTTTGCTCAAATATCAGAATAACAGAATCAAGAGTGGAGGTGAAGGTTAAGTCACGTGGCTGCTTCAGAGGTTGTCGTCATCCGCAGGGAGCTTGCAATTCTCCAAAACTACTGCAGTGAATTGAGGGAGATAAAACTTTGAGTCAGTGCCCAATACATGATGACTTAAGTATCCAGGAAGTTCTCGGGTGATGGAGATGAGAACTAACAGATGATAATAATAAAAAAGATAACTCAGAGAAGCAATAGGATAGGAGTAGTAGGTAGACCAAGGCGAAAGCCCCACTCCCCCTAGTGACTTCATTCTTTTCTCCTCCACATTCCACTTTTTACACACAATAGAAGGAAGCCCCGAGTAATTGTTAGCTATGATGAACCAGGCACTGTCTTAAATGTACTTGTGGGTGTATCTCTTTGACAATCCTCACAACCCCAAGAGCACATATGATAAGATCCTGGTATCAGAGATGAGAAAAGAGGCACAAAGTCACCTTGCTAATAAGTGGCATAGAGAATTAAAAACTACAAAGTGGTTTTGAGTCTAAACACTGAGCCCCAATAGTGGAGGGGCTCCCAGGTCTTTCCGCAGGCCAGAGAATCTTGGAGGAAGGGAGGGGAAGAGGATATCCAGCACATGGTATGCTCCATCAAGTATGGATTACATAAATCTGTCCCCTGGGGTGGTGTTCTCACGTTCCTATAACTTCATGTCTCCCCAGGTCGCGTCTCTTCTGTCTTCCAACTGGTCCTCCTTATCGCTGGCGCTGAGGCTCTCGGCCTCGGGTAAAGATGAGTGACGTGAGCTGGGATTCTGACTCTTCCCCGCGCTCTTCCTCATCTCCTTCCCCACCTCCTTCCTCCGCTCACTCGCCTTCTTTCTTCCCCTCCTCTTCCTCCTCCGCTTTCTCTTTCAAAGACAGAGTCATGCTGTACATGGTCTATTTAATCAAGGAGAATCTACAGAGTTTCAAGCAGCTTTTAGTGGAAGAGAGCCCCAGACCTGGCTCTCTCCAGATCAGCTGGGACCAGCTGAAGACAGCCCGGTGGGCGGAGGTGGTTCACCTCCTAATCGAATCCTTCTCTGGACGCCTCGCTTGGGAGGTGACTCACGACATCTTCGCCAAGATGGACCAGGCAGAACTGTGTCTTCGGGTACAGATGGAGCTGAATGGTGAGTGAGAATCTGGTATACAAGATGGGGTTGGGCTTGGGTGCTACAGAACTAAACGCTTCACTAGCCACTCCTATGTAGATACACTATATTTACACTTTATTTTCTTATACATCTAAATATGCACATACATAGATATATACACATATAGCATATACATACATGTATATTAAACCGTTTTTTTATTTCTGTCGACTATGGTTTTATTTTTTAATTTGGAAATTGGCTCCCTTTTTCATTGAAGTATAGTTGATTTACACGGTTGGGTTAGTTTCAGGTGTACAGCACAGTGATTCGTATATATATATATTCTTTTCCAGATTCTTTTCCATTATAGCTTATTACAAAATATTGAGTAGAGTTCCCTGTGCTATACAGTAGGATATTGTTGTTTATTATTTTAAAATTTTTATTGGAGTATATCTGATTTACACTGTTGTGCCACGGAGCGGCTGGGCCCGTGAGCCGTGGCCGCTGAGCCTGCACGTCCGGAGCCTGTGCTCCGCAGCGGGAGAGGCCACAGCAGTGAGAGGCCGACGTACCGCAAAAAAAAAAAAAAAAAACCGATAAGAAGTCACCTCACACCGGTCAGAATGGCCATCCTCAAAAAAATCTACAAGAGTACGTGCTGGAGAGGCCGTGGGCAAATGGGAATCCTCCTCCACCACTGGTGGGGATGTAAGTGCGTGCAGTCACTATGGCGAACTCTAAGGAGGTTCCTTAAAAATGTAAACACAGAGTTACCCTATGATGTGGCAATCCACTCCTGGGCTTGGATCCGGAAAAAAATCATAATTCGAAAGGACACGTGCCGCCCTATCTCCAGGGCAGAGCTATTTACAGTAGCCAGGACGTGGAATCCACCAAGAGGTCCATCCAAAGAAAAGTGAACGTGATGCGGTACATATGTACGATGGAAAACTGCTCAGCCATAAAAAACAACAAAATAACGCCATGGATGGATGGACCGAGAGACTGTGATACTAAGTCAAATAAGGCACAGAGAGAAACACAAATATCATAAGATATCCCTTACAGGCGAATCCTTACGTTCATAGAAATGGAACTAATTTACAAAACAGAAAAAGACTCACAGACTTAGAAAACAAACTTATGATCTTCAAAATGGGTGGAAAGGCTGGAGCGATACATTAGGAGGTTGAGATTAACATATACACGCCAATATATGTCAAGTAAGTAATCCACAAGGACCTACTGAAAACCACAGGGAAGTTTTCTGAACATACTTTAATAACCTATATGGGATAAGAACCCTTCAAAGAATCAATATACGTCTATGGATAACTGAATCCAGTTCGTGTACACCTACCACAAACACAACACTGGAAATCAACGGTACACTGATACGAAATAAAAATTAAATAAAAAACAAACAAGGAGAAAAACACAAAACGGGGGGCATGTAGAAAAGCTGCTGCCTTGTAGCTGCTTTCCATAATTACACCTTGAACACCTGGGCTGACGGGGCACTTGCTCTTCACAGGGCCTGCGGGGCTGTAAAGAAGAAACACCTGCCCTCAAGAAACGTCCTCATGTAGGTCAGCGAGAAAGAATTCAAAACCGGGACCACATTCCAGAAGCCAATTTCAAGAAGTTAGTTTTACTCACCCTGCTTACAAAATACCACATGAAAAGAGGTCCTCGTCGATA
Organism: Phocoena sinus; assembly: GCF_008692025.1. Lineage (NCBI taxonomy): Eukaryota > Metazoa > Chordata > Mammalia > Artiodactyla > Phocoenidae > Phocoena > Phocoena sinus. Next base: position 2,679,325 of record NC_045781.1, read on the forward strand.
AATAGTAGAGAGATGCTAATCAAAACTAAAGCGAGGTATGACCTCACACCGGTCAGAATGGCCACCGTCAACAAGTCTACAAACAATAGATGCTGAAGAGGGTGTGGAGAAAACGATACGCCCCTACACTATCGGTAGGGATATAAACTTGTAACAGCCACTATGGGCCCCAGTGGGGAGGGTGCCTAGATGATCGAGAAGACAATGAAATTAGAACACTCCCCACCACCATACACAAAAGTAAACTCCGAAGACGTTAAAGTTCTAAACTTTAGGCCGCATACCATAAAACTCTTGAGGAAAACCTAGGCAGAGCAGGCTTTGACAGAAATCGCAGCAAGTTCTCTTTGAATCCATATCTTAGAACAATGAAAACTAAATACAAAATAAACAAATGGGACCTAATCTAACGTAAAAGCATTGGCACAGCAAAGGAAACCAGAAACGAAAGAAAAGGACAACCCTCACAATGGGAAAACAATAGTGGAAAACCAAGACACCCACAAGGAATTCATCTCCATAACAAACAAGCAGCTCATGTAGCTCAATATCTAAAATATAAACAACCCAGAAAAAAATGGGCAGAAAAACTAAATGGACATTTCTGCAAAGAAGACGCACAGATGACCATAAACCACATGAAAAGGTGCTCAGCATTCCCGATTAGGAGAGAAATGCAAATCAGTGGGGGAAATGAGGTATCACCTCACACAGCTCACAATGGCCGTCATGCAAAAACGGGCAACAATAAATGCTGGAGAGGCTGTGAATAGAGGGAACCCCCCTACACGCTTGGTGGGGACGTATATCCGTGCCTCCGCTACGGACAACACTGTGGAGGTTCATTAAAACACTAAACAGACAAGTACCATGTGACCCAGCCGCCCCACTCCTGGGCATGGATCCGGAGAAAAACTAACTCTTAGAAGACAGCTGCACCCCAACGATCCTGACAGCACTGTGTACAAGAGTCAAGACAAGCAAGCAACCTACGCGGACAAGGACAGATGAATGGATAAGGAAGACGTGGTCCATACACTCCATGGCATATTCCTCAGCCATAATACAGGATGAAAGAATGCCATTTCCAGCCACCGGGAAGGAAGCAGAGATGATCCTACTAAGTCAACTAAGGGAAACTGGGAAACAAAAGTCTCATATAATATCGCCTATAGGTGGAGCTGAGAAATGGATACAAATGAACGTCTTTACAAAAGAGAAACAGCCTCACAGACCTAGAAAAGTAACTTACGGTTTCCAAAAGGGAAGGGTGGTGGGCCCAGAGAAATGATCCCGTTGAGATGAACATGTACACACTAGTCTTTATAGAATAATCAACAAGGACCCACTGTAGAGCACAGGGAACCCTTCTAGACACTCTGGGATAAGCTATATCAGAAGGGAACCCAAAAAAGTACATATAAACGTCTAGGTATAAGTGAAACAAGGGGATGGAAATCACCCACGCCCCCAAAAAAACCCTCCACAGCATTATAATTCACCTATGCCCCAAGACAAAATAAAAAATAAAAGGAAGGAAAGAAAGAAAAGAAACACTGACGCTAACCGAGGCCTTGGTGACATTGGCTGGTCTCACAGGCCTGGAGCCGGACAAGTCTTGGGTCCCAAGGCTGGACTGTCGAGCGGCTGAGGGAGCTGGGAGGGTGTGCAGGCAAACGGGCTCCCTTTGCACTCGGAGTGCCTTGTCCTCTGCATTGGACCACACTCTCCAGATCCCCCAGGCCTTCCTACCGGGAAACCAAGCGGGACTCTCCCTAAGGCTCTTGTTGCCACAGTAACCAGAGTTGGGCATGGGGAAATGCCGCCGCCTTGTGGCCGATTCCTGTAACAACAACTTTAAAACCGGTGGTGTAAGGCTTGTGGGATTTTAATTCCAGAGCAGGGATTGAACCTGGTCCTCAGCAGTGAGAGCGCAGAGTCCTAACCACCGGACTGCCAGGGAATTCCCTCAAATGTCTTTTCTATGTCTACTGAGATGTCATGTGATTTTTATCCTTCACTTTGTTAACGTAGCAAAAACAAACAAATGAGACGTAATTAAACTTAAAAGCTTTTCCACAGAAACAGTTACTATCAACAAAATGAAAAGACAATGTACTGAATGGGGAAAAAAAATTTGCAAATGATATGACCGGTAAGGGGTTAATATCCATAATACATAAACTGTTCATACAACTAAATATTAAAAAGCCAATTAAAAATGGGCAGAAGACCTGAATGGAAAATTTTCCATAGACAACATACAGATGGCCAACAGACACATGAAAAGTTGGTCAACACTGCTAATCTTCAGAGGAATGCAAATTCAAAACGTATTAAGGTATCCCCTCACACCTGTCAGAATGGCCATCATCAAAACGTCTACAAGTAACAAATGCTGGAGAAGATGTGGCAAAAAGGGGACCCTTGTACACTGTTTTTGAAATATAAATTGGTGCAGCCACTATGGAACACTTTATGGAGGTTCGTCAAAAACTATAATGTAGGGCTTCCCTGGAGGCGCAGTGGTTGAGAGTCCGCCTGCCAATGCAGGGGACACGGGTTCGTGCCCCGGTCCGGGAAGATCCCACATGCCGCGGAGCGGCTGGGCCCGTGAGCCATGGCCGCTGAGCCTGCGTGTCCGGAGCCAATGCTCCGCAACGGGAGAGGCCACAACTGTGAGAGGCCCGCACACCGCAAAAAAAAAAAAAAAAAACTATAATGTAATCCAGAAATTCCTGTCCTGGGTGTATATCCAAAAACATGAAAACACCAATTTGAAAAGATTCATGAACCCCAATGTTCATGGCAGCATTATTTACAATAGCCAAGATATGGAACCAAGCTGAGTGTCCATCAACAGATGAATGGATAAAGAAGATGTGGTCTTTACAGGCACAATGGAGTACTACTTAGCCATAAAAATGAAATTCCACCATTGCGACAATGTGGATGGAGCTAGAGATTATTATGCTTCATGGAATAAGTCACACAGAGAAAGGCAAACACTGTATGTTATCAAATATGTAAATCTATAAAATAAACCAAATGAATGTATATAACAAAACAGGAAGAGACTCACATATAGAAAGAACAAACTCGTGGTTACCAGTGGGTAGAGTTTCCCCTCTCTTTTTTCTTGGGGGGAAGTACAAGATAGGGATGTGTGATTAAGAGATACAACATATTATGTATAAAACAGAAAAACAAGGATATATTGTATAGTGCAGGGAATTATAGCCATTAACCTGCAATAACTTTTAATGGAGTATAATCTCTAAATTAAATACTGAATCACTATGCTGTACAAATGAAACTACTACAATATTGTAAATCAACTATACTTCAATAAGAATACTTAATATAGGAAATACAGTGTTCCGTTTATAGGAAATGATTTCTGTTTATGATTCATTAACTGTTCCATAATTTTCTGCTCTACATTTGTACCCTACATGTAACAAGCAGAAAGGTTCATAGCTTTGGCTATGTGCAGACAAGAATTTTCTATCACACAGGGAGATCAGCTCGGTGCTTTGTGACAACCTAGAGGGGTGGGATAGGGAGGGTGGGAGGGAGGGAGATGCAAGAGGGAAGAGATATGGGAACATGTGTATATGTATAACTGATTCACTTTGTTATAAAGCAGAAACTAACACACCATTGTAAAGCAATTATGCTCCAATAAAGATGTTTAAAACAAAAAGAGAGTTTTCTATCCATGTGTCTGTAGTCAGAGTTTCCCTTGCCTTGCCCCAGATTCACTGGAGGACTGGCAATGCCTAAGTTCAACTGGAAAATTCACAGATACATGGAGATTAAACAACACATTCCTAAACAGATGTGTCAAAGAAGAAATCAAACGGAAAATTAAAAATATCTTGAGACAAGCATGAATGGAAATACAACACACCAAAAGTTATGGGATTCAGCAAAGCTATTGTAATCGGAAAATGTATTGCGATAAAACCCACAATAAGAAAAAAGAAATCTCAATAAACAAGCTCACTTACACCTCAAGGAACTGAAAACGAGAACCACCACCACGTCTCCCCTCCTCCCGGCAAGCAAACTACGCCCAAAGTTAGCAGAAGGAAGCAAATAACAAAGGTCAGAGCGGAAATAAATGAAAAGACACCAGGAAAACAATAGAAAAGATCCGTGAAAGCAAGAGCTGGGTTTTTGAAAAGATTAGCGTTCGTTTTGTCACTTACCACTGGCAGGAGCGTGAGGGAGAACATTCACGGTCGGGCACCTCGGGCGTTTCTGGCTTCGCCCCGTCTTCTCTCCCTTCTCCTGCTAGCGGCAGCTGAACTCCTGTCTTTACAAAACCAGAAGCGTGTATGGATGCATCCCAGGAGCTGCCACCCTCCCTCTTTCTGGAATCCCCTCTCCCATCACTTGCACTGTTTTGCTCCTTCTTGGGCTCCGGCCCAGCTGACTTCACCTGCTCACAATCACCTGACCGTCAGCGTCGGTCACGCTGATAACTGACTGATTTGCTCTCTTCACCTCAGAAGGGAAGTCATACCTCTTTTGTTCTTTTGCTTCTCTATCCTGTGTCCTCCTAATAAGCTGAGAGCTGTAAGAGGCAAGGAAGGGTTTCCTTATAGCCTCGCAGATGCTGGGCCCACAGGGCCTGGACGCAGGGAACGGCTGCTGCATGTCTGCTCCTACGGCGGCCAGAGCGCCCCTTTCGTTTTAATTAACTGAAAAGCCCCTGGCGCTCCAGGTGCTAGCTTTTACCCTGGCCTCAGCACATCCTACTGAATCTTACTTACAGGCCAACATGTATGACTGGCGTCTCACGCCCAGTAAATCCTCACGGGATCCCCCCGAAAACCCCTCCCTGCTCCCTACCTCACACCTCCCAGCGACTCCTAAGTGCATGCGGGTCCCCTCACCCCCTTGCACCTCTCCTCCCACCAACATGGCCCATGGCCTCCCGCCCGTGGGGCTGAGAGTTTCCCGGGGTGAGCGATGTGCTCAGACCTACCAGCTGCGGATTCGGTGCAGCAGAGACCAAGCCACAGGTGAGGCGTCTCCCCGACACAATCCATCACCAGACAGAACTGCAGAAGGACACGCCTGACCCTGCACAGAGAATCACCCCCAGCCCCACACGGTCACACACACGGGGCACCACCACAGCCAGCGTCAAACGAAGCCGCAGAAGCGGCCCTTGTGCTCTGATGGGAACGCACGTCCCAGCGCCGCCGCCGCCCCCGCCCCCCCCACCCCGAGCCTCTCTTCACCCACAGGAGTCGGGGACCGGCGTGGGCAGCTCAGTTTCCATGGAACAGGGCAAGCTGGAGGCAACTTTTACGAGGAAAATAGAAGCCCAAAGCCCTCTTTTCCAGCACCTCTTCTGATGACAGCTCTGCTTTCACAGGCAAAATTTTGTGAAAAAAAATTTTAATCTTAAAAAGTTTTGCTTTTCCAAACTTGTGTCTCTCTTGTGCCTGCGCTTTTTCTCCTCCACTAGCTTCCTCGTATCTTGTGGGATTTTAACACTTCTGTTAGTACAAATGCCTACAGCACAGTGGAAGCAGGAATTCATTCTGATGTGCTGGTAACAGAGTGGGTAACTCGTCACAGGTGAGCTCAGAAACCAGGGCTGGTTTGCAGCGAAGTGCTGAGGCACGGCCGAGAAGGAGCTGCTTAGAGCATCTTCGTGAGCCCAGGGCAGCAGGACTAAAGGAGCCGGAATAAGGCCCTGGATAGAGACGCACTGAGAACAGGGGCGGGGGAACCCGTTCACCTGCAAGCCGAGATCCACAAGGTCTGATAAAAAGAGCAGAGTCCTTGTCGGCAACAAGGGGGAGCTCAGCGACTCTGGTCATCCAAGGCTTGGCACAGACTCCAAAGAGACCACAGCCCTCTTCTCTCAGTTTTAGAACTCCAGGGCCCAGGAATTTCCAGCAAACCACACCACCCTGGTCCCACCCTGAGACACTGCCCAGCGCACACAACCCCTCCACCCAGCCAGAGCATGGATGGGACGCTCAGAGTGAGGCAGGGTTTGCACCTGTCCTGCCCAATTTTAATGCAGCTCCTCTCTTGTTGGAGATACCTTCCCTCCTGGTTTTTGCCCTGAGATTGAACAGAAGAAAGCACTCACCTGGCTGGTCTTTGTTTCAGAGCTCCTGGCAGGGATGTGTCGCTCAGGATGAGCCCTGGGCCCTGAGGCCACAGTTCTAGGGACCAGGCTCCTGGCCCTGATCTCTCCGCACAGATGCCATTATTACATCACCTGTTGTGTCAGTGACACTGTCTTCAGGGAGAGTCAGAGCAGAAGCTCCTACCCTTTGGTTGGCCAACGTCAGGACTGCATCAGCTTCTCCCCAGAACAACTTTGGGACTCAGTAGAGTGGATCCTTTTGGTCTAGTCACAGGGTCGTGCGACAGATTTTTTTAATAGCTATAAAACAATTGTATTTTTTCTACAGTGGTTGCCAAACCACTCTGTTCGACTTGCATCATCCCTTTTACATTTCCTACTCCCTATCGGACCTATCTATTTTCGAATCCTGGCCCCGCTGTTATAGCTCGAGTAAATGCAAGAAACCAAGGGTCAGCCCAGAATTTTGCATCCAGTGAGAACGATCTTCAGATGTTAGGGCGACACCTTCGTCTCTGTATTTCTCTTTATCCACTTCAGCCCTTTCTTGTCATTTCCTCTCACCTCTTTAGGCCACGATGGTGTTGGCATAGCTGCAGATACGCACGTTGGTAGCGGGATAGGCAGGGCAGTGAGGGAGGGGGTGGGCATTGTGACCTTGTCGTCGGGTGTTTTAGTCACAAGGCCGGGATGCTGCCGTGAGGGGGTGGGGAGCCATGTGAAGGAACGGCAGCAGTGAACCTGCATTTCAGGAGGGTGCTGAGGAGATGTGGGGGTGGGCAGGATGAGACAGGCAGTGTGGCTGTGAGACTGGGACCCTAAACCTGCAAGAAAAAGACTGAGCCAATAATAAATATGTTAAGGTGGACGTAGTCCTTTTGGTGGCATATTTACAAGTATAGAAGAGGGTAAGGCTAGAATGAGTTCTTAGGGTTCGCTCTGAATTGGAGGAATGATGAGTAACCCATAGCTCGTTATAAATATGTCTGTGCATTTGGGATGTGTGTGTGCACGAGTATGAAGCCAAAGTAACTCTGAGCTCTTTTTGCTGAGAGTTCCCGGAACCAGAAACCTACTGGCAGCAGTGGGCAAAGCGAATAGTAGACCTTGGATTCTGAAATCAGATCTCCATTTGAAGGAATCAGTATTCTTTGGCGAAATGACTGATACATCTGGACCAGTACCTGAGAAGCCTGCAACAATTCCTTTTGTTAAATTATGGGAGCTTTAGACTTTCCATTGTTCAAACTTGGGGCAGGGCTTGCCTGGTGGCTCAGTGGTTGAGAGTCCACCTGCCGATGCAGGGGACACGGGTTCGTGCCCCGGTCCGGGAAGATCCCACATGCCGCGGAGCGGCTGGGCCCGTGAGCCATGGCCGCTGAGCCTGCGCGTCCGGAGCCTGTGCTCCGCAACGGGAGAGGCCACAGCAGCGAGAGGCTCGCGTACCGCAAAAAAAAAAAAAAAAAAAAAAAAAAAAAAAATCTACAAACAATAAATGGTGGACAGGGTGTGGAGAAAAGGGAACCCTCTTGCACTGTTGGTGGGAATGTACCTTAGGATATCTACAAAAAACAAATGGATAATATAATATTATTAGACAATGCTTGACAGTTCAGTTTAAAATCTTGTCTGGTAATCTGGTTTCAGTATAATGGAATCACTTCGAAACAGAATGAGCAGAGACAAAGTGAATTTCACGAATATAAATTCCTGGTTTACATAAATAAACTCTTCCATTTAAAAGATATTTTCTCTCTCTGAAGATATAATATTATGATTATCCACATTTATGCACATATTCAGAGAATTTAAAATTGCTATTGGAAAATTATAAATATTTATACTATAAACCTGAAAATATGCCATAAATATGAATTTTTAAAAATTAAAAAAATTAACATTTTGAATGTTAGACCCATTACACAGCAGATCGTTTTACATCTTCATTAGCTTTTGTGTTCCTACATCTTCTCTTTTACTTTGTTCTGGGTTTTACAAATCAGAGTCAGCTAGCTATCTGAGCTCAAAATCACCCATAGCACCTAAGGTATCATGTTAAAGTCTGATCTGAGCCCTTATGAGTGAATAACAAGTTTCCATCAGAGTACAAAGGTTGACATATTCTGATTTAGGGAGTAATGTGTCCCAGAGGCAGCAATCTGTAATATTTCTGTAGGAGTCAGAAGCCATTGTCAGGTATAGGAAAGGAGATAAGAATTTGCAAAAAAATCCCAGAGTTACCAAAATTCCCTCCTCTTCTGGAAAATCGGGTGTATCTTGTGATGATCTATGCAGAAATCGCGGGAAGTGGCACAGTTGAAGAGCTTCTGACCATCAGCTTGTGATTCACCAGGTCTTTTTCTTGACTGCCCCCTCACTGGTGCTGGGACCTCTTTAAAGTCTCAAAACCTTATTCCCTCATTTATAATATGGGGTATTAACAGCACAGTGGGTAGAAGCCATGCATATGTTAAAATTTCAGCCTCTGGACCAGAGAGTTCTTGTTTTATGTCAAAATCACCCACTTGTTAGCTTAGTCCAACTTGGGGAATTTTACTTATCACTGTGTCTCTATTCCTCATAAGAAATGTAAAGTAGGCATTAATGCAGAACATAGATCCAAAGGCTGGCGTGACAGTGAAATGAAAATGAGACCTCAAAACTCCTGTCCATACGGTTGTGCATGTTGGAATTATTTGCATCAGAAGATAACTTCCATTTGCAACAGAAAGAGACTCGCAGACGTAGAAAACAAACTGATGGTGACCAAAGGGGAAGAAGGGTGGGGGAAGGGATAAATTAGGAGATTGGGATTAACAGATACACACTACTATATATAAGACAGGTAAACAGCAAGGACATACTGTATAGCACAGGGAAGTATATTCAATATTTTGTAATAACCGATAAGGGAAAAAATCTGAAAACAATATAATCATATATATTCTATAGCCAGAGGGCAGTGATTAAACTCACGCAATTCTGGGTCACCCTCTTCCATTTTCCAGGCATGGGGGTGGAAAGTTTGGGGTCAAATGGGACAAGGAATGACGGATTCCTGTCACTACATGGTGCCTTTTTAAAGGAACATTAAAAGTTCTTTTCTAGTAAAAACAATAATAATCATCAAAGCTCTTCTCACGAAAAAAAATTATTTCATTTTGAAAAAAACAGAAAAAAAGGCCGGCGTGAACACATGTTTTTCATGTTCATTGTTTTTTTTTTGTTTTTTTTTTTTTTTTTTTTTTTTTTTTTAAATTTTATTTATTTACTTATCTATTTATTTTTGGCTGTGTTGGGTCTTTGTTTCTGTGCAAGGGCTTTCTTTAGTTGCGGCAAGCGGGGGCCACTCTTCATTGCGGTGCGCGGGCCTCTCACTATCACGGCCCTCTCACTATCACGGCCTCTCTTGTTGCAGAGCACAGGCTCCAGACGCGCAGGCTCAGTAATTGTGGCTCACGGGCCTAGTTGCTCCGTGGCATGTGGGATCTTCCCAGACCAGGGCTCGAACCCATGTCCCCTGCATTGGCAGGCGGACTCTCAACCACTGCGCCACCAGGGAAGCCCTCATGTTCATTGTTGATCATAGTGGCTTGAACAAAGTTTGTTCTAATCTAGCGTTAGTAGAAGTAGTAGTAAAAACTATAGTAAATATTGTTTGATTATCCTTCACTACTAAGAATAGAAGGGAAGGATATTAAAATGTAAAGTGGGAAGGACAGGTCAGGTATGCTCCACCGGTAAAACTCTTTCTGAGACTTGAAAATTTAATAGAGTTCTTCTCATTAAATTTTTTCTTTCTCCCCTGGGTGCCTCACACACACACAAAGCGATACTCTCTCTCACACACACATAAAACAGAAGAAAAATCTGACCCCCCAAATCTTTGGAGGAACACCGAGTCAACTGCATCCTACTGCAAAAGGTTTCAGAAAAGAAAAAAAAGAAACATAATGTCATTTTACCACACACTGTTTTTCTCTGTGAATATCTGTCTGTGCATGTAAGTAAATATATGTCAGTGGAACTCATCTGATGTGTCAGGAGTCTGAAGTTATAACCCAGAGTCTGCACGTCAATTTCCCATGTGTATTCACACTCAAGCCAAAACATGTTAGGTCTGAGAAAATAAGCAGACACTTTCGTACATGGCTGAGTTGCAGTGGCCCTGATCACGCACGACTGAGATTCCAAAGAGACCCCACCCTTTCTTCCCTATTGTCAACACTAGGACTGAACGACCTACAGTGAATCTCACCATCGTGGTCTCACCCTACAACAGTCCCCAGCCCATGCCCACCAGATACCAGCCCAGCTAGGGCATGAATGGGGCACCCCAGGACAAGGCAGGGTGAGCACCTGTCCTGCCCAATTGTACTAACGGCACAGCTCTGAGTTCCTCTCCTGTCGGAGAGCCCTTCTGTCCTGTTTTCTGCCTTGAGACTGAACACAAGGAAGCACTCACCTGTTTGGACTTGGCTCCAGAGCTCTGCGCAGGGAAGTGTCAATCAGGATGGGCCATAGTTAGAGGGACAGGGTGCCTGGACCCGATCTCCCCACAGAGGTGCCATTATCATGTCATCTGTAGCACAGGTGACACTGTCTGCATGGAGAGTCTGGGGTGCCTCCAGTGAGGAGAAAACCGTATCCTCAGTGCTCATCACCGTCATCCACGTCTGGGGATTAGTGACAGCTCCTGGTAATTACTGAGAAGATCTACATGAGCAGCTGAGCAAAGGGCAAGGAAAGTTTTCCACATTCCCTGTGGAAGTGCAGAGTCAAAGTTGTAATCTGTGGTGGAGTTGGAACTCGAGGTTGGGTCTAGGGTTCCTTTTACACTACTATACAACTATACGGTTTTTCCCAATGGGCATTTTCTTTCTTTCTTTTTAATTGAAGTATAGTTGATTTACAACGTTGTGTTAGTTTCAGGTGTACCGCAAAGTGACTCAGATATATATATGTATGTGTATACACATTATATATATATATACATGTTCTTTTTCAGATTCTTTTCCCTTACAGGTTATTATAAAATACTGAATACAGTTCCCTGTGCTATACAGTAGGTTCTTATTCATTATCTATCTTATATATAGTAGTGTGTATATGTTAATCCCAATCTCCTAATTTATCCCTCCCCACCTTTCCCCCTTTGATAACCGTTAAGTTTGTTTTGTATGTCTGAGTCTCTTTCTGTTTAGTAAACAAGTTCATGTGTGTCATGTTTTAGATTCCACGTATAAGCGATAGCATATATTTGCCTTTCTGTGTCTGGCTTACTTCACTTAGTATGATAATCTCTAGGTACAATGCTACAAATGGCATTATTTTGTTCTTTACCACCTCTTCTTTAGCCATTCCTCTGTCGATGGACACGTAGGTTGCTTCTATGTCTTGGCTATTGTGGACAGTGCTGCCATGAACTCCCAATGGGCATTTCGGTCAATGCTCTCATGTTTCTCAAATCGGACTGTCACCTATGATTGGCTCATACTGAACATTTCCATTTGATATGGAATCTGGCCTCTCCCTTAAATACCATGATTCTTGCTACACGTAGCCCCAGGTCTTTTAAGCCTGGAGGGTATTCCATGTAAAGTTAGTGTATCCCACCTCAGAATCCGTGAGCATCCCCAATGTCCACCTGATTCCACTGGGGAACATGATGTGCTACATAAATCACCCAGAGAGGACTGCTTCCAGGAACTCCCTGGCAGTCCAGTGGTTAGGACTCAGCGCTTTCACTGCAGGGCCTCGGGTTCAATCCCTGGTCGGGGAACTAAGATCCCACAAGCCACATGGCATGGCCAAAAAAACTAAGGAAAGAAAGAAAAAAAAAAAGAGGACTGGTCCCTTGCCCCTCATTGGACAACCAGTCTTTCCTTCTTTATTTTGAGGATTTTATCTCAGGAAGTAGTATTCCTAGACATACAGACAGGATTCAGGGGACCTTAATACATAAGACAGATAGAAGGATAGCACCAGAATGCTCTAAAAATGAGGAAAAGGCCAAAAACCAAATGGCAAATTGGGCAAAATAATAAAGAGAAACTTCACAAGATGGACGAAAAGATTCACCCTAAATCATATGAATGTTAATGATGACAAGTCATTCAATTTTTAAAGATCAATTTGGATATTCTGTATTTTTTTGCGTTTTCATATTATCTTTAGAATAAACTTGCCAGTTTAAACAATGGTGGTAGAACAAAAACAACACAAGCAGCATTGGATTATCTTTGGGATCTGTCAACTCTTTAGATCAAACTAGGGGTATGTGTAGGGTCAGCAGGTCTATGGGAAACCTCTGTATTTTCCTTCAATGTTGCTGTGAATATGAAACTTCTCTAAAAATAAAGTTTATTAAAAATGGGGGAGGAATGGAGTGGGAGTTTGGGATTAGCAGATGAAAATTGTTATATAGAGAATGGATAAACAGCAAGGTCCTAACTGTATAGCACAGGGAACTATATTCAATATCCTGGGATAAACCATAATGGAAAAGAATATGAAAAAGAATGTAAAGTGGTGCTGGGGAAACTGGACAGCTACATGTAAAAGAATGAAATTAGAACACTTCCTAACACCATATACAAAAATAAACTCAAAATGGATTAGAGACCTAAAGGTAAGGCCAGATGCTATCAAACTCTTCGAGGAAAACACAGGCAGAACACTCCATGACATAAATCACAGCAAGATCCTTTCTGACCCACCTCCTGGAGAAATGGAAATAAAAACAAAAATAAACAAATGGGACCTAATGAAACTTCAAAGCTTTTGCACAGCGAAGGAAACCACAAGATGAAAAGAAAACCCTCAGGATGGGAGAAAATATTTGCAAACGAAGCAACTGACAAAGGATTAATCTCCAAAATTTACAAGCAGCTCATGCAGCTCAATATCAAAAAAACAAACAACCCAATCCAAAAATGGAGAAGACCTAAACAGACATTTCTCCAAAGAAGATATGCAGGTTGCCAGCAAACACATGAAAGGATGCTCAACATCACTAATCATTAGAGAAATGCAAATCAAAACCACAATGAGGTATCACCTCACACCAGTCAGAATGGCCATCATCAAAAAATCTACAAACAATAAATGCTGGAGAGGGTGTGGAGACAAGGGAACCCTCTTGCACTGTTAGCGGGAATGTAAATTGATACAGCCTCTATGGAGAACAGTATGGCGGTTTCTTAAAAAACTAAAAATAGGACTACCATATGATCCAGCAAACCCACTACTGGGCATATACCCCGAGAAAACCATAATTCAAAAAGAGTCATGTACCAAAATGATCACTGCAGCACTATTTACAATAGCCAGGACATGGAAGCAACCTAAGTGTCCATCGACAGATGAATGGATAAAGAAGATGTGGCACATATATACAATGGAATATTACTCAGCCATAAAAAGAAACGAAATTGAGCTATTTGTAATGAGGTGGATAGACCTAGTCTGTCATACAGAGTGAAGTAAGTCAGAAAGAGAAAAACAAATACCATATGCTAACACATATATATGGAATCTAAAAAAAAAATGGTTCTGAAGAACCTAGGGGCAGGAATAAAGACACAGACCGAACAGAGAATGGACTTGAGGACACGGGGAGGGGGAAGGGTAAGCTGGGACAAAGTGAGAGAGTAGCACGGACATATATACACTACCAAATGTAAAACAGATAGCTAGTGGGAAGCAGCCGCATAGCACAGGGAGATCAGCTCCGTGCTTTGTGACCACCTAGGGGGGTGGGATAAGGAGGGTGGGAGGGAGATGCAAGAGGGAGGGGATATGGGGATATATGTATGCATACAGCTGATTTACTTTGTTATACAGCAGAAACTAACAGAACACTATAAAGCAATTATACTCCAATAAAGATGTTAAAAAAAAGAATGTATATATATGTATAACGGAGTCATTTTGCTGGACAGCAGAAATTAACACAACATTGTAAATCAACTACACTTCAATAAAATAAATCTTTAAAATGTATTATACTCAACAAAAATAAAACTCTATATAGGGCCAGTAAGGCATTAATAATTTATTGTAGAGGCAACAGAGAATGAGGCAATGTTTGATGATGACAGTGAGGTATTAATGTGTATTTGAAAAAGAAAACATTGAATTAAACTGTGTAGATACATTTGAAGAATACCGAATTTTTAAAAAAATGGAGTAGCATATGCTAAAGGATAAGTAGCGATCTGGAAATATACCTTTTTACTAAACCAGAAAAACGGATGAAAAGTAAATTTGAACAAACTAAAAATGACAGGTCCTGTTGGGATGTTAGAGGTAGTGAATAGATTCTAAAATCTATAGATACATTCTAGCAGCAGTTCTGTCAGAAGTGTCAGAGGACTGTGGTTCCTTCAAATCCAAGTTCCTACATCCCAAGACATCCGGTAAGAAAATAAAGTCATGCTTTCCCAGGTGTTTACCCATTTAATGTATTTGTTCTTCTAAACATTGTGAGGCAGGATGGGAACTTTAAAGATGGGGCATTAGAGGACTTAGGCACAGACAGCACATCCCACAATCGTATTGCTAGAATACTGTGAAGGAAGAGCTCTGAAATTACAGTCCCCACTGCCCTGGCGAACAATTTACAGCAGAGGGTGTGTCAGGAGGAGAAACGCCCATTGCGACCCAGGGGAAGCCTTTGTGAGAAGATTGCTTCAGGACCTTCCAGGTCAGCCAAGCACACCCCTGAGCCTGTGCTCGTAATCAATCCAGAGACTGTGTGAAATGGTCAGCTGGGGGTTCGTCTCTTCTACCTCTGTCAGCAGCATCTGGATTTCCTCATCATAGGAAGATTTATTCAGGCTGGGAAAATACAAAAAAAAAAAAAAAAGAGTTTTCTTGACTTGACCCATGATGGTTGGCCTCTCTACACCCCAGTGGCTACTTCCTCTCCACTCTTTCCTAGAAACGGCTGGGAGAGTTGTACTGACTGTGCAAAGAATGCACGAAACTTTCCTAGAGACTAGGGAAGTGAGGAGGAGGGATGTGAACCATTCTGTTTATCCTCTGTAGGTCATCGGGGTCGGGGCAAACGGAAGGCATTCACATATTCATTCTATAGACATCAACTACACACACTCTAAATGCAAACATAATGTTCCAAACAATATTAACTGCTACTCTTGAGGAAATGTACTTCTGGGTCAAGACTCCGCTCAGTCCTTTATGGAACCCCTTCCAGCTCTGAGTTGGGGTTACGTCTTTGCGGGCAAGGTAAGTAGGAGATGCTGTTTACAGGAAAGCAGTCATTCTTGCCTGGGGGTGATTTTGCCTCTCGGGGGGACATTTGACAATGCCAGGAGCCTTTAAAAATTTTTCAGGGAATAGATGTGATAGGCATTCTTTTTAAAAGTTAGTTAATTAAAATTTCATTGAGATATAATTGACATACAACATTGTGTTAGGTTAAGGTATGCAATGCATTGGTTTGATATGTTTACATATTGCAAAATGATTACCACCACAGCGTTAACAACACCGGTAACTAACACCTCTATCATATTGCACAATCTCTCTCTTTTGATTGAACGATTAAAATCTTGTCTCTCAGCAGTTTTGAGGTTTTGTTTTGTTTTGTTTTGTTTTTATTGGCCACATGGCTTGCAGGATCTCGGTTCCCCAACCAGGGATTGAACCAGGGCCACAGCGGCGAAAACGCAGAGTCCTAACCACCAGACCACCAGGGAAGTCCCTGAAGTTTCCATTTTTGATCATCATGACTGGAGGGAGGTGTCCCGGGGAATGGAACATGTGGGCAGCGACCAGAGATGCTACACAACCTCCTGTGATGCACAGGACAGCTCCCCAGAGCAAAGAAATCTCCAGCCCAAATGTGAACCATGCCCATGTGGGGCAAACCCATGGCAGTCTAACCCTCCCTCTGAGGTCACTCACCACCAGGGGAAACAGTGTCCACTCACCCAAGCGTCTGCAGGCCACATTCCAGACTGATCAAGGCTTCACGCAGCACCACCGCCCCATCACGGTCCATGCTAATCCATTCCAAGTTCATGCACCTCAGTGATTTGCAGAGAGTGAAAGCCAAGGCCAGGTCCTCACAACAGGCAGAGGTGAGCTCACACATCTCCAACCTGCATGGGGAAACACCACCTCGAAATGCGGATGCCACGCCTCAGAGAGGAGACTTTACAATCTAGACGCGTCCTCCTCCACTGGGGCACATGCGGCAGTGTCTGGAGACATCTGACACACACGAGGAGTGCTACTAGCATCTCATGGGTGGAGAGATGCAGCTAAACATCCCACAATGCACAGAACAGCCCGCTTCCCCACACAGCAAAGAACCACCCAGTCCCAGATATCAGCCGCGCCAGGCGTGAGCAAACCCTGGTTTCACGGCCGGCATTTTACTTATCAGATTGTTCCAGACACACTTGTTTTCAAACATGCTTCCCCTTCATCCCTTTAATCCTCTAGCTTTTCCTCTTCTTGAAGTAGGTAAGCTTTCCCAACATCAGTGGACACTCACCCAAGAGTCTCTAATTTACACTTAGGATGCTTCAAAGCTTCACATAACTGTTTGACACCAGCATCATATATCTTATTGTTCCCTAGTTTCAGGGTTTTTAGTTTCTCACTGTGAATAAGAACAGCAGCGAGGTCCACACAGCAAACAGAAGTGAAGCAACAGCCCATCAACCTGGAGAAAAAAAAAATACACAAAATTCTCCTATACACACAAATATATACAATCACGAGGTCCATATACACAAATATATACGATCATGAGGTCCATATACACAAATATATACGATCATGAGGTCCATATACACAAATATATACGATCACGAGGTCCATATACACACAAATATATACGATCATGAGGTCCATATACACACAAATATATACGATCATGAGGTCCATATACACAAATATATACGATCATGAGGTCCATATACACAAATATATACGATCATGAGGTCCATATACACACAAATATATACGATCATGAGGTCCATATACACACAAATATATACGATCATGAGGTCCATATACACAAATATATACGATCATGAGGTCCATATACACAAATATATACAATCATGAGGTCCATATACACAAATATATACGACCATGAGGTCTAATCTGGAATGGCTTCACTTATGTTCACTTATTCCTGTAAAGGTAGAAACACTCAAGTACTCCTAAGATGATGATGATGGTAGAGATGAAACAACGACTCCGCTTCTCCACTTTCTTCACTCTGCCCGGGCTCCCTGCAGTTCTCTGTGCTGCCTGGTCTCTCCCCGCCGGGGCCTCTGCTCTCGCTGCCTGTCATACTCTTGGTCCAAATACCAGCAGGGCTGCCCCCTTACTCCCTCCAAGTCTCTGTACAAATGTCACCACGCTGAGGACTTCACTGAGTATTTCATATTATATCTCCTATGTATCTCCTGCCCCCAAGCTCATGACGTAGAGCTTCCGTATGACCCAGCAATCTCACTCCTGGGCTTATATGTGGCGAAAACCATAGCTCAAAAAGATGCGTGCAACCCTATGTTCATTGCAGCAACATGGATGGACCTAGATACTGAGTGAAGTAAGTCAGACAGAGAAAGACAAATAGCATATGATATCGCTTATATGCGGAATCTTAAAAAAGGGTATAAATGAACTTACCTACAAAACAGAAATAGGGTTACAGTTGTAGAAAACTAATTTATGGTTACCAGGGGGAAAAGGGGGGTGAGGGATAAATTGGGAGATTGGGATTGACATATACACACTACTATATATAAAATAGATAACTAATAAGGACCTACTGTCTAGCATAGGACCTCTACTCAATACTCTGCAATGACCTCTGTGGGAACAGAACATAAAAAAGAGTGGATATATGTATATGTGTCACTGATTCCCTTTGCTGTACAGGAGAAACTAGCACAGCATTGTAAATCAACTCTACTCCAATAAAAATTAATTTAAAATAGTCAGTAGTGCTGAGAAACCATGATAGATGCAGATATGCACACATACTGGCAACTTCACACTCACAGGTGTGTGCGCGCACGTGTATCTATGCGTGTGCCTGCCACTCCGTGGGAACAGGGATGACAAAGGGTTTCATTTACCGATTTACCTTATCTGCCCGGTGAAAGGAACGACTGATCCTCATGCTGTGCCTGTTCACTGTGTGCTTCGATGGGCCAGCCAGTGATAATAGTACTTTATGTGCATTATTCCCAGTGGTCGCCTCCATCTTTTTTTTTTAATTGAGGTATAGTTGTTTTACAGCGTTAGTTTTTACTGTACAGAGAAGTGGAGTTCCCTGTGCTATACAGCAGGTGCTCATCAGTTATCTATTTTATACATAGTAGTGTATATATGTCAATCCCGATCTCCCAGTTCATCCCACCACCCCACCTCCATCTCTTGAGGTGGGAAATATAATTATCCTCATGTTACACTTGGGGAGAGGTGAGGCACCCTCACAAGTTCACACAGCTAGTTTAGGACACTTGGGACTCCATTTCCGGTCTTTCCAAGGACAGAGACCCAACTCCAGAGTGGCAGACCCTACCGAGTCCTGACAAGCCCTATAGTCAAGACACACACCCATCAGCGAGCCCCAGAAATATCACGCAGGGTAAACATGTAGCCTAGTTTTTTTTTTTTTTCTTCAGCAGACTCCATGCTTTTCCCCCCTTCCTGTTTCTTTCCCAGGATGCCAACAGCCAAAAAGGAAACGCTGACATTCAAGCAAATCACAGCCAGACCTACCACAACTCCTCTAGGTTGCAGTTCGGGTGCTTCAGTGATTCACATAGCGTTATCACTCCATCATCTTCCAGGAAATTTAACCCCAGATCGAGAAAAGACAGGGATTTGTTGCACAGAAGGACTTGGGAGATGTAGTCGCAGGCTACAGAGGTGAGGCAACAGTACGTCAACCTGCAAAGACACACATACTTCATCCGTCAACCTACTTAAGCTCTATAGGGTAATATTTTCATGAAACTCCATGTAAAAACTTTCTTGTACTTCGTGGTCACTTAGAAAAACAGGAGGATTAAAATGTGCAGCAGGTGTGGAAATACAGAAGGATGTGGACTACAGGGTCCCAAACTGGGGAACGGAATCTCGGATCCCAGTTCCAAGTCAGATCACCACCAGCTGGATGAACTTGGACAAAATCATCCCTTCACTGTGACACAGTGTGCTTATTATTTATAAGAGCTGGACAACGTCCTATTTCACATTCTTCTTTTAAAATGTTATTGAAAAAAATTTGTGGTTATGAGTTCTTGTCTACTCACTATTGGGAATTTAGAAAATAGAGGGAAGCATATGATACAAGTTGCAACCGGGTAGATCAAGACTGAATGTGACCTCTGAATGTAGTTGGTTTAGCTGACATTTCATGCGGAATTCTACACTTCTAACTATCACATACAAGCCAGATACCTGGGACTCCACAGCAGATGGTTACATGGCAAATAACAGGTGGAAAGGATCAGGAACCCACCTTGGGTGGGGCAGGCATGGTCCAGTTCACCTCACTCCCCCAGCTCCCCCATCCACCCGCCAACTCCTGTTACCTCCCTGGCCCCTTCAGGGGCATCTCAGAATGTCAGACCTTTGGCAGGAAGAATACTCAAGTCTTTGATTAGCAAACACTACTCACTCATGGTGGGTTTTCCCTTTCAGTTTTTGAATTTTTGAAATCAGACAATAAGCAACTGATTCATACTTTTTTTGATGAAATATGCTTTCTCTAACATTTAAAAAAATTAAGACTTTAATGGTTGCATAATATAATCTCTGATGGGTCCATGACCCTACAATTATACATTCCCTGAATCTCTGCATTTGTATTTTTATACTTTCTGCCATTTTAAGTTATACAGAATTAATATCTTGCATCAAAAATTTTTGGAAGTTCTGAGGTTTATTATTAAATAGACTTTTCATTTGTTTCTTGATTTATTAGCCAACCTACTTTGCAAAAAAAAACTTAGTGCTTTCGATCAGACTATAAATTTGCCCATTTTGCAGAATTCTGGCCAAGTGGAATATATTTTTTAAATTTGTGCTTTTGTTTAAAAGGGTATTAAACATTTAAATATTAAAAAATTAACTACTAAAAATAGGTTGAACATTAGGGGATTGGGGTAAGGGCTATAAGAGAATTTTTGTGCTATTTTTCCAACTTTTCTGCAAGTCTAGTTTTTATTTTGAAACTAGTTCAAAATAAAGTTTAAAAAATAGGTTGAACGTTTTTTTCTTTTAAAATTACTAGTGACTTTCTTGCGTCTTTAGTAGTCTTTCATTTTTAAGGAATAAAGATTCAAGTTTAAAAACAAAAAAAAAACGTTAAATGATGTATTTTGAAGGACTCTTAGATAAACACAGCCTGGTTAAGTGACCAGTTATTGAATACACTTTAATTCTACTTATTGTATAATATCCCACAGGATTTAATAGCCAAATCCTTTCATCTTCCAATATGTCATTTCTTTTGTACCTCTAAAGATTTTTTGGTCTAATCTTTATAGTGCAGAGTCTGTTCCTTATTTTTTTTAATAGTTTGGTTTTAATGTTTAATGTTCCTGGACCTTACTTTAGTTTGGATTTTCTCTGACAGTCTAAAAAGTCATCTGAGTAATAATATTCTCACCTTCTACGGTAAGTACCACCTTGGGTGGGTATGTAATACACAGGTCTGTGTACACAAACACACCTGTGCATGCACACACACACAAAGAAAAGTTCTGTTTCTAGACGACTTATTCGCTTCCATAGACTTGGGTGTTTTTGCACCTGTACCCTACTTTAAGGCATTTTTTTTTTTTTTTTTTTTTTTTTTTTTTTTTAAGGCATTTTTTAATTTAGCACTGAGTTTCTCCCGTGGCCTCACTGGGTAAATAGAAAACCCTTTCTCTTGCCCCTAACAAGGAAGCAGTTTGTTTTATATCTTAGCAACAAGAAAGAAGTGGAGACATTGTTCCCAGCGATAACCTAGAACCTATGCAACCCCACACCGGCGAGTAATCAAATGAATTCCTTTTTCTTCATTATTTACACTGTCCCTCTCCCCAGCCCCCAGTACACCTACAGAGACATCATCCTTCTTCATGATAACCAAGATTTATTGGGCTCCAAATCAGATGCCAGGCATCTAAGGGCTAGTCTCACATCTCTTGAATTCAACCTCATGGCTCCTCTGTGGGGCAAATATTTGCATCTGCTCCATTTTGCTGGACCGTTCAGGGCCCATGGGCATGCTCTGCCGTCTGCCCCCTCCCCCAGGCCTCCCCTCCCCCACGCTGACTCACAGCAGTGCCTCCAGGGCACAGGCTGGATCCTTCAGGGCGTCACACAACACCCTCACTCCTTCGTCCTTCAGGGGATTATCTATCAAGGAGAGAAGCTTCAGCTTCTTGTTATGGACGAGAACAGAGGCGATGTCTTCGCAGGCTTCGTCCGTGATGTCACATTTTCCCAACCTACACGAGAGACACATGTGGTGGAATGGTGTATGCACAACCGACCCTGGACCACATCCTGGCTCCTAATCCCGCACCTGCCAGTTCCAGACTTTGTAAAAGCACGGATGTAATTATATGACTTTCCTCACGAATCCCTTATTGCTTTAGGAAAGCAGTAAGTTAGGAAAACGTCTGAGCCCGTGCTTCTCAACACTGTTGTGGACAGCCGTCCACAGCAAAGAATGATCTGGACCTCAATAAGTCTGATTATCTGATTATTTACCATCAGTAGTTATAAGGTTGAGAAACCCTGGTCTGAGCCTTAATGCAGCTTAAAAGAACATCTCACGGGCTAGAGCAGGTTTCTCAACCTCAGCACTGTTGACACGGTGGGCTAGATCATTCCTTACTGTGGGGGCTTCCTGTGTGTTGTAGGATGTTGAACAGCATCCCTGACCTCTACCCAGCAGATGTCTAGAGCATCCTTCCCATGTAATCATGACCATCAAAACTGTCTCCACAATTAACAAACACTAGTGACCTAATCATTTAGAACAACCTCCTCCCTAAAGTGCTTTTTCCATTAGCTCACCCCTCTTCTGTTTGAGCAGAGTGAGTTCAACTTTCTTTCCTATTGCCATAGTCTGAACTCCTTCCTACTGCAAAATCTTTTTTTTAATTAAAAAAATCTTTTTTGATGTGGACCATCTTTAAAGTCTTTATTGAATCTGTTACAATATTGCCCCTATTTTTTATGGTTTTTTTTTGGCTTTTTGGAGCAAGGCATGTGGGATCTTAGTTCCCCGACTAGGGATCGAACCCACACCCCCCGCATTGGAAGGTGAAGTCTCAACTACTGGACCACCAGGGAAGTCCCGCGATCATCTTAAATGAAATCTTCCTTGCTATGAAAAAAAAAAAAAGTCTCTAGGTATGGACACCTCCTAACAGAGGATGAAACTATCCTCTGTTGAGAATTATTGGGCTGGAGAGAACCTGATTTTGAGGACTTCCCACTCCCAAAATACCAAACTGAAGGCAAGAGCACAGTCGGTCTGCCCCAAAGAAGCAACGATTCTACCTATAAGCTGTGTACAACTGACTCCTGGTTTCCTAGATCTGCTACCCAAGTCTTATGCTACCATAATAAAATGAAACGCTCCATGCCAATGGCATAATGTGAAACAGGGCCAATACTAAGGAATTCTGTAAGCTCCCCCTGAGTAGAGAGAGCTAGTGTAGAAGAAAAGAATTGTCACGATACGGAAACAGCTAGAATGATAGATAGGGTCAACAGCAAGCCTGTATGTTCAAACCACTCTTCTTCATGGACCCTGTCTCTCCTGATGAATCTTGACAGGTGAAATTAACCAAGTGTATGTGATCATCTATTGTATTACTGGTGGAGAGAAGAGTGTATTCTCTCGGTAGGTTTAATGAGTTGTTTTTGTTTATTGCTACTTCTATTACTCCCTTTTGTTCTTCCTGCTGAAAAACGGATTGAGCCTGTTTAAGAAATCACCCAGTGATGCT
Organism: Phocoena sinus; assembly: GCF_008692025.1. NCBI lineage: Eukaryota > Metazoa > Chordata > Mammalia > Artiodactyla > Phocoenidae > Phocoena > Phocoena sinus. Next base: position 2,702,467 of record NC_045781.1, read on the forward strand.
AAGGGCATCCCAGATCATTTTCAAGATGAAGAAATGACTTTGGGCAAATCACTTTCCCTCCAGCCTCAACGTTATCATCTGGCAGATTACAAGATCACACTTGTGACCATCCATAAGCCTTCTCATTTTAAGTTTCTCTGACTATCTTCAGGAAAAAGAAATTGCAGTTATGGTTTTGGTATGGTCAGTTGAGAGCAGAGCCAAGGAGAATCAGATAAGGTGTCCATGAGAAGTAATTCAAGTGAGTACCAGAGAAAGGAAAGACGGGACAGACCTGAGAGGAAGCCTTGCCCTTTAGAATCCATCCATCCTCATCTTACTAGGAGGTCTACCGATATTGAGATGGAAGTGGTGAAATAAGTAAGAGACAAAGACACGAAAGAAAATGGGCATATTCGAACTGCAAAGTTCACACTGGAAAAAAAATATATCATGGACAACCCCGAGACTTACAGCAGTGCTTCTATGTTACACACTGGGTGTTTCAGCGTCTCACACAGCTGCCTGACGTCCATATAGGAGAGGCCAGTGCCATAGAGGTTCAGGTATTTCAAATGAGGGTTATGAAGAATGGCCTTAAAGAAGTATAGGCTATTTGCAAGGTTCGAAGCAAAGTTATACCTGCAAAAGATGAGGAAATACGGTAACTCATGCAATGAAGTCCAAGCACAGAGCAAAATACCTGTTGCACAGTTCTTCCTACTTCCCATGCTTAGGCTCCCAAAATTTGTTTTTGGATATCTGGTTACTGCTGCCCATAAATTCTCTCCGGGATCTTCAGACGCCAGATGAGATGGCGCCTGTTTCTGCGAAGTCCTTCCACTTCTGAATACTACCACAGATATTACAAGGGAAGAGAATCAAACCTACCCCTTATTAACCTCTAAGCACCACGAGGGGAGAAATACCATGTGTGTACCTCCTTGCATCCCAGGCCTGGCTCGGCGCTTCCCATCCAATAGAGACACACATGTTCAAATTACTGTGTGCCAAGCCAGACTCTTCCCCAAGGAAAGGCTCCACTCCTGTTTAAAAACTGAAGTTGTTTTTAAAAGGAGACAATTTTTAAAAGCTAAAATAAAAAATAAAATAAATTAAAAGGAGGCAATATATTGGGTCGGCCAAAAAGTTTGCTTGGGTTTTCTGTAAGATGTCCATCAACAGAGGAATGGATAACGAAGATGTGGTACATATATACAATGGGATATTCCTCAGCCATAAAAAGGAACAAAAGGGCTTCCCTGGTGGGGCAGTGGTTGAGAGTCCGCCTGCCGATGCAGGGGACACGGGTTCGTGCCCCGGTCCGGGAAGATCCCACGTGCCGCGGAGCGGCTGGGCCCGTGAGCCATGGCCGCTGAGCCTGCGCGTCCGGAGCCTGTGCTCCGCAATGGGAGAGGCCACAACAGTGAGAGGCCCGCATAACGCAGAAAAAAAAAAAAAAAGAAAAAGGAACAAAATAGGGGACTTCCCTGGTGGCACAGTGGTTAAGAATCCACCTGCCAATGCAGGAGACACGAGTTCGAGCCCTTGTCCGGGAATATCCCACATGCCGCGGAGCAACTAAGCCAGGGCAACACAACTACTGAGCCTGTGCGCCACAACTACTGAAGCCCACTTGCCTAGAGCCTGTGCTCCACAACAAGAGAAGCCACCACAATGAGAAGCCCACACACCGCAAAGAAGAGTAGCTCCCGCTCGCCACAACTAGAGACAGCCCATGCGCAACAACGAAGACCCAACGCAGCCATAAATAAATAAATAAAATTTTTAAAAGAAAAGGAACAAAATAGTGCCAGTTGCAGAGATGTGGACAGACCTAGAGACTGTCATACAGAGTGAAGTCAGAGAGCAAAAAACAAATATTGTATAATATCGCTTCTATGTGGAATCTAGAAAGATGGTACAGATTAACCTATTTGCAAAGAAGAAATAGAGACAGAGATGTAGAGAACAAACATGGTTACCAAGGGGGGAAGTGGGGGTGGGATGAATTGGGAGATTGGGACTGACATATATACACTAATATGTATAAAATAGATAACTAATAAGAACCTGCTGTATAGCACAGGGAACTCTACTCAGTGCTCTGCGATGAGCTAAATGGGAAAGAAATCCGAAAAAGGGGGGATATATGTACACGTATAGCTGATTCACTTTGCTGTGTGGTAGAAACTAACACAACATTGTAAAGCAACTATACTCCAATACAAATTTAAAAAAATAAATAAATAGAATTACTAGTAGCTAAAAATAGAAAGTAACAACTTGGGTTGAATTTATATTGAACATATGATCTACTATTGAAATCCGTACTGAAATAAAATTTCTGAGTTTAAAAACAGATTTCTTTTTAAAGGAGACAACTTTTAAAAGTTAAAATAAAAAATAAAATAAATACAAAGGAGACAATATATTGGGTCAGCCGAAAAGTTCGTTCAGGTTTTCTGTAAGATGTTACGGGAACACCCAAACGAAATTTTTAACCAACCCAATATGTCATGATTCAAGACTCAGGCTCCTGAGATAGAGAAAACCACATTAGAATACTTGCTTTTCTCCTGGATATTTTGCAAGTTTGGGCAAATTAACTTAATGGTGGAGTTTCTTCATGAAACAAGTAGATAGGGTCATGATGGTTAAGAAATCATGATTTATTATAGTTCCTGGAACATAACCAGGCTTTGATTTTTTAGGGTTTTTTTTAAGATGTTTTTTGGATGTGGATCATTTTTTTCATTATCTTTTATTTGCACTTACTTTATTGATTTACTTATATATTTTTTCACCCATTTAATAGGTTGTTTATTATTATTATTATTTTAACATCTTTATTGAAGTATAATTGCTTTACAATGGTGTGTTAGTTTCTGCTTTATAACAAAGTGAGTCAGTTATATATAAACCTATGTTCCCATATCTCTTCCCTCTTGCATCTCCCTCCCTCCCACCCTCCCTATCCCACATTTGTTACAGTATTCCTTCTTTTTTATGTCTTGGTTTTTTGGCCATGAGGCATGTGGGATCTTAGCTCCCTGACCAGGGCTCGAACCTGCACCCGCACCCCTGCACTGGAAGAAGTCTTAACCCCTGGACTGCCAGGGAAGTCCCAGGTTTTGATTTTTTTAATAACATATATTAAATGTATAATATATATATACTTCTTATAAATTTATATATGATTTATAAATACATGCCACACAGCGTGGCTCTCGGTGTCATGACTTAAGTGTACCCTGACTTCTCCCCTCCTAATCGACTTTGAGAAATAACAAAGTAAATATTCTGCCATGTTCAAGCACTAAAATGTGAATTATGCATTGGCCAGAAATAAAAGACAGATGTGAGGGACACAACAGCCTGGAAGACTTGTGGGAATTCCAGGCAGAGTGATGCCCTAAACGTATGAGCAATACCCAAGGCACTTCCTGCCCAGAGATGGATGCAGCCCAGGACAGCAGGGTGGGACTTGTAGGGATTTGAGGGAGGGGGTTAGTACTGTCAGGATAAGACAGGCTGGCCCAGCGAGCAAGGAGAAGTGCTACCATGGAAAGACAGGGAAGGCCCTTGATATGCCGGCAACACCTGTGAGAAACGGGGGCATCAGCAGGTCCTCTGAGCCACCTTGCCACTGAACACACGGTGATTCACAGGCCGGGCAGCTGCAGTGGACTCCAACACCAGGCCGGCAGTAAGCGTTGAGTCAGCAGACAAACGGTGGGAAAACAATCACAAGGGTGAACATCTAATCAATAATTGTCACCATCTACATCATCAGTGCGGATCAGCAACCTCTTGGAAAGGAGACAGACTAAAATGGAAGTGTTGACAGTAACGCAGTTTGTTGGGGTTTTTTTGCTTTCCTTAGAGTTAAGGAAAAAGTTAACAGAGCAAAAAGAGGGGTAAGAAGGGGAGGGATAAATGGGAAGATTGGGACTGACACACACACACACTACTGTGTATAAAACAGATAACTAACAAGGACCTACCGTCTAGCACAGCAAACTCTACTCAATCCTCTGCAATGGCCTATATGGGAAAAGAATCTAAGAAAAAAGTGGATATATGTATATATATAACTGATTCACTTTGCTGTACACCTGAAACTAATGCAACACTGTAAATCAACTATATGCCAATAAAAAAAAAAAAGCAAGAAGAGCAGAATCTCCACCATCAGCAACTTATAATGTTGGTGAACTAAGAACCATGCACCCTTGGAGCCAGGCTGATGGGTTCAACACCTGGCTCCACCTCTTGCTATCTGTGTGACCTTGGGCATGTTTCTGAATCCTCCCAGGTGGTGGTTTTCTAGTGTGTACCAGGAGGTACTGAGACTGACCACCTCATTAAGTAATTAAAGGCATATAATGAGCTAATACTGTGAAATACCTGTAATAGTTGCTGGACATGGTGAGTGCTATAGTGAGAGCTAAGTGGACATTCAATCTCTTTGAGATTTAAAGAGCTCTTATTTTGATGGAGTAAGTGAATCAATGGTTAGTGTAAAAACCTGACACAATGAATAATCACTGATATAAAAATATTTTATAAGCTTGCTAATCTTTTCTTCACATTCTGTGTCCTAACCCTATAAAAATCTTAAGTTTATCTTGTTGATGTTAAAAGGGATGGTTTCAAGTTTTACCTCCCTACTGTAACAGAGATAAGCAATCCTGATCGTTTTCCTAAACTTAAACACAAGCCTTCCCCCAAATTATTTTCTTTATTAATCATTTGTCAGTTCCAAGATTGAAAGGGCCCCAGTGAGAGCCAGTAAAATTAGGTTAAACAAAATTTCCACAGGGATCCATAATATTGAAATTTGTAGACTATTAGGGATAAAGAAGAAACCTAAGGACTACCAAAAGAGAGGATTTTTTTTATAAAATGATCTATAACTGAAGAATGGAAATGATCAATCTCTACATCTGTGAGTGAAATAATTCAGAGAAAGATACTATATGATCTCACTTCTATATGGGATCTTAGAAAAACACTAAACATAAATATTTGGTGGTTGCCAGAGATTGTGGGTTGGGAGGATGAAATGGTAGAAAGTGGTCAAAAGTTATAAACTTCCAGTTATAAGATAAATAAGTCCTGGGGGTCTAATGGTGACTGTTGTTAACAACACTGTATTATATATTTGAAAGTTCCTAAGAGAGTAGATCTTAAAAGTTCTCATCCCAAGAAAAAAAATTGTAACTACATATGCAGGGCAATACATGTTAACTAAATAAACTTCTTGTGGTGATCACTGTAATATATACATGTATCAAATCATTGCATTGTACCCCTAAAATGAATACAATGTTATATGTCAATTACACCTAAAAATGAATACAATGTCTGTCAATTACACCTAAAATGAATACAATGTTCTATGTCAATTACACCTAAAAATGAATACTGTTCTATGTCAATTACACCTAAAATGAATACAATGTTCTGTCAATTACACCTACTATGAATACAATGTTCTATGTCAATTACACCTAAAATGAATACAATTCTATGTCAATTACCCCTAAAATGAATGCAATGTTCTATGTCAATTACACCTTGATAAAAACTGGGAAAAAATCTGCATCTGCAAAGCTGAATTTAAGGAAATTCCCTGGCTGTCCAGTGGTTAGGACTCTGCTTTCACTGACGAGGGCCTGGGTTCTATCCCTGGTTGGGGAACTAAAATCCCACAAGCCACATGGTGTGCCCCCCCCCCCCAAAAAAAATTTTTTTTAAAAAGCTGATAGTGGGAAGCAACTGCATTGCACGGGGAGATCAGCTTGCTGCTTTGTGACCACCTAGAGGGGTAGGATAGAGAGGGTGGGAGGGAGATGCAAGAGGGAGCGATATGGGGATATATGTATACATATAGCTGATGCACTTTGTTATAGAGCAGAAACCAACACAACATTGTAAAGCAATTATACTCCAATAAAGATGTTCAGAAAAAAAGATGAATTTAAGAAAAAATCAAAGAAACAAGGGGAAAAAGGTTTAATATTCAACGTGTATTCTCATCATTAAAGGATACAGTTACAAGGGAGATGGTTTTAGACTCAAGTTGACTCAAACTTTTGACTCAAATTTGCTCCTGGTAGGGAGTCTTGGAAAAGCTCTTGGTATAGTGACATAGGATGAACAATGAATTCGGCTGGAAAGAATGAGTCACAGAAGCAAGAATAAGCTAAGAAATTGGCAAATGTGTCTAAAAGAGGCACACACTTGTCAGTAACAACCTGATACCACATGGTATCTACACGGGAGGTAGATGGTACAAGGTGGGAAGTGGGTAGCAAAAGAAAGGCAAGTCATTTCAAGGGTGCTCCAGGTCAAAGAGCTACTTACTAACTCAAGATCTTCTCACTTCAAAGAGCAATCCTCAGTCTCTGCAATCACGCCAAACTACCTGTTCATTCTCTTCACTGGACAAATACTTAAGTTCCAACTAGATGCCAAGGTGCTGGGTGTATATAGACACGAATATGACAGTCCAGGACCCAGAACCCAGAGCTTACCTTCTGCTTGGAGGCAATTATAACAGAAGAGTGGCAATTTCATAACTGATACTGAAATCAAACATAGGATGAGGTTCTAGAGTGGCTGGGCTGGGGGGACCGGGCTGCTTAACTGGGGGGAGGGGTGGTCAGAGAAGACATTTGGAAGAGCTTGCTTGGTGAAAGTCTAGGGAAAGACTGACCAGAAAGAAGAGCAGCTGGAACAAACATTCTGAGTCAGGAATGAGCTCAGTCAGGGGTCTGAAAGAAAGTTAAGTCCCGTGGGCCACAGCATACGATGGGGAAGCAGGTGAAGGATAAACCAGAGAGAAGGAAGGGAAAAGCTCAGATTCTGAATATTTTCCTAATGATGGGAAATCATGAAAAAGACTTCACGGCACAATTTATTGTTTAAAAAATCTCTCCACCTCCTAGAGTAATGAAAATAAAAACAAAAATAAACAAATGGGATCTAATTACACTTGAAAGCTTTTGCCCAGCAAAGGAAACCATAAACAAAAAGACAACCCTCAGAATGGGAGAAAATATTTGTAAACGAAGCAACCAATAAAGGATTAATCTGCAAAATATACAAACAGCTGTACAGCTCAATATCAAAAAAACAAACCACCCAATCAAAAAATGGGCGGAAGATCTAAATAGACATTTCTCCAAAGAAGGCATACAGATGGCCAAGAAACACATGAAAAGATGCTCAACATCACTAATTATTAGAGAAATGCAAATCAAAATTACAATGAGGAGGCTTCCCTGGTGGAGCAGTGGCTTGAGAGTCTGCCTGCCAGTACAGGGGACATGAGTTCGAGCCCTGGTCTGGGAGGATCCTGCATGCCGTGGAACAACTGGGCCTGTGAGCCACAACTGCTGAGCCTGCGCGTCTGGAGCCTGTGCTCCACAACAAGAGAGGCCGCGATGGTGAGAGGCCAGCGCACCACAATGAAGAGTGGCCCGCGCTCGCCACAGCTGGGGAGGGCCCTCCCACGGAAACGAAGACCCAACATAGCCAAAGGTAAATACATAAATAAATAAATTTATTTTAAAAAAACCTACAATGAGGTATCACCTTACACCAGTCAGAATGGCCATCATCAAAAAATCTACAAACAATAAATGCTGGAGAGGGTGTGGAGAAAAAGGAACCCTCCTACACTGTCGGTGGGAATGTAAATTGGTGCAACCACTATGGAGAACAGTATGGAGGTTCCTTAAACTAAAAATAGAAATACCGTATGACCCAGCAATCCAACTACTGGGCATATACCCAGAGAAAACCATAATTCAAAAAGATACATGCACCCCAATGTTCATTGCAGCACTATTTACAATAGCCAGGTCATGGAAGCAACCTAAATGCTCATCGACAGAGAAGTGGATAAAGAAGATGTGTTACATATATACAATGGAATATTACTTAGCAATAAAAAAGAACAAAATAATGTCATTTGCAGCAACGTGGATGGACCTAGAGAATATCATACTAAGTGAAGTCAGACAGAGAAAGACAAATATTATATGTGGAATCTTAAAAAAAATGAACTTATTTACAAAACAGAAACAGACCCACAGATTTCAAAAACAAACTTATGGTTACCAAAGGGGAAAGGTGGGGGGGGGGGAGGGATAAATTAGGAGTTTGGGATTAACATATACACACTACTATATATAAAATAGATAACCAACAAGGACCTACTGTATATATAGCACAGGGAAATCTACTCAGTATTCTGTAATAATCTATATGGGAAAAGAATCTGAAAAAGAATGACTATATGTATAACTGAATGACTCTGCTGTACACCTGAAACTAACAAAACACTGTGAATCAACTATACTCAAATATAAAAATTAAATTTAAAAAATTTACATAGAAAAAAAAAGTATTTCTGTACATAAATGCAGTCTCTCCACTAGAGAAACACCTCCTTTCCCTGACTACCTACCTTTAATAAAAAGCATTCTTTTTACCCTAAAAAAAAAAAAAAAAAGTATCAGATGTGGGGCTCCAAGGACAACGGTGCTTTAAGGACAAAGCATGACACGGTCTGAAAAAGTTGCAGCGTTACACCCCCTACTGGACTCTTAATCGCCCTCCCCACCCTGTTGTGATGGTTATGAAATTCCCGAGCCCACCTGGGTGACGCCCACCTAGGCAACAGGACCGGTCCCAAATAAGGAAAGGCATCTGGCCTGCCCCACTCCCACCATCTAGAAGGAAGCTATATGTGCCTCAACCAATCAGTAAACGAAATTTTCACCTCGGACCATTCCTTTGTTTCCTGGCTATTAAAAAGTGATCAATAGCACATGTTTGGGCTCGACTCTCCCAGCCTACTGGGAAGTCCGCCCGCTGTTCTGGTAGCGACACTTCCCTCTAATAAATTGTCTTCTTTACATTCTGCCTCGTTCTTTTCCAACCCGCTTTGGACCAGGACATCAGAGAAGGACTGTGAGCTTCTCTGTGCTTCTGGTACCTGTTTTGTAAAAGGGTGATGACAAGATTGTTATGAGGGTTAAAAGACAAAGGAGAAAATTAATATTAAGCAACCATCTCTGTGCCAAAGAAGTGTTCTATACATGTTACCTATTCTCTGTGCTATTCTTCTTCTTTTTCTCTTTTATGAACTTCAGGCTCTTTTCCCACCTGTCCTCAGCACCCTTCTCCTGCGTTACCTGGGAAACATCTATTCTCAGTCCATCGTCATCCAAGCAAACATCACCAACCACCAGGACTGTTCCCTCTTAGGTTCCCCAAGCAAGTTTTATTGTACACGTCACTATAGTTAGAACATTTGTTACAGAGAAACGGAAACGGGGGCCACAGTTCAAACACATCCCTACACCAAAACACACGCAGTCTTGTAACCCAAAGGAAAAACCGATTTCCTCAAAATGCCGATTCTGCTTCTTAAACAAACTTAAGGTTTCTCCAAGTCAGCATGAACTTGCAACTCCCCAGCTAACTGGCTGTGCACAAGTGAGCTGATGCCATGGGAAGGAAGGTATAGTTCTAGGGACCACTCACAGCAGCAAAAAAAATGTCCTTTCTCATCCAGGCTTTGTAACCTGAGCTGTAGCTACTGGGAACTGAGCTTCTTGACCACGTTCAGTTTTAAAGTCTCCCTGTTTGTCCACAGTTTGTGTCTCACTCAGTAAAACACTTGAATCAAGGAAAGCACTCAGCATTTTCTTTTGAAACACTGGATTGTAGCTTGGGTTTTCAAAAGGAGCCAGAGTAGAAAGAATGACACCCTGCTATTGACTTAAAGAATAGGTGAAGATCCGACTTACACGAACTTCTGGAGTCTACAGACAGGCTGAGCCAGCGTCCTGCAGAGAATCGCCAGGGAGGCCTCGTCGAACTGACAGTTGTCCAAATCTAACATCTGGAAGTTCTCGCTGGCAGTAAATGCGGAGCAGAGATCCCGCCAGAGGGAGAGCTTCTCGATGGTACTACAGGAAGACAAACACCGTGATTCTCCAGTGGCTCAATTCAACTAGTTCCTTAAAAAACTAAGAACAGAGCTAGCATGTGATCCAGCAATCCCACTGCTGGGCATGTATCTGGAGAAAACCATGGTTCAAAAGGACACAGACACCCCAGTGTTCATTGCAGCAATGTTTACAATAGCCAGGATGTGGAAGCAACCTAGATGTCCACTGACAGATGAACGGATAAAGAAGATATGGTCCAGGGACTTCCCTGGTGGCCCAGTGGGTAAGAATCTGCACCTCCAATGCAGGGCACTCAGGTTCGATCCCTGGTCGAGGAACTAGATCCCACATGCATGCCACAACTAAGAGTTTGATGCTGCAACTAAGACTCCACATGCTGCAACTAAGAAGCCCACAGGCCGCAACTAAAGATCCTGCATGCCGCAACTAAACATGCCACAATGAAGATCCCATGTGCCACAACTAAGACCTGGCACAGCCTAAATAAATAAATAAATATTTTTTAAAAAGCTGTTCATATTTAAAAAAAAAAAAGATATGGTCCATATATACAATGGAATATTACTCAGCCATAAAAAAGAATGAAATAATATCATTTGCAGCCATATGGACGGACCTGGAGATAATCATACTAAGTGAAGTAAGTCAAAGAAAGACAAATATCGTATGATATCATCTATATGCAGAATCTTTAAAAAATGATACAAATGAACTTATTACAAAACAGAAACAGAAAAAAAAACAAACAGAAACAGACTCAACAGGCTTATAAAACAAACTTATGGTCACCAAAGGGGAAAGGTGGGGAGGGGATAAAGTAGGAGTTTGGAACTGACATATACACACTACTATATATAAAATAGATAACAAATAAGAACCTACTGCATAGCACAGGGAATTCTGCTCAATATTCTGTAATAACCTAAATGGGAAAAGAATTTGAAAAAGAATAGATACATGTATATGTATAATTGAATCGCTTTGCTGTACACCTGAAACTAACACACCATTGTTAATCAACTATACTCCAATACAAAATAAAAATTTTTTTTTTAAAGAATGCAGGGCTTCCCTGGTGGCACAGTGGTTGAGAGTCTGCCTGCTGATGCAGGGGACATGGATTCGTGCCCCGGTCCGGGAGGATCCCATATGCCGCGGAGCGGCTGGGCCCATGAGCCATGGCCGCTGAGCCTGCGCGTCCGGAGCCTGTGCTCCGCAACGGGAGAGGCCACAGCAGTGGGAGGCCCGCGTACCGCAAAAAAATAAAATTAAATAAATAAAAATAAAATAAAATAAATTTAAAAAAGAATGCAGGTAAAAAACCAAAAAAAAAAGACATATTCAACACAGGAGAACACCATTCCCAGAGGCCCTCAAAGCTGACAGTCACAGTCAAACCTGAACAGGGAGAGAAGCAGTCAGATGCACTGAGTCAACACGCATGGCGGTCAAAGAAGTGAGCCGTGAGGCCAGGGCGATGAGGATCAAGCCCCATCTGAAACACTTGTGGGTTATGTGACACTGGGCAAGCATTCAACATTATTCTGCCTCTGTTTCCTCCTCTTTGGGGTGACAACACTCAACTGTTATGTGGACAAAGGTTGATATTTGGTGACCCATCAGCAAACGAGGAACTGTGTCCAAAAACATGACTGTACAGGTAGATGTAAAATAAGTAAGTCGCAGGGATGTAAAGGCCACAGTTAATAATACCAAATTACATATTCGAAAGCTTCTGAGAGAGCAGATCTCTCTGTCTTGCTGTTCTGCATGACTGTTTTTCAGTTTGTTGAACTACAGTTGATTTACAATATGATATGGACGTCAGGTGTACAACATGGTGCTTTGATATTTTTACAGGTTACACACTATACTATGTTAGGATGAAATATTGACTTCTTCCCTGCATTGTAGATTACATCCGTGTGACTTCTTTATTTCATAATGGCTACTTCATACCTCTTTGTCCCTTTTACCTATTTTGTCCCTCCCCCTCTCCATCCTCCTCTCCCCTGTGGGAACTGTTTGTTCTCTGTTATCCATACTGTTTCTGTTTTCTTATGTTTGCTCGTTTGTTTTGTCTTGAATCGATTCCACACGTAAGTGAAAAGGTACAGCATTTGTCTTTCTCTCTCTGACTTACTTCACTAAGCTTAATACCCTCCAGATCCATCCATGTTGTCACAAATGACAAGATTTCATTCTTTTTTATGGCTGAGTAATATTCCATATATCTGACAATATCTATAAATATCACATCTTGTTATCCATTCATCTGTTGATGGACACTTAGGTTCCTTCCATAACTTGGCTATTATAAACAAGGCTGCTAGGAACATTGGGGTGTATATAAAAGTCTTCATCACTAGAAAAAAAAATTCTGTAACTAAGTATGGTGACAGATGTTAACTAGACTTACTATGGTGATCATTCCACAGTATATACAAATATTGAAAATTATGTAGTACACCTGAAACTAATATAATGTTGTATGTTAATTATACTTTTTGTCTCTGGCCAGGCCATGCAGCATGTGGGATCTTAGTTCGCCAACCAGGGATCAAACCCATGCCCCTGCAGTGGAAGCGCGGAGTCTTAACCACTGGACCGCCAGGGAATTATACTTTAATTAAAAAAAAAAAAGACCATGAAAGGGGGTATGTATTTGAGAGCTGAAGTGTGAGCTGGTAGCCTGAGCCTGATGAAAGAATACAAGCTAAAAATCAGCAAAGAGAAAAAGACACATGGGCAAAATCCAGAGGAAACTAGGAATAAGCTTCCGAGCGTCCCTTCCCAGTGGATTCACCAGGATATGCTAAAATGCTATGGGAAGGGGAAAAAAGAAGCATAGTCCTGGCAACAATAAAAAATGCTTACCTTTCAACTTGACATTGGCCCTATGAAGACATTTACCCCTGATTATACAGACAGAAATACTTACGAAACAGAGTTCATGGCCACACGGCTAGCAAATGGCAGTAGGAGAACTCAAATCAACGTCTTTCTGACTGCAAAAGCCATGTTTTTAAGTACAATGATTTATGAAATACCCCTTGGGGGTTGGAGCAAGCTAAATATAAATATGGTGTGCGTGTAGGTTAGAGGGAGAGAATTAATAGATGGACTCACTTGGAGATGGATCCAGATTCATCTGAAAAGACATTTTCTATACACAGGTGAAATTTCTGCAAACTTTGGCAATGTTTCAGACAGAATGCAGATACTGTCAGTTCTTCAATGGTACCAATATAAATGTCAATTTCTTCGAAGAAATTCATCACTTGGGTTACAAATTCTTGGTCCTGGGTCTCAAACAAACAATTGAACAATTCCTGAAAACTCACCACGATCTTACTGGGGTCACACTGACTTAAAGTCTCAAGGCTTTGAGTTACTTCCTGCTTTATGTCTGTGGACAGTGGGAAACCAAGAGATGTCTCCAGCATGTTTGTTATTTTTTCAGTTGAAAATGCAAACAGGAATAGCCCCATCCAGGACCAATGGGAGTAGGCTTCGCTCATGGCTGCTGTGACAAACTGGGTCACCTTTCCAATGACTGGGTGAGGACGGTCCTTGGGTCGTTTGAACAGATAGAACAGGGCGGCACAAAATTCTTGGATACACGTGTGGATGAAGGTCAAGTAGTTGCCGCTCCTTTGAAGAAGTCTCATGTCCACCCACATCGAGGTGTCGGATTCGGACACCCCATTCCTCCTGAGATCCCCAGGGCAAAACAGAAACGTGCGGGTCCACATTCCCTCCGCAGCCAAGGTACACAGGCTTTGTAGTCGGGTTCTGTTCTGCTTAGGTGGACAGTTCCCACTTGCTGCTTTGAATACGTTTGTCAAGAAGGACACATACAAACAAGTGATGCTTTCGGAGGCAATCTCCAGGTCTTCTCCTTTCTCCAGCTGCCACTTCAAGCAAGTACAAACCAACCAGCAAACAAACGGACTTTTGCACAAGACAAACAGCGGTCTCTTCTCTCTCACAAAACCGAAGGCTCTGGAGGATTTGTTCTTCTCACGGAAGTAATGGGAGAAATACAGCTTCCTTTGGCGTTCAGAGAATCCCGGGAGAAATATGCATTTTGTCTGACACAACAAGAAATAATTTTTTTTCATACCCATCTTGCCTAGGGCGATAAGCAGAGAGGATTCTGGGAGCATCTGTCTGTGCAGCAAACTGCTCAGGACAATCTGCACTGGCCGTTGCTTCTCCCAGTCACCGCACAGGTCAGCGTCAAGCGTCAGGTCAAATTTCAGTTCCTCCAAGCCATCCAGGATGAACAGGATTCTCTCTGGCTGGGAAAAAATGTCTACGATGGGCTCTGAAGACTCAGGCCAGTCCCTGGAGATGAGCTCCACTAGGCTCGTGTCTGTAATACTGTTCATTTCACTGCCTTTGAGGAAGAAGACAAATGAGAACCTGTCCCTCCACAGGTTTCCCTCCGCCCATTCCAGCATCGCTTTTTTCAAAAGGGTTGTTTTTCCAACTCCTTCAGGACCTTGCAAGATCACAGTGGGTGAGGGATTTCCAGGCTTGTCTGCAGTAAGGTAGACAGCATTCAGTTGTTCATATTCATTCTTTGTGGTTTCTTTGTAGAAATCCTCAGGAACTTCAAGGCAGGTCTCCTTTTCCCATATGTCTCGGAATTTTTTCTTCATGTGGTTTCTATATGGGTTTAGCTTATCTGAGTTAACAGGGACAGAATAGAAGACAATTAAAAAATACACTCCAGGGCTTTCCTGGTGGCGCAGTGGTTAAGAATCCACCTGCCATTGCAGGGGACACGGGTTCAATCCCTGGTCCGGGAAGATCCCACATGCCGCACAGCAACTAAGCCCATGAGCCACAACTACTGAGCCCGCGTGCCACAACTACTGAAGCCCACGCGCCTAGAACCCGTGCTCCACAACAAGAGAAGCCACCGCAATGAGAAGCCCGCACACCGCAATGAAGAGTAGCCCTCGCTCGCCGCAACTAGAGAAAGCCTGCACGCAGCAACGAACACCCAACGCAGCCAAAAATTAATTTAAATAAATTTTAAAAATAAAATAAACATATGCATGTATGCACATGCTTGGCCATGAAAATAAACAGTAACTCAAAGTCCTTATTAAAAAAATAAAATACACTCCATCCTTGGGACTCAGAATGACCCCTACAGATTTACTCAGACACACATGCAAAGACTGATGCATATGCCCACATGGGACCAGGCTGCTGAACTCAGTTTTGTTAAAACCAAAATCTATCTGAATTCATGTCCGTGGAAACACCTGATCAAGACTGGAAGCCCATCTCAGAGCTACAGGCTTCACAAAGTGTGAATACTTGGGGATTACATTTCAAACTAGAAGAGAGGTGCTAGCCCCCCAGTCAAGAATTCATAATCACTACTATTTATTTACCGAGGGCCACCCAGGAATCGGGGCTGAGAAAGTTGTCACTGGTACTTCATCTTCCATCTCTTCAACAACCCATTAAGATTCATTCTATGCCTACTTTACAGAAAAGTGTTGAGAGTTTATGTTACTTGGCTAATTTGGTTAATGAACAGATATTAGGGTCAGGTATTTGTCTCAGTTGTCTGACTTGAAATCATAAAGTCTAGACTTTTTCTGTTAAGACCATGCTGATTGCAATTTAATTTCAGAAATGCACCCTTGAACCGTCATTCTTTCAACCTGCCCTTATTATGTACCTTCCATGTTCAAGGCTACGCACTAGGGGAGATAAACAAATTACAAATGTAGACAAGGACCATACCCTGCACTGAACAGTAGGTGAGGCCTTTCTGCCTGTCTTCTGAGCAAAGGGCATTGCTAGTTTTGTTTAAGTATGTGTGACTAGGAAAAGAGCCTTGGAAATTAGGGAGCCTTTCTCTCTCTGGGACAGAGGAAGATTTGTTTATAAAAATGGGTGATTTCAGGGAGGGGGAGGGATAAATTAGGAGTTTGGGGTTAACATATACACACTGCTATGTATAAAATAAATACCCAGCAAGGACCTACTGTATAGTACTGGAAACTATACTCAATATTTTGTAATAACCTATAAGAGAAAAGAATACGAAAAGGAATATATATGTTTATGTACGTATATATATATATATATATATATATATATATATATACACACACAAATGACTGAATCACTTTACTGTACACCTGAAACTAACACAACGTTATATATCAACTATACTTCAATTTAAAAAAATCATAATAAAGCCATGAAAACAGATGAGAGAGAGAATCTGGAGAGCAGAAATATAAAATATATAGAAATGCCAGGAGAGCTTCTATGGTCATGAACTCCAGTTTGAGGTGAAACACTCAAAAATAACTAAGAACATATATAAAGAGAAAACAACTTTAATGGGTGATTTGTCTCATGTTTTGTCACTTTTATTTCCCAGGATTTACAACTCAACTCATCTTATTTTCTGAGGGGAGACAAAACGGTGTATCCACCCAGAGGAGGATATCAAGCAATCAGTGAGCCAAAAATAACTGGTTTGGGTCAGCTCTGCCCCTTTTGGAAAAGTCATCTAACATGAGGAGACACCGTTTGACCTGCATCTTTTTCACTTGTAAACCTCAGAGTCGTGGTAAGAATGAAAAGACATTATGCATAAAAAGTTCTTCCTATAGCACCAGGGGCATATGTTCTCTGTAATTATTTCCTCATCTTAGGACTCTGCCCAGTCTCTTGTGCAGGTCTGGTCAAAAGGATGTGACCTACATGGGGAAGGAATCTAAAAAAGAGGGGATATGTGTATATATTACTGATTCACTTTGCTGTACAGGAGAAACTAACACAACATTGCAAATCAACTATACTCCAATAAAAAAATGTTTGCATAAATTTTTAAAAAAAGGATGGACAACAACCATAATGGAATTCCATCTCAGCAGTCCTGGTTGTGCAGACACTAAGTCCCAGGTCATCTCCTGGAATAGCATTGACTCAGCTTGGAACAGAAAAATGGGGAGCAGACACTTAGATGAACGATTTGTCTCAGGACACTACTCATCCACGGTCCATCACTGGCCCATGAATGACCGAAGTTGGCTTGCAATTCTTCTACTATTTCCAAGCGTCCTACTGACCTATACATATTCTCAACTGATGGAGGCATGGCCACTAACACAATAACAATGTGACCTTCATTATTAGAAGCTCCCAGTAAACCAACCCTCCCCCAAGGGTCCCTGTGCTGCATCCCTTTCATGACACTTACGTCTGATCTCATCCCGAGCCTTCGTCCAGAGATCTCCCCGGTTGATCAGTAGAAAGAGACTCAGGGTCACATCCCATGCCACTCTTCCTGGGTAATGCTTGCTCAACAGCTGTGACAGATTTTCTCGTGAAGCCTTCTTTAGCTCGGTCCATGGGATTGGCTTGAGTTTGAATTTCAGAGATTCTTGCTTGAGCAGCTCCTTAAATTTCCAGAACTCTTCCTTTTTGAGCTCCTCCAGGTACCAGAGCAAACCAAAGTCAGAAAAAAAAGATTCGGCCATCTCGTCACAGGATTGTGGAGCCTGGACTTCTCCAGTGGGGTGCAGTGGGGGGAGGATCCTCAAAAACAAGGACTAAGTGATACCTGGGGAAGAATGTCGTCATTATGGAGTTAAATCTCAGCAGTGTAAAGGGGCTTAAAATGATGGATATCATGCATTTCTTGTTTAAAACCTATCTTCCCAGCTTCACTTGGGGAAGGTACCCCATCCTTTCTCAACATTCCGAAATCATGTATGTGAATTCAGTGCTAGCAACTAAAAATGTAGTTTATACTAAATCAAATGTCAGGGAGCATTCTAACTACCTAAAATCATAATAAAGCTTTGAGGTTTATCAGTGTGGCCAGGCAAGGAAAAATTAGGGTATTTCTGACCTTGTGTCCCTACCGTATATTGCGAGCACTCCTGAGAAGAATTGACTATTGACCTTGTGTTCTCATGGGACAGTCTATCTAAAGCTCAAAAGCCCATGTTATACCGAACATTCCTTGAAGGAAAACAGTTTCTGGTCTAGGCTGACTAACTTTTGAAGACTTTAAAAAAAAAAGAAATCAAAAGCCTAAAGATACGTCTTTGGTACATGAAAGTTTTGATGAAACCCTGAAAGATGGAAAACAGAGAGCTGTGCCTGGAAAAATAAATTCAACATTTCAAAATGAGGGCAGGAAAAGACAAATCCAAGGGCACACCAGCTTACATACTGTGGTCCTAGACAGAAAGAAGGAACTCTGAACAGCCATCTCAACGATGGCTCACGGAAGTACGTTTCAAAGAGCGTGGCCAACTCAGCACTCAGTGCAAAGAGAAGTGATGAAAAATGTTAATAGTTCCAGAAATTCCAACATCTATCTCATTGACGTTCCAAACAAACAAAAACAAAAACAAAAACCCAGAGGGAATAGAGGGAAGGAAATAATTCATGGAAGAAAGCTTTCCAGATTTGAAGAAAAGACGTGCATCTTCAGAATAAAAGACCTTGCCGAGTGTTAAGGAAAATGAAAGATAAAAGATCACGTGATATTTAACTTTCATAATTTCAAAAATAAGGAAAGTCCTGAGTCTAGAGGAGTACTGTCCAATATAATGTGAGCCATGTTTGTAATTTTAAATTTTTGAGTAACCACATTAAAGAATTTAAGCAAACAGGGGAAACTCATTTTAATATTATATTATTTAACTTAGTCTATCTAAAACACCAATGCAACATGTAAACAATATTTTTTGTAATCAGTGAAATATTTTACTTTTTTAATATTGTCTTCAAAATCCACTGTGTATTTTATACTTACAGAATATCTTATTTCAGAAGGTAAATTGTCGTTGGAAATACTTGATCTCTACCTAGGTTTTATAAAATACGCATTGGAAAAAGTAAACTCTCCTACTCATTATTTAATACATACATAAACCTTCTAAAAACTGAATTGAGTATCAGTTTTAAAGTCAAAATTTGCATTAATGAAAATTAAAAATGCAGTTCCTGAGTCTCACTGGACACACTGCAGTACTCAGTTACCACATGTGACTAGTGCCCACTATTTTTTTTTTTTTTTTAGTGCCTACTGTTTTAGACAGTGTAGGTCTAGACTCCTAGAAATGAAAGCAGTTTACCAACAAGAAGGGGTGATATTCAAATTATGTAATGATTTAATATTGAATAATCACTCACGTTCCCAAAAATGCACTGAATATCGTTTTTTGTCTACAAGAGGATAAGAATCCATTTGTGAGAATCCTTTCTGACCACCCTGAATATAAGTCAGCAGTACAAAGAAAGAATCTGCGAACAATTTAGAGTGGAGAGTTGTTGACCTCGACATCTCTGCTGGGTGGTACCTTCCATTCAAATGCAAGAGAAAAAATAAACCATTTCAGACATGAAGATATTCACAGTTTACCATGCAAAAATCTTCTGACTCAGCAGAGGATATAGTCAGAGAAAACAAAAAATTAATCAAAAAGGTGGTAACACACTAGGGACATATCTGCTAAGATCAGTTTTCATAGTATGTATATATATAATTATTAGGTTGTATAACCTAAAACTAATACAATGTTATATTGTCAATTATATCTCAGTAAAAATGTTTTTAATTCACTAAGGTATCAGGACATGAAATTAAATACAAAAATTATTAGTCTTAATATAGACAAACAATACCCACTTAGAGGATTTAATGTTAAAGAAAACCCCTTTATAATATCAACAAAGAAAATGCCTATGAGTAAATTCAACAGGAAATGTACAAATCCATATGAGAAAAACTTTAAAACACTCATAACAATGAGGAAAACTGAAAAACTGCGAAGTAGAAAGGGGTTACCCTGCCAGCTATTAAAACGTACTCTTAATGTATCTATACTTAAAGCATAGTGGTCCTCACAAATGAATAGACCAGTGGAAAAGAACACAAAGAAATAAACCAAGTCACATATGGACATTAGTAACTGATAAAGCAGGTATTTCAAACCACGAATGCAAAGATGGACTTTACGATAAATAGTTCAGGAACTTATTAGCCAGTTAGAAAGACCTAAACTTAAATGTAAACCTCATCTACTATGCAAGAATACAGCACAAAAGGATCCAGGATCTAAATGTGAACATTGAAAAATTGCAGGTATTAAGAGAATCACGTGTGAATTCTCTTGTAACCAGATGTAGGAAGAATTTCCAAATTATGACTTAAAATTCAGATACAATAAAATGATTTTTTAAAAGAAGGTTCATATGGAATACAACAAACAGGGGAGAACAAAGGAACAAAAATAATAGAGTAGCTTCTGTTTAACTTTGTAAGTTGTAAAACACCGTAAGTAAAAAAATTGTATAAAACAAACGTATAGTTTATCAAACTTAAAGCAAATCCAATGTAACCACAACCAGGTCAAGTAGGAAATCATGTCCCATGTTCTCCTTGCCAATTATCTATACCCTCCTCCTGAAAGAGTACAACTATTCTCACGTTAATTTGTAAGTTTTGCTCTATGATTTTAAAACTTAGATATGCATTTTTATCAATATAGCTTGATGGCATACGCTTATTCTCGGTAAGTGGAATGCTAAAGTAGTTTCTACCTGGCCTCTTTTGGTTGGCATTACATTTGTAACATTCTTCTATGTTGTTACGTGTAGCTCTAAGTGGTTCATTTATATTGGTGTACAGTATTACACTGATATTCCCACAGTTTAATAATGCTACACTTGGAATTCCCTGGCAGTCCAGTGGTTAGGACTCCATGCTTCCACCACGGGGGGCATGGGTTCGATCCTTGGTCAGGGACCTGTTTTATAACCTAAGTGATGCTTCTATCAACAAACTTTCACATGCACCCCAGTGACAATAAGCACACATTTCTCTAGGTTTTATCATTTTGAACAAGCGTTCACGTGTAGCTTTGTGTAATCAAGCGTGTATTTCTCTAGTTTTGTAATTACAGGTCATGACATATGGACCATCGTATTTACTACATAATGTTCAATGGATGAATGGATAAACAACATGTAGTATGGACATGCAGTGGAATATTATTCACCCATAAAAGGAATGAAATTCTGACACATGCTACAAGAAGAATGAGCTTTGAAAATGTTATGCTAAGTGAAAGAAGACACAGAAAGACAAACATTGTATGAGTCCACTCATAGGAGATACCTAAAAGGGTCAAATTCATAGAGAGAGAAAGTAGAATAGAGAATAGAGATGCTGGGGCAGGGAGGACAGGAGTTGTTTAGTGCGTATACAGTTTCATTTGGGGGATGAAAAAGTTCTGGAGATGGAGAGTGGCGATGCTTGCACAACAGTGTGAAAACTTAATGCCATGAAACTGGCATGGAAGCAACCTCAGTGTCCATCGACAGAGGAGTGGATAAAGAAGATGCGGTACATACATACAAGGGAATATTCCTCAGCCATAGAAAGGAATGAAATTGGGTCATCTGTAGAGATGTGGATGGACCTAGAGACTGTCCTACAGAGTGAAGTAAGTCAGAAAGAGAAAAACAAATATTGGATATTAACACATCTATGTATGTGGAATCTAGAAAAATGGTACAGATGAACCGGTTTGCAAGGCAGAAATAGAGACACAGATGTAGAGAACAAACGTATGGACACCAAGGGGAGAAAGTTGCGGGGTGGGGGGGTGAGTTGGGAGATTGGGATTGACATATACACACTAATATGTATAAAATAGATAACTAATAAGGACCTGCTGTATAAAAAACAAATAAATAAAATTAAATTCAAAAAAAAAAAAAAGGAATGAAATAATGCCACTTGCAGCAACATGGATGGACCCAGAGATTATCATACTAAGTGAAGTAAGACAAAAAGAGAAAGACAAATATATGATATCACTCATAGGTAGAATCTAATTTTTAAATGATATAAATAAACTTACTTACAAAACAGAAACAGACTCAGATTTCAAAAACAAACTTATGGCTACCAAAGGGGGAACGTGGTGCAGGGGGTGGGAGGGGTATATTAGGCACTTGGGATTAAGATACACACACAACTATGTATAAATAGATACCCAACAAGGACCTACTGTATAACACAGGGAACTCTACTCAATATTCTGTAATAACCTATAAGAGAAAAGAATATGAAAAAGGGGCTTCCCCGGTGGCGCAGTGGTTAAGAATCCGCCTGCCAATGCAGGGAACATGGGTTTGAGCCCTGGTCCGGGAAGATCCCACATGCCGCGGAGCAACGAAGCCCGTGCATCACAACTACTGAGCCTGTGCTCTAGAGTCCGTGAGCCACAACTACTGAGTCCGTGAGCCACAACTACTGAGCCCGTGTGCCACAACTACTGAAGCCCAAGTGCCTAGCAAGAAGAGAAGCCACCATAATGAGAAGCCTGTGCACCACAGCGAAGAGTAGCCCCCGCCCACCACTAGAGAAAGCCTGCGCGCAGCAATGAAGACCCAACACAGCCAAAAATAAAATAAATAAAATAAAATAAATTTTAAAAAAAGAATCCGAAAAAGAATAAACATATGTATAACTGAAAAAAAGTTGCACTTTTTATTTAAAAAAACCATCAGGCAAATTATACAAAACAATAGAAAACAGTCCTCTGTTCATGCCTGTAAATCTGATCATTAAAATAAACTACTTTCAAATGTGTAAAAAATGGTTAAAAGAGTAAATTTTGGAATTCCCTGGCGGTCCAGTGGTTAGGACTCCGCACTTCCACCGCAGGGGGCACGGGTTCGATCCCCGGTCAGGGAGCCAACGTCCTGCATGCTGCACCGGTGTGGCCAAAAAAAAAAAAAAAAAAGTAAATTTTGTTCTATGGATACTTTATAATGAAAAAAAACCTCTCATGTGTTCTGAACGTTTTCTCTCTAAACATTCTTTCCTCATTCCCTCTCTAGCTGAAAGCTTCACCTGAAGACGGTGATCCCTGAAGCCTTTTGAAATGCTGGCTGCTTAACCATCCCGTCCCTCCTGCTACAGGACCCAGCTGTGGGCTTGGTTATCCTCACCAACACTCCCTAACACCTCACGGACTTTCATCAGGCAGACTTGAGGCTCCATCACCCGTTATGTTTTCATGTTGCATGTACCCATGGTCTGTGGCACGGGCTGCCGCATTCCTCACCAATTGTATCACCTGGCTCACCCCCACTCTAATATGACTTCTAAGGTCATACAGAGCAAACATTAGGGACAAAGTATTTACATACAATTTAGCATAAAATTAGGACATCCTAGAAACTTCTGGATGGTAATCGATTTGCTCAAAGCCAATCAATCAAGTTACCGTAACAATAGGTCCCAAACTGAATTCTTCCATTTGCCTGTTGTTTGCCGTCTCCCTTTCAGAGTTTCCCATTGCCAAAACTTGTTTTGTGTGTGTGTGTGTGTGTGTGTGTGTGTGTGTGGCCCTGGCAATCACTCAACCTCTCTGAACCTCAGTTTTCATCTGCAAAATGGGGAGAATAATATCCCCCTTATAGGAGGGCTAAGGCCCTCAGAAGGCAAGGCATGTGAAAAATTGACACCTGACAGTGGCAGGTCCAGAGTAGCTCAACAGCTGCCTCTGCTTCCAGACCAGATCCCGCTTGGTACTGAATGATCTAGAGATGAGAGGTGCAGCCAAGCTTCTCAGCTACCTACTCAATACCCAGACACCCACCAAGTGCCAGGTGCGTCAGCTGTGCTCAGAGCTGAGGATTCATGGGGAGCACAGCTGTGCCAGCTGCAGCTACCACAGGGGATGAAGACAGTTACTGGTGAGGCCTCTCCCAGAAAGCCCTAAAACACCCCATAATCCACTGACTGATGCTCGGGCCTGAAGACCCTGGGCAAGAGCAACTGGCCAACACAGCATCCAACTCAGGCCAAGCTGTTGGTCAAGGAGCAGAGGTCAGAGCCATGAGACTCCATGCCTGGGACACTGCAGATGGTACATATGCTTTCCTGCCTGGAGAGCCACGTGGCACAATGCGGGACCAAAGCCCTGCAGCCGGGGCAAAGGACCACAGGCAGTGGGGGCGGGGGGGGGGGGTTGGGAAGCCCTAAGGAATGTGGTTTGTCCTGTGCGAAGCACATCAAGAAGGCAACCTGGCTTTGGACAGATGGATGTGCAAAGTTCCCTTCAAGGCACAGTTCCTCGAGCTGGTGGGTAGAGACAGCCACTGACTCACCCTCTTCTCAAGGACACATGGAGATAGAAAGGGGGCTCTCTTCACCCAGGGCCCCTGCAAACAGCTGCTGGCATCACAACTAGGAGGGAGGGAGGTCAGGACCACAACTGTCACATCTGCCATGATATATCCAGAGCCTGGGCTGTGGCTAGCACAGCAGGTGCCCGATACACATCTGAATGAACGTGACACTTGACAGGGCTTCCAAATGCCTCCCACTCCCTCTGCTGAAGGAGGGTTCTGGCCATCCTCCCAAAACACGCACACAATACCCTACCTCTGCTGCCACGGCCAGCCAATTCAGGCTACCCCCAGCCCGGCATCCCCAGCTCTGGCTACAAATGACTTCTCTAGTTTTCTCTCCCCTCATTGCTCTCCACATCACGTACTGTAGCCACGCCCATCTACTCCAGGATCGGCTCCCCTCCTTTACTCTGCATTCATACACCACCCAGGTCACTCTTTTCAAGTGCACAGTTCAGCACTTTTTAGGATATTCATAGAGCTGTGTAACATTTTCATTATCCCTCCCCCCAAAACTCCATACCCATTAACCCACTGAACATCCTCTCTCCTACTCCAATACTGTCTAATCCCAACATCCTTCAAGACTTAGCTCACGTCAGGCTTCTCTAGTGGCGCAGTGGTTAAGAATCCGCCCGCCAATGCAGGGGACACGCGCTCAAGCCCTGGTCCGGGAAGGTCCCACATCTCCCACATGCCGCAGAGCAGCCAAGCCCGTGCACCACAACCGCTGAGCCTGCGCTCTAGAGCCCGCGAGCCACAACTACTGAGCCTGTGTGCTACAACTACTGAAGCCCGCGCACCTACAGCCCGTGCTCCACAACAAGGGAAGCCACTGCAGTGAGAAGTCCGCACACCGCAGCGAAGAGTAGCCCCTGCTCCCTGCAACTAGAGAAAGCCCCGAGCAATGAAGACCCAACGCAGCCAAAAATAAATAAATAAAATAAACAAATTTATAGATATATATATATAAAGACTTAGCTCATGTCATTTTCCTATTAATATTGTCCTATTTTACGGACTTGCCTGCTTTCTCCTTTAAGGTACCAAGTCCTCCAGAGCCACATGCAGGAATGTGTGTGAAGGACCCGGCTGGGGTGGGGGGCGGGGTCCTCGGAAAATGGCAGTGACTATTACAAGGCAGGAACAATGTGCCTCTATGTGTAGTCTCAGGACACAGAGCAGCTGGGCTCAAAACTGGGATGAGTGACCCTGGAAAAGTCAGATGCCCTGAGTTTCAGACTGTTTATCTGTAAAATGGGGACAATGAGAGCACCGACTTCTTCAGAATTAAATGGGAATCTACATAAGCCTCAGCTCAGGGCCTGGCACTTGTAAGCTCTTACCTTATCCTTAACACTATCCGTTAATAAGTGGCTCCCCAAACCCACTGCCAAAATCACTCAACAATCCTCTATCCGGGGACAGAGCTCAGGACCCTGTACTTTTAAAGGTCCCCAGGTGACCTGACGCAGCCAGTGTGGCCCAGATCTGTGGGCTGGCTCTAGGGCCAATGGTACCGCAGAAACGCTCAGTTTTCGGTGTTGCAGGGTCTGGTTCAAGTCCCAGTTCTGCCACTTCCTCGTGAAAGTCCCGGAGCCCGTTTCACCAGCTTTCAAATGGGGACGATAATAGGGCGACACCATCAACTAGCTCGGGGACCGAGCAGGGGCTCGCGGGCCGGACTTACCTCCACCTTGGGCTGCCGGCACGTGGCTGGCGCACACGGCGATTGCGTCTGCTCGGTATTTCCCGGCACGCCAGACACGCCCTGCCTTCCAGCCAGAAGGCCCTCCCTGGCCCCGAGGTCGCCAGCGCCCGCCTCAGTAACCCCCGGCTGAGACACCCCAGTCCCCGCCCCCCGCCGGGAACGCGGGAACGCAAGTGCGCGCGGCGCCCGCCCGCAGTCCAGCCGGAGCTCCCAGCCCCGGCCCCGAAACTGCTTCCCTTCCCCTCCCCTCCTCCTGCCTCACCGTGGCGGCCACTATTCTTCGGAGGCACGGGCTCCGGCTTTCCGGCCCCTCGGCCCCGGCTCCGAAACTGTTTTTCATTTGTCTCCCCAGGTTACATGAATCTCACAATCAGAACCAATAGACCAGCCAAGTCAGAAACAGCTCTTGGACTTTTGGTCTTTTCATTATTTCTCTTTAGTTCTCCAATATCCAAGGCCCTCGAATTTTCTATGTCTCTGATTCAATTTTTCTTTTCTTTTTTTTTGCGGTGCGCGGGCCTCTTACTGCTGTGGCCTCTCCCGTCGCGGAGCACAGGCTCCGGACGCACAAGCTCAGTGGCCTTGGCTCACGGGCCCAGCCGCTCCGCGGCAAGCGGGATCCTCCCGGACGGGGCACGAACCCACGTCCCCTGCATCGGCGGGCGGACTCTCAACAACTGCGCCACCAGGGAAGCCCTCTTCTTTTTTTTTTTTTTTTTTTTTTTGAGGTGCATCATTTTTAAAGTCTTTATTTAATTTGTTACAATATTGCTTCTGTTTTTTGTTTTGGTTTTTTGGCTGCAAGGCATATGGGATCTTAGCTCCCCGACCAGGGGTGGAACTCTCACCCCCTGCATTGGAAGGCAAAGTCTTAACCACTGGACCACCAGGGAAGTCCCCTCCGATTCAATTTCAGAAAAATAGGGAGCCCCAGCTCAGCCTGGAAGAGTCCCGTTCTCCTAAAAGTTGAGAACCATGGAGATTTAATGAGGGAAGGTGCTGGATACACAACCTCTCTGTGAATTTAAATGCTTTCCACTGTAGTACATCCTTGCCACAACAAAAGGGAAGACTTGACAATCTCTCATACCCCGCTCTCTTGTTCTTTAAGCACCCCAGACCTGTAGTAAGCTCTGAGAGGGGGAAATTAAGAAAAAGAAAGATCAGTGATAAGACTTCCTCACCCAGTCTGGTCCCTGGTCCTCCTGGTTGGTCCCCATCAAAGAACAGCTGTAGAAACTGAGACTTAAAGGCTGTGCCTGCCCCTTGATTGGCCATAGAATCTCTCCCTTCCCATTGGCTGGCGTGACTCTTGATTGACTAGTCTCCAAAGGCGATGTGAAACTGTTTGGGCTTGTTTTCCACCTCAGGTGGGAATGGTCTTCCTTCATGCGTCAGTGAATAATTCCTTCAGGAGTTGCTGACTCCTGGGTAGTCCCACAATGCTATTCATAGCTCTCTCTATATAATATCATCACTGGGCTTCTGTGAACAATGTTCTCCCACTACCATTGAGGGATCATTTGGAGACTGGTAACGGGAACCTTCTGCTCGGCATCTGAATATCTGACTTCTCCGATACTGTTCGCTTCCCGAGGGAGAGTATCTTCCGCACCTTCTCACCTTTCATAGCAAAACCTAAAATTAAGCATTCGTAGATCAGGAAATCAATGAATATTCCCCAATAACTAGCTCTGGATGGAAAGGGCAGAAGTTAGAATTTGAAAATGCCTTTTTTTGTGATAAGAACACTTAACATGAGACCTATACTCTTACATGTTTGTGTTCAATACAGTAGTATTAACTATAGTCATGATTGTACAGCAGAACTCTAGAACTTAATCACCTTGCATAATCAAAAGTTTATACCCATTGAACAATAACCCCCATCTTCCCCCTCCCTCCAGCCCTTGGAAACCACCATTCTATTCTGGTTCTATGAATTTGGCTATTTTAGATACTTCATATGAGCGGAGTCATGCAGTATTTGTCCTTCTGTGGCTGGTTTATTTCACTGAGGATACAATCTTCCAGGTCCATCCGTGCTGTCGTGTATGGCAGGATTTTCTTCAAAGGCTGAGTAATGTTCCACGGCAGGTGTCTCTTAATACCCCATTACTGTCATCATTGAAACTCGTGTGGACTCTGCCCCATCTTCACTCTAATCACCATCACCCGCCATTGACTCTCCTAATTGTCTCCACCACCCCAAACATTCATTGGATGCTAATGATGTAAGAACCCTCCAGGTTAGGGCATTTCATGCAAGATTTGATTGTCTTCAGCCCTCTGAAGTAGGTGGTATTATCACCCCCCCTTTTCAAAGATAATCTTGGCCATCAGGTGGAGGCCAGAGTTGAGAACATCCCTACTTAGCCCAAATTTTAACCTTTCTGCTGAACTGCCTCCTAGGCAGCATCAGTGGCAGTGGGGTTTGGCGAGGGCTAGGTTGGATCAGTGGGCAGGTGTGGCTTAGTGTTGCTTAATGAGACTGAGCTGCGAGACTAATTGGTTCTTTTCTCTCCAAGGTCTTCGTTCGTTAACCCAGACGCCCACCACCAAAATTCTGACCTGACATCTCCATACTGACTGTCTAAACCATCCTTGGCTGGACCACAGCTCACACATTAGAGAACTGTGTCTTGATTTCCTTTTGAGGGGGATTTCCTGATAGCTGAAGGTTAAAATTTGTTAAGTACTTGAGTTTCAACACACATTCATCCAGGCTCTCTGTGTGGCTATTGGCAGCTATCTTAACTTCTCTGTTATTTCCCTCCTCCGTAAAATGGAGACGGTGATGATGATGGTGATGGTAGTGAAGATTGTTGACAATGATTGTTGAGGATCTAAAAAAATATATACGATCAGCTTCAACAATCGTCATGATTACACTGTCCAGTAGACATTCACTGAATACCAACTTTTCACATGAAACAATGATCTGTTTTTACCTTTCTAATTGAAACATAATGTGCAGGTTTCAGGTGTACAGTGTGTTGATTTGATACATTTATATATCACACAGTGTGTTTATTGCTGTAGCATTAGCTAACATCTTTATCACACCACATATGTATCTTTTTATGGACAGTGGGAAGAATTAAGATCTACTCTTTAGAAAATTTGAAATTTATAATACAGTATTGTTGAATATAATCACTATGCTGTTCATTAGCTCTCCAGGACTGATTTATCTACTTCCCAGTTTATACCCTTAAAAAACATATCTCCAGGTTCCTACCTACCAGCCTCTGGTAACCACCATTTTACTCGCTGTTTTTATGAGTTTGGCTTTTTTATATTCCACAGATGAGTGATATTATACTGTACTTGTCTTGATTCATCTGATTCATTTCACTTAGCTGAATGTTCTCCAGGTTTGTCTATTTTGTCCCAAATGGCAGGATTCCCTTCAGTCTCATGGCTGAATAATATTCCGTTGTGTATTCCACAACTTCTGTATCCATTTGTCTGTTGATGGACACTTAGGTTGTTTCCATACTTTGACTATCGTTAATAATGCTGCAACAAACATGGGAGTGCAGACAGCCCTTCAAGCTCCTGGTTTCGTTTCCTTTACATATATAACCAGATGCAGAAATTGCTGTATCATATGGCAGTTCTATTTTTAATTTTGTGAAGAAACGCCATACTGTTTTCCATAGTGGCTGCACTCATTTACATTCACACCAACAGTGTATCAGGGTTCCATTTTCTTCACATCCTCACCAACACTTATTCTCTTTTTCTTCTTGATGATAACCATTCTAAGAAGCGTGAGTTGATATTTATGTGCCTGTTGGCCAATTGGTAGTCTTCTTTGTAAAAAGGTCTATTGTTTCTCCTCCCATTTTTATATTGGATTGTTTGTTGTTGTTATTGCCGTTGTTATGGAGTTGTATGAGTTCTTTGTATGTTTTGGCTATTAGCCCGTTATCAGATACATGATTAGCAACTATTTTCTCCCATTCATTCGGATGCCTTTTAATTTTGTTGTTGATTTCCTTCACTTTGCAAAAGCTTTTTAGTTTGACGTGGGGACATCTGTGAGTCTCTTTCTGTTTTGTAAATAAGTTCATTTGTACCATTTTTTTTAGATATATAAGTGATAAGCATATAAATGATATCATACGATATTTGTCTTTCTCTGTCTGACTTACTTCACTTAATATTATAATCTCTAGGTCCATCCATGTTGCTGCAAATGGCATTACTTTGTTCTTTTGCATGGCTGAGTAGTATTCCATTGTATACATGTACCACATCTTTTTTATCCATTCATCTGTTGATGGACATTTAGGTTGCTTCAATGTCCTGGCTATTGTAAATAGTGCTACCATGAACGAAGGCCAGTGTGTGTAGATTTAAGTCCTGTGGAGACTCTGAGCCTGAGGGCTACAGCATGTACCTCCCTCCCTGACCTGAACTCAGGGAAATAATGCCTGATGCAGACCCTAACCCTCAGAGCTCAGCTACATGTCTAATGTGCTGAAATCTGGACGTCAGACCAGACCTCCCAAGCTCCCTGGAGGGTGACCAGTGCTTGCTCCGTATGCCTCTCTTCCTGGGAACTCCTCTGATGGGCCGTGTAATCAGTGGCGGATGCCTCGGGTGTGAATGGGGTGTGGTGACTGTGCTTCGGAGGGCATTCTAGTCTGCAACTTCATTGTGAGAGAAAACGAGTCCTTTGTTTTCTAAGTGAGTTTACTTTTTGAGAGAGCAAGGTCCCACAATGAAGTAATTTGTTAATTCAGCAAGTGTAGTCTGAGGCCGACTCAATGCCAGGCATAGTGCGTGCACTTAGGGACCCTGCACTGAATATGTGCCCTGAGAGCAGTAGGCTGACTTGGCTCTATAGGACACGGCTGGAGGAATGGCTGTGTTTTCATTTTCTGTATTCATTACAGCTTCACAGGCTGCAAGAATGGTGAGTTCTCCCCCATTGACTTGTTCTGCCAAGCTTTTACGACAGGTGGGTCTGTTACCGAGTCCAAGCTCGCTCTGCTAACCGCACGACAGGCCAATAAATACGAGACGAGGTGTTGAGGCGGGGAATACGACTTTATTTGGAAAGCTGGCAGGCCGAGAAGATGGCGGACTAGTGTCTCAAAATAACCATCTTATAGGGGTTTGGGTGCCAGTTTCTTTTCTAGTACAGAGAGGGGGAGGAGATGAGGAAGTAAAGTAAAAAGACCATAAGGTTTGCAAATTTCTCCTGGAATGGCCAGCCTCCGGGAGAGGATGTGTTAATTTCTTCTTCCTTTTTCTTTCTCTTTTTTTTTTTTAATTTCTTTTTTCTTGCAGGCCATCCACAGGTGGAACAGAGTCCGGATGTTTCCTTGAACAAAGGCACTTTGTTTAGGCAGAGGGCAGAGTTCCCCGAGGCAGGCTATTATGTATAGACAGTATCCTTTTAGTGAACAAAAGCAAATGAGAAGCAAAGGTTAAAGTAAAAGAAACAGATCCAATATGTAGTCAGGTTTTCTTCCCTGTTACAGGTCCAGCTGGGGCAGGTGAAGAATTTCTGAGTCTAGACATGCAAAGTCCAACAGAAATAGAACATGACCCCCAGATATAATTATAAATCTTCCTGCAGTCACAGTAAAGAAAATGAAGGGGAAAAAAACCTCTAGCTTATTTTAATATCCTAAATATTGTCATTTCAAGCTGTAATCGACTCTGAATAGGTATGGACAAGATAGTTTACATCCTCTCTTACTACATTTTTGAAATCCAGTATGTATGTTACACCCACAACATCTCTCGGTTCAGATGAGCCCATTTCAGGAGCTCAATAGCCACAAGGGACTGGAGGCTTCCACAATGGACAGCCGGCATCTACACCCTTTCACCAGCTCAGCTAAAAGTCTGGTGATGAATCATGTCCTTCATAGAACCAGCATTTCCAATATCAGAACCAAGGACACGAGTATTTCTGTTTGGACCTTTGTTACCTAGTGCTAGGGATGGCACATAGTAGGTGCACAGTCTCTCTCTGTGTTTAAATGTGTGGGGACAGATCTACATGATTAATAATCATTCAACACATTGAACTCATTATCATGCACATTTTTCCCAAGCGGGGGCCATGGTTGCACACTTTAAATAAGCACTAGCTGTCCTAGCTGCCTGCCTTATCTTGAAAAACCCACGTACCTGAAATGTGGACTTGTCTGGTGCCCTCAGTGCATCCATTTGCTGCAAAAGGAACCTGATGGGAAGATTTATGTGCCCTTTCTTCTCTATAGTCTAAGAGAAAAATTGCATCAGGCCCGTTTGCCAGCTGATGGAGTTTGTTTCAAATATTCAGTTATCAATTGAAATTTCTAAATATAAATTGATTCAATGTCAAATTTAAAGAATTCTAGTATCTCTATATATTTCTTTTGTTTTGTTTTTTGTGTGTGTGTGTGTTTTTATTGCGGTACACGGGCCTCTCACTGTTGTGGCCTCTCCGGTTGCAGAGCACAGGCTCCGGACGCGCAGGCTCAGTGGCCATGGCTCACAGGGATCTTCCCGGACCGGGACACGAACCCGTGTCCCCTGCATTGGCAGGCGGACTCTCAACCACTGCGCCACCAGGGAAACCCCTCTCTCTCTCTTTTTTTAATTCAATTTTTAAAATTAATTTTTATCGGAGTATAGTTGCTTTACAGTGTTGTGTTTCTGCTGTACAGCAAAGCAAATCAGCTATACATATACGTATATCCAATCTTTTTTAGATTCCCTTCCCATTTAGGTCACCACAGAGCACTGAGTAGAGTTCCCTGTGCTCTACAGTAGGTTCTCATTAGTTATCTATCTTATACATAGTAGTGTATATATGTCAGTCCCCACCTCCCAATTCATCCCAACTCCCCTTCCCCCCTTGGTAACCATAAGTTTGTTTTCTACAACTGTATCTCTATTTCTGCTTTGCAAACAAGTTCATTTGTACCATTTTTCTAGATTCCACATATAAGCAATGTTACACAGTATTTGTCTTTCTCTGTCTGACTTACTTCACTCTGTATGACAATCTCTAGGTCTCACGACTTCTCTTCAAAGGTCTACAAACCAGCCCTGATTTCTGTGCTCATCTATGATGAGGTACACACCCTGCTACTTCCACCGCATTGTGTGGAACAGTCATAAAATCCCAGCAGGTAGGAGGAAGAGAGTGGAGCAACTATCTTCCTTAAATTTTGTTGGGTCTTGTCCACAATCACATCCAGGTGGTTGTAATCCACAGTGAGTGTGGGCAGCCACTACATGAATGATTTACTCCAGTGCCCAGGCCCCCAGGCAGAGGGTGGTCAAAGTGCATTGGTGGCTATTGCTGTGAGCTTAGGTCCAGTTACAGACTCCGGACCTGAGCGCTGTAGCCTATGCTTCCCTCACTGGCTGACCTTTACAACAGGAAATAATTCCTAATTCAAAGCACATGTTAACTCTATATTAAGTTTGTGATGGGCCTTTAAGAAAGGTCCACAGTTAATGTGCATTATGTGAGCACGGCTGCATATTGAAATGCACTAAAATCTAGATTCCAGACCAGAGCCTACCGGATTCCCAGGCCAGGCTCCCTGGATGCACCAAGTCCCCCTTGTTCTCCCTCTCTTCTCTGTGCCTCTTCTAATAGGTCATAGAATCAGTGGTGGCCCTGCTGGGATGAATACAATGCATGTTTTGGCACATAATCCAATCCACAATATCTCCTGTGATATTAGAATTTCCTCCATGCCAACTTGGGCTTGGGCTTGTGAAATGCGATCTAGATGTCTTTGTAATTGGCAACCCTTCTTAGATTGTCAGATACAACCCAGCATCTTCCACTGAGCTGAGTCATGAGGGAGGTTTGGTGAATTCATTGGTTCTTGTATCAGAGGGTTCCCTTCTGAGGCTCCTATTGGCTCCACCCTCAAGGTCACTTTAGGACAAGCAGACCGTCCCCTGACCTGATAGTCAAGAGTAGCTGGAGGTGGTGGCATCCAGAAAACCTTTTATATTCAAGTTTCACCTTTCCTTTGAGGACTACCCCCATTCAAGTCCTGGGTCCATGTTGCTGCTGAGAGCCAATCATGGCTGGTTCCATATCCAACTCCCTGCGATGGGGCCAAAGGTAAATGAAGGGAAGCCAAGGGCACATAATTCAAAGCTGAACCTCTCATCATGCTTTTTCTGAATCTGCTTGATATGTTCACATCACAAGCTCCTCGGGTCATCAGAAATGATGAGGTGAGCATTGACCATGCCACATCCAAGGTCACATCCATGGTGGAGAAAAAGTAAGTCCTTTCACAAATGGACAGACCACATGGCCCAAATAGCCCTTTTTCATTTAAGTTGGTTTATTACTGCTCTTTCTGCAGACATTAAAACTTTCACACACAAATCTTCCTAAACTTCCCAACTAGGATTAAATTAATGACTCAAGTGAACACAGATCCTGCTTCATCATAGTTAACTAATTAATTAGTAAACATTTTGACAGAAGACAGGAAGCAATACAAAATATGTGACAGAATTATTTTTGAAATATTGAACTTATTTTTCCCCTCTGTACTGCCCAATCACCATTTCCCAAATCAACCACATAGCCATCGATTAGAATTACAAGGACTTTTGCTTTATATTTATGAATCTAAGAAAAAATGGAGATTGTGTTAGGTACCTTGTGAGCAAATCAAGAACAGACACAGAGGTTCATCCTCCTGTCTGCAAAAATGAACCTTCAGGCTTGGACACGGGGAAGGGAGAACGGTGATGGGACAGCAAGTGAGAACCCGGAGGGGATGGGACAGCACTGGGTAGGGAGAGTGCCGCTGCTTTGGACGTGAAATAATGAGAGGATCCGGAAAATGCCATCAAATGACTAGTGTGGAAATGAAATGAAAGCCATGGTAACGTAATCACCTCAATCTAGTCTAAGCCCTTCCACCCTGACACCCATCCCACAGTCTCCCAATTTTACATTCTACTGCTTAAACCGTCATCACTAATGAGTCACACAAAATCTCAGGGAACAATTTTTGAATTTTTAAAAAATTATCTATTTATTTTATTTATTTTGGGGGCTGCTTTGGGTCTTCGTTGCTGTGCGCAGGCTTTCTCTGGTTGCGGCGAGCGGGGGCTACTCTTCATTGCGGTGCGCAGGCTTCTCATTGCAGTGGCTTCTCTTATTACGGAGCACAGGCTCTAGGGGCGTGGGCTTCAGTAGTTGTGGCACGCGGGCTCAGTAGTTGTGGTTCACGAGCTCTAGAGCGCAGGCTCAGTAGTTGTGGTGCACAGGCTTAGTTGCTCTGCAGCATGTGGGATCTTCCCGGACCAGGGCTCGAACCCGTGTCCCCTGCATCCGCAGGCGGATTCTTAACCACTGCGCCACCAGCGAAGCCCTGAATTTTTTTTTTTTTGGCCGAGCCACGCAGCATCTTAGTTCCCTGACCAGGGATCGAACCCGTGCCCCCTGAAGTGGAAGCACAGAGTCCTAACCACAGGACCGCCGGTGAAGTCCCCTGAATATTTTTAAAAAGAAATTTATCTCAGTTCATATATATTGTGAAGTAACAAAAATAGTAATATTATATAGTAACTCGCAACTATTCTTTTTTATTTTGTAACTAACATAGCCAGCCATTAAGGTACTATTCTAATTGTCAGGGAACAGTTTTTAGGTTTATTTACCAAACTTCTAAGCAAGCATCTTCACACTAATGGAGAAAACAGTCTTTCGAAGAAATGACTGTGGTCTAGGGAGTTCGATTTTAGGGACGATTCCTAAGTAGTTTAATTAATTCTCTTAATCAAAATGGGAGATTTTACTTCAAAGATCAAGGAGGGGATATATGTATACGTAAAGCTGATTCACTTTGCGGTACAGCAGAAGCTAACGCACCATTGTAAAGCAGCTATACTCCAATAAAAATAAAAAAAAATAAATTAAAACTAGTCCATTTGTTTTAGGATTAATCATGATGGCAATGTTCTATTAACTTCAACCCTAATTCCAATTCTTATCATCAACAGACAGAATACTCGAGATCTAAACTAGAATGATAATATGGCAAAATTTGGTTCATATTAGTTTAAAAATAACACTTTCAAGATACAATTATCTCTTGTGTGTGTGTGTGTGTGTGTGTTAATCTCTTTAAGACTGGAGGGGGAAAAATCTCACTGATGCCAGAATTAAATCACAACCTGATTGGATTAATGAAGAGAGGCAGGACGGGAGTGAGATGGGAGGGGCCGCCTCTAAGAAAAAGCCCCTTTCGGTGGATCTCACTCCAGAACTGAGCAGTCAGGGGAAGCAGCTGGACCTAGTTGAGCAGAGGTGAGCCTGTCTTACTGGATTTTGTTTTTACTTCTCAATTTTCTACAAAAGGCAAATATAAGAAAGCAAGGTGGGCTTCCCTGGTGGCGCAGTGGTTGGGAGTCCGCCTGCCGTTGCCGGGGACGCGGGTTCGTGCCCCGGCCCGGGAGGATCCCGCATACCGCTGAGCGGCTGGGCCCGTGGGCCGTGGCCGCTGGACCTGCGCGTCCGGAGCCTGTGCTCCGCAACGGGAGGGGCCACAGCAGTGAGAGGCCCGCGTACCATAAAAAAAAAAAAAAAAAGAAAGCAAGGTATCAGGAATGGAGTGATTTATTAATTCAGCAAGTGTTATCTGAGGCCAACTCAACCCAAGCACAGCATGTGCACCTGGAGGCACAAGGACCTCTGATGGGAGAATAGGCAGAACGTAGATGTTCAATACTCGGGTTGGAGAAATAATATCTTCATTATCCTGAGTCTAATCGGGGCTTGGCAGACTCTGTGAGAGATGAATGAAGTTTCAGCCACAGACTTATTCCACCTCTCAAGTTCTGCTGTGAGTTTTTGCCACATGCAGGTTGGACAGGTGGGGAGTTGGAGGGTGTGTGGGTCTAGACCAGCTCTGTCCAGGAGAAATACAAGGTGACCCACAGATGTGATTATAAATTCATTTCCTAGTATCCACATAAACAAAGGAGAATCAAACTAATCAATTTTAAAAGGCAAAATGTAATCATTGCAACAGCAGCTTTCTTATTTTAAAAGACAAACTAGTCTTTATTTACTTGCATTGACACTAACATCCTCATTACAATTATTTTTTATTGAAGAATAGTTGATTTTCAATATTGTGTTACTTTGAGGTACAGCATAGTGATTCAGTATTTTTGCAGATTATTCTCCATTATAGGTTATTACAAGATAATGGGTGTATATCCCTGTGCTATACAATATATCCTTGTTGTTTTATAAGTTTTACGTATAGTAATTTCTATCTGTTCATCGCATAGCACTGCCCTCCACCCTGCCCTCTCCCCTTTGGTTACCACACAATTGTTTTCTATATCTGCAAGCCTGTTTCTATTTTGCATAAACATTCATTTGTATTATTTTTTACATTACACATATAAGTGCTATACAGTATATGTCTTTCTCTGACGTATTTCAGTATGCATAATCTGTAGGTCCATTGACATTAATGCAAATGGCAGTATCTTACTCTTTTCTATGGTTGAGTGGATTCCATTATATTAGATATATTCATATCTTCTTAATCCAATCATCTGTTGATGGGCACTTAGGTTGCACCGATGTCTTGGCTATTTTAAATAATGCTGCTATTAACATTGGTGTGAATGTATCTTTTCAAATTAGAGTTTTCATTTTTTCTGGATATTTGCCCAGGAGGGGGGTTGCTGCATTATATGGGAGCTGTATTTTTAGCTTTTTAAGGAACCTCCATACTGTTCTCCACAGTGGCTGCACCAATTTACATTCCCACTAACAGTGTACAAGTATTGTCTTTTCTCCCCATCCTCTCCAACATTTGTTATTTGTAGACTTTCTGGTTATGGCCATTCTGACTGCTGTAAGGTGATATCTTGTTGCAGTTTTGATTTTCACTTCTCTGATTAGCAATGTTGAGCATCTTTTCATGCTCTGGATGGCCATCTGTATGTCTTCTTTGGAAAGTATCTATTCAGATCATCTGCCCATTTTTGATTGGGTTTTTTTCGTTTTTGATATTGAGTTATATAACTTGTATATTTTAGATATTAACCCCTTGTCAGTTGCATCAGTTACAAACAGTTTCTCCCGTTCCTTATGTTGTCTTTTCATTTTGTTGATGGTTTCCTTTGCTGTACAAAAGCTTTTAAGTTTAATTAGGTCCCATTTCTTTATTTTTGCTTTTATTTCTTTTGCCTTGGGAAACTGATCCAAGAAAATGTTGTTGCAATTTATGTCAAAGAATGTTCTGCCTGTGTTCAATTCTAGGAGTTTTATGGTTTCAGGTCTTATATTCAAGTCTTTAAAGCATTTTGAATTTATTTTTGTGTATGGTGTGAGGGAATGTTCTAATCTCATTGTTTTACATGCAGCTGTCTAGTTTTCCCAGCACCACTTGTTGAAGAGACTGTCTTTTCTCTATTGTATATTCCTTCCTCCTTTGTAGTAGATTAACTGGCCAGGGGTGTGTAGGTCTTTTTCTGGGCTCTCTGTTTTGCTCCATTGATCTCTGTATCTGTTTTTGTGCCAGTACCATGGTGTTTTGATTACTGTAGCTTTGTAGTATAGTCTGAAGTCTGGGAGGGTTATGTCCCCAGCTTTATCTTTTTTCTCAAGATTGCTTTTGCAATTTCAGGTCTTTTATGGTTCCATAAAATTTTAGAATTATATGTTCTAGTTCTGTGAAAAGTATCAAGGGTATTTTATAAAGATTTCATTAAATCTGTAGGTTGCATTTAGTAATATGGCCATTTTAATAATATTAATTTTTGCAGTCCAAGAGCTTTGGATATCTTGCCATTCCTTTGAATCACCTTCAATTTCCTTCATCAGTGTTTTATAGTTTTCAGAGTATAGGTCTGTCACCTCCTTGGTTAAGATTATTCCCAGGTGTTTTGTTTTGCTATTAATAATTCTTTTTTTCTTTCTTTTTTTTTTAATTGAAGTATAGTTGATTTACAGTGTTGTGTTAGTTTCAGGTGTGCAGCAAAGTGATGCAGTTATACATACGTATATATCTATTTTTTTTCAGATTCTTTTCCCTTATAGGTTATTGCAGAATATTGAGTATAGTTCCCTGTGCTATGCAGTAGGTCCTTGTTGGTTATCTATTTTATATATAGTTGTGCATATATGTTAATCCCAAATTCCTAATTTATCCCTCCCCCCTTTCCCCTTTGATAACCATAAGTTTGTTTTCTATGTCTGTGGGTCTATTTCTATTTTGTATATAAGTTCATTAATACTATTTTTCCCCCAGGTTTTTTTTTTTTTTTTTTTTTTTTTTTTTTTTTACGGTATGCGGGCCTCTCACTGTTGTGGCCTCTCCCGTCGCGGAGCACAGGCTCCGGACGCGCAGGCTCAGCGGCCATGGCTCACGGGCCCAGCCGTTCAGCGGCATGTGGGATCCTCCCAGACCGGGGCACGAACCCGCGTCCCCTGCATCGGCAGGCGGACTCTCAACCACTGCGCTACCAGGGAAGCCCCCAGGTATTTTTTTGATGGATTTTAAATGGGATTTTTTTTTACTTCCTCTTCCTGATAGTTCATTATTAGTGTATAAACACACAACAGATTCCTGTATATTAATCTTGTATCCTACAACCTTGCTGAATTCATATTAGTTTTGACATGGAGACTTTGTTTCTTTATACAGAGTATCATGTCATCTGCAAATCGTGACAGTTTAACTACATTCCTGCCAATTTGAATGCTTTATATTTCTTTTTCCTGTCTAATTGCTATGGCTATGACTACCAATACTATGATAAATAGAGTGGTAAGAGCGGGCATCCTTGTCTTGTTCCTGAATTTAGAGGAAAGGCTTTCAGCTTTCCACCACTGAGTATTATGTTGGTTGTAGATTGGTTGTAAATGAGCTTTATTGTGTGAGTTATGTTCTCCCTCTATAGCCTGTTGATGAGGGTTTTTATCAGGAACGGATGTTGAATTTTGTGAAATGCTTTTTCTGCATCTATTGAGATGATCATGTGATTTTTATCTTCCTTATAATCAACTTTTGAAAGTTCTCAAGGAGATCGTTTATGTTATCTTTTTCTAATCATGTCTTCCAAACTGAGTGTGCATCTGACACTTATAACACCTTTCAATATGGATGAGCCCCACCTCAGTAGCCATACACGGCTGGTGGACACCATATCTGACAGCTCAGGTGTAGTATAAACCCTCTCACCACCTAAATTATACCCCAAGGATGAATCATGTCCTTCATTCCAAACAGCGTTTCAAAAATCAGAACTTTGGGGCTATGAGTCATTTATATTTGTACTTATGTCTTCATTACATAGTAATAATGATTTCAAATCACTATGCATGTAAAGATAAAAGTGACCCAGGGAATAGTATCGATTCAACTCATGGAAATTCCAATCTCATGCGCATTTTTCCCATAGAGGACCCATGGCTGAACACTTTAAGGAAGCAAGTAAATGTATGGTTTGCCTGAATTATCTTGAAAACCCCATGTACCTGAAATGTGGATATGTCTGCTGCTTCCGGTGCCTCGATTCACTGCAGAAGGAGGTTGATGGGGGTGGTTTATTGTGCCCCAACTGCTCTGTGGTCTCACAGAAGAATGACCTCAGGCGCGCTCTCAAGCTCGGAGCTCTGGTTTCAAAGGTTAAGGAGTTAGAGCCCCAGCTGAGAGCTGTTCTCCAGATGAACCCAAGGATGCGGAAGTTCCAAGGTAAGACATCTATACAAACTACCCTCAACCCATAAAGGGCCCTGGGAAAAGCACCTTTTCAAAAGCTCTCCAGTAATTTAAGGGAAAAAAATGTCATGAAGAACCTAGGGGTAAGATAGGAATAAAGACGCAGACCTACTGGAGAACGGACTTGAGGGTATGGGGAGGGGGAAGGGTGAGTTTTGACAGGGCGAGAGAGAGTCATGGACATATACAAACTAACAAACGTAGTAAGGTAGATAGCTGGGGGGAAGCAGCCGCAAGGCACAGGGATATTAGCTCGGTGCTTTGTGACAGCCTGGAAGGGTGGGATGGGGAGAGTGGGAGGGAGGGAGACGCAAGAGGGAAGACATATGGGAACATATGTATATGTATAGCTGATTCACTTTGTTATAAAGCAGAAACTAACACACCATTGTAAAGCAATTATACCCCAATAAAGATGTTTAAAAAAAAAAAAAAAAAAAAAAAAGCTCTCCAGTAAATAAGGGCACTAGCTGAATTCTGGCACCTGAAATTTCTATTCTTTCCAAGAAACCGTTGTTCTCACCTGTAAGTATAGATAAGAACTATCTGTTGACTTTATAAAAATTTTTATTGGGGTAGAGTTGATTTACAGCGTTGTGTTAGTTTCAGGTGTACAGCAAAGTGAATCAGTTATACATATACATATATCCACTCTTTTTTAGATTCTTTTCTCATGTAGGTCATTACAGAGCATTGAGTAGAGTTCCCTGTGCTATACAGGAGGTCCTTATTAGTTATGTTTTATATATAATAGTGTGTATGTGTCAATCCCAATCTCCCAATTTATCCCTCCCCCGCTTCCCCCTATCTGTAGATGTTTTTTTACATCTTTATTGGAGTATAATTGCTTTACAATGGTGTGTTAGTTTCTGCTTTATAACGAAGTGAATCAGTTATACATATACATATGTTCCCATATCTCTTCCCTCTTGCGTCTCCCTCCCTCCCACCCTCCCACCCTCCCTATCCCACCCCTCTAGGTGGTCACAAAGCACCGAGTTGATCTCCCTGTGCTATGCGGCTGCTTCCCACCGGCTATCTATTTTACGTTTGGTAGTGTATGTATGTCCATGCCACTCTCTCACTTTGTCACAGCTTACCCTTCCCCCTCCCCATATCCTCAAGTCCATTCTCTAGTAGGTCTGTGTCTTTATTCCCATCTTACCCCTAGGTTCTTCATGACATTTTTTTTTCTTAGATTCCATATATGTGTGTTAGCATACGGTATTTGTCTTTCTCCTTCTGACTTACTTCACTCTGTATGACAGACTCTAGGTCCATCCACCTCACTACAAATAACTCAATTTCGTTTCTTTTTATGGCTGAGTAATATTCCATTGTATATATGTGCCACATCTTCTTTATCCATTCATCCGATGATGGGCACTTAGGTTGTTTCCATCTCCGGGCTATTGTAAATAGAGCTGCAATGAACATTTTGGTACTTGACTCTTTTTGAATTTTGCTTTTCTCAGGGTATATGCCCAGTAGTGGGATTGCTGGGTCATATGGTAGTTCTATTTGTAGTTTTTTAAGGAACCTCCTTACTGTTCTCCATAGTGGCCGTACCAATTCACGTTCCCACCAGCAGTGCGAGAGTGTTCTACCTGTAGATTTTTAAGAAAAGATAATATTTAGGCCATGCCCTAGTCCTGTGCTATCCAATATTAGATACATTGGAATATTTCCAATGGCCACTGGCAGCTCCTGATCACTTGAAACGTGGCGATTGCCACAAGTAGAAATCAGATTTGGATATATTGGAGGATACGGAATGTATTGTTAAAATCAATTATACCTGATTGTTATTTTTAAACGTGAGAAAATTTAAAATCCACACGGGGCTCTCATTGCGTTTCTTTGGGTGGCACTGCAACACAACATGGTTTTTCAAATTTGAGGATGTATAAGTTCCCTGACCATCCAGTTTAAATGTAGCTTCCTCTTCTTGAACGCTGGGCTGACCTGAGAATCTGGATTTCTGACTTGAGCTCCGGTGGTGCTGCTAGAGCAGGTTCATGGCCCACACTTTGAGTAACAGGCCCCTGCATCTAGTGAATCTGAACTCTTCAGGTAGCGAGGCCCAGAGATATGCACTGTTTAAAAGCCCCAGGTGATTCTGTGCACAGTGAGTGTGGACAAGGAATACCTAGAGCACAAGCCCCCCAGGGAAAAGGATGGTAAAAGTGCATGCGGTCGTGACTGTAGGTTTCAGTCCTGTTGCCGAGTCTGGACCTGAGCACTGCAGCCTGTGCTTCACTCCCTGACCTGGACCTAAGATGCCCGATTCAGGCTCAGAATTCTGAGCAAAGGGGAATTATCACAGCTTAGCTGCGTGTCTGATTCGGGATGCTAGGACAGACCTCCCAGGCTCACTGGAGAGTGCCACAGTCTCATCCTGTCGCCCATTCCCTGCCTCCTACGATGGGCCCTTGGGTGTGAACGGGGTGTGATGATTGTGCAATGATACACAATCCAGCCAGCAGTGTCATCGGGAAAGCAACCACTTGTTTTACTTCTTGAGTGAGTTTCCGTTTTGCTCCATGCAAACCTCTATTTATGATGGTGAAACCTGTCACAGAAACTTGACAAGCCTTCACAATTTCTCTCCAACGGTCAGGAAGTCTGAGCACCTCCCAAAGAACCATGTTATAAGGGAGCCGAGTGAAGTCATCGGCCTTTGGTCCAGAGGGTTTATTTCTGAGGCTCCTGAGGCTCTATGCACATGGTCACGTTAGGACAGGCAGGTCTATGCACCCATCCTCATCACAGGGTTAGTTGGAGATGTTGCCAAAACACACAGTACTTCTCCAGTTTACCTGGCCCGTGAGCACTGCCCCATCCAGTTCTGGGTCTAAGTTGCTACAAGATCCCAGCACATCGTTACCCATGTCTATGGGAATCCCTTCCTCTGTCTTGACTTCCAGAGTTAACCCATCTTATCCAAAGACTCCTAGCATGTTTTCTTTATATTTTTCTATAGCTCCAGAGAATGAAAAAGAACTGGGATGCAATTGCCTATTCGACAACTCTAAACAAAGAAAGTAGATGCAAAAAGAAGAAAAAGAATAATACCTTACTATTTCAAAATTATTCTGCAATATGTTAAATCACCATCATTCAAATGTATATTTGATGTCTATATTTTGACAGTCTATGTCAACTGGAAATTTTTGAGAAAAATCAACACCCATGGACTCTTTTTTTCATTTATATCATGTACTGAAGAGAAGAAATATTTTAATCCAATAATCCAATTAATGTAAAGAAAACAGCAGTAT
The DNA here is from genome assembly GCF_008692025.1 of Phocoena sinus. Classification (NCBI taxonomy): domain Eukaryota; kingdom Metazoa; phylum Chordata; class Mammalia; order Artiodactyla; family Phocoenidae; genus Phocoena; species Phocoena sinus. Next base: position 2,746,397 of record NC_045781.1, read on the forward strand.
GAATCAGAAAGACTAGTTCCATTTTAATCATTCATTCTGTACATGGAATTGGATCTAATCCAGGTCAGGGAATCTTCCCCAGGAACCTTCTGCTTAGGAAAGAAGTGTAGAGTTAAAGAAGTGAAAGTGAGTGAAACATTTGGGACTTTTCAGAAGCCGTGGATTGTAGTGTCTAGTGTATGTAATTGCTTGTTTTTCTTTCCACAGTGGATGTGACCTTGGATGTTGACACAGCCAACAAGTACCTCATCATTTCTGAGGACCTGAAAACTGTCCGTTGTGGGTTTTTCAAGCAGAAGAAGAGGTCCCGACCTGAGAGATTCAGCCGTACAACTTGTGTCCTGGGATTCCCTCTGTTCACCTCTGGCCGCCATTACTGGGAGGTGGACTTGGGGTCCAGCCAAGAATGGGATGTGGGCGTTTGCAAAGAATCTGTGCGTCGACGAGGGAAGACTCTACTGGCTCCAGATCTTGGCTTCTGGACTGTGAGTCTGAGAAATGGAGATATCTTCTCTGCCCACACTGTGCCTTCCACTGTTCTCAAGGTGAGCCCCAGGTTACATCGAGTGGGGATTTTCCTGGATATGAATATTGGAATTGTTTCCTTTTATCACGTTGGTGATGGATCCCATATTTTTACATTCACTAAAGTTTCAGCTGGGGAGCCACTGCGTCCGTTTTTTTCTCCTGCATATCCGACTGAAGATGATCAAAGCTTCCTGAGAATCTGTCCTTTGATGAGTCTAGGCACTGACGGTCCTCTGTGGAATCCAGGGCAAAGCAAATGAAACTCTGACTATGGAAACGTGGATAGGAAATTCTTGTGTACACATAGCCGTGGATGGGAATGTTCCTCTTTGCTACACATATGGTACAAACATGTAGCAGAAAATTATGGAACAATTCATGAATCATTAACACAAATTGTATTAGGGAAAATTACATTTCCAGAATTAGTGTTATGGACTTGTTTATTTCTGTTCCAATTATTATGTTCTTTCAATTTCCAAATGTTTTCTTTTAATTTCCCGTAAGCTTAACTTAGTGCATGATGGAGATTATAAACTAAAGTTCATTTGTGACTCTACAGATGCATTTTTCTACATATTATGGAAATAAGACATGTTTCAACGGTAAAAAAAAAAAATAGTGTGCACGTATTCAGTTTCACTCAACAGCTGAAAAACACACGTTCATTTCAAGTGCACCTTGAACTCTGCGGGCCGTATTCCATTTCTGTTGGACGTTGCCGGTCGTGCTCCAAACCCTTCTACCCCCAGCTGGACCCATCTGGCTATGGCAGGAGGCCTTGCAGAACCTGAGAAGTTGTTTTAGTCAACAGGGGACATTCACCGTCTTATGCAACATGTGAAGCCATGACGATTAAAAAAATGAAACCCTGTCATTTCTCCAGCTTTTGCGTAAAAATCGAAGTCAGTTTACTTCTCTCAGGACAGAGTATTCAGTCCATTGCCCCTAAATGCACACACACTGCCTGGCGCAGAGATGGCCTCAGACAACACTTGCTGAATTAATAAACGGCCCCATTCTGCAGACCTTGTCTCTCAAATACGCCTTTTGGAGAAATCTGAGACGTGAAGAAGAAATTCCATCAGAGTGGACTCACCTCAAGTCCACTAGGCTCTCCTGTGGCCTCCACCTGCTTCCACTGACCGCGCAGCTCTGGAGTGAGATTCCCCTGCAGGGGCTTTTATTGGAGATGGTTCCCATTTCCTCCTTATTCACATTCCACCTCCCCTCCTTTAATCCAGTCAAATTTTGATTTATTTCTGGAATACGTGACATTTTATTGAAGATAGGGAGGTGACCACAAACAAAGGAAAACCATTTATCCTGAGTCACTTTATTTCTGTTAATAGTGTTGAAATCACTTTCTAGGTCTCAGATGGAGCTGCTCCTACTTAGCGGTACCAGGTCAGCAGACTGAATCTAATGTAATTCTTGTCTCCCTGTAAGTGCTCCACTGGATCATAAACAGAACATATCCAGTCAGCCAATCTCTAATAGCCAAGCCACCTCTGGATGCTCTACTAATTTCCTTGCTTCTTTTCGCCCAAACAACCTTTTGTATGTGGCCCCAGCCAATCAAATATTCAATCAAATATTTTCTATTTTTTACTTCCTTGTTTTTTTTTTTTTTTTTTTAAACATCTTTATTGGGGTATAATTGCTTTACAATGGTGTGTTAGTTTCTGCTTTATAACAAAGTGAATCAGCTATACATATACATATGTTCCCATATGTCTTCCCTCTTGCGTCTCCCTCCCTCCCACTCTCCCCATCCCACCCTTCCAGGCTGTCACAAAGCACCGAGCTAATATCCCTGTGCCTTGCGGCTGCTTCCCCCCAGCTATCTACCTTACTACGTTTGTTAGTGTGTATATGTCCATGACTCTCTCTCGCCCTGTCAAAACTCACCCCTCCCCCTCCCCATACCCTCAAGTCCGTTCTCCAGTAGGTCTGCGTCTTTATTCCTATCTTACCCCTAGGTTCTTCATGACATTTTTTTCCCTTAAATTCCATATATATGTGTTAGCATACGGTATTTGTCTTTTTCTTTCTGACTTACTTCACTCTGTATGACAGACTCTAGGTCTATCCATCTCATTACAAATAGCTCAATTTCATTTCTTTTTAAGGCTGAGTAATATTCCATTGTGTATATGTGCCACATCTTCTTTATCCATTCATCCGATGATGGGCGCTTAGGTTGTTTCCATGTCCTGGCTATTGTAAATAGAGCTGCAATGAACATTTTGGTACATGACTCTTTTTGAATTTTGGTTTTCTCAGGGTATATGCCAAGTAGTGGGATTGCTGGGTCATATGGTAATTCTATTTGTAGTTTTTTAAGGAACCTCCATACTGTTCTCCACAGTGGCTGAACCAATTCACATTCCCACCAGCAGTGCAAGAGTGTCCCCTTTTCTCCACACCCTCTCCAGCATTTATTGTTTCTAGATTTTTTGATGATGGCCATTCTGACTGGTGTGAGATGATATCTCATTGTAGTTTTGATTTGCATTTCTCTAATGATTAATGATGTTGAGCATTCTTTCATGTGTTTGTTGGCATTCTGTATATCTTCTTTGGAGAAATGTCTATTTAGGTCTTCTGCCCATTTTTGGATGGGGTTGTTTGTTTTTTTGTTATTGAGCTGCATGAGCTGCTTGTAAATTTTGGAGATTAATCCTTTGTCAGTTGCTTCATTTGCAAATGTTTTCTCCCATTCTGAGGGTTGTCTTTTGGTCTTGGTTATGGTTTCCTTTGCTGTGCAAAAGCTTTGAAGTTTCATTAGGTCCCATTTGTTTATTTTTGTTTTTATTTCCATTACTCTAGGAGGTGGGTCAGAAAGGATCTTGCTGTGATTTATGTCATAGAGTGTTCTTCCTATGTTTTCTTCTAAGAGTTTGATAGTTTCTGGCCTTACATTTAGGTCTTTAATCCATTTTGAGCTTATTTTTGTGTATGGTGTTAGGGAGTGATCTAATCTCATACTTTTACATGTACCTGTCCAGTTTTCCCAGCACCATTTACTTCCTTGTTTTTTATTCTTTATTCTATTAAAGCCTCCTGCTCCTTCTGCCCTATTTTGCAATTCTTCGAATAGGGACCGTTTCAAAAATGTTAAAGCTTATAACCTAAAATACTTCCTTTAATCATTTTTAACCATATAGATGAAATATCGTTTTACTCTCATTCTGAGGTAGATCTGGACTATTATGACTATTGACGACATTTGGACAAGGAAGGAAATTTTGACACCTGCTACAAAATGGGTGAACCTTGAACATATTGTGCTAAGTGAAATGGAGCCCATCTAAAATGAAAAATACACTATGATTCCACTTATAAGACACTTAAGGAGTCCAATTTATAAAGACAAAGAGTGGTGGTTGCCAGGGCCTGGGAATTGGTGCTAAAACAGTTATTGTTTAACGGGTACAGAGTTTCAGTTTTGCAAACAAAAAGAATTCTGGAGGCATAGTGATGGTTACACCACAACATGAATGTAGCTGATACCACTGGATTGTACACTTAAAATGGTTAAGGTGATACATTTCGTGTTTTGTGTATTTTGCTATGATTCTCTAAAAATAAAAAAAAAACTGAATAAAATTAATAGCGGTGTGTGCAACAATATGAAGCATTTCAACCTACGTGTAATTGGAGTCATGGAAGTTGTAGTGAAAGAGAAAAGGACAGAGAAGTACCTGCTGAAAACTTCCCAATTTTAGCCAAAAAAAATTTCAATCTACTACTCCAAGAAGCTCAAGAAACCCTAAGTACAAAACCAAAGAAAACCATACCTAGACATTATCATACTCAAACTAATAAAGGCCAAAGGTAAAGAGAAAATCTTAAATGTTGCAAGAGAATGATGACATTTATAAGGTTGCATCTCTAAAACTACCAAAATTGACATTTTGGGCTAGAATACTTTTTGTGATGAGAGCTGGCCAGTGCCTTTTATGTTATTTTGCAAGGTTTCTGGGCTCTACCCTCTTATTTTCTCTTATTCTCCTGTTAACATCTACAGCGTCTGTAGTGATGTCTCTGCTTCATTTCTTTTACTACAGGTAATGTGTTCGCTCTCTCCCCCACCTCTTTCTTACTGCAAATAAAAGTTTATCCAGGGCTTCCCTGGTGGCGCAGTGGTTGAGAGTCCACCTGCCGATGCAGGGGACACGGGTTTGTTTCCTGGTACGGGAAGATCCACATGCCGCGGAGCGGCTAGGCCCGTGAACCATGGCTGCTGAGCCTGCGCGTCCGGAGCCTGTGCTCTGCAATGGGAGAGGCCACAACAGTGAGAGGCCCGCGTACCGCAAAAAAAAAGAAGAATAAAAACATGAAGACATACTCAGAAACAAGACAGGAAAAGTAATTTCTCAGTGAAAACCCTGTTGGAAATCCATGGGGATGTGTGGCTGTCCCAGGTATTGGGAGCACTATGGACCTTTAGATGGGGTAGGTAGTGGGCAGTAGAAGTCCTACAAAGTTCAAGGAGTTGCACGAGGGAAATTTTTATTATGGCATCAGATAATAAATATTTTAGGCTCGTGGGCCATGTGGTCTCTGGCACACCTACTTAACGTTGCCTTTGTAGGTGGAAGCTGCCATAGACAACATAAACATGGGTGTGACTGGGTTCCAATAAAGCAGTCCAATAATTGTTCCAATAAAAGGCATCATCTTCCCATGGAAACACGTGGGCATGAGGAATACACAGTAATTTGAGGTGGGAAAGCTGACTTCAAAATGGGATATTTTCCAGATTAAGAAAAGACCTAAGGCCCTCAATAGGAAGAACCACGGAATGTAAACTCATTGGAACCAGACTCCTGGCCAAGATGGCCCTCAGTATTGCGAGGAGATGAAAAGCTCTGTAGAACACACCCAGCTGAAAATATAGGAAAAGTCACTGATGCACCCCTGAGTGTCCCTTTAATGCCCGAGGACAACTTTGGCTCTGAAGCATTGATTTTCCTCAGGGAACGCAGAAAACTTTTTCCACCTGCGGTCTGGCTGCTCATTAGGATCGTCTTTAACTGATTAAATCAATTGAGGACGATGATGATGGTTAGCCCTGGGGATAAAACCGGCTCCTCAGGGGAGACGCCCCCCACTCTCCATGCAGACAGTGTGGCCGAGACAGCAGATGATGGGACGGTGGCGTCTCTGTGGGGCGAGCAGGTCTGTGGACCGTGTCCCTATGAGTGTAGACTCAAGAGCCTCTGACCCATCCTGCTCGACGCTTCCCTGCACAGAGCTTTGCAGCAGAGACCAGGCAGGTGAGTGCTTCCTTACGTTCAGTCTCAGGGAGAAAACAAACGGGAGAGAGGAAGTCTCCAAGAGGAGAGGACCTTGGAGCTGTGTTTGTGCGCTAACATTGGGCAGGACACATGCTGACCTTGCCTCGCTCTGAGCAAACAAACCCATGATCTGGTTGGATGGAGCTGTGATCTAGGGAGCATAGGGTGGGGTTTCTAGTGGGGTCATGTGAGGATTCACTGGAAGTGAACTTCAAGTCAGGACTTTTACTAAGAAAAGTTTTAAAATGAGATTCATTGGGGCTACAGTAAAACCTAGCATCCTGGAGTGCCAGAGAATTTGCTGGTAATTATAATTCAGAGGAGAGCTCAGAATAAATAAACTTCTGTATTTCCTCCCTCAGTTGTTGGAGATGCTGTGGAATAGGGGTAGGTGAGGCTCCCAGGAAGCTCCCTGTGTCCAGACACTGTGGGCTGAGTATCAGTCAATAAGGGGAATAGGACTTGTCTTCACCTAGCTCTCAACGTATTAGGAAGACAGAGGAAAAAGGAGTATAACATCGACAACAAAAGTATGAGTTTTGTTTTGAGGCTAAAAGAGTGACTTGGTCACAGTGATTGAGGATGGCCATCAGGTGTCTATGAGCAGGTAAAATCAGCTGGGCTGGTGTCCGAGGAGGTGTGAGGCAATTGAAGTGGGGAATTCCAGGAAGAAAGGAGAATGTGAATTGCTGTGATGAAAGTAAAACGTGATTCTTGCTTTTTTAAGGGAAATAAATTCAGCTGGACTTAGTGAGAAAAAGGAGGAGAGGACCATATAGGTGCGAAATGCAGTTAGTTTCCTGACCCTGAATGTTATCATCCCTCGCATTCCTGCCAGTGGTAAGTAATGAAATGAATGTTTTCTCTTCAGAAAACCAACTCTTGGTTTCATCGACCTTTTCTATTGTTCCTCTGGTTTCTATTTCACTTATTTGTGCTCTGGTCTTTGTTATTTACTTCCTTCTGCTAACTTTGGGCTTAGTTTGTTCTTTTTAGTTTTGTGATGTATAAAGTTTGAGTGCTTTTCTTTTTTTTTTCTTTTGAAGAAAATGTTACTTTTATTTTTGAATTTTAGGAAAATTCTTCTCATCTGTAATCAGAAATTACTTATTTCACTCATTAGAGACAATGCATGTAATATAACGTTATACTGCTACCCACAGAACCTTAATCTTATTTAGAAAAGTTAGCATTACTGTGACTTTTTTCTTTCTGGAATCCTTTTCAGAAAACTGATTAATTCCCTCGAAGGATGTTTTGTATTATACTGACTAATTCGTGTTATGCTGAAAAACTACATTTCAAAAAAATGTTCGTAGTTGAAAATAATCCCAGCTATTACTGTACTGATCAGTTGTATCCGGTATATTCTTGTTATGCTGTGGGTCTCCAGAACTTTTCCATCTTTACAAAGCTGATCTCTATACCCTTTAAAAAACAAGTTGTTCTTTTTCCTCTCTCCTCAGCCACTGGTATCCACCATTTTACGTTGATGTTCTATATATACCTGATGACCTTAGGTACCACATGTGTGTGGAATTCTAAAGCATTTGTGTGTGTGATGGGCTTATATCACTGGCATATTGTCCTCAAGTTTCAACCATGTCGTTTCATGTGAAAGGAGTTCCCTTTAAAGGCTGAATAATATTTCACGGAGGGTTTACACCATATTTTATTTACCCATTCATCTGAAGATCAACATTTGGGTTGTTTCTGCCTCTTCACTATTGGAAATAGTGCTGCTATGAACGTGTGTTTGCAAATGGCTCTTCAAGTATTTGCTTTCTGTTATTTTGGATATGTACCTGGTATTTGGATGACCTGGTCGTATGGTAGTTCTAGTTTCGATTTTTTGAGGATCTGCCATATGTCTCCTGTAGGGGTTGCTGCATTTTATAAACTTAGCAACAGTGCACAAGTGTTTGAATTTCTCCTGATCCTCAAAAAATGGTTGTTATTTTCTGGCTTTTTTCAAGGGTAATTATATTAATTTGGGTAAGATGATATCTTATTTCGGTTCCCTTTTGCATTTCTCTAAAGATTTAGTAATCTTAAGCACCTTCTCATATTCTGGTTGGCCACTTGTATATCATCTTTAGAGAAGTGTCTATTTAAAGTCGTTTGCTCATTTGTTAATCAGATTATTTGTTTTTAGTTAAGTTGCAGGAGTTCTTTACATATTTTAGATATTAACACCTTATCAGATATGTGATAAGTTATATTTCGCTCTGTTGATTGTATCCTTTGATTCATAGCAGTTTTGAGTTTGATGTAGTCTCATTTGTCTATTTTTGCTTTTGCTGCCTGTGCTTTTCATGTCATATCCAAGAAATCGATTTTAAATCCAACATCAAGAATTTTTCAGCCATTATTTTCTTATAGGGGTTTGATAGTTTGGCACTGTGTGTTTAAACTTTTAATATATTTTGAATTAATTTTGTATATGGTGTAAGTGTCCAGCTTCTTCATTATGTATGTGGATATCCAACTGGACCAGCATTATTTGTTGAAGAGACTCTATTTCACCACTGAGAGATATGGGCACCCTAGTCGGAAATCATTTGCTCGTATAAATGCAGTGGGGTATCTCTGGGGTCACTAGTCTTCTCCATTGGCCTGTATATCTGTCTTGCTATCAGTACCACATTATTTTCATTAATAATTTTTTGCGGTAAGTTTTGAAATCAGGAATTGTAAGACCACAAACTTCGTTCTTTTGTAAGACTGCTTTGAACATTCAAGGGTCCCTTGAAATTCCTTATGAATTTTAAGGTAGATTTTTCTATTTCTGAACAAAAAAATGTTGGGATTTTAATAGGATTTGCACAGAATCTGTAAATAGCTTTAGACAGTATTGACATCTTAACAATACTAAGGGCTTCCCTGGTGGTACAGTTGTTAAGAATCCGCCTGCCAGTTCAGGAGCCACAGGTTCGAGCCCTGGTCTGGGAAGATCCCACATGCCGCGGGGCAACTAAGCCCGTGCGCTACAACTACTGAGCCTGCGCTCTAGAGCCTGCGCGCCACAACTACTGAGCCCTCGTGCCACAACTACTGAAGCCCGCACACCTAGAGCCCATGCTCCGCAACAAAGAGAAGGCACTGCAATGAGAAGCACGTGCACCGCAACGAAGAGTAGCCCCCGCTCGCCACAACTAGAGAAAGCCTACACACGGCAGAGAAGACCCAAAGCAGCCAAAAATAAAAATAAATTTTTTAAAAAATTAAAAAAAAACAATAGTAAGTCCTCCAATCCATGAATACAGGATATCTTTCCATGTATTTGTGTTTTCTTTAGTGTTTTCCATCAATGTTTTTAAATTTTTAGTGTACAAGTCTTTCTCTTCCTTGGTTAGGTTTATTCCTCAGAATTTAATCTTTTGATGGTATTGTAAATGGAATACTTTTTTTTTAAATTTTATTTATTTATGGCTGTGTTGGGTCTTCGTTTCTGTGCGAGGGCTTTCTCTAGTTGCGGCAAGCAGGGTACACTCTTCATCGCGGTGTGCGGGCCTCTCACTATCGCGGCCTCTCTTGTTGCAGAGCACAGGCTCCAGACGCGCAGGCTCAGTAATCATGGCTCACGGGCCTAGTTGCTCCGTGGCACATGGGATCTTCCCGGACCAGGGCTCGAACCCGTGTCCCCTGCACTGGCAGGCAGATTCTCAATCACTGCGCCACCAGGGAAGCCCTGTGAATGGAATTCTTAATTTCCTTTACATATTGTTCATTTAACCTGAAGTTTTATATTTTTATAAAACTTCCTTGTTTCATTAATTTATAAAAGGCAGCCTCCTGTTTCAGATTCTCCTATTTCCTAGATCCAGAACACCATCACCTAGAGGTGCCTGGCGTCCTCATTTTCGTTTCTCTTCCTTTCCTTCCACTCATTGATGTGGGTATTTTCTAAGTCATCTGGTGTGTTTCTGCATTTCTCTCAGAAGGAATTAATCTGTGAGTAAGTGTTTTCAGTGTGTCCATGAGAGGATGGAGCCTCCTGCGTTGCCATCATGGTGACATCACCCAATACATTCTCTTTTTTTTTTAACATCTTTATTGGACTATAATTGCTTTACAATGTTGTGTTAGTTTCTGCCGTATAACAAAGTGAATGACCTATACGTATACATATATCCCCTCCCTCTTATGTCTCCCTCCCACCCTCCCTAGCCCACCCCTCTAGGTGGTCACAAAGCACCAAGCTGATTTCCCTGTGCTATGTGGCTGCTTCCCACTAGCTATCTCTTTTACATTTGGTAGTGTATATATGTCCGTGCCACTCACTTCATCCCAGCTTACCCTTCCCCCTCCCCACGTCCTCAAATCCATTCTCTACGTCTGCATCTTTATTCCTGTCCTGCCCCTAGGTTCATCAGAACCTTTTTTTTTTTTAGATTCCATATATATGTTAGCATATGGTATTTGTTTTTCTCTTTCTGACTTACTTCACTCTGTATGACAGATTCTAGGTCTATCCACCTCACTACAAATAACTCAATTTCATTGCTTTTTATGGCTGAGTAATATTCCATTGTATATATGTGCCACATCTTCTTTATCCATTCATCTGTTGATGGACACTTAGGTTGCTTCCATGTCCTGGCTATTGTAAATAGCACTGCAATGAACATTGTGGTACATGACTCTTTTTTTTTTTATTTATCTTTGGCTGCATTGGGTCTTCGTTGCTTCTTTCAGGCTTTCTCTAGTTGCGGTGAGCGGGGGTTACTCTTCGTTGTGGTGCGCTGGCTTCTCATTGCGGTGGCTTCTCTTCTTGCAGAACACGGGCTCTAGGCACTCGGGCTTCAGTAGTTGTGGCTCGCAGGCTCTAGAGCGCAGGCTCAGTAGTTGTGGCACACAGGCTTAGTTGCTCCGTGGCATGTGGGATCTTCCCAGACCAGGGCTCGAACCCGTGTCCCCTGCATTGGCAGGCAGATTCTTAACCACTGTGCCACCAGGTAAGTCCCCCTGACTCTCTTTGAATTATGGTTTTCTCAGGGTATATGCACAGTAGTGGGATTGCTGGGTCGTATGGTAGTTCTATTTTTAGTTTTTTGAGGAGCTTCCATACTGTTCTCCATAGTGGCTGTATCAATTTACATTCCCACCAACAGTGCAAGAGGGTTCCCTTTTCTCCACACCCTCTCCAGCATTTATTGTTTGTAGATTTTTTTGATGGTGGCCATTCTGAACAGTGTGAGATGATACTTCATTGTGGCTTTGATTTGCATTTCTCTAATGATTAGTGATGCTGAGCATCCTTTTATGTGTTTGTTGGCAATCTGTATTATATCTTCTCTGGAGAAATGTCTGTTTAGGTCTTCTGCCCATTTTTGCATTGGGTTGTTTGTTTTTTTGATATTGAGCTGCATGAGCTGCTTGTATATTTTGGAGATTAATCCTTTGTCAGTTGCTTCATTTGCAAATATTTTCTCCCATTCTGAGGGTTGTCTTTTTGTCCTGTTTATGGTTTCCTTTGCTGTGCAAAAGCTTTGAAGTTTCATAAGGTCCCATTTGTTTATTTTTGTTTTTATTTCCATTTCTCTAGGAGGTGGATCAAAAAGGATCTTGCTGTGATTTATGTCATAGAGTGTTCTGTCTATGTTTTCCTCTAAGAATTTTATAGTGTCTGGCCTTACATTTAGGTCTTTTAACCATTTTGAGTTTATTTTTGTGTATGGCATTAGGGAGTGTTCTAATGTCATTCTTTTACATGTAGTTGTCCAGTTTTCCCAGCACCACTTACTAAAGAGGCTGTCTTTTCTCTGTTGTATATTCTTGCCTCCTTTATCCAAGATAAGGTGATCATATGTGTGTGGGTTTATCTCTGGGCTTTCTATTCTGTTCCATTGATCTATATTCCTGTTTTTGTGCCAGTACCATACTTTCTTTTCTTCCGTTTTTCTTTCTCAATATTGCTTTGGCTGTTTGGGGTCTTTTGTGTTTCCATACAAATTGTGAAATTTTTTGTCCTAGTTCTGTGAAAAAAAGGCCATCGGTAGTTTGATAGGGATTGCATTGAATCTGTAGATTGCTTTGGGTAGTACAGTCGTTTTCACAATGTTGATTCTTCCAGTCCAAGAACATGGTATATCGCTCCATCTTGTTTGTATCGTCTTTAATTTCTTTCATCAGTGTCTTATAATTTTCTGCATACAGGTCTTCTGTCTCCTTAGGTAGGTTTATTCCTAGGGTATTTTATTCTTTTTGTTGCAATGGTAAATGGGAGTGTTTCCTTAATTTCTCTTTCAGATTTTTCATCATTAGTGTATAGGAATGCAAGAGATTTCTGTGCATTAATTTTGTATCCTGCTACTTTACCAAATTCATTGATTAGCTCTAGTAGTTTTCTGGTGGCATCTTTAGGATTCTCTATGTATAGTATCATGTCATCTGCGAACAGTGACAGTTTTACTTCTTCTTTTCCAATTTGGATTCCTTTTATTTCTTGTTCTTCTCTGATTGCTTTGGCTAAAACTTCCAAAACTATGTTGAAAAATAGTGGTGAGAGTGGGCAACCTCGTCTTCTTCCTGGTCTTAGTTGAAATGGTTTCAGTTTTCACCACTGAGAATGCTGTTGGCTGTGGGTTTGTCATATGTGTCCCTTATTATGTTGAGGTAAGTTCCCTCTATGCCTACTTTCTGGAGGGTTTTTATCATAAATGGGTGTTGAATTTTGTCGAAAGCTTTTTCTGCATCTATTGAGATGATCATACGGTTTTTCTCCTTCAATTTGTTAACATGGTTTATCACATTAATTTGCGTATATTGAAGAATCTTTGCATTCTTGAGATAAACCCCACTTGATCATGGTGTATGATCCTTTTACTGTGCTGTTGGATTCTGTTTGCTAGTATTTTGTTGAGGATTTTTACATCTATGTTCATCAGTGATATTGGCCTGTAGTTTTCTTTCTTTGTGACATCTTTTTCTGCTTTTGGTATCAGGGTGATGGTGGCCTCGTAGAATGAGTCTGAGAGTGTTCCTCCCTCTGCTATATTTTGGAAGAATTTGAGAAGGATAGGTGTTAGCTCTTCTCTAAATGTTTGATAGAATTCGCTTGTGAAGCCATCAGGTCCTGGGCTTTTGTTTGTTGGAAGATTTTTTTTGTTGTTGTTGGAAGATTTTTAATCACAGATTCAATTTCAGTGCTTGTGATTGGTCTGTTTATGTTTTCTATTTCTTCTTGGTTCAGTCTCGGAAGGTTGTGCTTTTCTAAGAGTTTGTCCATTTCTTTCAGGCTGTCCATTTTATTGGCATAGAGTTGCTTGTAGTAATCTCTCATGATCTTTTGTATTTCTGCAGTGTCAGTTGTTGCTTCTCCTTTTTCATTTCTAATTCTATTGATTTGAGTCTTCTCCCTTTTTTTCTTGATGAGCCTGGCTCATGATTTATCAATTTTGTTTATCTTCTCAAAGAACCAGCTTTTAGTTTTATTGATCTTTGCTATCGTTTCCTTGATTTCTTTTTCATTTATTTCTGATCTGATCTTTATGATTTCTTTCCTTCTGTTAACTTTGGGGGTTTTTTGTTCTTCTTTCTCTAATTGCTTTAGGTGTAAGTTTAGGTTGTTTATTTGAGATGTTTCTTGTTTCTTGAGGTAGGATTGTATTGCTATAAACTTCCCTCTTAGAAACGCTCTTGCTGCATCCTATAGGTTTTGGGTTGTCGTGTTTTCATTGTCATTTGTTTCTAGGTATTTTTTTATTTCCTCTTTGATTTCTTGGTTATTAGGTAGTGTATTGTTTAGCCTCCATGTGTTTGTATTTTTTACGGAATTTTTCCTGTAATTGATATCTAGTCTCATAGCATTGTGGTCAGAAAAGATACTTGATACGATTTCAGTTTTCTTAAATTGACCAAGGCTTGATTTGTGACCCAAGTTATGATTTACCCTGGAGAATGTTCCATGAGCACTTGAGAAGAAAGTGTAATCTGCTGGTTTTGGATGGAATGTCCTATAAATGTCAGTTAAGTCCATGTTGTTTAATGTATCATTTAAAGCTTGTGTTTCCTTGTTTATTTTCATTTTGGATCATCTGTCCATTGGTGAAAGTGGGGTGTCAAAGTCCCCTACTATGAATGTGTTACTGTCAATTTCCCCTTTTATGGCTGTTAGCATTTGCCTTATGTACTGAGGTGCTCCTATGTTGGGTGCATAAATATTTACAATTGTTGTATCTTCTTCTTCTTGGATTGATCCCTTGGTCATTATGAAGTGTCCTTCATTGTCTCTTGTAACAGTCTTTGTTTTAAAGAATATTTTGTCTGATATGAGAATTGCTACTCCAGCTTTCTTTTGATTTCCATTTGCATGGAATATCTTTTTCCATCCCCTCACTTTTAGTCTGCATGTGTCCCTAGGTCTGAAGTGGGTCTCTTGTAGACAGCATATGTATGGGTCTTGTTTTTGTATCCATTCAGCCAGTCTGTCTTTTGGTTGGAGCATTTAATCCATTTACATTTAAGGTGGTTATTGATATTTATGTTCCTATTACCATTTTCTTAATTGTTTTGGGTTTGTTATTGTAAGTCTTTTCCTTCTCTTGTGTTTTCTGCCTAGAGAACTTCCTTTAGCATTTGTTGTAGAGCTGGTTTGGTGGTGATGAATTCTCTTAGCTTTTGCTTGTCTGTAAGGTTCTTAATTTCTCCGTTGAATCTGGATGAGATCCTTGCTGGCTAGAGTAATCTTGGTTGTAGGTTTTTCCCTTTCATCACTTTAAATATGTCCGGCCACTCCCTTCTGACCTGCAGAGTTTCTGCTGAAAGATCAGCTCTTAACCTTATGGGGATTCCCTTGTACATCGTTTGTTGCTTTTCCCTTGCTGCTTTTAATATTTTTTCTTTGTATTTAATTTTTGGTAGGTTGATTAATATGTGTCTTGGCATGTTTCTCCTTGGATTTATCCTGTATGGTACTCTCTGTGCTTCCTGGAGTTGACTGACTACTCCCTTACCCATATTAGGGAAGTTTTCAACTTTAATCTCTTCAAATATTTTCTCAGTCCCTTTTTTTTTTCTCTTCTTCTTCTGGGACCTCTATAATTCAAATACTGGTGCATTTAATGTTGTCCCAGAGGTCTCTGAGATTGTCCTCAATTCTTTTCATTCTTTTTTTCTTTTTTCTGCTCTGTGGTAGTAGTTATTTCCACTATTTTATCTTCCAGGTCACTTATCCATTCTTCTGCCTCAGTTTTTCTGCTATTGATTCCTTCTGGAGAATTTTTAATTTCATTTATTGTATTGTTCATCATTGTTTGTTTGCTCTTTAGTTCTTCTAAGTCCTTGTTAAACGTTTCTTGTATTTTCTCCATTCTAGTTCCAAGATTTTGGATCATCTTTACTGTTGTTACTCTGAATTCTTTTTCAGGTAGACTGCCTATTTCCTCTTCATTTGTTTGGTCTGATGGGTTTTTACCTTGCTCCTTCATCTGCTGTGTATTTCTCTGTCTTCTCATTTTGCTTAACTTACTGTGTTTGGGGTCTCCATTTCACAGGCTGCAGGTTCGTAGTTCCCATTGTTTTTGGTGTCTGCCTCCAATGGGTAAGCTTGGTTCAGTGGGTTGTGTAGGCTTCCTGGTGGAGGGGACTAGTGCCTCTGTTCTGGTGGATGAAGCTGGATCTTGTCTTTCTGGTGGGCAGGACCGGGTCTGGTGGTGTGTTTGGGGGTACCTGTGACCTTATTATGATTTTAGGCAGGCTGTCTACTAATGGGTGAGGTTGTGTTCCTGTCTTGCTAGTTGTTTGGCATGGAGTGTCCAGCACTGTAGCTTGCTGGTCATTGAGGGGAGCTGGGTCTTAGCGTTGAGATGGAGATCTCTGGGAGAGCTTTCCCCGTTTGATATTACATGGGGCCGGGAGGTCTCTGGTGGATCAGTGTCTGGAATTCGGCTCTCCCACCTCAGAGGCTCAGGCCTGACACCCGGCCAGAGCACCAAGACCTGTTCTTTAGGAATTCTGGGGGTATTTCTGTTCTTTGTTTTCTTTCTTTCAGGTATGTTTTTTTTCTCACTTAGTTGCAGTGAAATTTCCAGGAATGAAGCAATAGGCAGGTGAATGGTCTCCAATTCGAAGCCAGGCATTTGTCAAGCTCTTGCTAGTTCTTGTTTTCCTGGCTTCCCTGGAGGGAGAACCAGGAGGTGGTGCTGGGCTCTGTCCCTACTGCTTCCCCATGCAGACTGGTGCACACACGTCCTCTCTCTTGGAGGGGCAGCCTGTGAACACACGTCCCCGTCTGGGGGCATGTAGGGCCGTGGTATGGACCGTCTGTGTAGTTGTCACTCTGTCCGGTCTGCCATAGACCGGCTGCTTCACCCTCTCCTGACGGCCTCAAATGCTTCCCTTCCAGTTATGAAGGGATCTTCATAGTCCTTTCTGGAGTCCAGGGTCTTCTGCTAGTTTTCAGCCGGTATTCTGTGAGAACTGTTGCATCTATAGATGTATTCCTGCTGCAAGTGTAGAGAGAGATGAACTCCATGTCCACCTACTCCTCTTCCATCTTGAATCCCGATACATTCTTGAAATATTCAGGATGATCATGAATTCTAAGAGGGGTAGAGTACGTTCTTTGTCTCCTGTCAATTATTCATGTACTCAGTACATTTTATTTAACACCTATTATGTGCCAACAGTGCTGTTGAACAAGACAGACATGGTTCCTAAGTTCACGGACCTTACATGAATGGGGAGAACAGGGCATATTGATACAGGTGAAGAGTAATAAGTACAAAATAATAATGGTGAAAGTTATAACTGACGTCAGGTGTATTTTCTCCAGGTAAAGCCATTTCTCTGGAGTATGATGGTGTCTTTCTTTCTCAGGAGAAGAAAGAGTGAGAATCCCTTCCCAATGTTGGTTATGTAAGAAGGCTGCTGATGTGAGCACCAGCACAGCCTCCTTTCTGCTTCAGGCCACTTTGAAGCCCTCTCCATGTCTTTTCAGAAAGATGTCCTAAGAACTGCAAACCAGGCAGCTCTGAGAAACCACGTATCTTATACAGATAGCGGTTGGGTCTCCGGCCAATGTCATCATTTTCTTCCACAGCGTCTCTCCAATCTTGCTTGGCCACAAGCAGAGGCCCATCCGCATGGCTGTGGCTAATTTCCTGGTTCCTCTCACCTCTGGGATTCCCCCACAAAGTGGCAGCTTTTGTTTCAAGGAACTCCCTGTCCAGTCTTGGGTTTAAATTTGTATATTATATAAAGAGAGTGGCTCGCAGCACCACCCTGTGCTCCACCTGTATCCTGAGCACCTATCAGTCCTTCACCCTCATCCCCAGGGGAGGGGAGTGGAGTGGATGATGCTCAGAAGTAGAGCCCCCAAGGTCATTGGTCCTTCCTGTTGCACCTGCTGGATGCTTAGGGTCTTAATGAATATCTTTGTTTCTGTGACAGTCACTGGTCCACAGTACATGGGAAATGAAACCGACAACCAAGGGTAGTGGTTCTGTTCATCCTCCAGTCCCTTTGCAGACATTGTCATCCTGTGGTCCACCTCTGACGCCATGTTTATTGGCCTTATGATCTGGTCCAGTGGCTACATGGTGCTTCTCCTGCACAGACAGCACAGGAGAGTGCCGTATATTCACACCCCCACCGGCTACCACAAATGTCCCCCGGAGACCAGAGCCACCCACACCATCCTAATGCTGGTGGTCACCTTTGTCAACTTTTACATGCTAAATTCCATTTTCGTTTTTTATACCACTACTTTTATAGATTCTCGTCTGTGGTTAATGCAGGGCATTCATATTTTGGCTTTATGTTTCCCCACTTTTACCCCCTTCCTGTTGATCCTTAGGGATCCTAGAACTCCTAGGGTCTGCTTGGGAGTTGTTGAAATCACGGTTGAAATGTTAAATGTGTATGTCAGCTTCTATAACATCCACAATTACTACATTTAGTCATCATTTACCAGTTACCCATTGTTATAAACTTTGTTATAAAACATGCATAACTTCATACTTATGATTTTAACCATCCTTAAGTGTATAATGCAGTGACATTAAACACATTCACAATGCATACAGCCATCACCACTTCCTATACCCAAGACTTGGTATCATTAAAAGAATCACTCGCCCTTCTCTCAGCCCAAAGGGCCCTCTATTCTACTCACTGTCTCTCTGGATTGCCTGTTCCAGGCACTTCATATAAGTGGTCATATAGTATTTGTCCTTCTGCATCTACCTTGTCTCTCTAACTGAAATGTTTTCAAAGTTGTCCCACCTTGTAGCAGATATCAAACTTTCGCTTTTATGGCTGAAATCTAGTCCATTCTATGTACATAAAAGATTTCATTTATTCATTCAGTCGCTGATGGACACTTGTGTTGTTTTCATCTTTTGGCTATTGTGAATAGTGCTGGTATGAACATGGGTGTGCAAGTATCTGTCAAATCCCTGCTTTCAGTTTTGTTGGAATATATACCTAGGAGAAATTGCTGTGTCATATGGTATCTCTATGTTTAACCTTTTGAGAAATCGCCAAACTTTTCCACAGCTGCTGCAATATTTTATATTTCCACCAGCAATGAACAAGCATTCCAGTTTCTCCACATCTTCTGCAATACTTGTTATTTTCCATTTCTTGACTATATCCATCCTAGCAGGTGTGAGGTGGTATCTCGCTTTTTTTTTTTTAACATCTTTACTGGAGTATAATTGCTTTACATTGTTGTGTTAGTTTCTGCTGTATAACAAAGTGAATGAGCTATACATATACATATATCCCCATGTCCCCTCCCTCTTGTGTCTCCCTCCCTCTTGTGTCTCCCTCCCACTTGTGTCTCCCTCCCACCCTCCCTATCCCACCCCTGTAGGTGGTCATAAAGCACCGAGCTGAGCTCCCTGTGCTATGCGGCCGCTTCCCACTAGCTATCTATTTTACATTTGGTAGTGTAGATATGTCCGTGCTACTCTCTCACTTCGTCCCAGCTTACCCTTCCCCCTCCCCACGTTCTCAAGTCCATTCTCTAGGTCTGCATCTTTATTCCCGTCCTGCCCCTAGGTTCTTCAGAACCTTTTTTTTTAGATTCCATATATACGTGTTAGCATATGGCATTTTGTTTTTCTCTGACTTACTTCACTCTATGACAGACTCTAGGTCCATCCACCTCACTACAAATAACTCAATTTCATTTCTTTTTATGGCTGAGTAATATTCCATTGTATATGTGTGCCACATCTTCTTTATCCATTCATCTGTCGATGGACACTTGGGTTGCTTCCATGTCCTGGCTATTGTAAATAGTGGTGCAATGAACATTGTCTCACTGTGTTTTGATTTGCATTTCCCCAATGGCTAATGATGTTGAGCATCTTTTCAAGTATTTACTGGCAGTTTATCTTTGGAAAAATGTCTATTCAAGTCCTTGCACGTTTTTGTATGGGGTTGGTTTTTTAATAGTATATTTTATTTTTGGCTGCATTGGGTCTTTGCTACCATGCATGAGCTTTCTCTAGTTGCGGCGAGTGGGGGCTACTCTTTGTTGCAGTGCACAGGCTTGTCATTGCGGTGGCTTCCCTTGTTGTGGAGCACGGGCTCTAGGCACCTGGGCTTCAGTAGTTGTGGCACGTGGGCTTAGCTGCTCTGGTGTGGGATCTTCCCAGACCAGGGCTCAAACCCATGTCCCCTACATTGGCAGGTGGATTCTTAACCACTGCACCACCAGGGAAGTCCCAACCCTGGGGTTGGTTTTGTTGTTAGCTTCTCAGAGTATTTTATATATTTTGGATATTAAATCCTTTTCAGTATAAGATTCACAAATATTTTCTACCAGTCAGTAGTTTGCTGCTATGGGCGGGGTGGGAGTGGGGGGGGGGGGGCGCAGTTCTTTAGAGACTGGTGAGTCTGTCACTGCAGGTGTGCCATCCAGGGAAAGGGGATATGAGTGGAGATTAAACTACATCCATCATGGTGCCATTTTTAGTATTTGTCTTCTGTTTAATTTGTCTTCTTATTTAATTCTCAAATAATCGTCATTTGCCTTTATAATGATTGAAGTTAATGAGGCTTAATCAGGTTTGCCTGCGTGATTGAAGTGAGGCGATTTGAAGTCATCAGTTGGAACATTCCGAAAGGCAACACGGAAGCAATTCTGCCATAGTCCTATCGTGAACCTCTCCCCCATTGTTTATTACCCCTTTGAATGTGTCGGGTTAACTGCTACACGGTCCCCTCCCCCCATATATGCACTAACACCAAACTGTTCCCAGCCAGGGTACAATTATCATTTAAAAATTCTCCAGGGGAAGGGGCTGCGAGGGGGTGTGTAGATGAAACTAGATCTCCTGGATGTAAACGATGGTTGAGGGTAGACACGAGTTCCCCAGCTGTGGGGGGGGGGGGGGGCAAGTGATGACCCTGTTATCTACAGTTTTGTGTGCTTGAAAACGTCCATTAAAATCGTATTTTAAGAGCAAACGTTAAATAGTACTCTTGGAAATTATAAGTGTTCGAACAGAAGTAAACTGATGTGGATGAAACAAAGAATTCGCCCTAGAAGTAGAATAAGAGCAGGAAGACACACTCAATAGGAAACGAAAGACAGCAAGAAGAACTTGCTGAAAAGCTCTTGGGAAACCTATGGTTGTCCCGGGGGTTGGGGGCCCTGTGGGCTTTCAGCTGGTATGGTTGGTGGGCACTGGAATTCCCGCAAAGTACAAGGAGTTGCTGGGAGCAAGCTTTTTCTCAGGTAGTAAATACTTTAGGCCGGAGGGTCTCTATGACACCTATTTAACGCTGCCTTTGTATGTAGAAGCTGCCCTAGACAACAGGTGTGGCTGCATGCCAGTAAAACTTTACACAGTGAGCGTCCCTTCCCACCCTCCGACCACAGGCACAGACCCCTGAATTGGGGCATCAGCTGACGTGTGTGGGTTTCACTCCCGCACAGTAAAGGTCTGGTTACACCGACTCAAAGCAGGAATGAGGGCGTTGGTTCCAGTGTGGCAGGAGACGGACGGGCGTTCTGCAGAAAGCAGACCTTTCTGAAAAGTATTTCTGCTTTAAAGGAAACGTGGGGCAAAGGCAGAGTCTGGCTGAGGCCGAGTCTGGGCCTGAACTGGAGTTTCCGTGTGAGAAAAATTAAGACGGGGTGAGACTGAAAACCTGTGAGCTTGTGCAGCGCAGGGCGGTCAGTACGGACGTGCACCTGCGTGAGAAGGGGGCATCTGCAGGGGCAGGTAGGAGGGAGGGTGCAGGTGAGTGTGGGGACGGGCCGAGGGCGTACGTGCAGACGGGCCACGGGACCAGGGTGCCTGGGAGAGGAAGTGTGTCCAGCGCTGGCGCCCAGCTGCCCTGCGTCGCCTCCACGCCCGCCGCCCTCGGTCTCTGGCGCCACCTGCTGGCCACAGGCCCACAAGCCGCTCCCCGACCCTAAACCAGAACAGCCCTGGGTGGGGGGCTTGTCCCTTCAACCCCCCTGGACACAGACGCCCGGTTGGAGGCGCACGCACAACGGCCCGGGCGGCGGGCGTGAACCACCAGGAAGGGACGGGTCACTACAGACCAAACGCTCTGGCCTACGAGGCGGGCGCCCTCAGGCGGCAGCTCCCACTGAGAGATGGTGGCCGGAACACTCTGGAAAGCATGATACATGAGGAGACCCAAGGTTCTGGAGCTCCCGTGTACTTCACGCTGTAAGGAACGAAAAGGAGGACGCCCGGGAGGTGATGCTGCCTCATGGGCACGTGGCTGCCCGGGTTGTGGTGGTCTCTCCTCGTTTTGACGAATAAGGAAACCACCAGAAAGATTGCAGTCTCTAACCTCTAATACTTCCACTAGCGGAAATCGAAGTCCCACATTCCCGTCATTGCCTTGCTCTGCATTTTTTAAGATTAGGTGGCGGGCAGGCTCTGCGGCATCACGCCCAGTGAAACAGAGGGTCTGGCTCGTGTCTGGAGGGGGAGGGTCCTCGGGGACCCCAGGGGCTGCAACGAGAAGGCTCAGGAGCCCGAGAGTCAGGAGCAGGGATCAGGATGGCCCCCAGGAATGGTACCCCTGCCCTTGGCAACTGCCCCACCACCCCCCCGGGCCACCTCCCCACTCCCACAGTCCAGGTGGCCAGGAGCCCGCCCCCCACACCCCGTAAGCCCAAGAGACACAGCACCTTGAGTCCTGAACCAACCGACTGGACCGAGTTCCCTGGGCCCCGTCCTCCTTGGGGAAGGGTGGTGGTCCCCTCTTCCATCTAACCGGACCCCACAAAGCTCCAATCACCGCAGGTGTGCAGGAGTGCGCCTGACCTGACCAGTCCAGGGCCACTGATTCTAACCCCCGCCTCTGACCTGTACACTCGCTCCTGTTCTAGGACCCATCGGGGCCACCGTGCCACAGCTGTGTCTGAGGTTCCCCAGTCACCCCCCCACACCGTGGGAAGTGGGGAGCACACCCTCTGGCCCCCGGTGGTCTGCATGTACCTGTGCCCTCGCTCGCCCCATGCCACGGCACCTCCTGGGAAAGAACAAAGGCCAGTTGATCCCGCGGTGCCCGGCCCGTGGGATGGAGTACCCCCGTGCCCCTGAGCCAGCTGTTAAAAGGAATCACTTCAGTAACAAACCGGGGCGGGGACCTGACCCCACGAGCGTGGAGGGATCCCACGTGGAGCCCCCATCACCCAGCCGGGACTGCGGGACTACGGGGCCTGGACCAGGCGACGCTCGCTGTTCCTAGGGGTGACAGTGGCTTCACCTCGCCGGCTGGCCTGCAGACACCCTGGGGAACAAACAGGCAGGAGGCACCTGTGGTCTCCGAGCTCAGCCAGCAGCAGCCGAAGCGGGGCTCCAGCGGTGCCACGCTGGACACAGGAGGATGGCTGGAGTGTGTCTGAGGTGTGTCAAGTGCGTGCCGCCTCGGTAAGGACTCCCCCCGTCCTCACCGCCAACTCATGAGCCCTGGACCCCAACCTCAACGTGCTGTCCGCTGGCACAGCCCCGGGCCCCGTCAGCTCTCCAGAGGGACTCCTGACCCTCATAAGGGTAACTGGCCCTGAGTGGGCCACAGCTCCACCAGGACTCAGTGCCCCCTCCTTCCCTCAGCACAGAACCCAACGGCACCCAGAGGATCAGGGAAATCAAGGCTTCCACGAGGTGCCAGCTCCCAACTGCCCCCAGGAGGACAATGGGTTCGGAGCCCTGGGTGCCCCAGGTGAAGGAGTCACAGAAACCATGAATGGGAACTTGGGGGCACCATGCCTGTAAGAATTGCCATTTATTCCCGAAGTTGCCAAAATCATCACCAAGGATTCACCGAAGGGTGCATGAGGGGACGAGGAGGCTCAAACACTGATTGAGGGGCCAGTCAGGAGTTGGGAGGGAGGGAGATGGGTGGGGGGACCCCCCCCCCCGCTGTCCCTCCCCCTTCTAATGCCGTGGGCAGGGGTCCCCCTCCGGCCGCACCCCTCCCCATCCCCAGGTCCAGTTTCTCTCCAGGGAGGCAGGGTCGGGGATGGGGGGAGATGGTGTAGTGTGAGTGGGCCCCAGGAGGGGGAAGGACGCTGGGGTGGGGGCAGGGGTCCCCCACTTCACATGCACTCACAACACTGGTGGCCCAGGGAGCAGGAATGGGGGAAGCCCCCTTCCGCCCTGGATTATAGGAGGAAGGGATTAGTGTTGGGGGCTGGGGGTCCCTGGGGCATCATGGGGGGCAGGCCAGGGCCCCCGCCAAGGGGAGAGATGTACGTCGGTGGCGCTCCAGCGACCGGGGGCACGGGGCTGAGCCGGAGCTGGTTCAGGGTGAGTGTCGCGGGGGGTGCGGGCTGGAAGGGGTTGGTGATGGAGGGGCCGGTGGCCGGGCCTCCTGCAGGGGGAGACGACAGGGAGCGGAGTTGAGTCAGGGGTCTGCCGGGTGGGCCAGCACCCCTGCTCCCGGGCCACACTCACCGCTCGGCAGGAAGGGGTTGGAGGCCTTGGCTCCTGGCGGCGTGGGGCCTGGCCGGCTCACCAGCGAGTCCAGGTCTACCAGGGCGGCATTAGGCCCCAGGAACGACTCAGGGGTCTTCCGCGTGGGCGGCGTGGGCGTCGGGGCGGCTGCAGGTAGGGGGCTCCCCACAGCTTCGGCCAGAGAGCCCCCAACCCCACTCATGTCGAAGGCACCGGGACTACGAGCGGGCACCTCTCCAGCAAGCAGCTCCAGCTCCCCTGAAAGGGGCCGCAGAGGGGGTTCAGGGGAGAGGCTGCCGTGGGGACCCTGAGGAGGCGGCCCCAGAGCCAAACCATGTGGGTGTGAGGCCAAGAGGCAAAGCCAGGAGGACCGCTCTCTGACAGCCTCCAGGTCGGGGACCGACCCCAGCGGGTGACAGCAGAACAGCACCGCTTTTGGGAAGCTCACACGACAGGTCACGACTGCCCCAAGGGGACGCGCGGGGGGACAGTGGCAGGTGCCCACCGTCCCAGGAGACTGGGTGATGTGCCATTAGCGTGAGGCCTGATTTTTTGTTTCTTAAGATTAAAGAACCCCATCTGCTACTGAAAGACATGCACACATGTAGCTGAAGAGAAGCCTGGAAGAGTGAGACCTGCAGACTGGATGGCAACCTACGGTCAGCCTGGGGTGGGGGAGGCACTAGTGCCAGGCCTGCTCCCTCCACAAAGCCTGCTGCACTCGAAGACGCAGAAAAACCAAGGGCCCAGAAGGAATGTTACCCAGGGCGGGGAGGTGGGCACTATGAAGAGAGCCCCCAACACCACACAGACTCGGGGTCTCACCTCGAGGACAAGCCCAGGGACAACCTGCAGACACAAGGGCCAGCCCGGACTCTGGCCGGAAGACAGGTGCTCGGAGCTCCAGGAAGAGGGGCGCACAAACGCCCCTGCCCCAGGACGCCGGTGGGAAGGTGAGGAAAGGCGTGCGGTCCCCAGAGGGAGGGGCAGCCATCAGGCCAGTCCAGGCGCCACACCGCCCGGAGGCCCCCAGAGTCTGCACTGCACTCCAAGAAACATTCCAGGGTGACAGCAGCATTTGGGGAAACTGGAGAAAGGGAATCTCTGTACGATTTTTGCACCTCTTCTCTAAGTCTGAAGTTATTTGAAAACAAAGTAAGAAGTTCCTCTTTACAATGGGTGAACGACCAGCTCCACCTCGGTCACGCTGTTTTAAGAGCCCTGGGGGAGCCCTGGGGGCCGGGCCCACCTGGGGACTGCAGCCATCCTGCTGTGTCTCAACCCGCAAGCAGCCGCCCAGCCTGGAGGACAGGCCTCCTGGGCTTGGCGGGGACACTCACCCGTGCTGCTCCCAGAGGCGGGCAGGGCTGTGCGCAGTTGCTCGAAGTCGGAGAACTCGTCCGGCTCCGTGTCAAACCCCCCGACCGCTGTGGGGTCAGGGTGTGCCCTCAGCTTCCCCAGGGGCCCAGGTGACGCGACTCCTCCCACACTCGAGGCCCGGCCCCCCCGGGCCACCCCCCAGTACCTGCGGTGCCATTGGCGCTGGGCTTGGTACGGGACCCCCCCCAGGGGTCTGAGAAAGCCGGGGCCGGGGCCCAGGGATCGGAGCCTGGGGGTCCGCCGACTGGGGCCCCGCCTGCGTGAGGAAGAAAGCAGGTGAGGGGCTGGCAGCCCACCCCGCCCCCCAAAGCCAGGCAGCCCTGAGGCTTCAGGCCCCTCCCCAGCTGGCCCCTCCCACCATGTCCCCACTCTCCAGCCCTGCGGCTCACACTGCCAGGCACCCTCTTCTGGCAAAGCCCCCCTCAGCCTTGAGGCCTCCAGAAAGCCCCCGAGAGGCCCCCGGCCAGGGTGGGGTGAGGGGTCTCATGTGTGCCTCTCACCCAGGCCCCCCCCCTGCCTCCTACAGCCCCCACAGCCGCTGGGCACCCACCCCCGGACTGCACGCCACACACAGGGCCAGGGAGGCAGTGGGCACTCACCATCTGAGCTCCCCCACGGGTCGGGGGTAGGTCCTTCTCCAGCCACAGGGGCCGCAGTCTCACCCCAAGGGTCAACCGGGGGCCCCGCGGGGGCAGCAGGCCTCCAGGGGTCCCCGGAGGCCGGTGTAGGAGCCGGACCACCCCAGGGATCAGCAGCGGGAGGCACAGGGGGTCCCCCCCACGGGTCTGAGGTGGGGGCCGCCGCGGGGAGGGCAGCAGCCACGGGCACTGGGCCCCCCCAGGGATCCGCGGCCTGCGGAGCAGCCGGAGCCGTGAAGACGTCAGCAAGATCCATGAGGGACGACTGCAGGGAAGAGAGAGGACAAAGAGAAAATGCGGAGCGGGGGCAGACCCCGACCGAGAGAGAGAACGCCGGAGGAGACGGGACAGCCACACAGCAGAAAGGGCAGTGGGAGCCGGGTGTCAAGGTGAGGCAGACCTAGCCAGGGGACCTCCTAGCGCCCAGAGAGGACGGGAGCGGGGGCAGACGCCCAGCTGCTTGCTCCTCTGACACGCTCCACCCTGTCCACCTCCCCACCCGCCCCGGCCCTCCTCCCCGCAGCCCCTCCGTCCACTCTCCGCACAGCAGTCGGCTGGCTCTGCAACACCACACACCCGCTTCCCACCCAGCCCAGGTCACTGACCAGTCCCCGACGGAGTGAGGACAGGGCCACAGCCGCCGCCCTCGGCCCCGCACCCGCAGCTCACCACGCGTGTCCCGGGGGTAGCCCAGCTCGCTCTGGGTGGGAGGTGCCTCCGCAGACCCTGCACACCCCTTCCCGGGGCAGGGGAGCAGGCAGGGCAGGACCGAGATCCTCCTGGGCTGCGTCGGACACTGATGGGGCCTCTGGCCAAGGCCGGCCTGGACACGCTATTCCGCCAGTCCGCCCGCCCACCCAGGCCCGGCCTGGCGCCCACACTCACCTCCTCCTGGCCCACAGTCTCCCTCTTGCTCTCCTCGATGGCCATCTGCAGCCGCAGGTCATCCCCACGGCGGATCCGCTCCTCCTGTTCCGGCCAGAAGCAGCAGGCAGGGGAGGGGTCAGACTCTGAGCGACGGGGCTGACACTGCACTTCCCCCTACCCCACCCCGAAATGGACAGCCCCGAACCCTCCCACCCAGACAATGGCGACTGAAAATTAAAATGGGATGCGGACGATGTGTGGGATGGGGTGGGACACGGGGTCTCAGGCCGGGGCGGGGGGGACGATGACAGTTGGGTGCTGTGCAGGGGCCAGGACAGGACGGGCTGGGCCGGGCCGGGCTGCTCTAACGGGCTGGGGAAGCACAGGGTGCCTGACTCTGGGTGTTTTCTGCAGGGGGTGAAGGCGGTGGAGCCCTGGGGCTGTGATGGAGAGAAGGGCACCCTCACCACCCAGAGCAGCCACAAGGCATCTGCTTCACGTGCCGGGTATCCTTCCGGGGACCCATTAGACACAAGGTCCCACTGAAAACGCTGCAGCAAGGATGTGTGGGGGTGGGGCCCTTCAAGGTGAGAGGAGGCGGGGACCTGGGGAGGGTCTCAGGGGAGCCTCGGGGTGGGGAGGCTGCTCTGACCTTATCGTGCTCCTCACGGCTCAAACTAAGGGCTAGCTGGAGCTGGACGTCATCCTCGGGGCCGCAGGACGGGGGCTGGGGGAGAGAGAGTGTGAGGGGCTGGGGGAGACAGGTGGGGCCCAGAGGCGGGGAGAGAGAGACGAGCACACACAAGGATGGAGACAGAGAGCCAGGCTCGGGCAGAGCAAGAGACACACACACAGACGTAGTCCCCGAACTGGTGAAGAACAGCAAAGAGACAAGCCTGGGGTGTGGGTGGGAGCCGGGCTGGGCAGGGCCAGGAAGGCCAAGCACCCAGAGAGGAAAGGGAGCGGGGAAAGACGGGGCAGAGGGCGAGGAGAGGAGGGAGGCCGGGAGAGGAGGGGCAGGCAGAGGCTGAGGGCGAGGCGTCGAGACGGACAGCAGAACGGCGGTCAGCCCCGTGCCCTGTGGCCCGGCCGTACCTGGTCGGCCTCCTCCTTGCTCATGGCCAGGGCCAGCTGGAGCTGCAGCTCCTCCTCCCCGCTGCTCTGCGGCCAGGCCTGCTCTGCCTCGGGCGGGGGCCCCGAGCCCACGGCTGCGGAGGAGGCTGAGGGGACACACATGCTGAGGCCCAGATGGAAGAGGGGACCCCACGGCCCAGGCAGCCAGGCTGGCAGAGCCTGAAACCCCCCACCTCCCCTCGGGCCTGGCCTCCCTCCCCCAAGATCCCCAGTGGGGCCCAGACCCCAGGCTCCGTGGTCAGGGAGGGGGTGTGGTGTGCATGCAAACCCACGGAGGGGTGCGGTGGCCCTACCTGCAGGAAGGACAGGGTCAAAGGAGGACAGCCCTGATGGCCCAAGACAAAAGTCTGCTGATAAAGAGGGAGGGCCCTGGGGAACCTCTGAGCCCGTGAGCTAAGTTCCTGCACCGGGTCAGAGATGCCTTGTGGCCTGTCTCAGGGCCCCATCTCAGGCCCCAGGGGGACGGAGGGCCTTCCTCCCTGGTCCCCAGGTGCGAAAGCCCCCAGTGGGGAGCCTGGAGCCTCGGTCTCCAGGGCCGGGGCCCCATCCCGGGACAAGGGGCGAATGAGGAAAGGATGGAGACAAGACATGGGCCCAGACAGGAGGGAGCGCCCAGCCTTCCCTCCACGGGCCAGGCTCGCTCCTGCCGGCCAGGGAGCGCTCGCCATCACACGTTGCCTCTCCATCCTGACCACCTACCAAGACACCACCTCCATCACCCGGAAACTGCTTGGGCCTCCTATACGGTCCCGCCTCCCCAGACCCCCACCCCCACCCCCATCCAAGAGCTGCCAGGTAGAGCTGCCAGGCCCACCTCTCGGCATTACTCCCATCTCTACCCTTCCCGCTTCAAACGCCCAGACGGCTTCCACCTGCGCTCACGACACCACTTGGGGAATGTTTCTACCTTCGACACCCAGCCAGTCCCAGCATAAAAGGCCCTTCCCAGGAGCACTCAGGATCCTGCACACCCATATATAAAACTGAAAGCTTCCCGACACAGCTGGACCTCCCATCACGGAGGACGCCCTTTCTATCTCCTCTATGTCACCTCTTGTCCTCCTAATCGCTGGTCGCCACCCAGCACCTACACTTCCTCCAAGTCCCCCTCACCACCGCTCTGGCCCTCCTCCGTCCTGTGCAGCCACCTAGGGCCTCAGCCCCCTGCCCTCTGCCTGAGCACAGCTCCCGCGGTGGCAGCAACCTCCTCCGGGCCGCGCACCCCCTCTCGGGCACAGGCCGCCTCCAGACAGACCAGAGGGGGCGCGCAGGTGAAGGGCCCGGACACCCTGGCTCACCCGTGGCGGTCTGTGCCAGCTTCTCCTTGGTCTTGAGCGCGTGGGCACGCTCCTCCCGCAGCCGGTCCTCGTCGCGCAGCAGGGCCACCAGCTGCTTGGCCTTCTCGCGCACGTTCACACCCTGGTCCTTGCCGTCACGGTCCACGTACTGGAAGTCCTTCAGCGTCTGCACGGCATACATGTTCTCCTTGCACTGCTGCGACACGCGCTCCGAGCCCGTCTTGATGAGGTACTCCATCAGCGTCATGGCCTGCAGGGGGGACGCACTGTCACCCGAGGCCCAGCTCACCCACGCCCTCTGCAGCACGAGCTGCCACCGGGATGGACCTTGAAAACACCACGCGGGGTGGCCGAAGCCGGGCCCCAAAGAGCAGAGTGTGCGGGAGTCCATTCACAGGAGATGTCCGGGCGGGCAAATCCACAAAGTGTGCCCGGGGACTTGGGGGTGACTCTCAGTGGGATAGGGAGATCCCCCCTTATGTCCAGGGGGACGAAAATATTCTGGAACTAGGTGGGGTGATGGCTGCACAACACCACCAAACTGTGCACTTTAAAAGGGTGAACCGTGTGTTCCGTGACCTACGCGCATCTCAATAAACACCGGGAAAGGGGAGACGGCCGCTGCATCACCGCAGCCCACGTGGGGATCGCCAAGCGATCGGTGCAGACCCTGCCTTGTTCATTAAAACGAAGATCTAAGGTCGCACAGCCGGAAGGCAGCTTGTTAGGTCCCGCTCAGGGTGCCCAGTGCACGACACATCCGCCCGCTTTCTCTAGCACCCTGTGAGTCTGGAAAGTGTCACCCCACGCGTAAAGTTTCACACCACCCGGGCACAATCTGAACACAATGG
Organism: Phocoena sinus; assembly: GCF_008692025.1. Taxonomy (NCBI): domain Eukaryota; kingdom Metazoa; phylum Chordata; class Mammalia; order Artiodactyla; family Phocoenidae; genus Phocoena; species Phocoena sinus. Next base: position 2,776,281 of record NC_045781.1, read on the forward strand.
CGGAGGAGGGAGATGCCGTGCAGGCAGGGCCCGTCCAGGCCTGGGCGCCCCGAGGGAGGACCACGCGGGCAGGGAAGTGAGAACACTCTTTGGGATCTTCTGCATTTTATGACATGGGAACAAATCCCTTTTCAGCAAGGTTTAATAGGAAATACCCCCCCACTCCTCACCCCAGGCAAGGCCTTTGTGGTCTGAAGAGCCTGGAATCCAGGCAGTCTGGGGAGTGAGGTGAGGGGTCCTGGCCCCTTTCAGGCTCTGTGGGAGGCCATGGCCACTGTCCGCAGGAAAAGGGAACACCTTAGATTTTGCAGGTGACACCAGGGGCCTCCCAGAGTTCCCAGACCCACCCAGGGCTCCTAGGCCTAGAGCAGAACAAAACAGAGAGGGAGGGGCAGGCCACCCCGGGGAAGCTGTCTGAACCGCAGCGGAACAGGGAATCCGCCAGGGTCACGTCTCCTCAGGCTTCCCAGGGAGCCTGACCTGTATCTGGCATGGGTCCTGAAGGTGTGTTGACACTATTCACCTCTGTAATTAGAGATTAGTCTTTAACTGATCGAGAGATGTTTACGCCTTAGAGGAGAACGGAAAGAAGTAAAAGCACATCTGCGTGTGGAAGGCAGGCTCCAGAACCCCTGGGCCAGCGGTGCTTTGGAATTCAGAATTTTCACGAGTTCGCGCCATAAAGACTGCACACACCACGTGTAACGAAAGTCCCCCAGAGGAGGGTGACACCAACGGTCGCACTCTGTGGGACCCTCAAATGACAGGTAATCCACCTCACCACAGTCCAGATGGGGCCTTGGTGCCAAATGCCTTTTGAAAACTTTCGTTCTCAGAGCTCTGGGGACTTTGGAACTGCAGTTTAAAGACTGTGAACATGGAAATAACCCAAACACCCCACAGGGGGGAAAGAGATACACACGTATGAGCCGTGGGGTGTTCATATGACAGGAGCCCCACACACACAGCCACGTACGTGAACGAGTGGCTGCTCCAACACGTCAACCCCCCAGACGTGACGGCGAACAAAGACAAAAGACAGCAGGCACCAAGGCTCACAGGCCACAGGACTCCACGCCTGGAACAATCTCGGCAGACGGAAGGCCGGGCACGGTGCCTCCCGGGGCCACATACTCTATCTCCACCTGGGCAGTGGCTACAAAGGGGTGCACACACCTAAGAGCCAGCTGGGCTGTGCACTCAGAACATGCGCCTCGATGGAAAACATCACAGGTTTCCAAAACGGCCTGATCCAGGATGTCCCGGGCCATCAGAATGCGAGCATCCTCTTAAACAGGGGTCAGCAAGCTTTCTCTGTAAAGGGCTGGGTGATAAACCCGTCAGCATTTCAGGCCGTGCACTCCCGCTCCTGAGAGCTCAGCCCTGCACCAGGCCACGTGTGATAAAGCTTTACTTACAAACATAGGCGCAGGGCCAGGTGTGATGCGTGGGCTGTAGTTTACTGACCCCTGCTTTCAGAAATAAAGACTGAGACCCTGCACTCCTCAGCGAAGTCAGGTGACACAGCCCGGAGTCAAGAGGGTGGGCTCAGGGATGGCCCTCTCAGCCCCACCACAGCGAGGGCGGCCCTGAACCTCTGCATCTCAGTTCCCCCACCTGGAAGAAGTACCTCTGCTGCTCTCCGCCCACAGGCACCGGTCACAAAGAACCTGCCACCTGTGGCCTCTCAGGACTCACCTCCCCTCGCACACCTGGCCCGGCCCCCTCCCCACCCAGCTTCTGCCCCTCCCCCCAACCTCACACAAAGGCTCCCCAGCTCCCCCTGCCCTTTCCCTTCACAAGAAATGACTCAATCGAATCCAAGACCAAGACCCAAGCGTGGCTTGTAGGGAGGGGCGTGGAAAGGAGCCAGAGCAAACGGGCCTCAGATCCCGGCTGGAACATAAGCAGCGCCACCTCTCCAGGCCTCAGGCTCCTCGTTCTGGAACCCACCAGGGACCCACCCCAGCCTCCGGAGGACAGACATGCCCCAGTCCGCGTCCACGAGACCAGGGGCCTCACCCACCTTGCCCACCCCCACATACAGAGCAGGCCCTCAACTGCCATTTTACTGAAGGAACAGCGACAGAAGGACTCACCAACACCCCTGGGCCCCAGGAGTCGGACTCTCCCACAGAGGGAGGTCCCGGGACTGGCCTGAGGCCGCAGTGCTGGGGGTGGGGCCTCGCCACCTGCCCCAGCCCAGGCCCTTTACCACTTCCTGACCCACCTTGAGACACCAGGCCCCAGGTCCCCAGAACAGCAGTCAAACGAGAAACCCACCCACTGAGCGCTGCCTGCAACCGAGTTCCCTTTACCCAAAGCCTGTGGTCTGTCCTTCTGTCCGTTCACTGGATCGGGGCATGTGTGTGTATCACTGGGGGCACTTTAGCCACATTTATCAAAATGGCACAGGCACATGCCCAGAAATTCCAGTTCTGGAAAATGGCAAACATACACGGACATTCATGGCTGTCTTGTTTGTAAAAGCAGAACACTGCAAACAACTTAAAATTCCAGCACCAGGTAGCTGGCTACGTCAATTATGATCAACGCAGACAGCAGACAGGAAATTGTTTAAAAAAAAGAAAGAGTGACAAGTCTTTGTTGTCCTGATGAGAAACGATCCCTAACACGTATGCCTGTTTTCCTTTTTAAAAGTAGGGAATGACTTCCACACGGTAAAATTCACTCTTCCTTACACGCTGCTTAGCGCTCTGGTAACTGCATACAGCCACAGGACCACCGCTGCAACGAAGATACAGAACCAGTCCGTGGCCCCCAAAACTGCCCGGAGCTGCCCACCTGCCTGGACCTCCACGCACAGATCACCAGAGAGGACAGAAGCTGGGGACACGGCCGCCTCTGAGGGCGGGGTGGACACTGGGCACCCACTTAGGCCTTCTAAGTGGATCAGTCTTGAGAACGTGCCACTTCTTCAAAAACCACAAGGACCAAAATTCTTTGTTGCCTTCACTAAAGGAGAGAAGTTTACATAAATTACGTAAAGACAGAACTCCAGCTCCTCTTGGAAACCAGGAAGGCGGCCCAGCTCTGGACGCCCCCTGGTGGGCATGCCCCCACCCAGCTCTGCACCCCGCACTGACCTTGTAGACGTGCCGCCAGTTCTTGCCGTGGTCGTTGAGCCGCTTCCAGATCATGCTCATGATCTCCGAGAAGGCGACGACGTTGTAGGTGAGGTCAGCAATCTCAGACATGAGGGAGCTGGACGGGCCCCAGGGGTCGTTGCTCGTGGCCTCCCGAACCTTGATCTCGGCCTCCGAGTAGTTGTGGACGATGTTCTTCATCTGGCGCCGCAGTGAGGAGGTCGACATGGTGGCTGGCGGTGGGGAGGGGGGCAGGCCCCCCGGGGCGTGCAGAGACGGGGCGGAGGGAGGCCGCGGCAGGGACTGGCAGGTCACCGCATCTGGGGAAAGGAGAGGACCTTTGGGAACACAAACGGGATCTGCGGCCACCCGGCTCCCCGCTGCCTGCGGGGTGGAGGACCAGGTCCCCACTGTGGCCTGCGAGGCTCTGGCCCTGGTTAACCTCGGCCTTAGTCACCCCATCCACCTTTCAGTTCCTCAGTCGTGCCCAGATCCTTCCCGCCAGGGCGCGGCTCAGCGAGGCAGAGCGTGCAGTGGCAGGCCACAGGCCTGAAGGAGGCGCACCCCAGCCACCACTTCCCGCAGCGCAGTGATCTCCTCTGTGAGACGGCGCTTCATTCGGAGTCCAGAAAACTGGAGGGAGGCTGCTGCACAGGAAACGCGCTATCCACGTGGGTGGTGTCAAGAGACAGTCCCCCTCACGAGGTCCTCGCACCCACCCGCGGGCTCCGCTGGAACACCCCACCCCGACACCACAGCCACCATTCCCCAGGGGGCCTCGTCGGTAGGCTCACTCGCCCTGGTGATTTTCTACTCGTTTGTCTGACTCTGTGGCTGAGGCCGCCCTGAGAGCCCCATGGGGGCAGAGACCACGTTTGTCTGGACGTGGCTTTTCCCATCAGAGGAGCTGACCCGGAAGAGCCATTCAATAAACCGTGCAGGAAGGAAGGGAAGGAGGGAGGGCAGGAAAGACCTCTGGAGCAGGAGTGAGGGGGGCAGAATCCGCTGCAGAAACAAGGACACACAGGGAGGAGGCCGACAAAGGGAGCAGAGATAGACAGGAGGGAGTATGCCAGGGGGACGAGGTGTCCCAACGCGGAGGCTCGCGGAGGAGAGATAAGGAACAAGCCCGCTGGCTAGGCCCCAGCTTCGTGCCAGGCACTCCTGGAGCACGAGACATCCATTATCTCATTTAACACTGCGGGCGGGGTTCTACCAGCTGAGGAAGCAGAGGCTCACGTAGGTGAAACAACCCAGTCAAGGTCACACACTAGGCATGGCGGCACAGACTCCACCCCAGGCCACCCTGGGCTCCAGAACATACACTTTTAAGTTAACCTGTGCCGAGAGGAGAGTGATGGGAAAGAAACAGAAAAAAGAAGGGGATCAGGCCAGTGAGGCCCGTCACAGCAAGCACTCACACAGCCCTTGCCCCGTGCCAGGTGTGCTCTTGAGTGCCTTACACACGGTAACTCCGTTCATCCCCATGGCGCCGTGATTCACAAACACCTCACAGGGGAGGAACCCAAGGCACAGGCCTCACCTCCGGAGCAGCCCGGTTGCAGAGCAGGCTCTGACCACACGGTCCACAACCTTTCCAGCATGCTAGCCACAGGCAGAGACCTACGGAGATCTCCTACAACCTGAGTCCCAGGGGAGGCAGCTGGCCCCTGTCTTGAACACAGGAAAGCAGGCACTTGGGAGACAGATGTGAACAGCTGAAAAAGGACGGCCAGGGTGCCAAGACGGACTCAGCCAGACACACTAAGACGAAGAGCTGATCTGACAGCTAACAGTAGGAGACTGAAAGGAAAGGGAAAGAGAGAGAAGAAAAACAGGCACAGAGAAAGCTGGGCAGACAAAGACACGAGAAACAGATAAACACGGGAAGAGAGTGAGGCAGGCGGGCAACCAGAAAAGATGGAGACCCTGAAACGCAAAGAGGCAGTAACCTGGGACAGGGAAATAAGAGACAAGAAAAATGGAGAACACGAAATCTGGGTCCAAATTCTGGCCTCCCTGAGATTCAGTTTGCTCAACTCTGAAATGAAGGAAAAGATTCCACCCGGCAGAACTGTTGATTAAATACAATGGATACATAAAGTTCTTGGCACTGCGCCCCGTGGGTAGTAGTTCAATAACGTTGGCTACTATTATTGTCAGAGAAAAAACAGAACTATTTCCAAAAGGGTGGCCATCAGAAAATGTTATCTTAACACCATGTATTTATATTAACGGGCATTAGAAGATATATTCCACCTTCACAGCAAAACTAAAACTTCACAGATACTGCTTAAAACAAGACTACGTTTTTCAAAATTGCTTAGCCCAAAGAGAATTACTAGATCGAATAAAAGACAAATCATACGGCAAAATTCTCCAAAGGGTAGTCAGATATCAAACGATGTCAAACGTCATCTGTGTGAAACAAAAAAATCTACAAATAATAATGGAAACCAGAGCTGCCAGCAGTTAACTACACACTTACTACGCGCCAGGGTTAGGCACTTAAAAGCATCACCTCCGTTATTAGGCAAAGCTGCCCTATTACGCAGGAAACATAAACACACTAATTTTAAAGACTAGGAAACTAAGGTTTGGTGATAAATCACCTGACAAATCTTACAGGCTCTCAAAAAGTGGACCTCTGATTCCAGAGCCGGGTTCTTCACCAAAACTAACTCAAGAACCTGGGGGAAGGGGCAGACCCTAGACCAAGCGACAGACCCGCGAAGAGGGACTCGGGCTTGGAGGACACGGGTACCAGGACAAAAATGAGATGGGAAGACGGCGGGGAGAGATGCACAGAGACTAGAGACACCTGGCGAACGGAGACACCAACATTAATCCTGACCCTCAGACGCCGAAACGTGACAGAAAAGCAGAACGAGACCGGAACAGACACACGGAGACAAATGCTTTGCAAAAACGCCGAAACAGACACGGACATGAGCACAGGCGAGGCCCGCGGGAGGCAGCGGCGCTGACACACAGACACAGGCAGACGCGGGAGAGACGAAGAGCCGCGGGCGGCCCAGGCCGGCCGGGAGCAGACACACGAAGGCCACGGAGACGCCCGAGCGCGCCCGCCCGCCGCGCCCCGGCCCGCGCTCACCTCGGCCCCCTCACGCCGCGCTCCAGGGGGTCATGGCGGGCAGCCCCCTGCCCCCGCTCGGCCTCGGTGTCGCGGGGTGCGCGCCGAGCCGCGAGCGGCGGACGCGGAGCCGCGCTTGGGCGCACGCGCGGACGCACGGAGGGCCGCACGCCGACGGCCCCGGCGCCCCGGCGCCCGGGAGGGGCGCGGAGAACCGGGCGGGGGAGGGGAGCCGCCGAGCGGACGGGAAGCAACCAGAGAAGGCGACGGACCGGAAGCGGAAGTGGCCGCGCGACCCGCCCAGCCGCCCCGTCTGCGGCGAGCCTGCGCAGTGGCTACTTCCGAGGACACGCTCTCCCGCGTGCCGTCACTTCCGGCGCGCGGGAGCTGTCGCCAGGATCCACTTGCCTCATTTCCGCCCGCCTCCGCGAAGCCCCGGGTACGCGCACGGAGAGGCGGGGCGCAGCGGGGGGTCGGCCTGCGAGCTCGGCCGAAGGCGAAGAGACCGCATCGTCGTCCCCAGACCGCCCCCGCGCGGTAGCCCCAGCCCCGCTAGACCATGCCCCACCGCGGTGCCTTGGGACGATCTGAACTCCTGCGCCCACAGGGCTACCCGGATGCGCCCCTCCCCACTTCATACGGGGGCCCGTCCACTGCACCCTCCTCCCCGGGGCCACGCCCTACGCCCGTCCTAGAGGAGCAGGCCACGCAGGCGGGGTGTGCCACCTCGGGTGTGCCAAGGGCACGGGTGCCCGTGCCAGATCGACAGTGTGGACAGCTGGGCCTCCCAGGGCCGAGCCTCAGCCTGGGGCCAAGGGAACCCCTGAGAACTGGAGGGGAGGGCGTTACACACACCGGACACGGAGCAGCTCCATAAAGTAAAATACAACAAAATGTTTAATGAGCAAATTCGTCTTAGCAAATATGAAACTGCCACAGAGAGTAGGAGAGGGACAGGGGCCACGGGGTGGGGGGCAGGTCTGGGGAGACTAAAGAGGAGAGAATCAACTATGTAAGAAACCAGGGAGGACACGGTGGAGAGGACCAGAGGCCAAAAGGACAGGAGCTGTGGTCCTGAAAGGGGAGAGCAGGGTATCGGGGCCGGACAACAAAATTCAAAATCATTTGGCCATAAAATATAAACACGCTGTTTCTACGGTGGGGAAGGGGAGCGAAAGGGGGCATAAGGGAAGAGAGACTTCTGGGGAAGGGCCGGGGGGTCCGACCCCGCCCTGCTGTGCACCCCCTCCCCACCCCTTCCCTCTGTGTCTGTGGGTGCATGTGTCTGTGTGGGTCTGTGTGCGCACTTCCCCCGTCCCCTCCCCGCCCCCAACCCCCCCCACCCTTAATCGGTGCCATTCCAGTTGCTGCCGGCTGTCATTCGGCTGTCACTCCTCTGCCCATCGTCTTCAGAGGGGGAAAAGAGGGGGAGCTGGAGGGGGAGAAGCCCCAGCCAGCCCTGCCCCTGCCCTCCCCCGCCGCCTCTACCAGAAGTCCCGGCGGTGGTAAGAGTCGGGGTCACAGTATTTTGTGACAACCACTCTGTTGGCGAACTTGCGACCCGTCAGGCCCTGCATGGCTTTCTGGCAGTCAAACACAGAGGTGAACTCCACGAAGATCTGTGGGAACAAGACACAGGTTGTGAAGACCAAGGCCTTCCGGCCTCCAAGGATGCGCCGGTTCACTCACAGCAACCAGCCAGCATCTACCCAAACCCAGAACTCCGCGGGAGGGAGGGAGGTTTACCAAACATCCTCCAGCATCCCAGGATCAAAGAATGACAGAAGACAGAGACATGCAGAGGCATGGAGAATGAGAGCAGAGGAAGCTTAAGTCAAGAGCCCCAAAGGGCAGGGGACAGGGGTGAGCTCAAGGAGACCGGTCACTTATACTGAGTGTCTCCCCTGTACCAGGCACCATGCTGGGTGCTCCCCCAGCCACCCCAAGGGCCATGGGTGTCTCCCCCAAACAAGGGATGAAGGAAAGCTAACAAATTAGTACTCAAACCCAGGTTCATTCAAAAAAAAAAAAAAAAAAAAACACCTGAACCTTGATCTGCTCAAGCTTCTCATCTTTCTTGAACCACCAGTTACAGAAGTGGAGAGAGGGGTGGATATGACCAGCCTAATTCAGAACATGGGGAGTTCTATAAAAACATGCCCCCTAATGCCTCAACAAGCAAAACGGCTTGCAAAACAAAACAAGAAGTGACAAAACTGATAAATTTTAAGGAATTTTGAAACCAAACTGCAAGGTTCCTTATTTTGATCAAAGCAACTATAAAAAGACATTTTTGACACAGTAAGGGAAATCGGAACATGGCTTGGGTAGACAGATACTAATGGTAATTTTGTTAATGTACTAATGGTACTGTATGGTTTCGTTAAAATAATTTTTTAAAGTCATCTGTTTATAGCAGTAGTTCTCAACCAAGGTGAATTTGTCCCCAGGGGACATTTGGCAATGTCTGGAGATGATTTTCATTGTCACAAAGGCATGAGTAACACTACTGGCATCTAGTGGGTGGAGGCTGGGATGGGGCTAAACATCCTACAGCACACAGCACAGGCCCCAAAGCAAGAGTGACCAGGCCCAAGACATCAGGAGTTCAGATAGAGAACTGTACTTAAGTGATATATGCGATATATCTTGTTTCAGGGGGGAAAAAAGCGGGGGGAATGGGAAGCTGAATATATAGAAATCAAGAATGATAAGATATTGGTAACCTGAAGCTGGGCGACGGGCCACTAAGACACTGCTACACATACTAGAATACGACTTTAAAAACATTATACTATAACCTTAACTCTATCGCCATGAAGGTTTCTCTCAACTCTCACGTTTGAAAAGAATGATAATAAAGTTTGAAAACAAATCACATAGACTGATCCCTGAGACCAGGCCGGGTCTTTCAATTAGTCCCCCCCAAACACGTCCTCAGCCCCCAGGCAGCCTCCAGGCTCTCCTCTCTTGAGCCACGACCGCACTAAGGAGACTGACCTGTCATGGACGGGGTGTCTCCAGTGCAGCAGTTAGGAGCAGGTAGGAGCGCAGGCCAAACCCAGTGCGGCCCACCCTCCCCTCCCCTCCTGCCCCCGCCCCACCCCCCTCTGCCCCCACCCGCAATGCTTTTCCACTGCTCCTTGGCAAGTCTGTCCGGACTGACACCTGAACAGGGATCAGGGTGCCTACCAGACCTCAAACTTGGAAGCAGCTCTGTCCAGCCCACTGCTCCCCGCAACATCTCTGCTGGGGTCTCAGGACCTCAAAGCCAGCCCCCCAACACTGACCATCGTCCCCTCCCCTCAGACCTGCTCAGGTCCCCTGCTTCTCACCTGCCATCTCTGCCAGGTTACCAAACCCAGAAGGCTGAGCATCTCACTGGCTCCTCCCCCTCCCCGGGCACACCCAGATCAGCCGCCATGGTCCCGGCATTCACAGGCCACTGTCTTCTTTCCATCCTCCTGCCTGCTCTAAATCAGGTCACCGTCTTTCACCCAGATGACCACAAGCTGTTAGTTCCCAAAGCTCCAAACATCACATGGCTGTCACCCCCCACCCCTCCAAATTCCCAGCTCTGCTTTGCACTCCATGCCCACCCCACCCCCCCCACTGTAAGGCACCACCTCGATGTGCCAGGTGTTTCCCACGTTTAAGAGCTTTCGAAGGCTCCCCCCATCCTCACTCGGAAGAACAGCCAGCATGCTTCCTAGCACCCACGTGGCCCCACTGCTCTCCGCTTCACGCCCTCCGGCTACACCAGCCACCTCGCTGCCTCTTGCCAGGACCCCACCTGCCTGCCACGAGAACTGGGTGTCACTCGGGCTTCACCAGCTCCTGACTTGCGTACCTGAACACAGGGCCCAGTGCGACGCTGCTCCCCTCCCAGCCACCACCGGAAGCAGCACACGCGCTGTCTCTTAATGTGGGCATCCCGCTGACCCACAAAGCGAGCAGCTACACAGGCTGCAGGCATCCCGGGGTGGGGGGGGGGGGGGGGCGTGAGATGCTGGCACCTGGCACAGTGCCAGAGACAACGTGACTCGGTGAGCTCAGAATCAGAAATCAGAACCTAACTGTGGAGAAGGGCTCGGAGCTGCTGCTCGGACTCAGGATTGACACAGGTGGGCTCAGAATCAGACCCCAGAAATCAGAACCTAACTGTGGACAAGGGCTCGGAGCTGCTGCTCGGACTCAGGATTGACACAGGTGGGCTCAGCAGAGTCCTTGGCAGCCGGAAGACACAGGTGGGTTTGCTGCTTTGGGGACTACTTTTAGCACTTTTCTCCCCCTTCCATAGACAAGGCCAAACCACTTACCCAAGATCACATGAAACCCAGGTTCTGAACCAAAGCTGCTTCTATACAGAGGCAAGAGGCAAGTCCTCAGCCACAGCGGCACAGCACACGCGCTGCCTCTCGCCGCAGGCCTGGGCCCCCAGAGGCCCCGCTCTCTCTGGGTCAGAGTAGGGTGTGGGTGTGCATGTGCCCGCACACGTGTGGGGACGGGGACGCTCACGAGAGCACGCTCCCACGCACCTTTCCACAGCCGGGCACCTCCACGCCGTCCACGGGGCGGGGGATCTCGATGGACTTGACGAGCCCGTACTTGCTGCATTCGTCACGCACGTCCTCCACGATCTCCTCGTACTCCTCGTCGTCCAGCAGCTCCTCGGGCAGGACCATGTTCATGAGGCACAGGACCTCAGTCGGGTGACCACCCATCTGCACCTGGGAGCTCATCAGGCCAGGCACTTGCAAGGTCACGGGGGTCTGGTTGATGGTACTCTGTGGGGCAGCAGGGGCAGGGGCGTCACGGGGCAGCTCCGCCCTCGCCCCCTCCGTGCCCACTTCCCCTGAGCCCTCCCCCAAGACGCCATCCCAGGGAAAGACCCTGCTCTGCCCTTGAAGACCCAGGCACCCACTCCCAACACTGGCCAGGAAAGCCAGGGGCAGAGCTTAGGACGGCCCACCCAGCCCGCCCCCCGGCCCCTTCCCACCCCCCACCCCCAGATGTCCCGTCCCCTAGCCAATGGAAGATGACGTGCCGGGGGGCTCACCAGCGTGGCATTCTTGGCTCCCACGCTTGCCCTCTGGACAAGCAGCTTCTTATCCCCCAGCTGCATCCCGTTCAGCCCCGCAATGGCCTGCGTTTGGAGAACGCGGGATGGGGGCACGCAGGAGAGAGGTACAGGTCAGAGGCCAGTAGCCTGACACCTCCCCCGCAAGCCCCACTACCCCATAGCTGGACACTGGTAGGGAAGAGGGCAAGGCAAAGGGGTGAGAGCTTGGCAAGAGCTAGAACCGAAGGAAAGGGGCCCCTATGCCCAGCCCTGCTTCGGGGTGGCCTCCTCCCACCCATCCTGAATAAGGGAGACCTCAGCGAGGATACAGAGCAGGGTGAGGACAAGGACAGACTCGCCAGCGCAGGGTCCCAGGGCTCACCTGGTCTGTGACGTTGATGTCCACGTACTCACAGAAGGCGTAGCCCTTGGAGAGCCCTGTGGCACTGTCCTTGACCAGGTTGAAGGCCTTGAGAGGCCCAAACGATGTCAGCAGCTCTTTTACCTGCGGCAGGCCAAGACGCCATGAGAGTATGGACGAAGGCTGTGACGGGGGAGGGGCGGGAAGAGACGAAGGGTCTACCTGGTCGTCATTCAGGTAGTTGGGTAAGCCCCCAATGAACAGCTTGTGGGCAGAGTCCGGGACCACGGTGGACACGACTCCTAAGGGCAGAAGGGAGCAGACGGACTGTGAGTCCCAGCACCAGGTCGTTTCACAGACCCTGGCAGACGTCCGCAGGGAGAGGCCCGGCAGTCCCGGTCAGGCCGCGTCCCTCCCACCCATGCACCCTCCCCAGCCCCGCCTCGGAGGCGCACCCCTGCAGCACTCTTCGGGACGCAGAGCGACCCCAGCACAGCGGCACATCGGGGCCCTGGGGTCAGAGACACGAGCTCACACCCCAACCTGCCACCTGCTGCTGCGTCACCTGGGCAGGTTCCCTCGGCTCTCGGCCTGCTGGAGAGGCATCATAGGGATACACGACCTCTCCTTCAGCCTCAAGCCTCCACTCAGAGCCCTCCCCCAACCTGCCTCTGCCGAGACCAGATCTCCCCAGGAAGCCTCCACGACCTTTCCCCGTGGGCCTGCGCTATGCACAGCTACAGGTGTCCCTAGCCGCTCTCTGGCCTCAGTCACAGGTGACCTCGGAGGAGTCTGCTGTTCGGTGTCCGTGAGGGCTGGGACATGCCCGGCTCACTCAGCACCCTGGCAAGGCGGGGCCCACATCAGCCAAGCAGGTTTAATGACCACCGTGCGTCCACCCCAATCCTGCCCTCTCCACTGAGCTTTTGACTCGGGTGCCTGCCAGGACTCAGCCCAACGTCTCGCACGCTTCCAAAACGTTGTCCTTCAATTCCTGGAGCCTCCCCACAGGGCGTAAACTACACAGAGCTCCAGGACGCCGGCTGGACACAAAGAGGGTAGAAACGTGGACCACCACCCACCCGGCCGGACCTGCTGTTCACTTTGAGTTCAAGGCCCACTAGGCCCACTACTGCCAGACGCACCACCTTGCCTTCCTCTGCAATCCGGCACCAGGTGGCCCCGCTCCACCTCCTCCTGACCTTGGAGAGGAGCAGGCGACACGGGGGATGGGAAAGAGCCTCAGACACTGACACTGCGCCCGCAGAAGGGCTCCCTCTCCCACCACCACCCACCAGTCCAGCCCCTCCAGCCCTGCCACTCCAACCAGCAGAGCCCAGCCGCATCGGGGTAGGGCATGCAATCCTCTGAGACGCAGCCTGGGCAAGGAGAGATGAGCAGAAGCATCTGGGAGCCAGGGCCACGGAGCGAGCACTCCACACCGGGCACCCCTGGCCCAACTCCTCCCAGCTACTCGTTTCACGTTCTCCCACCCCTACCCAAAGCACGACAGGAGGAGACTGAGGCCCAGGGAGCAGGCACCACGTGAGGTCACACACTCCAGAACCGCCAACTTCACAGGCAGGGAAGGGCTCTGCGAGGGTGCCGCCACAGGACATGGGCTGCGGTACAAGACTGCACAGCGGCAGCACTGGGGCTGGAGCCTGCCCCACTACACACCTCAGGGAAGCGCACGGCACCGAGGGCACCGGAGTTGGGCTCCCTGGGCTCCAGTCTGGGGTACGAGACTGAGTGAGGCTCCTCTGGGCCTCAGTGGCCTCATCTGTGGAACGGGGAGAAGCTCGCACCCCCCCACCCCGAGCGCGTGGATGAGCACGACGGAGCCACACGAGCACTGGACGCGGGCTGGCGGCCAGGCTCGCCACCCCACGAAGGCCAGGCCGCGCCAGCACGAGGGAGCAGCGGGTCGGCGCCTCAGCAACCACAGCCCCTCCGTGCTCACTCGGTTCTGCCAGGGGAGAAGGGCCTGCTCTTCAGGGTCGCACGACCAGGAAAGCACAAGATAAATGGGGAACCCAGGCCGGTGTTGATGCCCAAAGTCAAAGCCCCGAGCAGCTCATCTCCTGACGGCACGCTCTGGGTGCCGCCCTGCTTCACACACCTGTTCTCTTCCAGAGGGGCTACCTCTCACCTTCAGCTCTAAAACCTCACCACCCGCCACAAGGCTGCCCTGGACCCCCAGGTGCCAAGCAATCCTTTCTCATACCTGCAGCGTCACCTGCCCCTCGGCAGGAGGACCGTGACCGCCTCGTGCACTGCTGTGCCCCTGGCACCCCCGGCACTGCTTTGTAGGATCCTCCTGGGGGAGTGGAGGAAGCCCCACAGGTAGGGGCCTCCGGAGGCAGAGTCAGATTCGCCCCTGAACTGAGGGGTGAGCCTGATCCAGGACGGGCACTCAGAGTGAAGCTAAATTCACAAATTCAAAGATGCTATGCCTTCCTGCCCCCAGTTTCCATCTCGTCTTTAGGGCCCCACTGCACAGTCAGGCCTGAGATCAGGGAGCGCAGTTAAGGTCTCACCCCTGCAGATGATGTACACTTACAGTTTCAGGTCAGTCCCCTTTTACCAAGATAACGAAGTTACCTTCCAGGTTCCTACATTGTTTCTTTTCCAACCAAGCGTGTCTATCAAATTTTATCAAACGCTTTTATCAAATGCTTCTCCCGTTTATCGAACAGGAGATCGAAATACGACCTTTATTGCAAAGAACGTTTAACCTGCAGCCACCATCACTTTTCCTGCCATCCCGGCACCCAAGGAAGGAACAGACTCGCCCAGCCACTGGTGGCTGGACCCCCGGCCTCCCTGGGGAGATAAATCCCAGAAAGGAAGTCAGCCGTAGTAACAGAGCCTGCGACCGAACACTGTCCCTGCCCCTGCGATGCCTCTGGTTCCACAGGAGAGAGGTGACAAGTGGGGCAGCACAGGAGACGGCAAGGCAGACTCTGCGGTCAGGCTGCGCCACCCGGGGTCCCAGCAATCACGCCTCTGAGCACATCACTTCTCGCTTCCTGCCTCACTCCCCTCCTTGGTGAGAGGGCGCCCCAGCACCTACCCCAGGAGTCAAGGGCCACTGCAGCACGAAAGCAACTCAAACCACGCGCCAGTGCGAGTGGCTACGTGCCGATAGATCTTAAAGATCTGGCCCCTAGTTGTCACTTGCCGACCCTGTACTACAGGACAGTCACGATGACGAACACCTGATCCACGGGGCACACTTGGGACTGTGCTGGCCCAGGAAGCGGGAGAAGCAGTGGGCTCCTGTGTAAATAGGAATGAGTTAAAATGCAGGGAATTCACTGGAAAGAGACACAAAGGAACGTTCCGTGGCTTGATCTGGGAGGTGGCCCCACAGACACACGTGCACGTAGAGCGTCAGAAAGTCAGCAACTTCTCAAGTTTTTTTTATAAGCTAGAGAGATGTGCTGAATTTACCCAAACTGGTACGGTGGAAGACACTGGGGATGAGCCAGGGACCCAGCCCTGAGTCCCAAGGTGCCACCCCCTCTGGACTCCACATCCCCCATTTCACAAGGTGAAGAGCCAACTCAGTTTCCAAAAGGTGCCCTTCAGCGTGAAGCCTCAGCCAGCAGAACGCCACGTTCTCAGCCCCCAAGGGTGGGGCTCACGGCCCCCACACCCAGAGCACCCGGTGCTCACCCTGCCTTTGCCTGAGAGCTGGGCCCCCAGTTCGGCTACCACAGCACTGGCCCCTCCAACCCCACAGCGTTCCCGGCCCCCAACAGGGCCCCTCACAGGCCCAAATCCTCACTTCCACTCGGCAGTCAACCACAGGGGTCAGCAAACAGCCTGCAGGTTCCTGTTTCTGTACAGCCTGCAGGCTTTCTGAAAGGTTATTTTACCACATGTGAACGTTACACGGCACCCAAACATCAGGGTCCACGGATGTTAAGACATATGGGACACAACCACACCCACTCGCTTAGGGAGCACGCGTGGCTGCTTTCCTGCTACAACTGCAGGGTAGTTTCAACAGAGACCACGCGGCCTGCAGAGCAAAAAACAGTCACTCTCTGGCCCTTTACAGAAGAAAGTTCTGCCGACCCCAGGTCTACTATGTTACCTACTGACCTGAGGTGGTACTAAACACGGCTGCGGAGGCTGGCCCGGAGCACAGGGGTCGACGGAAAATCCACATCAGACCCCGCACCAGGAGCTCTACTGACCACCTGCCCATCCACACAGGCTCACCCACGCTCGTACTGACCCCGTGGTCCAGAGCAGCGGCCTCTCACTGCCCACAACACGTTCAGTCTGGCCCTGGCTCCGCCACTTACAAGCTATGAGTCCTCAAGCAGACCACAGCTCACCCTCTCTGGGTGCCGGGCGCCACCTCTGCAAACAGGGAGACGCCCAACGCCCAAAAATTCGAGGGCTGGATAAGACGACGCATACCCTCTGAAGCACTCGTGCTGCTTCCCCGTTAGCTCCAGCTGGCCTACAGAGGGAAAGGTGGGCAAGATCCCCACTCACCAGGCACATAAACAGAGGGATTCTCTGACATGCCAGGCAGGGGCTGGTAGTCGTGAGGCCTGCGGATCTTCAGCGACTGGCCCTGGAAGATGATGCCATCAAAGGCCATGGCCTGCGTGGTCTCGTCCACTGAGCGGAACTGAAGGAAAGAAAAGGAGGTGGTGAGGGACAGGGTGAGTGGCCAGCCAGCCCCCCCAACCCCCAAGGGCTCTGGGACAGCACCCTGGTAGAGAACGGACTGCAGAAGAGCCCAGTGGGAACAAGGGCTGCTGCAGATGGGCTGGGCCTGACCCCACCACATGCCTGGCTCACCTCTAAGAAGGCAAAGTTCTTGTCCTGGTTAATCTGCACTGCCAAAACGGGATTGCCGGGGGCCTGCGTCAGCCCCCCCAGGCGCATCTGGGCGTTGAAGAAATCCATCATGGCCTCCTGCAGAGGGAAGAGGAGACAGGGGGGGGGCGGGGGAAGGGAGGTGGAGAGAGGAGGGGAAGGGTGAGAGAGGGAGACACAGAGGGGTTTGGGGGTAAGGGGAGAGGGATGGGGGGCGGGGGGGAGGGAAGGGAACAGTGGAATATGGGTGGGGGCACAGAGATCAACAGTAGGAACAAAAGCAGGAGAAAGATCAGAGAAAGTGGGGGGGAGGCAGCAGCAGGAAACAGCCAGGGGCCAGGAGGCAGGACAGGAGTTGTGGAGAGAGCCACAGGGCCCCAACCAGGGGGAAAGAGAAAGATTGCTCAAGAAAGATGCGGCAAACAACAGGGAGAGGCAAAAAAAACATAAAACAGAGAACAAGGAAACGGAACGTGTGAGAAAAAGAAACATCCAGTGGCGACAGCAAGAGAGAAATGGCAAGGAAGTGGAAAAGCAGCAGCAGGCAGAACATAGAGAAAACCCGAGTGAGAGAAAGAGAGAGAAAGAGAGAGAGAGAGAGAGAGAGAGAGAGAAAGAAAGAAAGAAGCAAAGGGATGGAGAAAAGAGGGCGGGAGGCGGGGAGCGCAGGGCAGAGGGTTGGGGAGGAAGGGCGGGCGGGAGGGGAGGAGAAAAGAGTGATGTGGAGGAATCTGGCCCTGGAGTCCGGGGGCTGGTTTATCAAATGTAGCAAAGTGCAGGTTGAGAAAGTCAGAATGGACCTTACTTGCCTTCGACGACGGTAGCAAACTTTTTGTTGCTACGAGGGATCTCAGCCCCACAATATTTCACTTTAAAGAGAAATGGAAACAACTCTTTGATCTCGGGATTCTCAGGGGGTGTCACGGGAAGGGGTGGGGGAGAGGGGAAGGGGAGAGGAGCGGTAGGGAAGGTGAGGGGAGGTCGGGGCGATCAAAATAAAAGAACAGCGACCATGGGAGGGACGTGGGGAGAGGATGGGGGACACAGGCGGCAGAGAACAAGAGGCGTGTCAGAAACACTGAGGGGGAGCGTGCGTGTGCGTGTGCCTGTGTGCGTGTCCGAGTCTCCCTCTCTGTCTCTCTCCACACGGAATCGGATTCGTGGATTCGTAGGTACGTTACGTGTGTGCCTGCTCTCTGGGTTGCTGGAGGAGGTTGGGAAAGGGAGACGGGAGAGGGAAAGGAGGGAGGGAGAGGGCCACCCCCAGCCCGGCCCCTGGCTGGCTCAACTCCATCGGTCCGTCTGGGAGGGGGCCGGGGGGTCTTGCAGGAGCAGAGTCTCACCCGTGCAGGTTGGGGGACGGAATGGAGGGAAGGGGAGGAACAGGTGGCGGGGACAGGGAGAGGCAGGGGCAGGGGGAGGGCAGGGAGAAGGCAGTACCTCAGTGATGCCGAAGGGGATGTTGCCCACATAGAGGCGCCGGGCCTGTCTGGTCATCTGGCTACCGACCACGGGCACCGGTGTCGGGGTCACAGCCAGACCGTCGGGGGTCATGGTGGGGAGAAGGGCGGTGGCTGGAATCTGACCGGCAGCTTCAAAAGGAAGAGACGAGGATTAGAGGACATCAGGGCGCCCGTGGAGTGGCTCAGCAGCAGCGCCCTCCCAGACATGGGCAACCACCGCCTCTGCGAAACCAGGTCTGTTGACAGCTTCATCCCTGCTGTCAACTGCAACAGTAAGGGCTGTTGTCAAGGGGCTTCAAAAGGCAGAGGCCAGAAAACCCAGGGTGAAAACCCCATCCGCCACCCCCCCAAAACCAAGGCTCTGCTTCCTGACCACCCCAGTATACAACCACTCTAGCTCACGAGAGGGTGAGGGAGCCAGAGGACCAGCAGGTGCGGGGCGGCGGCCGGAGCCTACCTTGCATGGCCTTGTACTGCATGGGGGTGATGTGCTCGAAGCCGGGCGGTGGCACGTCCCAATATTTACGGACCTTCTTCTTCTTCTCGTGGCGGGGGGAACGACTGGGGGAGGGGGGAGGGGAGAGCGGGGCAGGGCGACCTCAGTCTGACCAAAGGTGGGCCTGCAAGTCCCCCCAGGTTCCCCTCGGCTCCCCCGCCCAGCTCGGCTCTCTCCAGGAGGGAGAGGATCCGGGTCAGGGCCGTGCCCAGGCCCGGGGAGGGTGCTATTGCAAGGCAGGTGGGCTCTCCCCAGTGCTCGGGCCGGGGCTGGACAAGGACAGGGCAGGGTGCACAGCGGGGAGGGAGGCGAAGGGAACGGACGTCAGGGCGGAAGGGGCAGGAGGAGAAGCTCACATCAATCCACCGTGCTCCTCTTTAGCGCCTCTGGTCAAAGGTTTGCTGGGGGGTGGGAGGGAAAGGTGTGGGGAGGGGTGACTGGGGACCCTCGTCTTCCCCACACACCACACCCCCCAAGGCCGCTGAGTCCAGGGCTGGGGCAGGGCCGAGGTGAACAAGCAGCGGGCAAACCCCCTCGGCCCTGCCATTTCCCCCACGCCCCCCACCCCCAAGCAAGAGGAAGGGAGGAAGGGCCAGACAGACCACTTTCTAGCTGAAGAGACTGAGGTGGGAGGAGGCAAGACTTCCACCTATCCCGCCCTTCCTCACCCAAGGGGCAGAGAGGACAGAGGGGAGCCTGGGGAGGGAAGAGGCGTTAGAGCGGAAACCGCCGTCCCCCTCCCAGGGCGGCACCCCGGAGACCCGCACAGTGGGCACAAGAGGGCCGGGAAGGGGAGGGAGCCCCTCACCAAGGGACAGACAGAGCGGCTCCCTGTCACCAGACTCGCCTTGGAGATAAAGAACCTGCCGCACCAGCGACCCACCAGAAACTGAAGGAAACCCCAGGAACAGGGAAGAAACTGGTTCAGACAGGTGAGCAGCAGCGCCTCCCCCAGGTCCACGAGGAGAGGAGCCCCAGCGCCCCGGGACGCAGCCGCCCGCTCCCCGCCCTGTTACCTTCGGCGCCGCCTGTCCCGGGAGGCGCTGCGCTGGTCCCGGTTGCGCCGGTCCCGGCTGCGGCTGCGGCGCTTGCGGTCCCGGCTTCGAGAGCGGCTGTGGCTGCGCTTCCGGTGCCGGTTCTCCTTGTCACGCTCTGGGCAAGGCAGGGGAGAGGATGAGCTGAGGGAGGCCGCGGCCCAGCCCACCCGCGCACTGCTGGCTTCGCCCCAGCCCCAGGGAGGCCACCCCCAAGGGGAAGGGGCTTGATGGAGGAAGGGAGAGCAGGCTTCCTGGGTCCACACGCGAGTCCAAAGACCCTCGGGACCGGGGAGGGAGCTGGTTACCTGAGGGGACAGGGCCTGGAAGTGCCCCCGGGGTGTAAGGTACCTGAGGATGCTCAGGAGGAGCTGGGGAGCCAGAGAAGACAGAGGAGGCTGGCTCCTGGTCCCCCTCGAGGGCTGAGGGGCCTGACCCCAGGGTCGTCCCTGAGAGGGGCAGGGCTAGAGGCTGGGGAATCAAGAGACCCAATGATGTTTTCCTGAAGGGACCCAGCAGCCCCTCAGGAGACCTCCTCAACCAGCTGGCCCCCACTGCCCCACCATCAGGCCCCGGGGTCAGGCGCCAGGCAGGACCCACTTCGCTGAGAAGCAGGGACACCCAGCCCATCCCCACCCCACCAGCTGAACAATGCAGGATCCCCTCCTCCAGAAAGGCGTGTCTTTCAGAATCTGGGGGGCAGGGGGAGGTGCCGGCCCACTACCCCCCATTCCCACACTCCCTCAGAGCCAAGGACAGCAGAAGCTGGGGCGGGGGCCTTCTCCAGAGCTCCCCTTGGCGCCTTCAGCCTCCCCCAACTCGCCTTGGGGGCGGCGCCTAGGAACAGAGCACAGCCTTGCCAGCAAAGCACAGAAACCTTGGCTCCCAGCAGACCTCTCCCCCTCTGAAGGAGGTGCAGCTCCTGCGCCACGCTGTTTGTACTCTATTTGCTCGGTTCAAAGACGCCACTGATTCCTCAACTATCCTCGACTACCCCTCAAACACGTGTTACCTTTACCACGTGTCTGGGGACGGGGCGGCGGGGGGATGGAGATGGTAAGAGAATGCCATGGACCTCACTACAACAGAATAAACCTGCACCTTAAAAAGGAAAAAACGTTGTAGCAGTCATTGGGATGCCACCTAAAACCATATTCTGCGCTAGTTTTACTTGCACTCGATCCTTACTGTTACTTCGGGAAAACACTGGGGAGGGGGCCTTGCTCACGTAAGAGATGAGAAACCTAAGGCGCAGAGAGATCATGTGACTCACCCAGAGCCAAAAAGCCTGAAAATGGTGAAGCCTGAATGTGAACCTTGAAATGTCAGCTAAGGCAGCTAAGCAGCAAACAGTACTCCTAAAACACTGGAACCACTAGCGACAGTGGCACTGCCTCCTTGAAGATAAAAAGACTGAACATAAAAAATATACTGAAAACTGGCACCTGGAGGGGACAGGAGGGAACGGGCAAGCAGTGTGAAGCCAGAGGTAAGCACAGAGTCATGGCACTGGGCCCGGGGAGGAGCCCTGGCCAGAGGCTTTGGGCCTCTGGCTCCACGCTTGTGAGATGGGCAGGCTGTGAGCAGGAGACCCTTTGCTGTGGCTGAGACTCTAAAACAGACACAAGCAGGGAAAGCGACGAACACAGAGGAAACGGTGGCAGAGGAAACGGTGGCACCTACTGGGTGCCTGGGACACAGAAAAGGAAATTAATTCCCTGGAGACGCAGACTGACACTTGGAGGAAGCGGGACCTCACAGACAAAGACCCACAGGCACAAAGACCCATGGGCAGAGCAACACATGGGCAAAGCTTCCCCCTGAGGCAAGAGTAACACCCCCCCCCACACACACACACAATAATACAGCACAGATCAGAACAGAAAAGGGAGCTACAGTTGCTCAAAATGCTGTGGCCACGTTGCTGTGGGAACAACTCCACCAACCCAAGGGACATGCCCCGGCTGAGGGCCTGGCCCCCCAGTACCAGTAGGAACACCCAGGGAGAAAGCAGGCAGCACACCTGCAAGTGCCCCAAGGAAGGCTCCATCAGTTCCACTTGGCTTTCCAGCCTAGCAGAACATGGCTTTCAAACAGCCAGGCAGACTCGGGATCGGTTTCAGCTTTTCTGCATAAAACCATGCAACAGCAACCAAACCTTTAAACCTCATTTTTCTCTTCTTTAAATGAGACTCATGCTTACCACCAGGTGTGGGACCGGGCAGAAGGACGTTTGGAAAGCAACTTTCCCTGCCCTTCCCCACCTCTAACACCATCTCTGAGTGAGCTGCAAACCTGCCTCTGTACTTCCTCCCTAAGTAAGAAATTACACTAGGAATTATTTCACAATAAAAAATGTCACTAATCGGGTGCTCAACGTATGCCAACCCCCATGCCACACACTTTACATATGTTGCCCCATTTAATCTCAGCTCTGCCTCTAATCAGCTGAAACATGGGAAAGTTTTTACTTTCTGAGCCTGTTTTCTCCTCTGCAAAGGGCAGGAAATCACTTCAGCCTCATAGGGCTGTTACAAGATCCACTTAGAAAAACTGTGCAAAAGAGCTTAGCAAAGTGTCTGACACATGCTCAAAGTTTACCTGCAACTATCATTCCTATCATCCCTGTTTATTCCCAACATCCCAACGACAAAAACAAACAAAAAAAGTCACCCTATACGTACAAAAAAAATAAGCACACAACTACTGAGCAATGAAGTAGGTACTAAAACCCAGGTCTGCTCACCTCCAGAGCCTGTACTGTTAAACGGTACATCATGTACGTACAGACACCCCGTGGGCACCCCGAAACGTGACTTCTTGTCTCCTAATCGAGCCACCCCCTACCCCACTCTAGGGTGGGCCGAAAGGGGAATCCCAGCGCCCCATGGGGCCCTCCGAACACAGGTAGCTTAAGCCTCAAGACTACCACCTTCCCTCGGCCTAGTTTCCTCACTCTCAAATCGGAATAAGAAGACAAAAGAAACCTGTTAACTATCTAACGCTTCTCTCAGTGCTGACACTCTTGGGGCCCCCAAAGTAATCAGCATTAGCACGGCCCCGTGCTTGGACTCGGCGTCACCCGAGGGGGACGTGCCTCCCACCCTCCCGACTGAACCAGATCCCCCTACTCGCTCAGCCTCAGTCTCCTCCCCTCCACGCTGAGATTTACGAGGCTGAGTCTAGGTGTCCCGAGCTGCGATCCTACAGGACGTGGGGTTTGCCTCTCTAGCTAGGGAGCGATGGGACGCAAACATTCCGCACTGTGATCGCCGGGAGAGCCAGAGCCCCGAGGAAGGGGTACAGGCGTGCGTGCGAGAGGAACACAGAGCACGCACAATGAGGCCTCTTCCACAAGTGCCGACCCTGGCGCCCCACGGCAGCGGCCCGGCGTGACACTGGCGGCCGGTCCGCAGGACTAGGCGCAAAGGGCGGCGGTGCTACAAGCGCCCCCCAGCGCGGCCCGGCCCGTGCCCACGTGAAGGGCGGGGGGGGGGGGGGGGTCCCACAACGGCCATTTTGGAACAAAGGGGGCGTGGAGACCCGGGCCGCGGGCCCGGCCGGAAGCGGAAGTGCCAAGGCAGCCACAGAAAAGGAGGAGGTGCAAGACCGAATCTATATAATCTCCTTTCCAGATTAAAAAAACCTAAGTCCGCGAGGGGACACCCGGCGAGCGCGCCGCGCGTGCCGGGGACCACGTGGGGCGCGGAAAAAGGAGCGCATGCGTCCGGGCCTGCGCTCGCCGCTCCCTCCCCTCCCCTCCTGCGCGGCGGCACGCCGGGAGGTCACGTGAGCGAGGCGCGCGCCGCGGCACTTGGTTGGGGGGGGGCGCCGCGCGGCCCTGAGAGGAGGGGGAAGCAAGGAGGAAAATGGCGGGGGACACGGAGGGAAGCCAAGAGTCGCCCCGCCCGCCGTCCCACACCCCCGGCGCCCTCACCTTGCTTATTCTCGTTGAGCTGCCGCTCGAACTCGTCGAAGTCCGACATGCTGAGGCGGCCGCGTAGGGCCCTGTGGAGCTCTCGCCTCGCCTTGCCGCGCGCCCGCTCCGGCCGCTTCGGCTACTTCCGCCGCTTCCCTCGGCTACTTCCGGCCGCCGCCGGCGCTCCACCGCCTCCTACCTAATCAAGCCCGGGCCGCCCGCCCCACCCCAGCTCCGCCCCTCTCCCCGCCTGCGCGCCCGCGAGGTGCCCCTCCCCCCCGGGCCTGGCTCCGAAACGCGTCGGCTATTTCCGGACCGTAGAGGAAAGCCTCGGGAGCAGCAGCTACGGCTGCTTCCGAAAACACCCGAAGCGAGGGTTTCGCCGCCTTCCCAGGTTTTCGTAACTTTTCGGATATTAGCTCTTCAACGTTCAGATGTTTCCGTAGATCCTCGCGTTCCTCTGCACCCAGCCCCCTCTAAGAATTCGGCTTCTTCCGAAAATTGAAATTGTCCCAATCTTTGACTGCTTGCGCAGATTCTCCCCGCTCTTCTCGGCCGGCCCTGTCCAAGCAATCGGCTACTTCCGACAAGCCTAACCGTCCCGGACTTCGTCACTTTCCGAGGCTTCCGGAGCTCGCCCTCAGACCCAACCAGAGATGAAGCTCGTTTCCAAACTTCGGCTCTTTCCGGAGATTCCAGGAGCACCCTCCTCCCCTCTCGGAGAACTTCGGCTCTTTCCGCCACCGCTTCGGGAAGGCTTCACTCACGGGAGATAGCTTCGACTTTTTCCGTCGGGACTTCGGCTCCTTCCGGCTCCGGGAACCGAAAAGGGAGGGAGGACAGAGGAGAGGTGGGTCAGGGGAAGGGAAACGGAGAAGGGGGAGGGTCCCGGCTCTCGGAACCTGGCTCTCCGGGTGGGGAAAGGGGAGGAAAAGAAGGGCTGATCTTGCGGAGGGCCTAAGAAGGTTGCGCGAGACAAAATCAGCCAGCGGGGTGAAGGGTGCGCGCGGCCGCTGCGGAGGTTGCCAGAGCGGCTTTGTGCGCCTGCGCAAGGGGGAAGAGGCGGGGCGCGAGGTGGGCTTCTGCGCCTGCGTAGAAGCCGGTCTGAGGCGAGGTTTCTCAACCGTTCCGGAAGGGTGCCCGCTTCCTGAGCCCCCAGAGCGCGTGCGCGAGTCTTTCCCTTCCTCCAGGGAAAGTACTGCATTCCCGACCGTTAAGCTAGGCCGCCCTCTCCTGGTTGCCGTGGCAACCGCACAAGCGCGCCCGCCCCACCCACCCACCCGCCGCGCAGGCGCAGCAGGCGACGTAGCGGACACTTCCGGGAGGCAGATAATTTCGCTTTACCGCCTCCTGGCGGAAGCCTACGGTCAGAGATTCCCCGTTCCCCTCGTTGGCCGCCTCCGCCAGAGGTTTCATTCAGACCCGCCTCCTGCCTCCGTGCCTCTAGTCCAAGTAGCCCAGCGGGTAGTGCTCACGCCTTTTTTCCGGAGCTCTGCCCCTCCGAGATCCCCAGGGCACAGCTCCTTCTCCCCTCCCACCCCTGTCTCCGGGGAGCTAATTACACCCTGTCTCCCCAACCTCACCGTTTCCCGCCTGACCGTCCGTGCCCCGGAACCCCTCAGAGCCTCCGTCACCGTCTTCGCGGCAACGGCCACCCCCTCCCAGGAAAAGGCCAGGGCCCAGTTTATTCCAAATTTTATCATCTCTTTTTAATTTAAATTCACTTAATAATTATCTGTTTCACGTGGAGTCGAGGCGGTCCCGGAACGCGGTTTGGGAGCTCCTTGCAGGGCGGGCAGGTGGGCCAGGCTCTCCTTGGGGCTGGGGGCGGCCACGGGGTATGTACAGTGCCCTCGCCTCGCGGTCCCGCACTTTTCCCAGGAGCAAGGGCCGGGTGACGGCAGGACGGTGCCGCTCAGGTGGGAGGGGGTGCCAGTGTTTAGGAAAGGGCAGAAACCGGCCCCTGGACAGTAGTTCTTGGACCGCCCCCACCCCAGGGAATGCGGGGGACGGGGAGGATGCTAAGAATGAGAGAGGCAAAGGGGCAGATCTATATACAAGGGACCCGGGAAGCGGGTGGCGGTCCGCAGGAGGGTTAGGAGAGAGGCACGCGCAGAAGCAGGCCACCCATCCGCCCCCATGTCCTCGTGAGGGCCCACCACTCCTACACACGCTTGACCAATGCCGGGAGGGCGGAGGGGGAGGGAAAGAGGGGCCGGGGGCGTGTCCCGGGCCAGGTGGGGCGGGATCACCGCTTGAAGCGGTAAGTGATGGGAAGCAGCAGCTTGCTCTTCTTGAGGGCCTGCACCTTCTTGAGGGTCTCATCGTCCAGGGCCAGGAAGCAGCGGCGCGAGTACTCGAGCAGACGCTCCTTGGAGGGGTCGAACTCGCCCACCTCCGCCAGCTTCTCGGGGGCCACGATGAGCAACTCCGCGATGGGCGTGGTCAACGCCACCGTGTTGCGGTCCACTCGGTGGTGCTCGAAGGCCCGAGACATGCTCTTCAGCTTCTGGAAGGTGCCCAGGATCTTCTTGTAGCGGCAGAGCACACCGTCGGCGTCCTTCACTGCAGGGCCGAGGGGAGAGAGCGAGAGAGAGGCATTGGGGGGGCGGGGGCAGAGAGAGGAAGTGGGAAGGGGAGGCCAGAAGATCAGGAGAACAAAACAGAGAACGAGGAAAAGCAGTGAGAGTTACAAGAGGCGGAAGAAATGTAGACAGAAGTCGGACCAGAGGAAAATCAGAGAAGGCAAGCCCAGGGAGGGGGATGAGGAGGAAAAATGAAGGAGGGAGTGGGTTCAAGGGTGGAGTTCCCAACCCACCTGGGCCATGGCCCCCTTCCCTGTTACTGACAGGAGCCCAAGGCTCAGGAAGGTCAAGCCCCAGGCGGCGGTGAGGGTGGACACAGATTTAAGGATTGTAAACCAGGACCACACGTGGAGGCCAGGACAGACAACCAGGTCTGGTCTCTTTGCTGATGGGGAGACCAAGGCTTGGGAGGACAAGGGGGAGCTCCTTGGAGGTCACACAGCAAGTCCCCAGCCCAGAGCCCCAGAGACCCCCACGCCCTGTGCTTCACTTACCCCGCTGCCTCTCTCGGGCCTTGGGCTTCCCGAAGCGCCTCCGGCCAGTGCCCCCTTTCTGCTTCTGCCTTTTCCTCTCCCCGTTACTGCCTTGTGCAGATGCTCCGCTGAGTGAGGAGGCAGCCGACTCGGGGTCTGAGGCCTCGCCCCCAGGCCCGCCTCTGCCGTCCCCCTCAGCCCTCCGGGGCCCAGGCTTCAGCCTGCAGTGGTCCTCTGGAGAGGTGAGAGGAGACACGCGCATGCGTGAACTTCACGAACAGGAGGGAGGGAGGGAGGAGGAGTCGGCCAGGTGGGGACCGACAGCACTGTCACACAGGTCCCCAGGAAGGGGTCCCCAAGGAGGGAACAGGCAGGAAGTGCACTGTAGATGCTGCAGTTCCACAAGCAGCTGGGATTTGGGGACAGAGGTCCCACATCTCTGTGGGGGGGGGCATGGGCTGAGGATGCTCCTCAACTTGGTGGCAAGAGGTCTGGGGGAGGGGCCCAGTGGACCAAGAGAGTCCCGGGGACCTCGAGAGAGAGTCTTTGACTTTGTGGGGTTCCCACGGTGGAGGAGGGGTGTTCTGGGGACCCAGTGAGGCCTCTATAAGCGGAGAGGCAGGCAAAGCCTGGGTGGGGGTGGGAGTGCAGACCCGGAGGGAAACCTTAGTCTCTGGGTCTAGTGCGCTGGGAAGGGCAGGCGCCCACCCTCACCCAGACAGAGGAAGCAGCGGGGGTTCTGATGCAGGGCCCTCCGAAGGGTGGGTTTGGAGGTCCAGTGTTGGGGTTCCCACCGCGTAAATCCAGAACACCCTGGGCCTGACCATCCTTGGTAGGCTCCCGTCAGCGTGGATGGATGGTGGGAGGCCCCAGCAACCCAGGCTAGAGGTGGCTCAGGAGCAAAGGGGTCCTCAGTAAAGTAGGTGTTGAAAAAACACAGGCCTTTTGCCCAGACTTTCAGCTGACTTCACAGAGAGGGAAGCAGAAGCTTTTGAGGGAGCCAGCCAGGGGCTGAACGGCAGGAAGGGGAGAGGAGAGTCTGGATCCACCAAAACACAGCTAAAGATTTGGCAGAGAAAAGCCCTATAAGGGAATGGGATGGGGCAGTGTTCAGAATACATGGACCAGCAGGGCACAGTGTCCTGTCCAGCAGCAGAAGGACTCAAGCAGGAAGGAAGCTGGGCTTGAAGCCCCAGACATGGCCACAGGTGCAAGGAGAGGGCAAAATGACAGGTCCCCCTGAGCCGCCAGAGGATGAGTGTGGGTGAGAAGGGTCCTGTGTCCCTGAGGAGGGCCAAGCTGGGTGCCGGGGCCCAGGAGTGAGATGGGGAGGGGACTGGCGGCCTCACCTGCATCCATGCGGGCAGAGGAGATGAACTTGTCCAGCTGACACCGCAAGAAGTCCCTCTCCTCCTCCAGGTCCTCAATGCGCTTCTGCAGCCATGAGTTCCTCTCCAGGGCCATGTGCAGCTGGGCCCTAACACCGTTCATCAGGGCCACAGTCGGGGACGCAGCCTCCGGAGGCTCTAGGGACAGCAGAGGACCCTGGTCGACCCCAGGCCTCAGGGCCCTGGACCCCTGCCTGACTCAAGTCCCCCTTCAACCAACTCACCCTCGAAGTTTCCCTGAGAGGGGCTCAGACTGTAAAAGATCTGTGGGTCTAGGTGGGGCGTCTCGTCGAAGGGGATGGAAATCTCGAAGGCCTCATTGTCCTTCTTCACTGGAAAAAAGAGGCCGGGGTCACCCCAGGGAAGTCCCAAGGAGCCTCGGACCAGCCCCCAACCACGCAGCCCTGGAGAGGAAAGGGCAGCAGCTGTGGGACCAAGGGTGGAGCAAGGTCCAGTTCCTCACCTGTCCTCCTCCGGCTAATGTTTCGCTCATTCATGGTGCGGCCTCCTGCGGACCCCAGCAGCTGAGAGCCTCAGGGGCACTGGACAGAAACAGCAGCCACAGATGAAGGAACACAGACGGACTCCTCGGGGACATCCCGGGGGAGCTGGGGCTCACGACTGTGGGAGGGCGTGCTGAGGGCCGGGACTCCTGGGTCTGATGGAGGAGGGGACCCAGACCCCTCAGGACTGAGGGAGGACCCCTGGGGTTACAAACTCCTAGACTCTAGAGAACGAGGGTGCTGGAAGAAGAAGGACCGGTGGGGTTGACAGAGCAGGCACATCCTGGCCGAAATAGGACAGAACCTCATCACAGGTCGCCTCGGGGCCAAAGAAGTGAGAGGTGCGGGGGAGGGAGAGTGTGCCCCAACTTCCAGGCAGGGTGGGGGCCCAAGCCACGAGCCGCGCCTCCCCACCCCCGGTCACCCCACGCACTCGCGTGGGCGATCAAGGCGATCGCCTGTTGGGGAGCTGGGCGCGTGCGCAGTGCGGGGGAAGGTCGTGAGTGGGGACGCGCCCCCGCCCCCGCCCTTTGTCCCGCGGGTGGGAGGGGGAGCGACGGTGGCAAGTGGTCTCAGTGGGGGATGCACCTGGCCGCAGGTGCCGACGCGGCCACCACCGCCCCCACGGCCCGCAGGTGCCCGGGGTCGGACTGGCCGGGGCCCCACGCTCACCCACCCGCGCGCGGAATCCGGCCCGAGGACCGACGGCAGCGGCGGCGGCGGCGCCCATGCCCGGCGCCGGGGAGCGTCTGCAAAGAATAACGGGGAGCAGAGGGAAGCGACCGCACACCCGCGGGCAGGGCGGCAGAGGCGGCGAATCTCGGAGCCGGGCGATGGGAAAGGCAGGGACGCCAGGACCGCCCGATGCGCCTGTTGGCGTGCCTCCTCCAGGAGTCCCCGGCCCCAGATGAGGCCGGCCGTTTGCGGCGGAGGCCGGGGCCGCACTTGCGCGATGGCCCCTTGCAGCGCACCCCCGCCCTTGGCGAAGCCTGGGCAGGGAACGTCACGAATTTCCCAATTCCTGGAGAGCTGGCAGCTCCGGGGGTCCCCAGGGGTGGGGGAGTGGGGGGCGACGGCGCGCCGAGTCCGGCCCGGGAGAGGCGGGGAAATATAGGAAACAGCCGGGAAAGTTGAAACACAGGGAGGATCCCCTTAAGAGATACCCTGGGAACTGGCCGGTGTGGACCCCTGCAACCCGCTCCGCTCCTTCGCTCCTTCATCTCCCACTGGGCTTCAGCACAGCCAGACCCCAGGGTTCCCAGGATCATGGGGTAGGGAGAGTTACTCCTCCCCGAAAATAAAGGCCTAGAAACCACTCCCCACCCCTGCACCATCACCCCCGTGTTGTTAAGAGCTGGCTTTGGAACATTCAGACCTAGATTCCAGTCCTGGCCGCTCCTTCACAGCCTCAGGCTACCTGTAAAGTGGGGAGATTATAATCCCTTTTAGGTTTGTTGTGGGTATATAGGATGATATGACACGCAGAACGCTCAACTCAGCGCCTGACCGCAGTGAGAGCTCAAGACAGGGCACTGTTACTGTTATCTGAAGTTAGATGGTGGGAAGCTCTTTCCCTCTCTGGGAAGTAGAGACCATTTTTTCCTCCACCCAAGAAGAGGTCGGAAGAAGAAATGAGGCCCAGCACAGTGCCTGGCACAAATCCGACACGCAAGGAAAATTCATTGAGAAGGCAGATGTTTATTCAGCTTCTGGCCCAGCTCCACCTGCCTCTCCTCCCATTCTCAGGTAGCTTCCATGCTCTGGAATTTCTGCCAGCCCTTATGAGAGTCGTGCTTTAACCCTGCAGCAGGAGAACCTAAATGTCTGTGCCACCTAGAAAGTGTCACTCTCCCCTCCTACCCACTTCACACTACGGATAAATTGCAGCCTCAGTCAAAACGTCCAGGGGGAGGCACCTGCCCTAGATCGGTGTTTTTCAAACTACAGGTTCATGCGCAGATAATATGGTAGAATGAAATCTGGAATTGGCAGTCTTAAAAAAAAAAAAAAGTAGATGGAAAAAAACAGAGATCTGCACGTGGCAGAGGTAACTACTGTTAAACCTTTGTTTTGCATATATTGTGTGTCTATACGGGGTTGCCATATAAAATGTTTCTTACAATGGATCGTGGTTTAAAAAAAAAAGAAATATTTGAAAACATTCGGCCTATATGACACAGGTGGTCAGGAGCCAAGCTAGGACGAACCCCAGTGCAGGCCAACCTTCCCAGGCAAGCCAAGGCCCAAGTGGGCCAGGCACTTGCTCAGTCTCTGTGCTAGGCAGTCGGCAGAGACACGGTCCCCCAAAACCTCACACGCTCAAAGTGGAACCCGTGTTTAGTGAGTGTCCAGTCTCAGACCCTGGCTGGGGAGTGGGAAGCAGGTCTGGGGCCCCTTCCCCCAGCCTCGCAGGGGGGCCTCAGCAAGATGCTGCAGATTCCTGATGGCCCCCAACCACGGGTTTCCAGGCCCGAGAACTTCAACGCACAGCACTCTGCTCCCTACCCCTCCAGTCAGGACTCAGCCGTGGACTCGCTGATGTCTCTGAGGTTAGAGGACTCCACTCTGTAAACGTGAGGTCTTTTTCCCATCCTTATCTCCAAAACATTGAGGACCCGAAGATTACTCCTCAAGGCAGGGCTCAGCCTCCCCACGGAGGGGGGGGGGGGGTCCTGTGTTTGTGTCCAGGGCCCCCGCAGCCCAGCCTCTGGCGCTCCCGGCTGTCTGAGGGCGACGGGAGTCCACGCTCCCCACAGAATCCCATGGTACCCGAGGTACCCCGCAGCCTGGCTCAGGGATGCTTCCACCGAGCGTGCTTCTGCAGCGTGTTCTGCTCCATAAATCGGCGTGGACAGTGCGGGCACTGGTAGGGGCGCTCCCCGGAGTGGACCCGGCTGTGCTGGGCCAGCTCGCCCGCCTCTCGGAAGCGGCGAGGGCAGAGCGGGCAGCCGTGGGGCCGCCCGCCACCTGCCCGGTGAATGGAATGGTGCCGCGCCAGGTGGCTGGCCCGCTTGAATGCCTTCCCGCAGGTATCACACTCAAAGGGCTTGACCTCCGAGTGGGTGATGCTGTGTCGCTGAAGGTAAGACATGTACTCGAAGACCCGGGAGCACACTGGGCAGCTGTAGCACTTTTTCTGAGCCGAAGCCCCATCGGGTCCGGACTCTCTCTGAGACTCCTCGTCCACCAGCACGGTGTACGGGACGCCCTGGGTGTCTATGAGCAGGTAGTGGTTGGGCCTCGAAGGGGACGAAGTCTGGGGACATCCTGTGGAAGAGGAAGGTCCGGGTTCTGGGGACCCGCCTGTTCGAGGGGGAGGCGCCTCCATGGCCTCAGCGGAGGGAAGCGCCAGGGGCTGGGGGCAGGGGGACGGCAGCACCAGCATCCGGAGGGGTGACTGAGGCCTGGTGGAGGGGAGAGAGGATGAGAAGGTTACAGTAGAGGAGGGAAGCTCAGCCCCACGGGCTCTGTTCTCCTCTCTCTATGTAGCCTACTCAGGAATTCTGCAACCCCCATCCCCCATCTCCTCTCCAGTCCTTCGGTCCTGAACTCTGTGACCCTCTGTAAGGCTCCTACGCACCCCCTCCTTGAAAAACCTCTCCGATTCTGTTCCACCACCGACTGTACGCACAGGCTCTCTTTATCTTTCCGCTTTGTGCCCCCCTCAGGTCACAGGTTGCCCGCAGGCCCCACCTAATAGACCTCCAGGCCTCTCCCTTGTCCACGCCACTGATCCCAGTCTGGGTGTCAGTCCATCCTACATATTCCACCAAGAAGCATTTCCTACCCCCTCTATATGCACTCAGGCCTTCTCAAATGGGCTGTCACGTTGGGAACCCCACGTCCTAACCCGCCCACCTCCCCTCGCCCGGCTACCTGCAGGTTCTCTCCAGTCCGCGCCCATCCACCCCCCAGTCCTGGCAGTGTCCCAGCGCTCTCTAGGGTTCCACCAGCGGCCCGGGCCTTCAGGCCTCTCTACGCAAGTTCTCGGCAGCGCCCCCTCCGAGCCGTCGGAACAGCCCCTCCCCGCCCAGCGCACAGGTACCCGCTCACCCGGCCCCGCCCCTCCCTACGGCCCGCTCCGGCTCCCTCCCGCCTCCCGGCCCCCGTACCCGGTGCAGCAGCCTCTCGGGTCCGGGCGACTCCGGAACGGCCCCGGGCTACTCCCGTGGTTGCAGATGGCGGCGGGTCGGTGGCCTCAGGGTATCCCCCAAGAGCTGGCGGCGCCGGGTAAGGGGAGAGAAGAGCAGGGTAAAGAGAAGAGGGTCCAGGGGAGGGCGGTGGGGGCGGGGGCGCCTGGGCCATCAGGAAACGGCTCCGGCCAGAAACACAGGCCGAGATGAAGGTTCCCAGGTGCTTATGGTCCGGTTTCCATCCCCCAACCCCGCTGCCTGCTTCACCCCGTCCGCCCCCACCGCTCCCATAAGCAAATAAGAGCCCTAAAATGGAGTGCGGAATGTTTATTGAGTAAAGGGTGAGGGTGGTGGGTGGAAATGGGGCGACACAGAAATAAGCCAGACTGTGCCCGTGCTCTTTTGTCAAATCTTCCACGCAGACAACAGTTCACCACTTCGGGGCGGACAACCAGGGCTCAGAGAGGTTACGCCGCTTGCAAAGGCTCACACAGCACAGTTGGGCGGAAACTGGGCTCCGACTGGCTCCCAGGCACTGGGAGGGGCAACGACTTGGTCTACATCACACAGCTAGAGAGGGAGGGAGGGAAGGAATGTTTCTCCCTTTAGATAGTTGGGGAAACTGAGGCCCAGGGTAAGGCAGTAACCTCAGCGGAGTAAGGGAATGTGTGTGGGAGTGACGCTGTGTGGGTCAGACGTGGTGGCCCAGAGAGGGGCCGGTCAGCACAGGCCGGGTCTGGAACTTAGTGGAGGCGCACGTGCTGCGCCAGCTCCGCTGCGTCCTGGAAGCGGCGTGGGCAGAGCGGGCAGGTGTGCGGTGGGCCGGCGCGGGCACGGTGCGTGGCACGGTGCCGCGACAGGTGGCTGGAACGCTTGAAGGCCTTGCCGCAGGCGCCGCACGTGAAGGGCTTGAGGTCCGAGTGCGACACGCGGTGGCTCTGAAGCCGCAGAGGGCTGGCAAAGACCCGGGCGCACTCAGGGCAGCTGTAGCCCTTGCGAGGGCCTGGCTCTCCCGTTGGTGCCTCGCACTGTGGCGGGCCCCGGGGCTCCTCCTCCAACTGCACCGTGTACGTGTAGGGGACCCCGTTGGCGTCGATGAGCAGGTGGCGGCCCAGCCGCGGGGGTCGGGGCCCCGCCGCCGAGGAAGGAGTGGAGGAAGGGCCTTCCGTCTTGGGGAAAGGGGGAGCCTTGGGGGGCGGCGGGTCCATGGTCTCCGGAGAGGAGGACCGAGGGTGGGGTGGCCGCGGCGGCAGCAGGAGCATCTGGAGCAGCAGCTGGGAGCGGCGGAGGGGAGAGAAATTAAAACCGCCACTTCCTGGGGAGAGTGTACCAATTCTCACTGCTTGTTACCCTCTCTGTACCACTGACCTACCTTCCCTACAAAAAAAGAAACTGCTTCTAGGCCAGATCGCTCTACTTGCATCAAGCAGCTTCAGGGGCTTCTACAACTAAGCTCAGCATCTCAGGGCCCCGACCTGCCTTTCCTCCCGGGTCCTCCTCTCATCCCCCAGCTGGACCAGAGGGCTTCACCCAGCCACTTCCCTCCTCCTCCACCCCAAAAGCCAATCAATTTCCAACTCTATTTCCCCCTTTACATCTTCATAGCCTCTTTCATGTCACGCCAGGGCTCTTGCCTCCAGAATTTCTCTAATGGGTCGCTTCCTCTTCTTCCCAGCCCCAGCTCAGGTTGCATCCTCTCCCCCCAGGACCACCGCAGCAGCCTTTCTTTGGCCTCCAGACCCTCCTAGATCTCCATCCCCACTAGGTTCCCTGGAAGGCCTCCCATCTCTGGATACAGCTGTAGCCTCTCTTAATTTCCTCTCTAGGTACATCCCCAGAGCCCCACTAACCCAATTCCCCACTTTTCACCCAGGGCTCCTCTATCCTGTTCCTACATTTAGCACCTTAAGGTTTCAACATCCTCTCCCATTACCTAACCTGTCCTCGAAATTTCAGGTATGCCTACCTAGGACGCCTCAACTGACGGCCTTCTACGTAGCCCACGGCCCATGAACTTTGCCACCTGCTACATCTCCACCCAAGGGTCCCTCTCTCTCCCCAGCCCTTAGGTATAAGCCACTGACATCTTTGCTGTTCCTCTCTATACCCCTCGGGGCCTCCTCTCACTCCCCGTGACACACACCAGGGCCCCCGAGTCCCTCTCCCAAGCCCCCTTCTCCCTCTCTTCTGCATGCATCTGGCATCTTTATGTCCCCATTCCTATCCCTGCTGTACCAGCACAGCGCCTCCACCCCACTTCTCTGCTCCGCTTCCTTCTGTAACCCCAGAGCCCCTGTGTCCCCCTTTCCACTACGCCCCCAGGAACCCCTCGCTCCCGCACTCCCTCCTGCCTGTCCCCCGAGCCCCGGCTCCTTCCCCGCCGTGCCCCAGCCCCACCCCCACCCCCGTTATCACCAGCCCCTCCCCCAGCCCTGCCCGGCCTCACGCCGTCCCGGAGCCAGGCTCCTCCCTCCATCCCGGCCCCCGTACCCGGTACAGCGGCTTCTCGGGTCCGGAGGAGCAAGCCGAGGTCCCGAGCGGCCCGGGCTTCCCCTCGCGAGTGCCGGCGGCGGCGGGACCGAGGCTTGGGGGAGCTCCGGGCCGGCGGCGCCGGGGACGCGGGCGCGGGGGGCGCGGGGGCGCGAGGGGCGGCGGCGTCCCTGGGAAAGGGCGCCGACCGGAAACGCGCGCGCCTCAAGGAAGGTTCCGCCACCCCACAGCCCGCCGCTCTGACGGCCCGCTTTTTTTGAGTATCTAGGGATCGCGAGAAAGGAGAGGGGCCGAGCGCGCGGGAACCACACAGCCCGCCCCCTGCCCCCCGCTCCCTTCCCATCCTCTACGGGGACAGTTCATTCTCTGGGACAGAGACTGATTAGTAGACGAGACTAGGCGAGGCTGTCTTTTCCCGAAGTCCCACAAGGAACGGACGCGCCCAATCCGTCCTCTTCCCACTGGCCGACCCGCCTGCATCCCCTTCCAAACGAGGCAGAGAGCGGGATGAGGGAAGTTTGTGTCGGCTGGGCAAATGGGGAGACCGAGGTGCAGACAGGGCCAAACCTTGCCAGATGCAGAGGTGGGCAAGCGTGGCTCTTCCCATCGGACAGGTGGGGAGACGGACGGCCCGAGAGGGCCAGACCCTGCCAGACGCAGAGGTGGGCAAGAGTGGCTCTTCCCATCGAGGAAGGGGGAGACTGAGGCGCAAGGAGCAGCAGCGACAGTGTCTGGGTGGTGTCGGCACAAAGCGCGGTGGGCCCGATGCTCCCGCGCGAAGAGAGGAAACCGAGGTCCGGCGGCCGCGTCCTGGTGCAGGAGCGCGTTGACCAGAAAGAGGCAGGGCAGCCAGGCCAGATCCGGAACCTAGTGCGGCGGTCGGCGCCAGGCCGCGCCAGGTGGCCGGAGCGCTGGAAGGCCTGGGGCACGCGGCGCACGCCGAAGGTTGGAACGTCGAGTGCAGCGCCGGGGGGCGCCCGCAGCTCGTCCTCCAGCTGCGCGGTGAACTAGTAGCGAATGCTGCGCGTGTCCACGAGCAGGTCGTGGCGCCGGGGGAACCAGAGGGGGGCGGCCGCTGCAGCTGGGGAGGGGAGGCAGCTGGGGGCACAGAAGGGAGAGAACCGGCGTTACGGTCGCGCCCAGACCAAGGACCCCGGCTTGGCCACAGGTGCGTCCGAGAAAGCTGCCGAAAAGAACTTTCTGGGATGATGAAAAAGTTCTATGATCTGCGCGTTGTCCACTGGGACAGCCACTAGCCGCGTGAGGCTACTGCTCATTAGAAATGTGGCTAGGGCTTGAGGACCTGAATTTTAAATGGTATTTCATTTCTCTTAATTTAAATCTAAATTAGCCACAGGTGGCTAACCGCTGCCCACCTTACGGTACAGCTCCTAAACCACCCTCAACCAGTTGCAAACTGGAGACCCGCGGGCCAGAGAGGGCACAGTTATATTTGGTTTGGATCACAGATATGTCTTAGTGTTTTACTGGGCAATATGTAAAAAGCCAGAAGATGCACACACACATTGCCAGCTATTGAAAAAAGTCTCTAGATGGGGCAACAGTAAACTGAAACTGATGAAGCATTCTCAGAAAACCTTCAAGAAACCTCCAGTGACCCAACAACCGTGATCTTAGGCTTCAATTAAAGAGCCTCCGGAACTGTGCCGTCCTAAAGGGCAGCCACCGGCCACAGACAGCTCTTAAGCATTTGGCATGTGTCCGGTCTGAACTGAGATGTGTCATAAATGCAAGACACCTAAAAGATTCTGAAGACTGAGTATGAAAAGAGTGTAAAGTATCTCATGAATGACTTTTATGTTGATAACATTTAGAAATGATACTCTGGGTATACTGACTGGGTTAAGTATGTTATTAAATTAATTTCAGCTGTTCCTCTTCACTTTTTAAAGCATGGCTCTCTACTGGAAACTGTTGTCCTAGAGGTTCTTCCTCTTTTGTAATTTTATGGGGTGGGGGCAGTAGGGAGAGTGGAAACGTGAACTGAAAGGGTGTGCGCGGTTTAAAGGGGTAACTACACCTTCTGTCTACACCAGGCTTCTCAACTTTGGCACTACTGACATTTTGGGGCTGGATCATTCTTTGTTGTGGGGGGCTGTCCTGTGCACTGTAGGATATGGAGCAGCATCCCTGGCCTCCACGCTTCAGATGCCAAGAGCACCGTCTCTCACCCGTCAATCTCACTCCCCCCTAGCTGTGACAAGAGACTTGGCCAAATGTCTCCCAAGGGGGCAACATAGATCCTGGGCTCCACACACAACTACCACAGGAGTCTCCCACCCAGATCCCTTTCTTGAGTTTCAGACCCATGAAACTTACTTTGTCCATGAGAGCCACGCCCAGTCCAGCCCAGCCCAGCCCACCCCGAACTCTGGAAATAATGACAAGGACCAACGTTTATTGGGCCCTTCCTATGGTGCCAGCCATCACTAAATGCACTGAACCCTCAGAGCAGACCCAGGAGGGAGGTGCCATGCGGATGCCTATTTTATAGATGAGGAAACAGAAGCTCCGAGAGGTCACATGATTGGGACTGAGGTCACACATCCGCTGGACAGCACGTGCTTCTAACTGACCGAGTCAGAGCTCATGGCCACTGTCTGCAAGCACCTCATGCTTCTCCCCAACCCACTGCCGCCACCGGCCCAGCTCACCATGACAGCCTCCACCCCCACCCCCACCCCCACCCCCGCCCGTCCCTTCTCTCTATGGCAACACTGCAGCAGTATAATGACGCTAACCCACAGAATCATGTCATCACCTGACCTAAAACCCTCCTTGCTGCACTTGGAATAAAACTCAGAAGCTGCCACCACCACAGTGCCGCCCAGCCCACCCGGCCCACTTCCAGGGCCTTGTGTTTGCTGTTCTGCCCTCTGGAATACTCCTCCCAGCCCCTCACAAGGACACACCCTTTCTGGCCATTCAGGTCTCAACTCGAGTAATCCTTCGTCACTGAAGCGGCTGCTGGTTGTGTCAGAGCTCAAGCTGGTGAGCAGGTGAGGCCCTGCTCTGGTCTGGTCAGGCCGTTCCCTCCGCATCTCGTACTGCAGTCCGTAGCGGTCTTGCTCGTTTTTGGATTTGCTACTTTACTGCCTGCTTTTCCCGCTCTGTCCTAGGCAACATTCTACCCTCGGAACCTAGCAAAGGTCTGGGGAGAGGGTGGGGGCTCGGTTCAGCATTGGTTGAATGAATGAATTCAGTCACCCCGTCCAAAGGTAAAGCATCCCCCCGACCAAAACAAAAAGCCTTGCTTCTCTCCTGGGACAGGATCATAATCAAGCCCCACATCCACACCAGTCTGGAAGCGCTAACATCCTCATCCCGCCCCCCCCCACTTCTACACTCCCCAAAGCCAGAAGGCACCAAGTTCTATCCCTCCCTCATCCTGAATGTTCCCCTCTGCTCCCCAAGCCCCAGCTCTGGCCCCTCCTTCCTGCGCAGGGCCCCTGCACCAGCCTTCTCCCTGCTATCTTGGCCCCCAGTACTGCCCCCGCTCTCCTTGACACTCCTCTCACAGCTGTCTCATATGTAACCTCTGCACAAAATCTTGTCACGGCCCCCATGACCCTCAGGACCAAGTCCCCAGGTTCCTCAGCCTGGGATTTGAAGCCCTTCATGAGGTGGCCCAGCCAATCCACCTCATCCCAGCCCCACATGGCATCTCACAGTCCCCTAATGGGACCTAGGGACGTGGCCCTAGGAAAGCACTCCAGCCAATAACTCACACTGCAGAGGAGAGGCTCCCACCTCACTTGTGTTCCAGCCCCACCCCTGCGATTAAAAAAGAATCAAAACTAACTAACGTTATCTGCACCTGTCTCAGCAGGCACCACGAGTTGCTGTAAAGAAGTGATGGAGCAGTTGGTGCTACCTTCGTATTAGGTGACTTTGCAGCTCCCCTGATAAGGATGTTTCATTCTATCCCATCTTACAGATTGGGAAACTGAGTTCCAGAATGGGATGGTGATCTAACTCAGGCTATAAACAGAGGCTGTGGCACAGTCAGGAATTCAGCAAGAGACTCCTGCTTCTCACCCCCGGCCAGGATGGCTGGGAAACAGAAGCCACTCCCTATTTCAGGATGAGGAAACTGAGGCCCACAGAGGCAGCCTCAGGTCACACAGCAAGTAAACAGTGAGGCCAAAACCCCAGCCTCTACCTTCTGTACCAGAAACACGAGATTCTATGGAGCCCCTGCAGTCTCTCCATGGTCCAGGAAATTCCTTCCAGCCAAGTGGTCCAGAACGTGCTGCGCCTGCTGCCCGGCATCCTGAAAACGCCAGAACACAGCGGGCAGGTGTGAGCCCGACCCAACCGGAGCTGGCGTATGAAGCGATACCTCGCCGGGGCGCTTGAAGGCCTTGCCACAGACGAAGGGCCGGAGTTCTGAGTGGGAGATGCTGTAGCTCCTGCGGTGCGGGCAGCTCTTGAAGACCTGAAAACGCTGGGGACAACTGAAGCCTTGCGGGGGTGGGGGGGTGTTGGGCTCCAGCCAGGGGGCCTCCTCCGTGTGCACGTGTAGGGAACACCATTCCCGTCAGTGAGCAGGTGACGGTCCCTGAGAGGCGGGCTGAGGCCGCGGGATGGGGATGGCGGGGGTGGAGGAAGAGGAGGGGGCCGGCTTAGGGGCGGGGACCACCCTAGGGAGGGAGAGGCCCATGGCCTCCAGAGAGATTCAGGGTCAAGGTACACTTTGGGAGGCTGAGGGGAGGACAGACGGGCGAGTAGATGAAGTTCTTTCTCCGGAACTCACCAGCTCAAAGCCTCTCCATCCCGCGCCCGCGAGTCTAAGCGAGTGACCCAGCGGACGCACCACTCGGGCCTCTCCGGGCGCCCGGAGCTCAGCGCCTACCTCCCGGCGCCGGCTCGCGGTGCGGAGGTCTCTCGGGTCCGAGCGCGGTGGGAAGCGGCTCGAGGGGCGGCCCCAGGAAGTCCGCCGCGCCGGGTGGTGGACTCGGAGAGCCCGGAGACGGCTCCCACTCCTGCCTCCGTCTCGGCCAGGCGCGGCCCCAGAAATCCGCCCCGGCGGGAAACAAACACCCGCGAACAATGGTTCCGGGTGTCTGCCCGCCTGACTTCTCTGCAATAAGGCGGAGAAAAGCCAATATAAAGTCATTGGCGACGTGGTAGATACAGAGGGAGGGAAGACAAAAGGGATGGCTTTTTGTCCGAAAAGTTGTGACTTTTCTTTAAAAGTCACTTTATGGTTTCCCTGGCAGTCCAGTGGTTAAGACTCAGCCTTCCAATGGAGGGGGTGCGGGTTTGAGTTGGATCCCTAGTCTGGGAGCTAGGATCCCACATGACCGGCAGCCAAAAAACCAAAACATAAACAACAGAAGCAATATTGTA
This sequence comes from Phocoena sinus, assembly GCF_008692025.1. NCBI lineage: Eukaryota > Metazoa > Chordata > Mammalia > Artiodactyla > Phocoenidae > Phocoena > Phocoena sinus. Next base: position 2,816,607 of record NC_045781.1, read on the forward strand.
ACAAACTCAATAAAGACTTTTAAAAAAAAAGTTCCACATTAAACAAAAAAGTCGCTTTATCCTTCTGGGCTGGAGAAGAAACTAGTCGTCCTAAAATAAATACTTTCTTCAATAGGAAAGAAAATAGACCGTCTACCTACAAATAGGAACAGAAACCAGAAAGGGCTAGTGACTGGTCGGCTGCTACACAGCAAAGACAAAGAGCCAGAATTATTCAGCCGGTGGGACAGCTGAGGAAACCCAGGCCTTGTGATTTAATGTGTTACATGGCAAGAAAATGGAGTCAGGTGTCATTCTCCGTGTTGGTGGTAAAGCCAAGGCCAGAGAGGGGTAGTCACCGGCCCTGGGTCACACAGCTAGTCGGGGCTGGCTTGTATGATGCCAGTCCCTCCACAGGGCTGGAGTGGTGGAGGGAAGTGACACCCGGGTCTAGAGAACACCTGAACTCCTGGCCTCAGTCTCCACAGCCAGCCAGGAAGTCCTGCCCTGATGAATACACCAGGATGCATTGGGCCACCCCCTGGAAAGTGGTCAACCCACCCCAGGTGGGTTAGCCGGTGCTGGCTGCGGTGGCTGGAGCATTTGAATGCCTTCCCACTGGGGCCACACACTTAGGGGCAGAGTTCCGAGTGCAGGACGTGATGCTACCTGAGGTAAAACAGGCTCTTACACGTTTGTAAGCACATGGGGCAGAAGTGTGATGGGAGTTGGCCCGTCTCTTTTTGCATCACCCTGAGCTGCTTCCTCAAGCCACAGTAGGATGTGTGTGGTGATCAATAAGTGACCACTTGAGCTTGCGAGCACAGGTGAGGACAAAATAGGTGACTGAGTTTGAGATGCATCCCGGGACATTCCCAGTTTTAAAACTGAGAGGAAGAAACCAAGAAGAACCAGACAAGAACACAGATGTCTCAGCAGATTTGGCAAATTGCTACCATCTGGCCGCTGACAGGGAGGAGAGAATTCATCCCTAGTTTTTAAAGGGGTTATTGAGGCCAGAGAGTGAACCCACCAGTCACAAAGCCCACACGGTGCAGTTAAAACCCAGGGTCCCTGCCTCTTGGGTAAGGCTAAAGGGGAAAAGGAGACCAGTAATGGCCCTGGGAGGTGAGGGCATCTTTCTTGCTACTTTCTCCTGCTTCCCCTGCCACCCATAGACTTGCAGCACACCCCAAGGCTAGAGATCATTCAGTCTTAACAAGAATAGCCCAGAAAAGGGTGTTGTCTTGCCCACTAGAGATGCCAGGGTCTAGCTCTGCAACCGTCATCTCTCAAGCTGGACGCTGGCAACTTGGGAAAGATTCCCAGCACGTGGCTCCCCAAAGGCATCAGTTTTGTGCCCATTTTAGGAGAGTCAGTCTGCCCTAATACACCAGGACATGCTGAGCCAGGTCCCTGGCAAGCCTGACCAGCCGGGGGCAGACGGAGCAGGTACAGGGAGCCTAGTAGATGAGCGGAGGCTGGCAAAGACTGCTGGGGCATTGGAAGGCCTTGCCACAAGTCTGAGATGAAGCCCCAGACGACCGGATGTGAGAGGCCATAGGCCTTGAGACAGACAGCATTCTGGAAGCCCTGTAGGCACTCGGGACAGCTGTAGGGTGGGCAAAACTTCGTGCTTGTCATTGGGCTTCTCCACTCGCACTGTGTGTGTGTAGGTGTATTGTATGCCCATCCGGCCAGAGGCTGAAGGGCCAACTTCTGGCTTGTGGGAGGAGCATCTGACTGGGGCGGGGGAACCCACAGTTGATGAGAAAAAAGTCATGGTCGGGCTTCCCTGGTGGCGCAGTGGTTGAGAATCTGCCTGCCGATGCAGGGCACACGGGTTCGAGCCCTGGTCTGGGAGGATCCCACATGCCGCGGATCAACTAGGCCCGTGAGCCACAACTACTGAGCCTGCGCGTCTGGAGCCTGTGCTCCGCAACAAGAGAGGCCGGGACAGTGAGAGGCCCGTGCACCGCGATGAAGAGTGGCCCCCGCTTGCCGCAACTAGAGAAAGCCCTCGCACAGAAACGAAGACCCAACACAGCCAAGATAAATAAATTAATAAACTCCTATCCCCAACATCTAAAAAAAAAAAAAATTATGGTCATCCTTTTTTTTTGGAGGGGGGGGCACGTTGCGCAGCATGCGGAATCTTAGTTCCCTGACCAGGGATCGAACCTGCGCCCCCTGCAGTGGAAGCACGGAGTCTTAACCACTGGACCTCCGGGGAAGTCCGAGTCATGGTCATCCTTGAATCAGAGGAGCAGCTAAAGGAAGGAAAAACTGCATTGATTGAAGGTGCAGAGAGGTAAGCTAAGGGTTGAGATGACCAGAGGACCTCTCTGCATCCCCCAATCTTTGCTTACCTACGTCATCCTCCACCCCCTACTCCTTAAACCCCTCATCTCTCCGAGGGGCTGGGGGACTTTTCATGGGCCTCTCTCCATGTGCCCAAACCCTAGACTTTCTAACTTTACCACATCTCCATGCTCCTGGGATTTGCACAGGCCTCTTGCATCTATCAATCGATTCCTATGATGTGCACTCAGAGTCATCTCACACGCCCCAGAATCTGTGGGACCCATGCTTTACTATATTGTCCTCCATCTCCTCTTTCAAACCCCTGGTGGGCAGGGTGTCCTTTTCCTTTGTCTCCATTTCTCCCCATCAGGGTATCACTCTTCTCTTCTAGGACCTCCCCCAAACTCCCCGAGTTTCTTCTTCTGCCCAGATCCAAGATTTCTTCCTTTCATGCTGGTCCTGCGACACCATTAAGTGTTTCCATCCGCCCAGAAAGAAGTCTCTCGCCTCCAGAGTCTGTATTCGACCCACTCCACCACCTCCCCACCATCCCTTTCCGAAGCCCACCAAGGCCTCCCTGTTTTCTGCCTTTTCTCTGTCCCCGAGGGGCCCTCCGACACGAACCTCCTCGATCCTCCCCAATCGTCCCCGCAATGGGTCAGTCGGGTCCGGTCTTTGACACACATACACACACACACACACACACACACACACACACACACACACACACCCGGCTGCCCACCCGTCCTCGTGCTCCTGGACCCCTCCTCCAGGCATGGCCTTTGCTGTCCGTGAGTTATGAGGAGAGGCCTCCCGAGAGTCTGATCCCGCGATGCAGGAGGCGAAAAGATTACACCTTCCGGGAGCCCTAAGTGGAGCCATAGCGCTCCGACCAGCCAGGAGAGGGATGGGGTTCACAAGAAAGCCTTCCGGCCGGAAACACAAACCCTCAAAGGAAGAATTCCAAGTGCCTTCTGTTCCGCAGGCCTGAATCTCTGTCATTCATTCAACAAATATTTGTTTAGTGTCTCCCATACGCCAGCTTCCGGGGGTAAAAACATGAACCAACCAGACTGAGGTAGTCCCTGCCTTTCTCTACCTTAGAGGCCAATAAATACCTTAGAGGTATTGCACACCTGCTGCGACAAGGAACTCTCCTAAGCCTCCTGGGGGCGACAGAGACCAAAATATTGAAATGTCTGCCCCCACCTTAGCACCTGGGAGAAGCAGGTAGGGATGACATTCACGAGACAAGCTCAACGACGGACAGCGTCCCTAAAGGATCTGACTGAGCCCGAGAGGAGGACTTCAAACGAGAAGCTGTCTCAAATTCAGTCCTAGTGCTTCGCAGATGAGGAAACTGAGGCCCAGAGAGGTTACGTGAGACGCTGATGGTCCCAGAGCAAGGGGGTGCCAGAGCCAGGATTACATCCTAAATCCTAAAGCGCGGAGATCTTTACACTTTCTCACCCCAATATCTTCATTTTGGACTTCCCTGGCGGTCCAATGGTTAAGACTCCGTGCTTCCCTGGTCGGGGCACTAAGATCCCGCTTGCTGCGCTGTGCAAACAAAAAAACTCTAATATCTTCCTTATGGGGAAATTGTTCTATGGCCCTCGAGAGTTACAGGATTGAAGCTAAAAGAAGTTTAGGGAAAGAGCTGCCTGAGTGTGAAACAGCCCTCAAGGCTAGCTGTAGATGCTGGCAAGGGAAAGCCAGAAGGCTGGGCTTCCGAGCTCCCACCCGCAAGGAGCCCTGTAAAGTCATGAAGAGCCCCTTCTTGCCTCAGTACAGACTGTCTGGAAGGATTAGGCATCCCATGCGGATTTCATAGCAAACACCAGGTGTTAATGAGGCAGCTTAGAAACAGTAGGGTTCCAATTCTGGTCGAGAGGCTTGTGGGATCTTAGCTCCCCGACCAGGGACTGAACCCAGGTCCAAGGCAGTGAAAGCACCGAGCCCTAACCACTGGTCCACCAGGGAAGTCCCTTCTCCAGGGAAATCTGAAGAACATTGTGTGACACCATTCCCTGTTTGGTGACTCAGTTTCCCCATCTGTCATGCAGAGGCCACCATTCTTTGTTTTTCCTTTTAATTTTATTTTTCTATATCGAGATGGAAGTTATGATGGAAGAAATTTTCATACGTTGAGGTACGGGGAAGTCCTTCTGGCTGATACATGATTTGACTTGAACTTTATGCTAACCAGAACAGCCTGTCTTATGGCCTGTCAGATGGACACTGCCCAGCTGCGTTAACCATTAAAGAAAAGAACGCATTTAAAATGAAAATGGGGGGAGGGGGTGAACTGGGAGATTGGGATTGACATATATACACCACTATGTCTAAAACAGATAACTAATGAGAACCTACTGTATAGCACAGGGAACTCTACTCAATGGTCTGTGGTGACCCAGATGGGAAGGGAATCTAAAAAAGAGTGGATATATGTATACGTATGACTCATTCACTTTGCTGTACAGCAAGAAACTAACACAACATTGTAAAGCAACTATACTCCAATAAAAATTAATTTAAAAGATAAATAAGTGAAAGGAAAAAAAAATCAAAATGGAGTCACCATGGTTCAGGCATCCAAAATGAAGCTGGGTGGCCAGTGTAGATGTGGTTTCAGACACATTCCTGCAACACTGAGAACTTGAATCTTCCGAACTGCATCAGACTCAAGGCCAGCACCAGCCATTCTCAAAACAGTATTTGCTAGTAGTGGCCAGCTGCCACCTTACAGCACATCTCCACTTGGCCTAATCCTATTTCAAGCGCTCAATACCGATGCATGGCTGGTGACTACCATACTGGACAGACAAATCTAGAGGAGGCCAACTAACAAACAGGCAGCTACAATGTAAGGTCGTAAGTGCAATGACAGGGCACTCCAGGGGGCCAGAAGGGGCTCAGGACCCAACTGGGGGAGGAGTATAGAACTGGAAAGTTTGGGAATTCCCTAGCCGTCCAGTGGTTAGGACTCCGTGCTTCCACTGCAAGGGGCATGGGCTCATCGCTGGTCAGGGAACTAAGATCCCGCAAGCTGTGCAGTGCGGCCAAAAAACTAAAAGAAAAATAATTGGAAAGTTTTCCTGGAGGTGACACCTGAGTTCAGTCTTGGAGGACAAGAGAGTTAGCCAGGACAGAAAACAGCCCAACTATTCTTCTTTCAGAGTGACTCGGCACCATGTGCCCAGCCAGGGACGATGCTGACTGGAGACAACAAAGACCAGACTGAAGAACATGGGAGTTTGTGCTGCAGGCATCACAGGAGAGTCTGGAGCTAGTCAGGGAACTATCATGTGAGGGCTTCACAGGCATTCCGGTGGAACTGGCAGCCTGAAGGGGTGCCTCACCCAGCCTGGGAGCCTGAGGTAGGCAGGAGTCAGAGGTTGCTTTCTGGAGGAAATAAGGCCTGAAAAAATGGCCAGGATCCCCCAGGAAAGGTTACTCTGGGCGGCAAGACCAGCCTAAGACCTGGCACCTGGAGAAATGAAAGTGTGAGTGTTCCAATGGGGGCGTGACACACGTTGTATGTCTCAGATGACGAGAGAGGAGGCTGGAGAGCTTGGCGGGCACTACAACATGCAGGGCTTCCAACTCCAGGCAGAGGAGTTGGGATTTTTGTCTTGCGGTAAGCCCTCTTGCCGTGGAAGGATTTTGAGCTGGGAAAGGACAAGATTAGTTCCAAATTTTTGAAAGGTCTGTTTGGTTATGTTGGTGGGCTAGAGAGTGGAAGCTGGGGGACTATGGAACAGTCTGGTGCTGAAATCTACATGAGGAAGAACGAGGTTTGAGCTACGGAAGGGGCGGTGGGGATTGAGAAATCCCTCCAAAATCTTGGTGTTAATGCTCAAATGCCGGATTTTAATGCCCTCAAGAATTTCAGAGCTGCAGAAAGGAGTCAACATGCGAAAATATATTAGCATTACTTCCCACGTGTCACATACTGTCCGTGCAAAGACATTATTGTGCTAGGTACTTTCATACGTGATTTTATTTAATTTCTCTAAGAGGTTAATCCGTTCAGTTTTCAGTGAGTGAGTTCATTGCTCAAGGGCACGGTGGTAGTGACTAAGCGAGACCCAACACCCCACACCATACGCCAAAACCCCCAACCCTTGACCAGAGTCTTTTCTTTTCCGTCTTCAGTTCCCACCTTCGGAGGCCAACTCTCTTCCCCACACCTCCCTCCATTTCCCCCCCACCCCGGCCCTTCTAGCCCAGGCCAGCCTCTCTATGGTTGCCCCCTCCCACCCCTCTACCCACACGCTGCCTCTCGTTTGCCTCCCACCCTGGCCCCTCTATCCACCGCCAACTTCTCTATGGTCCCCCTTCTCCCTAGTTCTGTACTTATCGGCTCCTCCTCTAAACTCCACAATATCGGCCATCAGCCCCCCGACCCCTCGCTCAATACCGATGCATACTGCCTCTGAGCTGCCTCTCTGGTAAGGCCGAGCAGAAACGGCTGCCAATGGCGAAGTGCTTTTAGGGAAGGCCCTGCAAAGGAGGGACCCCGCACTTCTAAGGGGTGACCCTCCGCTAAAGCGGCCCATTTCAGGCCCTTTGCGAAAATGCTCTGGCTGGAAACACGAGGCCCAGAGAGGAAGGATCCAATTTGCACTTGGGCCCACCTCTAATAAGTGGGATCCCAAAAGGATCACTGTCTATAGGAGTTTCCTGTCTCTCCTTTCATTTTTGTTCCGACGGTGTCAGAGACAAGGAAATCGGGAAATGCCCGCCTCCTTACACAGGCTGGGGAAAATGAGGCCAAGAATGGGGAAGGAACTTGCTCAAAACTAGTCAACCAGGAACCAAATGGGAATCAAGCCAGGGTCTCCTGGTTCCCAGTTCCCAGAACCTCAGTGGTTTTTCTGTTTTAAAATAGGTGACGTAGATAGTAACAGCAAGGCTCCTAAAACAGGCATGCAGGACCATCACATCCAGGTTCCAGTCTGATTGCCAACCCGATCTACAAGGATTCTCCTTAACACATAGCAAAGCAGATGTAATTCTTTCCTTCAAAAGTAGTTAAGCATAACTGCAGAGGTGGGTTCACCATTAAGCTAGTGAACCTTAAGCTTCCAAGGCTTCTCACTTGCACGAGGGTTTCCCTGGGTAGTGAGTGTTGACAATTCAAAGAGTGCTTAAGATTAGTCACTGCTGGGCTTCCCTGGTGGCGCAGTGGTTGAGAGTCCGCCTGCCGATGCAGGGGACGCGGGTTCGTGCCCCGGTCCGGGAGGATCCCACATGCCGCGGAGCGGCTGGGCCCGTGAGCTATGGCCGCTGGGCCTGTGCGTCCGGAGCCTGTGCTCCACGACGGGAGAGGCCACAACAGTGAGAGGCCCGTGTACCGCAAAAAAAAATAATAATAAAAATAAAAAAAAGATTAGTCACTGCTTAAAAAAAAACAAAAAACTTGCACCTAAATGTCCAGCGACAGATGAATGGCTAAAGAAGATGGGCCATGTATATACAATGGGATATTACTCAGCCATAAAAAAAGAATGAAATAATGCCATTTGCAGCAACATGGATGGACCTAGAGATGATCATATTAAATGAAGTAAGTCAGACAGAGAAAGACATATATCATATGACATCACTTCTATGTGGAATCTAAAATATGATACATATGAATTTATATACAAAACAGAAAAAGATCCCGCAGATATAGAAAACAAGCTTATGGTTACCAAAGGAGAAAGATGTAGGGGGAGAGGGATAAATTAGGAGCTTGGGATCAACATATACACACTACTATATATAAAATAGATAACCAACAAGGACCTACTGTATAGCACAGGGAACTCTACTCCATATTGTGTAATAACCTATAAGGGAAAAGAATCTGAAAAATATATATATATCCAAATCACTGTGCTGTACAACTGAAACTAACACAACATTGTAAATCAATTATGCTTCAACTTAAACAATTTTTTAAAGGATAAATAACATTAAAAAAAAACTTGCAACACTCTGCAACCTTAAATTCACAGGTGAAGGAATCTTGCTTAGAATTTTCCCAAACTTGACAACAATACTAAAATAACTGTGAATCTGAAATTAAAGTTTCTTAAGTTAATAGTAAAGAAATGTTTTGATCAATCACATTACAGGAAAGATCAGATAATCTTTCTATTCTATCTACAGAAAATGATATTATAATATTGTTGTCATATAAAAAGCCAATCAAAGAAAATAGAGGGAAAGCATTATAGAGCTGAGTCAGGTAGTAAACTAATTAAAATGCTATCTATATGTGCTTTTCAATTTGGGGGGTTGTGCGTGGCAACTGTCACCTTTTGAATTTCGTAATTGGTTGCAACTTATTTTCTCATGCTAAATAAATGTTCTCTTGTATACCTCTTTTTTGTATTTAAAATTTTGTATTTCTAAGCTGTACAAAGTTCACACCCTACAAAACCTGGATCTGACCCTGCTCCGACACTCAGTGTGTTCTCAATAAACACTAGTGGGACTTCCCTGGTGACACAGTGGTTAAGAATCCGCCTGCCAATGCAAGGGACATGGGTTCGAGCCCTGGTCCAGGAAGATTCCACATGCCATGGAGCACCTAAGGCCATGCGCCACAACTACTGAGCCTGCGCTCTAGAGCCCGCGAGCCACAACTACTGAAGCTCGCACGCCTAGAGCCCGTGCTCCGCAACAAGAGGAGCCACCGCAATGAAAAGCCCGTGCACTGCAACAGAGTAGCCCCCGCTGGCCACAGCAAAGATCGTGTGCAGCAACAGAGACTCAACACAGCCAAAAGAAAATCAATCAATTAATTAATTATTTTTAAAAAGAAATGCTTGTTGAATTAGTGAACACATAAACCATTTTAAAATAAATAAACACACACTAGTTATTATTGTCAGTATTATTGTAATCTGCAGACCCAATAGGAAGGCTTGAGGATGATCTACAATTTAAGGATGACTGTTGGCTTATGACTTCAGACAGCCATAATCACCATCTTCTTATTCATCCACACACTTATGTATTGATTCATTAATTCAATACACGGCTGCTGAATACCTGTATTCAGTACTGAATGCCCAGACACGAGTGTGGGTGCTGGAGACGCAGCAGGAAATTATACAGACGTGGTCTCTGCCTTCAGGGAGCTTACAGTCTGATAATAATTGTCCATGGGATTGATTTGACGTTTTCAAAAATCAGATTTAAAAAGTCGTCTAGGGCTTCCCTGGTGGCGCAGTGGTCGGGAGTCCGCCTGCCGATGCAGGGGACGCGGGTTCGATCCCTGGTCCGGGAAGATCCCACATGCCGCGGAGTAACTAAGCCCGTGCGCCACAACTACTGAGCTTATGCTCTAGAGTCCAAGAGCCACAACTACTGAGCCCATGTGCCACAACTACTGAAGCCTGCGCACCTAGAGCCCGTGCTCCGCAACAAGAGAAGCCACCGCAATGAGAAGTCTGCGCACCGCGAGGAAGAGTAGCCCCCACTCGATGCAACTAGAGAAAGCCTGCACACAGCAACGAAGACCCAATGCAGTGCTCACTTCAGCAGCACATATACTAAAATTGGAATGATACAGAGAAGATTAGTATGGCCGCTGTGCAAGGATGACACACAAATTCGTGAAGCGTTCCATATTTTTGAAAAATACAGGCAGAACGCTCTATGACATAAATCACAGCAAGATCCTTTTTGACCCACTTCCTAGAGAAATGGAAATAAAAACAAAAATATACAAATGGGACCTAATGAAACTTAAAAGCTTTTGCACAGCAAAGGAAACCATAAACAAGACGAAAAGACAACCCTCAGAATGGGAGAAAATATTTGCAAATGAAGCAACTGAAAAAGGATTAATCTCCAAAATTTACAAGCAGCTCATGCAGCTCAATATCAAAAAAACAAACAACCCAATCCAAAAATGGACAGAAGACCTAAATAGACATTTCTCCAAAGAAGATATACAGGTTGCCAACAAACACATGAAAGAATGCTCAACATCATTAATCATGAGAGAAATGCAAATCAAAACTACAATGAGATATCATCTCACACCAGTCAGAATGGCCATCATCAAAAAAATCTAGAAACAATAAATGGTGGAGAGGGTGTGGAGAAAAGGCAACCCTCTTGCACTGTTGGTGGGAATGTAAACTGATACAGCCACTATGGAGAACAGTATGGAAGTTCCTCAAAAAACTAAAACTAGAACTACCATACGACACAGCAATCCCACTACTGGGCAAATACCCTGAGAAAACCATAATTCAAAAAGAGTCATGTACCACAATGTTCACTGAAGCTCTATTTACAACAGCCAGGACATGGAAGTAACCTAAGTGTCCATCGACAGATGAATGGATAAAGAAGATGTGGCACATATATACAATGGAATATTACTCAGCCATAAAAAGAAACGAAATTGAGTTATTTGTAGTGAGGTGGATGGACCTAGAGTCTGTCATACAGAGCGAAGTAAGTCAGAAAGAGAAAAACAAATACCGTATACTAACACATATATATGGAATCTAAAAAAAAGAAAATGGTCAGAAGAACCTAGGGGTCAGACAGGAATAAAGATGCAGACCTACTAGAGAATGGACTTGAGGACATGGGGAGGGGGAAGGGTAAGCTGGGACGAAGTGAGAATGGCATGGACATATATACACTACCAAATGTAAAACAGATAGCTAGTGGGAAGCAGCCGCATAGCACAGGGAGATCAGCTCGGTGCTTTGTGACCACCTAGAGGGGTGGGATAGAGAGGGTGGGAGGGAGGGAGATGCAAGAGGGAAGAGATATGGGGATATACGTATAGTTGATTCACTTTGTTATAAAGCAGAAACTAACACACCATAGTAAAGCAATTATACTCCAATAAAGATGTTAAAAAAAAAAAAAAGACCCAACGTAGACCATAAATAAATAAATAAATAAATGTTCCTTTAAAAAAAACAGAACTTACCCAAGATTTCCCAGCTAGTAGGTGGTGGAGATACTATGATGAGCAGTTGGGTGATATCTACCAAATTGAAGATGGAAGTTGAAGATGTTCCTGTTCTTTGATCCAGCAACTCAACTCTCAGGTATATAACTTAGCGAAAACTCCCATCTGGGTTCAAGGAGATGTAAGCAAGAATTTTCATGGCAGTATCATTTGTAATAATCAAAAACTGGTTACATGCAGGTACCACCTCACACTGGTCAGAATGACCAGCGTTAAAAATCTACAAATAATAAATGCTGAAGAGGGTGTGGAGAGAAGGGGACCCTCCTACACGATTGGTGGGAATCTAAATTGGTGCAGCCACTATGGAGAACAGTATGGAGGATCCTCAAAACACTAAAAATAGAATTACCATATGATTCAGCAATCCCACTCCTGGGCATATATCCAGAGAAAACTCAAATTCGAAAAGATGCATGCACCCCTATGTTCATAGCAGCACTATTTACAATAGTCAAGACATGGAAGCCACCTAAACGTCCATTGACAGATGATGGGATTAACAAGTTGTGAGATATATATATTTCATTCTTTTTTATGGCTGAGTAGTATTCCATCACATATATATCCGTCATATATCCATCACCTATTCCATCATATATCTATGATCCAATACTATTCAGCCATAAAAGAGAATGAAATAACGCCATTTGCAGCAACATGGATGCAACTAGAGATGGTAATGTTAAGTGAAGTAAGTAAGAGAAACACAAACATTATACAGTATCGCTTACGTGAGGAATCTTAAAAATAGTACAAATGAACTTATTTACAAAACAGGAACAGACTCACAGACATAGAAAACAAACGTATGGTCACCATAGGGGAAATGTAGGGGGAGGGATAAATGGGGAGAAGGGATAAATGGGGAGTATGGGGTCGTACTATAGCAGAAGCACAGTACTATAGATAACCGGTAGCGTGCTGGGCGGTGCCACGCGTGTGTCTCTTGCTTCCACAGTGTTTGGACTGAACAGACCCAAGGGCGCCCCTTCCTCCAGACTCTGACCACCCTCCAAGCTTTTTTCCAGTCACAACCTTGGAATCACCCACTCAGCTCTCCTCGCCCTCCGGGACCAGCCAACACCATTTTCTGAGCTTAGCTCCTTACTGCCGACCAAGCATGAGCTCCCAGATTCGTCACGATTACTCCGCCAGGTGGAGGCCGCAGTCACCCACCTGGTAACGTGCATCTGCCGCTCTCCCACACCTACCTGTCTCTGCGCTTCTCTTCCGACCCGACGCAGCAGCTCGCGAGGGCCAGAGACATCGTTTCGCGAACTGGCCGAGGAGAAGCCGGACGGCCCGAGCTCACTGGAAAAGGCAAAAGCAGCGCTGTGGCCGCGCCCTCTTCCAGGACGTGCCGAAGCCGTCCCAGGAGCCGTGGGTAAAGCCCAGGACGCCGTGGAAGCCGCCCGGCTGACGGAGAAGAACCTGCGCCAGGCCCTGTGGGTCCGCAGGCCCTGGGCTCTGCCCGCGCAGACTCCACCTCTGGACTTCCTGTAGCCACTTCCTGGATGAGCAGGTGAAACTCATCAAGAAGATGGGCGACCACCTGACCAACCTCCGCAGGCTGCTCGGCCCCCAGGCTGGGCTGGGCGAGTGTCTCTTCCAAAGGCTCAGCCTCAGGCACCACTAGGAGCCCCTGGAGCCCAGCGGCCTGTGAGGAGCCCCTCTGGGGTCAGGGCTTCTGCCTGCAGCCTGTCCCTGCAGCCACTGGGCAGCTTGTTAACCGCCCTGGAGCCCTCTGCGAGCCCTGGGCCAAAGGGAAACAATAAAGCTTTCTGCAGCAAAAAAAAAAAAAAAAAAGATAACCAACAAGGACCTACTGTATAGCACAGGGTACTATATTCAGTATCTTGTAATAAATTATAACGGAAAAAAATGTTTAAAGGAATATTTCTATCCAAAAAAGAATATATATGTATATATATATGTATATCAGAATCACTTTGCTGTACACCTGAAACTAACACAATATTGTAAATCAACTATACTTCAATAAAAAGGAAAAAAATTGGAACCAACCCAATGTCCTTCAACAGGAGAATGAAAAAATGTACTATGGCATCATCACCAGTGGGCTATCACACCAGCATTGACAATGAGTGACTAGACTACAGGTATCCATGTTTACAAATATAAAAAACAATGTCGAGGGGGCAAAAAGTTAGAGAAGCTTACACTGAAATGATATCATTTATCCTAAATGTGTTAACATACACAGAACAATATCCTGTTGTATCAGATATGTAGCAAAATAGGAAGGCATGCGTGGGAATGATAAGCAGAAAATGCAAAATCTAATAACCTCAGGGGAGGGAGGGAGGAAAATGGATGGGGGGTTACACAGAGGGCTTAGACTGCTTCTGTAAAGTTGTATAGTCTTCTAAGTTTATTAGTGAGGATAGGGAGCCATTTACATGATTCCAAATAATTTTTGTATACAGAAATGGTTCAAAATAAAATTAAGAAAAGACTCCCTAGGACTTCCCTGGTGGCACAGTGGTTAAGAATCCACCTGCCAGTGCAGGGGACACATGTTCAATCCGGGAAGATCCCACATGCCGCTGAGCAACTAAGCCCACGCGCTACAAATACTGAACTCGCGTGCCACAACTACTGAGCCCACGCGCCTAAAGCCTGCGCTCCACAACGAGAGAAGCCACCACAATGAGAAACCCGCGCACTGCAACAAAGAGTAACCCCTGCTCGCCACAACTAGAGAAAGCCCACCTGCAGCAACCAAGACCCAATGCAGCCAAAATAAAAAAGAAAAAGAAGAATAAAAAAGACTCCCTAGGTTTATCAGTCAAGATACAATAGATTTCTGCTGCAGTAACAAACAACCCCAAAGCTCAGTGGCTTTAATCAAACAAATGATAATTTTAAATGCTATATATCCAAGGAAGATGAGCATCAGTTTCTGGTCACTGTAGATACATACTCTGGAATTCAGGCTGATGGAAACTTCACTTCACCCAACAGATCCCCACACACAGAACAGCCTGGATGGAAAGTGGTGAACAGCTTGCAGGCTCTTATCTTGTGCTGAAGTTGACACACATTGGTTTCACTTACAGTTCATTGGGCAAAGGGAATCACATGGCCACGTCTAACTGCAAAGGAAAATGCAATCTTAATCACGTTCCCATAAGGAGGAGAAACAGAGCATTTAGGAAGGACCTTCATGTTTAGCATCTCCTACCCTGCCCCGCCAAGAAAACAACTTAAGGTTGTTCCAAAGATCTTGCATATCTCTTTCTTATTAGGTTTTACAACCCTCTACACTTTTGTACATGAGAAAATGCAGGCACAGTCGAGAGAAGTATGTTGACCTCTCCAAGGTCACGCAGCCAGGCCATGAAATTAACAGTTGGAGGGCTAAGGCCTCAGCCCTGTCCTTGGTGCTGCCGAAAACCGCCAGTCTTTGGGCTCTTTCCTCCAAAAGAGCATTTCCCGGGACTTCCCTGGCGGTCCGGTAGTTAAGACTCCGCACTTCCACTGCAGGGGGCACGAGTTCATCCCTGGTCGGGAACTAAGATGCCGCATGCCGTTGCGCGTGGCTGAGAAAAAAGGCGTTTCCCAAACGTCACACCACCTAAGGTCTTTTGCAAATAAATCCCAGTATCACCAGTGTTGCTGTTTGCTGAGTATCTTTCTGCAAACGGACTTTAAACACCTTACATGCATAAACTTTGCCTCACTGGGTTATCACAAGCCATGCAGAGGAGGTGACCACAAAAACGTGTAACATGAAAGGAGAACAAAGGTTATTCAATTCTGGTCAGTGTCAACTGACTGCCAGAGCTTACTCATATAGATTAAAAAGAGAAATTCGAATTAGTTCGCAGCCACCCAGTAACCCACGCAAGCTGTCTCCTGCGGGAAGTGACAGGCAATTAGGAAGAAATTCATCACTTTCTCCCCGGGGAGGGGGAGACCCGGCTCCTGGGAAGCCCCGGCCCGTCCTCCAGTGCGCCTGCGCCGAGGCGCTGACGCCAACCCAGGCCACGCCCCCTCCCGGAGCGACCGCGGGCCTCGGGGGCGGGGCCTGGGCACAAGATGGCCGCTGCGCGCCCGGAGCCCCGGAGTCCGAGCTCAGCGGCCCCGGAGCCGAGATCCCCGGAGCCTCCGGACCTGGTGCGGGCGAGGAAGGGGCCTGGGCGGGGAGCTCGAGGCGGGAGGAGGGCGCAGGGGTGGGCGGGGCCAGGGCGGGGCTTAGGGCTGGGCGGGGAAGGTATTTAGCGCTCCGGCCCTGGGGGCGGTGCTTCTCGGGGTGGGCGAGGGGTGGGGCTTAGCACGGAGCCTATGAGGGTGGAGGGGCGGGGCCTGGGTGGGGGTGGGGCCTGAGGAGGGGGGTTGGGCGGAACATCTGAGCTGGTGATAGGTCCAGAGAGAGGAGTCCCAGGGATGAAGTTTGTCTAATTAGGGGGCGGAGCCTTCAGAGGGCGGGGCCTCAGAAATTCTAAGGTGGAAGGTTGGGAAGGTGACCCTGAAAGACAAAGGTGTGGGGTTATGGTTGGGGCATGCACGTTGGGGTGGGGGGATGATTCTGCAAGGGTCTGAGTGATGCGTCCTGATGCCCAGGGGAGGATTTGGGGGGAGAAATGACTGCTCCAGGTGACCTTGGAACCCCACTCAGGATGGGAGAGTATCTGAGGACAACCATTCATTCAACAGACATTTACTCAGCTCCTACTTGGGCTAGACAGATGGAGAGGTGAATGAGACACATAAGCTGTATTCTTTTGCAGCTTGCAGTTGGGTAGGGAAGAGAGACAATAGACGAGACTTATTGTGTTACGTTCTATAAAAAAGAGTGAGCTGACAGAGTTGGGGGGTAGGGAAACTAAATTTAGAAGAGAGAAGTCAGCTGTGTGCTGGCTTATATTTACACTAGGGTCAGAGAGATAAGCGGGAGCCAGATCATGATGGATAGTAGATGGCGTTTTGGGATTTTAAGAGCAGTTGGAATCATGGGAGGGTTTTGAGTGGGAAAATGACTGCCGTCTGATTTCCGTTTTCAAAAGGTCATTCGGGCTGCTTTGGGGAGGTGGGTTATAAGGGAGCAGGTGTAGGAACAGAGTCATTCAGAGGGTCAGGGGACTTGGCAAGAAATGATTGGCTTAATTGTAAGTGGGGTGGAGGAGAGAAATGGCTGGATCTGTGATGTATTTTGGACAGGAGGGGAAGTCTTGGTGGTCATACGGCAGAATCTCAGAGGAAGGAGAGCCGAATCTAGAAATTAAGGGGCTCAGTATGTTACAGAGTGTGTTTTAGTAAGTGTGTTTAATAAGGCGTGTTGGGGAGGCCTTGAGGCAGATTCCACAGGCTCCTTGTTTCTTCCCCCTCCCACCCCCGCTTCACCCAGGTCCTGGTGCCTGATGATAGCCGCCCGGCCACCCCCCCAAGTGACCTCATCGAGATCCAGGTGGTGAAGGTGACGGACACCACGCTGGTACCTGAGCCCCCGGAGCCAGGTTCTCTCCACTGTGCCTTGTGCCCGGCTGTCTTCCGGCTGGTCTCCGAGCTGCTGTTCCACGAACACGGCCACCTGGCGGGGGCTGAGGGTGGTGGGCAGGGTGGGGACCCAAGCCGGTGTCATGTGTGTGGCCACAGCTGTCCAGGCCCCGCCAGCCTCCGTGCCCACTACAGCCTGCACACGGGAGAGCGGCCCTACCGCTGCCCGCTCTGCCCCCGGGCCTTCAAGGCCCTGGCACCTCTGCTGCGGCACCAGCACCGACACGGGGTGGAGCCGGGGACCTCTCAAAGGCCTCCGGAGGCGGCGGCGGCTCAAGAACAGCGGCCCGGGGTGCCCCAGGAGAGGTCGGAGGTGGTGATGGCTGCGGCGGCCGCAGGCGCGGCGGTGGGGAAGCCTTTCGCCTGCAGGTTCTGCGCCAAGCCGTTCCGCCGCTCCTCAGACATGCGAGACCACGAGCGGGTGCACACGGGCGAGCGGCCCTATCACTGCGGCGTGTGCGGCAAGGGCTTCACCCAGTCCTCGGTGCTCAGCGGCCACGCCCGCATCCACACTGGAGAACGCCCCTTCCGCTGCACCCTCTGCGATCGCACTTTCAACAACTCCTCCAACTTCCGAAAGCATCAGCGCACCCACTTCCACGGGCCGGGACCGGGGTTGGGAGACTCTGGAAGCCAGCTGGCATCGGGGGCCGACGGGTCAGGGAGTGGGTGTGAGGCAGGAAACACTCTGGAAGAGGGACGTGGGGAGACCGCCAAAGTGAAGGTGGAGATCGACCAGTAGTCTGAGAGAGCAGGAACGTGGGAGGTAGGCGGCAGGTTGCAGGGGAGGGGTGGGTGGGAAACGGAGGCGGGGGAGGAAGGGGAGAGGCTGGGGGAGAGGTGACGTAAGAGCCCACAGAGATGGCCATGAGCGGCCAGGGTGGGCGAGCAGAGGGAGAAGCGGGCTCAGGACGCTCACGAGCCACACGGCACCCCCGTGAGATTCAGAGGAAGGCACAGAGGCAGCCCTGTGGATGCCCAGCAAAACGCAAGGAACACGGGCTCCATTTCATTGCCCCATTTGCCCCCCTGATGGGCTGTCCTCGCGCAAGACACAGCTTGCGGCAGCAGAGCTGAGCACTGCAGAGGGGGGACCAGGATGGAACCTTTTGCCTACCTCACTGCATTGCACTGACCATGGGATGCCTACCCGTCCTCAGGCAGAAGACGCCCACCGGGTCCTCCATTAAGAGACTGGGACCCCATCACCTCAAAGCCAGAGGGTCCCCAAGTCATAGCCAAGAGCGCTCAGGTCACAAGGATGGAAGCCTGACCGTAAGAATTTTGACTGCAGGAGCTGCTAGCCCTGCTCCTATGTGGTCCCTCCCTAAGCCACCCAGACTCCTCTTCCAAGGCAACTGAAAACCCAGACCATGAACAGTCACCTAACATCCCCCTCCTAAAGCTTCAGGCTCAGAGCCCATGGTCCCCCAGGTCTACAAAGTAGCCTCAAGTTTCTCTAACTACCTTCACTCCCAATTTGAAGCAAACGGCTTACAGCCTGGTCCCAAGCTATGCCAAGGAATGGTTGGTGGGTGGCAGTGTGGTGGCCTGGCTGGTGTCTGGCGGCTGGGGAACAGGAGTTGGGTCACTGGGGGGTTGGGCAGAGGAGGAGCTGCAGGTGGGAAGCCTCCAGTTCTGTTCCCATTAAAGGACTTTATGAAGGGTTTTCTCTATGTTGGTCTTGTGTTCCAGGGCTGGGGGTACAAGGGCCACTGTGGTCCTGGCCCCAGCAGTGAGTTGCAACTCTCTCCAAACCTCTGTTTCCTCATCTTCAGAATGGGGTAGACAGCGTCTGGCTATTCAAAGAAGCTATGTCGTTCAGCTATGGGATTGGGGGTCAGGGAAGTTTGGCAAAACGAAGGGACTCCCGTGTCAGGATACTAAAGGTGGGAGAGCCCTGGATTTGCACCCCTTCCTGTTCACCCAACACCCCCATAAGTTGTCCCACAGACAACTCATAAGGGGAACAGAATTCAGTTTTTACCAAGGAAACGCCCATGTCTCCCATCACTGGCATCACCACCCAAGCTAGAAGCCTTGGCAGGTTCCTTGAGTCTTTTTCCTCCTTCATCCATTTGTCTGACTCCCTATCAATTTCCTGCTGTTCAGCCAAATATCTTTGGAATCTGAACGCTTCTTTTCATCATCACTACTCTTG
Source organism: Phocoena sinus (assembly GCF_008692025.1). Taxonomy (NCBI): domain Eukaryota; kingdom Metazoa; phylum Chordata; class Mammalia; order Artiodactyla; family Phocoenidae; genus Phocoena; species Phocoena sinus. The sequence continues at coordinate 2,835,575 of NC_045781.1, forward strand.
TAGACCAAGCCGACAGTGGTCTCACACGTCCACGCCCTGCTCGCTTCATTCTCCATACTGTGGCCACGCGGATCCATCCTTCCAAAACTCAGACCCCAACCTTGTCACCAACCCACAGCTCCTTGTGGCCGTGAGAAGGGATTCCAGACGTGAGTGCCTACAGGAACTGTGGTGGCAATGTAACTAAGTGAGGAAGGTAGCCGGCTTTGAGGGGAAACACCAGGACCAGCGAGGTGAGATAGGACCACTGACACTCGGGCTCAGCGTTGGGATTTGACAGTGCCGGGGAAATGGCAGCAAACTGGAGGATATATGCCACGTCCAAAGGGAGCAACGGCTACTTGACCCCGGGAGGATGCAGACTGTGTTGCTAGATCTTCCAAATTTTTCAGAAGTCCCATTAGTTCGTATTATGTAAAATCTCTTGATTTTCAAATGTTGGCAGATAACTCAGCCTTTTTTTTTTTTTTTATGTATGGGCTAAACCAAATGTGTCAGTGTCTTATATCCAGCAGCTACCAGCTGCCAGCCCCGGGCCTACGAGATCACCCAAGCCCCGCTATTGGGAATTCATGGCCCTTCAGTATCCAGCCTCCTACCGCCAGCCTCTCAAACCGTACCAATCTATCTGAAACTCTCTGGAAGAGCTGGGTTGAGTTAGACACACAAAACCCTCCACCTGGAATTCTTTGCCCACTTTACCTGGCAAGCTCCTGTGGCTCTGTCGTCCTTCGGGCATCTTCCTCCTCCTCCTGCAGGAAGCTTGGTTAGTCCCCTAGTCTGATAAAGTGACTCTTCCATGCTCTCAGCCCCCGGTGAAACTTCCATGTCCTTTATATTATGGTGGTCCACATCCATGTGACTTTTGAGCCCTGGTACGAGGTCTGTCGCCTGCTGGATCTCCAGCCTTAGAGCATGGTGGCCACACTGCCGCCCTCTCGTGGGTCAAACCGGACTCACCTAGGCAGTGCCCGCTGAGCCGGCTTTGTCTTCAGGTTTCAGTATTGAGGGACCCCGGACTGTAGTCCCAGTGCTACCACGAACTTCTTAGGGATCTTTGGGGCCTCTTTCTTCTCTACGAGCTCAGCACCCTCTTCCAACAAGGATAACTAAATGAACCTTGCAGGTCATATGTTTCACTGTTCCAAGAACCACAATGAGGGCTGTGAAAGGGCTTTTGAAGCTCGCCTAAGTCACCCTGGAGGGAGAGGTTACTACGAGCGAGGTGTATAATAAACACGCATCTCCACAAGGCTGGAACACAGTAATGGTTGACCGGTTCTTTTCCATCTCACTCGAGGGCAAGGAACACGTCCAATTCATGTTTCCCCAGAGTCCATCGAAGGACCCGGCAGACAGGGGCCTTGGGGAAATGTTGGCTGAGTGAACAAATGCCAAAAGCTTCTTGAAGGGGAAGGAGTATAGGCACATCGTCAGTTCCCGAAAGCAGCGACTTACCTGCTTTGTTCATCTCCCATTTGCCCGACTGGAAGCCTAGAGCCTGGATATGGTGAACCCTTGGTAACTACCAGCTGAAGGAGGAAAAGCAGAGAGAGCGAGGGTGAGGCAGGAGGTGTCAGGAAATCAAAATCCCAGGGAACAAAACTTCTCAACCTTCGGTTTGTCAGTGCTTAATCCCCTCCCCCTGGGAGGCAAGAAAGGACTCCAGCGGCCCTGTTGATAAGATTTATTATTCTCCGCTCTGTACAAGCCGCGTCTGCCACCCGCCCCCCACCCCCACAAACCAAGAGCGCCCAGTCCCCCCTGTGCCCTCCCAAACTGCTTGTACTCCACTGTCCCGCCAGATTCCAAAGGAAGGGGGAGGGGCGGTTCAGGCCCATCTCCACCAAGCTGATTGGGGGACTGAACAGCTGCTGGGGCAGGGCACTGATGAGGGTTACAAAACGGGGTTGGACGGAGGATCAAGTTCAGCGTCTGATAGGAGGAGAAGGGGGCCAGAGAGGTCCAGATGGGAGTGGTTCAGTCTTGAGTTTGCATGACATGGGCCTTGAAGGAGGCTAGTCTGTCTGAAGTTCTGAAGGATGGATGGGACAAAGAGAGGAGGGGAAGGAGTCTGATCAGCCTCCCGAAGGGGCGAGTCCGGAAAAGGACACCTGATTGGAGCGGCAGATGGGAAGCACCCCCCCCCACCCCGCGCGCCCTGGTCAGGCATCCTTCCCGGGCAAGGTGCCCGTCCCTGCTCCAGGCCCCCCGAGGCCCTCGGCCTTGTGGGCCAGGCGGTGTTTCTTGAGGCCATAGGTGTTGGCGAAACCCTCACCGCAGGAGGAGCAGCGGAAGGGCCGGCCGCCCTGGTGAGCCGCCAGGTGCTTACGGAAGTAGCCAGGATCCTTGAAGGCCTTGAGGCAGGCGGGACAGCGGAGCTCGGGCCGCGGCGGCTCGTGCGCGCGCTGGTGGCGCAGCACGGAGCTCAGGTAGAAGAAGCCCTTGCCGCAGTGCTCGCAGCGGTAGGCGCGCTCGCCCAGGTGCAGCCGCTGGTGCTCCAGCAGGTTGGAGCGGTAGCGGAAGGTCTTGCCGCAGGCGCCGCAGCGCTGGGGCCGGGCCACCGCGTGCAGCCGCCGATGCTCCGCCAGGCTGGACGACTGCGCGAAGCGCTTGGCGCACACGCCGCACTTGAAGGCCCGCTCGCCCGTGTGCACCACGCGGTGCTGCCGCAGGTACCAGGAGCGCAGGAAGCCTCGGCCACACACGCCGCACCGGTAGGGCCGTTGCTCCGTGTGGCAGCGCTGGTGGCGCATCAGCAGGGCCGCCTCCCAGAAGCGCTTGCCGCACACCGGGCAGCGGAAGCCCCGCTTCTGCCGGTGGCTGCGGCGATGCAGGAGCAGGTCGTAGGCACCCGCGAAGCTCTGGCCGCAGAGGCCGCAGCCCAGGGTCCGCCGCACCAGGTGCACGTACTTGTGAGTCACGAGGCCCAGGAAGTGCTTGAAGCTCTGGCCGCACGTGGCACAACTGAAGCGCTCGGGGCCCGCGCCAGCAGCCCCGCCGCCCCCGGCCACCGCCGCCCCACTCGCATCGTCACCCCCAGACACCCCTGCCAGCGCCGCCACGGCCGCCCCCACCTCCCCGGCCAGCCCGTTGTCCAGCACGTTGGCCGCATCGGTGCCGCTGGAGCCATCCGAGGGCTGGGGGCCGCCGGGCGCGGGCGGGAGCAGGCGCTCGGGAGCAGCCTGGTGGACCAGCTTGTGCCACATAAGGTTCTCAATGAAGCCGAACGTCTTGCCGCAGGCGTCGCAGCCGTACGGCTTCTCCGCCATGTGCGCCTCCTTGTGGCTCATGACGTGGAAGAGGTCCGGGAAGTGCTCGCCGCAGTCCGAGCAGGCATAGCTCAGTCCATCGGCGGCGCCCCCGGACGTGGCCGAAGCGCCCGGGCCACAGGACCCCGTCGCGCCCTGGCTGGCGGGGAGGCCAGCGGCCCCGGCCAGGGCGCAGGGCAGCTGGAGCCGGTGCACCTGGCGGTGGCGGGTGAGGCTCTGCGGGTATCCGAAGACCTTGCCGCACAGCTCGCACTTGTAGGGCCGCTCGCGGGTGTGCACCACGTGGTGCTTGCTCAAGTGGAAGGACTCGCGGAAGCGCTTCCCGCACACCGGGCACTGGTGTGGCTTCTCGCCCGTGTGGATGCGCTCGTGGCGCTTCAGCGTCTCGCGGCGCCCGAAGCCGCGCCCGCAGATGCCGCAGCAGAACGTCTTGCCGGGGACGCTGGCGCCCGAGGCTCCAGCCCCGCTGGTACCGGCCCCGCCGAGCAGCAGCGGGTGAGCGCCCAGGAGCGGGACGGGCACGGCGCCGTACACCACCGCCGCCGCGGCCGCCGCCGCCTTCTCGCTGTCTGTGGCCGGGGGGTCGGCGGGTAGGAGGTAGGGTCCCGAGGGGAAGGTGGGCGGGGGCTGCGGGACAGAGGCCGTCGCGTCTTTGGGCGCGTCGGGGGCCGCGGGCGGGGCGTGGGCAGCCTTGTGCCGCAGCAGGCTCTGGGGCGCCGAGTAGGACTTGCCGCACAGGTCGCAGGGGTACACGGGCCTCGGCCCCGCCGCGCCCGCGCCCGCGTGGGCCGCCTGGTGCTTGAGCAGGTAAGCAGCGTCGCGGAAGGCCTTCCCGCAGATGCCGCAGGGCAGGCGCAGCAGGTCGGCGGAGTGCGTCTTCACGTGCCGCTTGAGGCTCTCCCTGCGGTTGAAGCTCTTGCTGCACACGGAGCACGAGAAGGGCTTCTCGCCCGTGTGGATGATCTGGTGCTGGTGCAGGTGGCTGGGCTTCTTGAACACCTTCCAGCAGAGCGTGCAGGCGAACGGGCCGTCGCCGCCCCCTGTCGCCGCCGCCGCCGCCGCCGCCGGAGGGGGTACCCCCAGACCCGCAGGGGCGGCGGGGGTCGCGTTGCCGTCGGCGGGGGCGGCGGGCGTGGCCGGGGGGCCGGAGGACGCCGAGGTGGGGGCGGCGGCGGCGGCGGGCGCGGGCAGGCCCAGCGGTGGGAGCGGGGCGCCTGGCTGCTGCGGGCCCCCCGCGGCCGGCGGCACGTCCTTGTGGCAGCGACGGTGGCGGATGAGGCTGGAGACGTGGTTGTAGGTGCGGCCGCAGACGCCGCACTCGTACGGCCTCTCCCCCGAGTGCACCAGCATGTGCTGGACCAGGTGCGAGGACTGCTTGAAGGACTTCTGGCACACGCCGCAGGGGAAGCGCCGCTCCATCAGGTACTTCAGCCTCCGGAAGTAGCCCTTGTCGTCCTTGGCTGGATCGCAGGCCGCCCCCGCGGTGGGGCCCGGCGGCGTCTGCGAGGGCGCGGGGAGCGGCCCGGGCGTCCCCGTGGGGGCAGCTAGCCCCGGCGTCGCCCCCGGCCCGGTTGCCGGCCCTCCGCGCTTCAGGTTCCCGAACAGGTGCTGGTGTCCCGAGAGGTCGACGATGCCCCACTGCGGGGCCGGGAAGGCGGCATCGAAGAGCGGAGGAGGGGGCGCCCCGAAGGCGGGCGGCAGGGGCGGGTCGGGCTTCTTGGCTTGGGAGGACGACGACGAAGAGGACGACGAGGACGACGAGGATGAGGAGGGCACCTCGGCCTTGGGTTTGAAGGTGGACTGGGGCGGGTAGTCGTACTGCGGGGGTGGCGGCTGGGGCGGCGGCTGGGGCGGGGGCCCGGGGGCGCAGGGCAGCGCCGCCACTGCCTTGGCGTGCTCCCCGTACAGTTCCATGGGCTCAAAGCGCTGGTGGTTGAGGAACTCCAGGAAGTCGAAGGGGTAGCTCTGGAAGTGAACCCCGTCCTCGCCCCCTAGGCCGCTGCTGCCGCCGCCCCCGGCGCCGCTGCCCGCTGCGTTGGCCTCCATCCTGGGCGGGTGGGAGATGGGGGACCCTGCAGAGAGGAGGACGGGGCTGAGGAGGCAGGGCCTCGCGCGGGGTCCCCCAGCTGCGGGCACTGGAAGACGCACACCCACCGGCTCGAGATCCGCTCCCTCCTCGTCCGGCCTTGCTCACCCGTCCCTCTGTCCTTCCACCCCACAGGCCAGCCTTCCTCTTGGCTCCGCTGGCCCCACTGACCTCTCCCCCTTGGCCTGTCCCCTTTCTGAGTCTTCTTCGCTCCTCGTCTCCCTGCTGTTTCTCGGATGCCTTCTCTCTCTCCCCTTTTTTCTAGGCTTCTCACACATCTCTATCCACCCTGCAGACCCTGCAGGCCCCCGACTTCCTCTCCTCAGATTCTAATTCTTCCAGCATCCCTGGCTTCTGCTCTCTCTCCCTTGTGCACACTCTCTCAGGCCTCCACTCTGGGTCTGCCCAGGCCCTCTGCTCTGTAGCCCCCTCACCCCCAACACACACACACTATCCCCAGCCCCCTGCTCTCAATCCCCTCAGGTTTTGCCTTTGTCAAATGATAAGTTTCCATCAGAGCGGTTAAGAGGGTGGCCTCTGGAGCCAGAATGCCAGATCTGAATCTAAGCCCTGCCATTCTCTAGCTGTGTGACCAAGGACAAGTTCCTCTCTGTGCCTGGATTTCCTCATCTACAAATGAAGGTGACAGAGCACATCCCTACCTCACAGGGCTGCTGTGAGGACCCAGCAAGCTATGTGTGTCGGTGGATGCTTCCCGGCACACTGGACGGGACTCTAGTTATCCCTCCCACTGCTAGTAGCACAAAGAGGAAATCAGGACACATGAGGACAGCTGGGATGAAGGCAGTGTGGGGAGGGGGCATTCTTTTACTCTTCTTACTGGGTAGGAAGAGACTCTGCTTGCCTGGCGGAACAACTTACAGCAGTGCAGCTGGGCAGCCTGACAGCAGGAAACACGTGGGCCCCGGCCCTGGGTTCAAGTCCCGTCTCCTTCCTGACCCACACCCTCTCCACTTCTACAAGGGGGCGGTGACCCCCAGAAGGCAGGGGGGCTTCAGGGGGCTGAAATAGGAGGTAAGGAAACACAGCCATTGGCAGAGCTCATTCAGCCCCTGGAGCTATCTGTACCTTCAGTGACATCGCACACCTAGGAGGAGCCTGATGGCAGATGCTCCGGGAGTGTGGGTTCCTGTCCTTGCCCCTGGGGGTGCGGGGTTCCTGCCCCGTCCGGGATGGCAGTTACTCTCTGGGCACCTCCTTTACAGGACTTCCCACTTGCAGGCTGCAGCTGTCCATGCCTGCCTGCCCACCCCCCAACCTCGTCTCCTGCAACTGATCTGAGCCTCAGACCCGCCAGGGACTTCGGGCAACGCCTCCACTAAGCGGGTGGAAGGCCAGTGGGAGAAGGGCCCGCAAGGTCTGCCATGGTTCTTGGCCGCCATCCCCCTTCGCTGGCTCTGCGCCCAGCCCACCACAGGGGGCAGTGGGGGCTACCAACGCCAGGGCCCATCAACCCCCATCCATCTGGCTGACTGTCTCCCCAGACAGGTGAAAGGTGAGTGTCTCTTCCACACCTGCCCGGAGGTCAGTATTTTTAGCCTCCAGCTCTGGGTGTCCCTGGATGAGACTCAACATCCTATGGCCTTCACACTCCCCTAGTTAAGCTGACCTCCGGAAGAAGCAGAGGAGTGCCTGGGTGCTTGTGGAAGCCTGTGGGCAGAACCTGAGTCTGGGAGACGGTGCTGGGCTGGGCTGGGGGACAGGGAGAAAGTACATGGAGGAAGGGTGCAGGGAGTAGGGGAGCAGTTAGGGTGCTACGGTGGGGGCATGGGAGGAGGGGGTCCCAGGAAGGAAGCCCCGCCCTGGCTCGCCTCCATCAGAGCACATGTTAACAGCTAGCTCTGCCGGGGCATTTCCCACAGGCCAGCACCCTTCCAAGCAGGTCACGCACACTAACTCACTGAATCCCCAGCACAGTCCTGTGAGACTGACACGGCGACTCTTGTTATCCCCATTTGACAAAACAGAGGCACAGAGAGGGCAAGTGACTTGGCCAAGGTCACAGAGCAAGTTTGTGGCTGGACCCCACCACTACCACCACCACCACCACACACACACACAGGACTGTTCCCTGAGGAGGACGAAGGGGAGGGTGGAACCATGGGGACAGGAGCCTTATTTGTGGGTGCTCTCTGCATTATGAGGGGCATTCACAGAAGGGGCCACGTGGCTGGGGGAGGTATTTACCATCCTGAACAGATGGAGAAGTGATGTGGTGAGGCCGTTCCCTCTTGCCTGGAACATTCTTCCCCAGACCTCAAGGCTCCCTCCCGTGCCTCCTTCAGGTCTCTGCTCGGATGTTATCTCCAAGAGAGGGAAGACCTCTAACCCCACCACTCACCAGCCCCTCATCCTGACGCATTTGTTTCACCACAGTCATTGCCACCAACTTATTGCGTATATTTCCTTTGCTGTGTATTTACTGTCTGGCCTCCTCACCTAAGACAGTGAAGACTTGGCCTGTCTTTTTCACCACTGGGCCCCTAGCACCTAGCACAGCACCTGGCACAGTGTGGGTACTTGATAAATATTTGTTGAAATGTGGGAATTAAACAGCGCCCTCCCAAATCACCAGGGGGTCTACAATGAAATCACAAGGAAAATTAGATGAACAAGAAATGGAAAAGCAAAATACCAAAACAGGCGATGCAGCTAAAGCTGTGCTCAGAGATAAATTTATAGCTGTAGATGTCTACTGATACGTATTTGTTGAATGAATGACGGGATGAGACTATGCTGGCCAGAACTACCTGAGGGAGGAAGGGGGACATTTAGTGGAGATGGAGCTGATACTGGCAGGGCGTTCCCAGGAGAATGAATTCCGGTGGAAGTGAGGTTACGAAGAGGGCCCCAAGGGCAGGTGGGCAGATGCTGAAGGACTGCTGCTGGGAGAGGCACAGTGGGTGTTCCTGGGGGACACAACTGCTCAGGCTCACAACTATTTCCAATGGTAAATGAGAGACATTTCCTTTCTCAGGGGACCCAAGCCTCAAACTGCTATCTTTCTAAGGGAAGATGTGCCATGGATTTCATGCACAGAGTGGTGTGATGGGGGGAACCCCTCCCAAGGGGCCGGAGTCCCACAGCAACCGCAATCACAATCATGACAACTCGTGTTTATTGTTTGACCAGTTTCACACGTACCATCACCTTGATGCCTCATAATAGTGCTGTACCATGTTGGACCCATTTTATACGTAGGGAAACTGAGGAGAAGTGGGGGTCATTTCCCTAAGGTCATGTAGCCAGTGGAGGGGAAAGCAAGTATTAGATTCCAGGTCTCTCTGATGCCAGGACCTGTGGGCCATTCTGGTACAACAAAGCTGCCTTGTGATGAAACTCTAGTCTGTAATAACAATAGTAGTAACACGTAACACTGAACCAAGTGCTTTTTACATGTCCAGTACCCTCCTAAATTCTTTACATGTGTCGACTCAATGCATCTTCCCAATAACCCTAGAAGACGGTTAGGATTATTAACCCCATTTTACAGAGGAAGAGACTGAAGGCCAGAGAGGTCAATTAATCTCCTAAAGTCATACCACTAACAAGTGGCAAGGCCATGAGTTGAAGGCAAGCAGTGGGGTTCCAGAGTACGCGCTGTTACCCCTACAACATCCTGTCTTTCCTTTTTTTTTTTTTGGACGCACTGCATGGCTTGTGGGATCTTAGCTCCAACCAGGGATCGAACCCGGGCCCACAGCAGTGGAGTCCTAACCACTGGACCGCCAGGGAATTCCCATGCTGTCTTCGCGTATTTCTCTCTTCAAAATAAAGGAAAGCCCTCTCTCCACCTTATACTGGAAAGATACTTTGCCCCATCCACTTCCCTGGCACTCAGCCCCAGGACTAGCCGCTGGCATTTACTGAATGCTAACCAGCACCGCACTAGGTGTCTTATGTGGCTTGTCTCAAGCAGACCTCACAACAGACTCATCTGATAAGCATTACTACTGTTCACATTTAGTAGACAGGAGGACTAAGGCCAAACCATGTCACTGTCACTCCTCCACTCAAAACCTTCAGTGACACCATCTTAAAGCGCGTCAGAGATGACCTCCACAGCTCCAGCAGCTTCCTGGCTGCTCCACCAACGTGCCAGCTCTATTCCTGCCCCAGGGCCTTTGCACTGGCTGTTGCTTCTGCCTGGAAGGCTCTCACTCCCCCACCTCCTCCACGTCTTTGCTCAGATGCTGTCTTCTCAGTGAGGTGCTCCAAGACCACTGTAACCTGTCACTCAAACCAACATTCCTGCTCACCCCAGCCTCCTTCCTTTCTCTCCTGTCCTGTCAGCATCATCTGACAAACCATATGGTCTGTGTCTGTCTTCTTGCTGTTGGGCTCCCACTCTAGGAGGCGGGGTCCAAGCAGTCAAGATTTTGTACCTGTTTTGTTCACTGCTCTATCCCCAGGACCTAGAACAGGGCCTGTCTCAAGTATTTGTTAAATAAGTGAATGAATGAAGCCTGGGAAATAGGGAATAGTTTGCTCAGAGATACGACGGCTGGTGGGATCCAGGGCTCATCCTTGTAACCATTTCACTCTCGGGGGAGGGGAGCAGTAAGGCAGCCCCCTGGTGGGCCACAGCTGTCCAAGAGAGGAGTTTACACACAGGTGTAACTTTCTGGTGTGTGGCTTTCTGGGGGGGGTGACAAGAGGATCACAGGAATCTCTTGAAAGAGGCCTTCCTGCCACGCCCTCTGACACCACAGCCCCTGTAACTCTATGCCCTTATCCTACTGTATTTTCTTCACACAAACATTTGTAGTTTGCTTTTTAATTTTGTGCCCCATGAACTGGCATATACACTCCACCAAGACAGGGGATTTTGTCTGTTTTGTTCTCTGCTGCATCCCCAGTGTGTATAGGTGTTCATTAAACAGTTGTTGAATAAAAGAAAGAATGAACAAATGTAGAACATTCTGGGCTCTGTAGAGCTGACAAAGGCCAGGTGAGTGATCACAATGCCCTCACTTCTAAGGCCCTATGAGATCAAACCTTCTCTCCCCTCGTTCTTCCCTTCAATTCCTCTGCTCCAACCTCACTGGCCTCCCCTGCCGCCCCTCTGATCATCACGATCACGGCCACCTCAGGGCCTTTGCACGTGCTCTTCCTCTGCCTGGATGCCTGGAACAGTTCACCCACATCTTTACATGGCGAAGTTGCCTCTGCTAATTCAGGTTTCACCTCTGAAGTGAAACTTCAGTGAATAAGTGAATAAGACTCAGAAAACCCAGAAAACAGCATTGGTCTTGTTTGTTTGCTTGCTTTTGATCTGTCTCCTCAACTAGACTGTAAAGACCCACAAAACAAAGACTGTGTGTGTCTCTCTCTTTCATGGATGTACGTCCTAGACCTAGAACAGTGTATATTCATTCTGTAAAGAGCGAATGAATGAATGTCTAGGGAAAAAAGTCATGCCCTAGTGGAGCTGGGAGTCTTCCTCAGGGAGTCCAGGAGAAGGGAGTGAGAAGTGGAAGGTCAGGATGAGAGCTGCCAGGGGCAGGGGAAGACAGCATCCTGAGAGGTAAAGCCTCACGTAGGGCACTGCTCTGTGGGAGCACGGCAGACAGGAGCTGACCCGGAGGAGGGTGGGGTGAGAGTGTTTCATGGGAGCCTGGGGCTAAACTGGCAGCCATTTCTACCTAAAGGGGGAGAGGATGTGGGTGTGAGAGCACAACTCTAGACGGAGCTGTTTATGGGGGGGGGGCGGGTGAGGGGTGTCGGTGATTGAAAGGATTATTCTCAAGGGGAATTATTGGGGGGGGGGGGGAATTGGAGAATGAAAGAAGGCATTCTTGGCCACTGACCAGAATGCAAAGTATTTTTACACTAATGAAGGGGGCGTTTTGGGGGGGGCGCTGGTTAGGAGCTTTGGGGGCTGTTGTGTGTAGACAGAAATAATGGGAGACAGATCTGCTGTAAAGCACAAATGCCACACTCTTTGGAGGCAACCTACAGGGGATACTAAAGGGAGGGTTCACGGGCAGCTGCCCTGCATGGGGACGGGCAATGCCGGTGGCATTTTGGGGGCTGTACTGGAGGAAGCAATGACGGGGTGGGGGGGTATGTAGAAGAGATCCTATGAGAAAGCCTCAGTGGGGGGGCCCTGGCAGCAGTTGGGGGCATCGCCACGAATGAGGGCGCTCTGGCAGCTGTCCTACATGGGGGCATTAATGGGGAGATATCTGGAGTAGCCTTTTGGGGGAGCAGTCACTGGGGGGCCCCTGGCGCGGGCTCGGCGGGAGAAGCACTGATGGGAACGTTCTGGGGACCAGGGCGGGCCAGGGCGGGGCCCCCCGCCCACGTTGCCCCCGGGACCCCGGGCCACGAGCCCCGTCACTCACCGGCGCCGGGGTCTCCGCCGGGAGGAAGCCGAGGAGGCGGAGGAGGCGCCGCCGCTCCGGGGAGACCCGAGGGCCCGACCGGAAGTGCCGCCCCCTCCCCCTCCCCGGCAGCCCCGCGCCGCCCGCCTGCCCGTCCGCCCGGAAGCGGAAATCGCGCCCGTCTCCGCGGCGCCGGCGTGGAGCAGCGGAAAAAGGAGGCGGCGGCGGCGACCGGGAAGGGGAAGTGCGCCTGCGCGTTGGCACGGGACAGCGGGCGGGGGAAGACCCGGCCGCTTCCTGTGGGCGAGCTGAGCATAGTGCGCCTGCGTCCTGTGCGCCCGCCTCTTCTTAGGACACCGCCCACATCCTCCGGACATCCGGTTAAGCCACGCCCCTCATGTAAATTTCACATTTAAGCCCCGCCCTGGTCCCCGAATCACGCCTATTTCAGATGTTAATTATCATAATCCCCACCCGTCGTCTCAGAATCCGTCCTCCTCGACCCAGCCCCGTAAAGTTTACCCTGTTCTTCCCCGCCTCCAATCCCCTAATCTCTAGAACTCCAGCTCTCCCTCATAAGCCCCTCCTCTCAGAGCTCCTTAGGCAGAACCGCGCCCCTGCGTCTAAGCCCCGCCCCTTCCGTCCATAGCATTTAAGTCCCACCTTTCTCATGACTTTCACGCTAAATTAATTCTGCCTCGAACTTCCAAAGCGTTCTCTGAAGTCAGTGGGTCTCAAAGTATGGTTTGGAGACCAGCAGTATTGGCATCACCAGGGAATTTGTTAGAAAAGTAAATTCTCAGATCCCCCTGCCTCTGACTTCCTGAATCAGAGACCCTGGGGGTAGGGCCTAAGGACCTGGGTTTTAAAATACCCTTCAGGTGATTCTGATGCAGGCTGAAGTTTCGAACCACAGCTTTACCACACCTTACACGGTCCCTCCCGTATACTCTCTGTAAACCTCGCCCCTAACTCGGCCCCACCTCAAGCAGCTAAGCCCGATTCTATTCAGCTCTTCCTCCTAAGCGCCCCCTCCCTCAGGGGCTTTCCTTCGTTACTCCTCTTAGGTACCCCCTTTTCTCCCCTTGGCCTGCATAGCAGTCATACCCACCGCTCAGCATCTTAACAGTTCAAGTCCTACCTCTCCTAACACCTTGCTCTCCTGCAGTTTCCCCTTGAAACCCCTCCCCTCAGATAAACGCTATCCATTCCCTCTAAATGCTCTCAATTTCTGCCCGTCAACCCTTACACCTCCTTAAGCCCCAAGCCAGCTCTCAGCCAGCCCCGCCCACAGTTCTCACCTAACTGCCCTACAAGCCTCGCCCCTCAGCCTCAGCCCCGCCTCATGAGTCCTTAGCCCCGCCCCTCCGGCCCTACCAAAGTTGTTACTGCCGCACACAACCCTCAACTCAGTGTTTCTCTGCAAACAGTGCCAGGACAGAGATGGGCCAAAGTGGTGGCTGCAGAATTTCCGGGAATCTGGTTAGAACGGCGCCGGGGGTTGGCGGGGCACCTAGAGTCACGTTTGCACAGAAGGTTCAATGTTAAGAGTGGACCTTTAGAGGGAGTGCTTTGAGGTCCACTGGAGATGGGAGAAGCGTCAAAATCTTCCCCCAAGCCAGTCTTTAGCGCCAAGCTAACGAGGCACATGACAAGGGGGTGGTGCAGCGGGGAAGAACATTTGAAGGGAGGAGAAGAGGGGCGCCAGCCCTGGGATCATCACGGAACACACACAGGAAGCCAGTAGGCAGATATTTATTTCCACAGCCCCTGCCTCCACAGGCCTGTCAGTCCGAGGGAGGGTGGCAGAAGGCTGCAGGACCCGGAAGTGGACGTCCTCACCCTCGACCTTCTCCCACAACAGGAAGACTACCAGACAAGAATGTGTCCCAGTTTCCCTGCCCAGGTTCAGTGCCAGCTGAGCGCCCAGCTCTAAACCTGGCCTGGGGAGCAGTGGCCGGGGGTGGGGGTCAAGCCAGCTCTTTCCCCTCCAGCTCCTCCTCATCGGCCCCTGCCGTGGCCGGGATACCCTCGTCGTCCCACGGTGGTTCAGGTCCTGGGTCCCGAGGACCCAGGGGTGCCTCCATGGCCTCGGGGTGCTTGCGCCTGGCATGGCGCCGGAGCGTGTTGGCCTCGGTGAAGCGCAGCCGGCAGACGGGACACTGGTAGGGGCGCTCCCCGGAGTGGACGCGGTGGTGGTGGGCCAGCTCGCCCGCCTCTCGGAAGCGGCGGGGGCAGAGCGGGCAGCGGAAGGGCCGAAGGCCGGCATGGATGTTGCAGTGCCGCCGCAGGTGGCTGGATCGCTTGAAGGTCTTGCCGCAGTCCTTGCACTCGTGCGGCTTCAGCTCTGAGTGTGAGATACTGTGGCGCTCCAGGTCGGAGAGGTAGGGGAAGGCCCGAAGGCACACCGGGCAGAAGTGCGGGGCCTTCTTGGGGCCAGAGCTCTCGGGCCCGCCTGCTACTGACCCTTCAGAGACTGTGTAGGGCACACCCTGATCATCGATCAACAGGAGGTCACTGCCACCGCCGCTGCCCACCGGGGCTGTCACCCCCTGTGCCAGTGGGGGCTCCTGCCCCGACTTGGGGGGGCGGCCCCGCTTGCGAGGGAGGGAGGCCTTAAGAGTCCGATTCGAGGAGGTGGCCCCCCCGGGACGTCGGCCTCGGCGGCCCCGGGGAACAGAAGGAGGTAAGGCCAGAGGTTTCTCTTCTTCCCCGGGCAAAGGCGAAGGCCACGGGTCTGGGCTGGGCGTGTCCATTGAGCAGTGGGGGGCTTGGGTCTGGGCACTGGAGCCGGGCTAAGAGGAGAGAAGGGGTAGCCGTCAGTGCAGGTGGGTATGGAGCGCCCTTGTCCCCCAAAACCTCGCCATCCCTGGGTCCGAGTCTGTCGACCTGGGCGTGGCCAACATTCACTTGGACGCACAAAGCCACACTAGTGGGTAAAATAGTAAGATAATCCTGTACCAGTTGGTAAACAGGCACTGCCCTGAGCCCCACAGGTGTCTCCCAGACCTCCCTAACCCCTCCTAGACATTCAGGGTCAACTTGAGCCAAAATAGAGAAAAATCTTCCAAGGAGGATAGAGTCCAACTGAGGGTGCAGGCAAGTATTTCGATCCTCAAAACAGAGAACCCATCAAACAGAAGAGCTACAGAGGGCTCAGAAATGTTTTTGTCCCTCCTTCTGACAGAAGTGACAGAGGGAGAGAAGGGGGGTCAGGACTGGAAGAAGAAAGGGATTGGTCTCAGGTGATGTTTGCCCCTAAGTTGTGGATGTGGACATATATCAGAGCTGTTAAAGAGTGTGGGCTCTGGAGCCAGAGGTTCTGGGTTCGATTCCTGAGTCTGTTACTCTCTGTGTAGTGCCCTTGGGCAAGGTGCTCACCTCTCTGAGTGTCAGCTAAGCCTTTTGCAAAACAGGATGAATACTTCCACCTACTCGCACATAAAGTGCTCAGTACACGGAAGTGCTTAGGAGATATTAGCTCTTATTTTCACGGTGAGCAGCTAAGGCTCACACCAACTCTCTGAATAAGGGTATATCACGCCCATTTTGCAAGTGGGGAAACCAAGGCACAGGAAAGTGAAATCAGTTGCCCCAGCTCCCTCTGGCGGTACGCGGCAGGGCCAAGACTTGATCTCATGGACCCCAATGGCCCAGGGAGTGAGAAGTAATGGACCCAAGGGACATCATAGGTCGCTTAGTCCTGCGCTTGAATCCAGCTCTACCGTTCATTAACAAGTGGCTTTGCCTATCTGAGCCAGTTTCCATCTCTGTAAAATGGATACAGAAGGGCTGTCGGTCGGCATATATACAGTAAGCACCAAATGAACTACCATCACCAACACCACCATCAGCAGCAAAGCCTGGGACCATGGGACTGGGGAGTAATAAAGTGGAGGGGGAGGAGAGCACAGGTGCAGTTAGGATTAGGGGTTACAGGTGCCACTGCACCCCACTGGAACAAGCACACAGATTAAGGTCCAGAGAACGGCAGCCACTTTTCCATGATCACACGGCTCGCTCGGCTGGGGTTGCCTGGACTAGAACACGGGACTCTGGAACGGTGCCCCTGACCCCCGCCCTCCTCCACCCCGGTGTAGGCGCGCGCCCGTGAGCACCGACTGCGCGGGGCGGGCCCTGCGGGGGCGGCGGCCAATGAACGGCGCCGGGCCGCGGACGGCGAGGGCCGCCAGGAAGGGGGTCTGCGCGCGCGCGCCCAGGCGGGCCGGCTCCGCGGGGCGCGAGGTCGGCGCGCGCGCTTCAGCGAGCGCAAGAGCAGAAGCAGGTGGGGGGCGCGCTCCAGGAGCGCGCGGCCCCGGGCCTCCCCTCCCTCCGCTCCTCTCCCCCCACCCGGGCCCCCCGCCTCTCGGGTACCTCATTTGCATGTCGCCTGGACTCGCGAGTGTGCGCGCGCGGGGGCGCGGGGCCGGCGCGTGGGAAAGGGCGGGGGCGAGGGGGCCCTGCCCCTCGGCGGCGCGCGCGCGCGGGACTGCCCCGCCCCTCGGAGCGGATGCCGGTCGGCCCCTCCCTCCCCTCCCCCTCCCCTTCGGGCCCGCGCCCGCGGGGAACAAAGAGGACCCGCTGGGTCCTAAGAGCCGGTCATATGCCCGTCGGCAAGCCGCGCCTGCGCACCCGTCGCCCTCGCTAGCCCCGAACGGGAAATTACCCCACCAACACATCCCAAACACATAGAAATGTCTTTCCTCCCACAAAGCACCCAGCCGGGTGACCCAATCAAAGAAAGGTACCGAAAGGATAAAGAGCGGGAAAATGGCCCCTCATTCCCGTAAGTAACATGGCGCCTGATTAGCTTCAAAGCCCACGGGAAGCCTAAGCACAAGATGGAGCCTGCTCTATCCTATCTCTATCGCAGATCAGCGAACTTCGATTTCTCTCTTCTCCTGATGCAACTCTACATCCTACCCAGGAGGAGCCTGAGGCTGCGAAAAGGGAATCATGTCAGCCCTCATCTATGTTAACACCCGCCAGCATCGATACCGCAGGGAGGAGGCCGTGCGCGCTGAGCTTGTTGCCCTTAGCCTGTATGGCGCCGGGGGCCACCCTAAACCCCGCCCCTTCTCCATGCCCTCACCCAAGATGGCGCCACCCTGGCTTCTCGAACCTCCAGTAGCTAGGAAAGGGACGGGAAAGAGAGAGAGGGGAGGGCGGCGGGGAGGAGGGAAGCCAAGAAGGCGGGAGAAAGGGGGAGTGCGGGGGAGAAGGGAGCCGAGGCGGAAGTCGAGGGGCCCCCCGGGTGGAAGTGACGCTACCCCCGCTGCCCAAAATGTCGGCGCCCAGAGGGAGGTGTAAGTAATTAAAGAGGAAAGCCGACTGACTTTCCCGGCCTCCCGGGGCCGCCTCAGGGCTCCAGAACCCCCGCTCCGTACGAGCAAGGTGGACTCGCCCGACTGCGGGTCTAGCCTGACCTGCCCCCGCCCCGGGCGCCCGGGGCCGCACCTTTTAGGGACAGGGGGGAGGGGTACAAAAGGCCGACTCCAGGGGCCTGGGTCCTCGAGCTGACTGGGGAGGGGGGCTCAGTCCCGCGGGCGACTGCGTGGGGAGGAGGCGGGGCTTAGTGGTGGCTGGGGCGGAGCAATGGGTGGGCGTGGTTTAGAGTGGAAATGGGCGGGGCTTTGGGTAGAAAGTGGGAGGAGCTTAGGCAAAGGGGTGAGGTTTGACAAAGGGGCGTGGCTCAGTGAGAATGGTAGGAGGGCCCTAGGTTGAAGGGTCCTAATTGGGGCTGAGGGGGTAAAGGGGTTCGGTGTGGAGGTGGGAGGAGCTTAGAGTAGAAGGGGTGGAGTTTGTCTAGGGATGTGGCTTTCAGGAAGTGGTGGACATAGGGGGGTGGGGTTTAAGCGTGTAATTTGGGGCGTCGTAGTGGAAATAGCAAGTCTTTATATTGCAGGTGAAATGACTTACGATGGGGAGGGTGTCAGAGAGGAAGGGCTGAGATGGGAAGAGAGGTAGAGTGGCAGGTGGTCTTGGAAAGGAAGGGGTTTACTTAAAGGGAAACTTGAGTGGGGTTTAGGAGGCGGATCTTAGTGGGGAAGAGATGGGGGACTTCAAGAGGAAACTCGGAGGAACTTTGCAGATAGTGGTAATCAAAACAGCTTACCTGTTGAGTCTTTGCTGTGCACAGGCGTCAGTAAGCACACCGCACGCATGGCCACAAGTTTGCTTAGTCCTCACCACCACTCCATGAGGTAGGTCCTCCCATTATTCCTATTTTGCAGATGGAAAGAGAATCAGTTGGCTTTATCCAAGGTTCCAGGACTAGTCCTGGTCTCCCTGGAAGGTTGACTCAGGTGCGCTTAGCCCCAAATTTTCATACTGTCATTGGCTAAGAATGTCGTCAATCTTCATGTGAAGATGACTTTCATCTTCAAAAAAGAGTGGGAGTGGCTTTCGGAGGGGAAGGGGCTTATCAAGGAATATAAGAGGCTTCAGGAACAACATGGAGACTTTGGAAGGGGTAGCCGGGACCTGAACACGAGTGGGTGGGGTTTAACCACACTCGGCGGGGCTTAGAGCGGGGCGGGAGTTCATTCACAAAGAAGGGGAGAGCTTAAAAGCATTCAGTGGCTTAGAAGTGACTTGGAAGTGATTGGGAAGATAGATGAGTGGTGGAAGGGGTTGTAGGAGAGGGGGGGGGCTTAAAGAGCAGTAGATGTGGCTTGGGTAGATGGGCGTGGCTTATAAGGTAGTAGGCCGGGCCTCACAGGTCTGTGAGTCCAAGGAGCCTGATAGGGGGAGGCTGATGGGGACGTGGCCCCCTCACCCCACTCCATGTCTCCCCGCTCCAGAGAGAGCCCCCACCCGCCACTGCCCTCGCACCACGCCACCATGGATGACGCCCCGCTGCCAGCGCCCCCGGTCCCTGCCCCGGCTCCGCCCGCCGTTGCCCCCCGCGTCCCGTTTCACTGCAGTGAGTGTGGCAAGAGCTTCCGCTACCGCTCGGACCTGCGGCGCCACTTCGCTCGGCACACCGCGCTCAAACCTCACGCGTGTCCGCGCTGCGGCAAAGGCTTCAAGCACAGCTTCAACCTGGCCAACCACCTGCGCTCGCACACCGGCGAGCGGCCCTACCGCTGCTCCGCCTGCCCCAAGGGGTTCCGAGACTCCACCGGCCTGCTGCACCACCAGGTGAGTCCTGCAGGTCGGCCCCAAGCTGGCCTCCCTGGGCTGGACTCGCCCTTGGAGCCCCGGGGACCCACTATGGGCAACAGAGAGCTGGCCCCTAAGAAAATTTCTGTCTCCCTCCCTCCCTCCTTCCCTCTTCATCGAAGCACCCTGACCGGTCAAAGCATGAGTTGTTTCTCTTTCAGGCTCCACCCAACCCAGGAACTAAAACATTCACAGTAAATTTGCCCCACCTCTATGCACCTCCCCTCTCCCATGCCTCTTCTCATATGCCAGCGTCTGCAACTTTGTGCTCATCA
The DNA here is from genome assembly GCF_008692025.1 of Phocoena sinus. Taxonomy (NCBI): domain Eukaryota; kingdom Metazoa; phylum Chordata; class Mammalia; order Artiodactyla; family Phocoenidae; genus Phocoena; species Phocoena sinus. The sequence continues at coordinate 2,854,719 of NC_045781.1, forward strand.
TTCCGTTACCATTTTTAAACATAGATTTACCACGTATGTACTTAATTCCTTTACTCAGCAATTACCTATTGAATGTTTTTCCCTGCTCCCAACACCTGGGATACCAAGGTGAAATCAATAAAGTCCACGCCTTCGGAGAGCTTACATTCCATTGCGAGTGGTCCATAGCCAGGTAGACAATCAGCAAGAAAGCAGGTACACAGGCAAGGATGATCTGGGAAAGGAGAAGCGTTGGGAAGGAAGTTAAAACAACAGCAATAATAACCATCTGATATGTAGGAGTAAAGAGGGGAGAGCTATGGGCTACCACACGGTGTGGGGGGGGGAGGTCAGGGCAAGGTGATATTTGAGCTGAGGCCTGAAGGAAGAGCAGGAATCCACCATGGAACAGCATTCCAGGCAAAGGGAACAACAAGTGCAAGGATCCTGAGGCTGGAGGGGCCAAAAGCATGCTAACGTGGCCGGAAGCAGAGAACAAGAATGAGAGGGTTGAAGCTAGATCTTGGCCCTGTGGACCTGGCAGGGAGCTTCCTCCGCATCTCTCTGGGAGGCCAAGAATCTGTCCCGCAGGCTAGACCCTCAGCCCTGACGCTGGGCTCTTCCTCCTGCCCTCCCAGGTCGTCCACACTGGCGAGAAGCCCTACTGCTGCCTAGTCTGCGAGCTCCGCTTCTCCTCGCGCTCCAGCCTGGGCCGCCACCTCAAGCGCCAGCACCGTGGGGTGCTCCCGTCCCCCCTGCAGCCCGGCCCAGGCCTGCCCGCCCTGAGCGCTCCGTGCTCGGTCTGCTGCAACGTGGGGCCCTGCTCGGTGTGCGGGGGCGCGGGGGCTGGCGGCGGAGAGGGCCCAGAAGGGGCAGGCGCGGGCCCGGGGAGCTGGGGGCTGGCGGAGGCGGCGGCCGCGGCGGCGGCCTCACTGCCCCCGTTCGCGTGCGGTGCTTGCGCGCGGCGCTTCGACCAGGGCCGCGAGCTGGCAGCCCACTGGGCTGCGCACACCGACGTGAAGCCCTTCAAGTGTCCGCGCTGTGAGCGCGACTTCAACGCCCCCGCGCTGCTGGAGAGGCACAAGCTGACCCACGACCTGCAGGGGCCGGGCGCGCCCCCCGCGCAGGCCTGGGTCTCCGGGGCTGGCGCCGTGCCCGAGACGGCCGGCGAGGGCGGCGCTGCGGAGGCAGGCGAGGCTCAGACGGCCTGGGACGGCAGGCTGCTCCTGGGCCGCGCCGGGGGCGGCGTGCCCGAGCTGGGGGGCCTGCTCCCCGAGAGCGGCGGGGAGGCCCCTGCGCCCGCGGCCGCGGCCGAGCCGTCGGAAGACACCCTCTACCAGTGCGACTGCGGGACCTTCTTCGCGTCGGCGGCGGCGCTGGCCAGCCACCTGGAGGCGCACTCGCGCCCCGCGACCTACGGCTGCGGCCACTGCGGGGCCCTCTACGCGGCCCTGGCGGCCCTGGAGGAGCACCGGCGCGCCAGCCACGGCGAGGGCGGCGGTGCGGAGGAGGCGGCGGCGCCCGCCCCAGAGAGGGAGCCCGCGTCTGGGGAGCCTGCGTCCGGCTCGGGCCGCGGCAAGAAGATCTTCGGCTGCTCCGAGTGCGAGAAGCTGTTCCGCTCGCCGCGGGACCTGGAGCGGCACGTGCTGGTGCACACGGGCGAGAAGCCGTTCCCGTGCCTGGAGTGCGGCAAGTTCTTCCGCCACGAGTGCTACCTCAAGCGCCACCGGCTGCTGCACGGCACCGAGCGGCCCTTCCCCTGCCACATCTGCGGCAAGGGCTTCATCACGCTCAGCAACCTCTCCAGGCACCTGAAGCTGCACCGGGGCATGGACTGACGTGGCCAGGCCGTGCGCCCCTCCGCTAGACCACCCCTCCCGAGGGCTGGACTCAGGGCCCGGGCCAAGGGACCTAGGGACCACGAGGGAGGCCCCGGCCCTCCAGACCCAGACACGGGCCCCTGAGCTGGGGGGGCAGCGAATAAACGGAGAGATTCCTCAGCTCCAGGCCCCCGGAATGCGTGCTGAGCACCCCCAAATCAACAGGCTCCTAAGCTGCGGGACCTAGGAATGAGAAATGGGTCTCCACGAGTACTTCTCATCTTGCGGGCCCAACAATAAAAGATGGGCACCCCTCCCCCAAGGGAAGACTGGCCCTCTCCCTAAGAGCCATCATTCCGACGACCTTGATCCGGAGAATGGGGGGGAGCCATGTCGCCGGATTTCCCTGGATCCCCTCCAAATGCTACCCACCAGAGTCACTGGTGCCCCCAGATAAAGGATATAGCCGGAATCTGCCTCTCCCCTCCCCCGACTTTATTCCCTATGCGGAAAGAGGACCAGGGTAGTTGCCCCCTGCCCTCAACCCCTTCCCCAATTAGGTCTCCCTCCCCTACTAAGGAATGGATCGACCCTAATGATCTCCCCCACCCCCAAAAACTAGAATAGCCTGGTTCAAAATTCCTGCGCCCAGTGGGATGGACTGATCCAGATACACATACCCTCACGCCCTGTCCACTGGAATGGGCTGCTCCAGGTTGCCACCTGCGCCCCACCCTCCTTAGAATGCATACGGCAGGCACTCCTCCCCTTCCTCTAGCGTGTGGGCAGGTCCACGTCATTCCGCATTATGTGAACTCATGAGTGGGAGGTGGGGGACATTGGGGTATCCCTCCCACTCTGCTGTAGCACCTGTCGGTCTTTCTCTCCATCTCTGTCAGTTTGTCTCTGTGTTCTTCCCAACCCCAAGGGGAAGGGGGATTTGGCTAGGGGGTTTCCCCCTGTGAGCCTCGACCTTGCCCCCTATCCCACTCCCCAGTGTCTCCTGGACCCCAATAAACCTTGTCCTGTCAGCCACTGCCGTCTCATTTTCTGATCCTTGGCTTTAGGTAGGTGGGGATTCCTCCCCCTCTGATTTAGGACAGGCCTCCTAAATAGAGGCAGATCTTTCCTTCCACCTGAGAAACTTCGAGTCCTTTAGACAGTGCATGGCCCTCTTAATATCAGAGATGGTTTCGATCTCATCTAAGTGAAACCCTGCATCTTAACTACAAAATCCACCTCCAACGGACGGATATGCCCCCTAGAAACCTTCAATCCCATAGGACACGCCCCCTGAAAACCAAACTCTTTACAGACGTCCTACCCCTAGGAAGAGGCCCCGCCCCTTAGACTCTGTCTCCCAGGCAACCAAATTTGTACCTTAGCCGCTAGATCCTTCCCCTAGATTAGGATCCGCCCATCTAAGGATGGGCGGGCCCCTCAGATTGTCTCCTAAGGGCTAGATTACATTCCGGTACCCAGTGCCAGGTGCTGTCACCCCCTCTGGGTATCCAACAGTGAACAAAATAACTCTTTAAGAAAACGAGTGGCTGGGCTGTGCCACCTTAGGTGGGGTGGTCCAGCAGGGAGGAGGTTGGGGGGGGTTGCTTCTCTGCAGAGGTCGCATTTGATTTGAGACCAGAAGGTCGAGGAGGGGCCGGCCAGGTGGACACCTGGATGAGCCCAGGAGGGGAGGGAGGGGTGAGATGAGGTGGAGAGGTAAGCAGGGGTCAGGGTACACAGACCCTGGTGGGCCAAGATGGGCATTTTACTGTGCTTTGTGGGCAATGGCAAGCAAGACTGTAAGTGTGAAGGGATGTGACCACTCTTACTTTCCAAGGGTCCCTCTGTCTGCTGAGTGGAAAAGGGACTGGAGGGGGCAGTGAATGTAGCAGAGGCTACTGCAGTCCACCAGGAGAGGGGTGTGGGGACCTGGAGCAGAGGGATGGACAGAACTAGGTGAGCCCAAGATGGATTCTGGAGGTGGAATGTGAGAGCGTGTGTTATGTGTGCGCCTGCGTAATGGAAAGGGAGGAATGGGGGCGGGGCTGGGAACTGGTTGCGTGGTGCTGCTTTGTATTAAGACCAGAAAACGGAGAGAGAACAAGTTCGGGTGGAGGCTAGAGGGGTCAGGAGTTCCATCTTGAGATTCTTAAATTTGAGACGCTTGGGAGATTGGCATGCTCTAATAAGGCTGAAGATATCCATATGACAAAGATAGGCACGAATCCTAGAGAAACTCATGTTCACCTGCACCAGGAGACTCATATAAGAACATTCACAGCAGCAAAATGTACAGCCCTGAACTCAGGACAACTCAAATGTCCATTGGTTTGGGCTGAATGTTTGTGTCACCCCAAATTCATATGTCGAAATCCTAATGCCGGGACTTCCCTGGTGGCGCAGTGGTTAAGACTCCGCCTGCCAATGCAGGGGACATGGGTTCGAGCCCTAGTCCGGGAAGATCCCACATGCCGCGGAGCAACTAAGCCCGTGCGCCACAACTACTGAGCCTGTGCTCTAGAGCCTGTGCGCCGCAACTACTGAGCCCGCATGCTGCAACTACTGAAGCCCGTGCACCTAGAGCTCATGCTCCGCGACAAGAGAAGCCACAGCAATGAGAAGCCTGCGCACCGCAACAAAGAGTAGCCCCTGCTCGCCGCAACTGGAGAAAGCCCGCGCGTAGCAACCAAGACCCAACGCAGCCCACAAATAAATAAATTAATAAATCAATAAAAGAAATCCTAAGGCCCAATGTGATGGTACTTGGAGGTGGAGCCTTTGGAAGGTGCTTAAGTCAAGAGAGTGGAGCCCTCATGAATGGGATTAGTGCCTTTATAGAAGAGGCATCAGAGAGACCCCCTACCCCCTTCCACCAGGTAAGGGCACAGCGAGAAGGAACGCCTGTGAACAAGGAAGAGGACCCTGACCAGAAGGTGACCGTGCTGGCACCTTGATCTTGGACTTCCCAGCTTCCAGAAGTGTGAACGATAAATTTCTATTGCTTATAAGCCACCTGGTCTGTGGTATTTTGTTATAGTAGCCCCAACAGATAAAGACATTCATCAACAATACAGTGGATAAATAAATGATGGTATATTGTGCCATAGAATACTATACAGCAAGAGAACGAATGAGTACAGATGCACAAAATTACATGAATGAAAGTTACAAAGAAGCTGGACGCAAGAAACCAGGTACATAGAGTACCATTCCATTTCTATAACATTTAAGCAAGCAAAACTAAACTGTAATATTGTTTAGGATGCCTTGTGGATGTGAGCCATCTAGAAGAGCAAGGAAAACTTTTTTTTTTTCATAAAACTCAGAACAGTGGAGTTGGATGGGTTAAATTCGGGGTGGGACATGGTGGAACCTTCTATGGGCTGTGGGGTGGCTGCCAACATTCCGTTTCTTAATCTGGTGATTATTTTATAATTATTTGTTAAATTGTGCGTTTTTATCGTGCCCCTTTCATCTATACGTCTTATATTTCACAAGGAAAAACATTTAAAGGAGGGAGATAAGTTTGGAGGCAAACAAGTAAGAGTTTGGCATTCAAGGAAGACATTTTTGCCTGGAGATCCACAATTGCCCATTTGAAAAGGCTCCAGGTCGGCCCCTGGGAACGCTCAACCTTGGAGACATTCTTCTCCACTCTGCCACCAGTGCACAGGAAGGGAGATCAGACTCACCCCTTTGGGGGGGGAAAAAAATCCTTCGCGTTGGAAAAACAAGACCCGCCTCCTTAGATATAGGTGCCGCCCCCAGGGACAAGACCTGCCCACTTGGAGACTGGCTCGGCCTCCAGAGCTGAGGGCCTGGAAAAGTGCCAGGGTTGTCATGGAGATGTCCGCCAGGCAGTGGGGTGATGAATAAGGACCTCCTGCCTACCTCACCTCCACTCCAATCCTTTCTCTTCTGAGAGGGTAGCAATAGGGACTCGTCCCCTTTCCCGAGTGTCTCAGTGCCAGGTGGTGGGTTGGACCTCGTCCCCAACTCGTGGCCGCATCTTATCAATGTGCTAATTGAGGCTGGAAGGCAGAGGGGGAGGATTTTACCCTGGGGGTAATCTCAACCGGTCCAGAGCATCAGTTACTAGCCAGACGCTGGCGACTCCGACGCCTCTGTGGGCAGAGCTGACTCTCACATGCGGACAGGTGGAGCCAGCCACCCGCACCGCCCGCTCACATCTGATGTGATGCGCTTCGCATCTCCCCACCACGTCAGTCTTCTCCCCTTCCAGGGCGCCCCCCACTCCAAAACCTGAGGCCCGAGTTCGCCTCACTCCTCCTCACCCTTCGTCCCTCTTTATTCACCCACAAATACTGCTTGATATGCGAGGCTTGCTGAGGGTAGAGCAGTTACACAGGCGAAGCCTGGCATATAAACTCCCTGGGAATTTATATTCCATGTGGAAGGGGAAACAGGCAAAATAGGAAAAGTAGCCTAATGTTTGCAGTAAGTACAAAGTTGAAAATTAGGGCAGAGCAAGGACTAGAGGGTGTCAGGAAGGCTATTTTATTTTTATTTATTTATTTATTGGCCGCACTGCGCAGTTTGTGGGATCTTAGTTCCGCCACCAGGGATGGAACCCATGGCCCCTGCAGTGGAAGCGCGGAGTCCTAACCACTGGACCGCCAGGGAATTCCCAGGAGGGTTGTTTTAGGTAACCTGAACGGGACAGGTGTCTGTGGGGAGATCTGTAAGAAATGAGGGGAGTACGGGAAAAATTATGGAAAGCTAGGAGAAGGACATTCCAGGCAGTGAACTGCACGTGCAAAGGCCCTGAGTCCGAAAGAGCAGAGAGGGCAGTGTGGATGGAGCAGAGTGAAGCAGAGGGAGAAAGACAGGAATCCGTGAAGGGAGCTTCCAGGGTTCAGACGGTAGGGCGTGAGGTGCAGACGAGGAAGGTGGGGAGGAAGAGGTGAGAGCCACGGGACGGCGTTCAGCGCAGGAGCGAAGTGATGTGATTTCTAGGTGCTGGAGACTGCACGCGAGGGAGGCGGGGGGCCGAAGCAGGGAAGCCAATGAGGAGGTGGAGGCGGTGGGAATGGCATCCAGGAGGGCAGCCCTGAGCCAATCAGCGCCAGGTCCCGCCCCCTGCCCGAGGCCGGCCCCGCCCAGGCCCCCCATCTCTCACCTGGACCCGGGCACCGCCTCCTTCCTGCTCCCCGCCTTGCTCTCCCCTGCATCCGGCCGGGCCTCCTCGCGGGTCCCACAGGAATTTCTCTAAAACACTAATCGGATCTTGTGACTCTCCAGCTTAAAACCTTTTCAATGGCTTCTCAGTACACTCGGAATGCGTCCAGCATTCAGCCTGGACTAGGACGCCGGGCATAGTTGCTCGTGCAGCTCCGGCCTCTCTCCACCACACTGGCCGCCTTTGATGCCCCAATCCAAGGCCCCAAATCTCCCCCAGGACATGATCCCCACCTCCGCCCACGCCTACACACACATACAACACGCTGATCTCTCTGAAATTTCTTTCCCCTCAACCTCATTCCTGAATTCGTTTCTTTCATTTAGGAAAAAATATATATTAAGGCTTCAAAATATAGATAATAAAATAATAACACACTCACACACCCTAGGTATATACGCAAAAGAACTGAAAACAGCCATTAAAAGAAAAACTTATACATAACAAATGTTCATAACAGTACTGCTCACAATAGCCAAAAGGTAGATACAACCCAAGGTCCATGAACAAATGAATGGATAAACAAAATACAGTATACCCAAAAAAAAAAAAAAAAAAAAAAAAAAAAAAAAAAAATACAGTACACCCATACAGTGGAATATTATTCAGCCACAAAAAGGAACGAAGTGCTGCCCCACGCTACAATGTGGATGAACCTTGAAAACATTATGCTAAGTGAAAGAAGCCAGTCGTAAAAGACCTCATACTAGATGACTTAATTGATATGAAATATCCACAGAAGACAAACCCAAAGAGACAGAAAGACGATTATTGGTTGCCAGGAGATGGGGGGAGAAGGGAATGGGGAATGACAGATTAATGGATCCGGGTTTCTGTTTGGGGTGATGAAAAAGTTCTGGAACTAGATAGTGGAACTAGTGAATTTTTGTTTGTTTGTTTGTTTTTGTTTGCTTTTGGCCGCCCTGTATGGCAGGAGGGATCTTAGTTCCCCTATCAGGGATCCAACCCGTGCCCCCTGCAGTGGAAACGCAGGGTCCTAACCACTGCCCAGCCAGGGAATTCCCCTCGAGAATGTACTTAATGACACTGAGTTGTACACTTCAAAATGGTTAAAATGGTAAATTTTATGTTACATGTATTTCAACAAATAAAAAGTATACACACACACACCCATATATTGACTACCAGTTTTATTAAAACATAAGAGGTACACCTGACTCCATAGACCTCCCCCCCTCCAAGATCTGATTGCCTCTCCCTTCTCAAAGGTAACTCTTACCCCAAATTTGGTGCTTACTGTTTCCATGGATGTGTTTAGACTTCTGCTCTATATGTATACGTCCTTGAAAATGTAGTATTATTGACCAGATGTTTTGAAAAATCATGCTCCTCACCATCATTTCTCCCATCTCTTTGTGAAATGCAAAGACTTAGACTCACTACTTTGAAACCTCTCAGTACCTCACTTTACTGCTCTGTGAAATGGGAGAATGTTACACACTTCTTAACGTAAGGAGGAACAAATGGGCTTGTATTTGTAAAGCACTTACAAGAGTAAGCTATCATTTATTTTCATTGTATTTATTTTTATTATCCCCCATCATTTGTTTCTTTTTCCTTTACTTTGTTAAGTATGAAACACATTCCCGTGGTTTCAAATTCCAAAAGTACAAAAGGGCAGAGAGTAGTAAGTTTCAGGCCTGGGAGCTAGAATGTTGCCAGTTTCTTCTCTCTCCTTCCAGTTCTCCCAGAGGCAACCCGCTGGTAAGTGCAGACAGAACAGGCTGCAGGCTGTGCTCCACCTTCCGTGTTTTCTCCGTTATCATTTGGAGCCTTTCCATGTTTTTACATGGAAGTGAACTTCTTCATTCTTGTTTTTATGGACACATAGCGTTCTGCTGGGTAGATCAATCACGATTTATCACTCAAATCCCTGACCGATGGGCAGGTAGCTCATTTCCTGTCTTTCGAAGTCACGCACAATACTGCAACGATTAACCTGGTACAGACAGCGTTTGTGGCATGTTTCTGAGTAGAACTATCAGAAGAATAGTGTCTGTGTTGGTATATTTCTCTCCCATTTCCATTTGCCTCCCGCTTCCCATTCCTAACCCTCGGCTTTCATCCTGCAGGTTTCAGCGGAAACATCGTTGCCTCCAGGAAGCCTTCAGGGATCACTCTCACTCAGTGTTGTCTCTGCTCCCTGTAATCCCACTGCATCCTGCTTCTGGCTTTAGAGCACACTCTCCAGAAGGGCCATTGGATCTGTGTTTGTCTGCCTCCTCGGCCAGACCCTGAGCTCCCTATGGACAGGGTCCAGCGGCCTCTGTCTTTGCCACTGCAGCTCCAGCACCAAGGACAGAGCTAGAACATAGTAGGTGCTCAGTTAATATTGGTGGCTTAGGATCGAGTGACTATATGCTGCAAAATGAGTAACTGGTCTCTTAGGGTCAAGTGGATATACGCGGGGTTTATCACAGAGGAGGAGACTGAGGCTCAGAGAAGGGAAAGTCGCTTGCTCAGGCACCTACGTGAAGGCTGCTGTCAGGTTTTAGTCCAGATTGCCGGTACTTTCCCTGAAGCCTCTGTCACTGCCTCATTCATCTCCTTTCCCGGCCACCCCCCTCGCCCAACACAGTGCCTGGCACAGACAGGACCTGATAAATGTGTATTTGTTGAAGGAATGAATGAATATGTGTGTCTGTTGGGGAGGGTAAGAAGGGGGGCCGGACCCAGCCCCCTCCTCCCTCGGGAGCCCAGAGGACGGGGCCCCAGCCCCCTCCCCTTACAGAACCCAGGAGTCCAAGCCGCGCCCCCCTCCCCGCCCCCTGGGTCTCCTCCTCCACCATCTTCCGGCTTCCCAGCCAGTCTTTCCTCTCTCAGGCTCGGACGAAAAGCCGGGTTTCCGGGGGGAAGGCTTAGGCGGTGACACCGAGCCCAGCCTCCTCCACCCCCCACCACGCTCGGGGCCCTCCCTCCCTGCCACCACCATCCGCGCTCGGCCGGCCGCGGGGACGGAAGAAAGGAGCAAAGGAGGCGGAGGTAAGAGCCGGGCGCCCAGTCATCGGGGCGAGCCCCAGGCCCCGGGCTCAGAAATCTGCAAGGCCTCGGCCCGCGGCCCCAGTTCTGCAGATCATGCCTGCGGGGAACCAAAGGCTGGGCCCAGCGGGGAGACCGCGGCCCCCCCTTGGAGACCTAGGGCTCCCGACCCCCAGCAGCCTTCCTCGGGGACGTGGGGGGGGGGGTCCAGGGCCCTGGCCCTCAGCCTCCTCCTCGCTGGAGATTTCGAGCAGCTGGGCCCCCAGCCCCCTCCTCTCCCTTGTCTTGGGGGCTCAGCCCCCTCCCCCCAGCCCTCTCCACCACTGGGACCCAGGAATCCATACCCACCACGTACAGAAGTCTAGGGGCTGGACCCCGGTCATCTCCCAACCCCCCACACACCCCCAACCTCAGCGCCCGGGATCTCGCCCCCTCCCTCCCTAGCCCCCTCCCTGCCCAAGAGTCTGAGCCCTCCTACTCCCGGCCTCTCCCAGACTCTGGCGACTGGGCACCCACACTCCATTTCCGGGGCCTCCCGATTTTGAATCCCACCCCCTCCACTCCGGCACCAAGGGCTGTTTCCCAGCCCCTCCCCATACGTTCCAGTGGGGCCCCTGGAGGAAAAGCAGTTCACTGACTTTGTCTGCCTCTGTCTCTTCTACTGTCTCTGTCTTGTTCTCCCTCCCTCCACCCTGCCATGGTTCCTCTGATCTCTGTGTTTGCACCATCTCTGCCTAAATCTCTTTGTTTTCTCTTCATCTCTGTCTCTGCTGGGTGTCCCCATCTCTCTCTCCTGTTTCTGCCTCTCACCATCCTTTCTGTTTCTCCTGGTCTCTGCCTCTCATCTCGGCCTTTTTCGTCTGTCTCGCCTTCCCTTGCCCGGCTAAATATCTGACCCTCTCTGTGTCTCCTTGTCTGTCTCCTTGTCTCTCTCTGCACCCCCCTGCCTCCCCAAATCTCCACCTTTTCCCTATCTCTTTACAGGCATGGATCCTCAGCCTCCTCCACCAGCCCAGGGCAGCCCACCTCACCGTGGCCGGGGCCGGGGTCGTGGCCGAGGCCGTGGTAGAGGCCGAGGCCGTGGCAGGGGGGGCGCTGGAGCTCCTCGGGCGCCCCTGCCCTGCCCCACCTGTGGCCGCCTCTTCCGCTTCCCCTACTACCTCTCCCGGCACCGGCTGAGCCACTCGGGCCTGCGGCCCCATGCCTGCCCCCTATGTCCCAAGGCCTTCCGCCGGCCTGCCCACCTCTCGCGCCACCTGCGTGGCCACGGGCCGCAGCCCCCGCTGCGCTGCGCCGCCTGCCCTCGCACCTTCCCTGAGCCTGCCCAGCTCAGGCGCCACCTGGCCCAGGAGCACGCGGGCGGCGGGGTCGAGCTGGCCATCGAGAGGGCAGCCAAGGAGGCGGCCGGGTCCGGCTGGAGCCCGCAGGACAAGGGCGCCGAGCAGCCCACCTCTGCAGCAGCGGGCGCCGCGGAGGAGGAGGCGGAGGCGGCGGCGCGGCCCGAGACGTGGTCCGCGGGGGAGCCGGCCACGCTGGCGGCCGCCACGAGCGCGGAGCCCCGCGAGTCGGAGGAGGAGGAGGCCGAGGCCGGGGCGGCGGAGCTGAGGGCCGAGCTGGCGCTGGCGGCCGGACGGCAGGAGGAGAAGCAGGTCCTGCTCCAGGCCGACTGGACGCTGCTGTGCCTCCGCTGCCGTGAAGCTTTCGCCACCAAGGGCGAGCTCAAAGCGCACCCGTGCCTGCGCCCCGAGGGCGAACAGGAGGGCGAAGGGGGGCCCCCGCCCCGCCCCAAGCGCCACCAGTGCTCCATCTGCCTCAAGGCCTTCGCCAGGCCCTGGTCGCTGTCCCGCCACCGGCTGGTCCACTCCACCGACCGTCCCTTCGTGTGCACGGACTGTGGCCTGGCCTTCCGCCTCGCCTCCTACCTCCGCCAGCACCGTCGCGTCCACGGCGCGCTCAGCCTCCTGGCCCCGCTGCCCGCGGCGGGCAAGAAGGACGACAAGGTGTCGGGCGGACGGACCTCAGGGAAGGGGCCCGAGGGGGGCGAAGGGGCAGAGTGTGGGGGCGCCTCGGAGGGTGGAGAAGGCGGGCAGAACGGAGGGGATGCCGCCCCGGCCCGGCCCCCCGCCGGGGAGCCCCGATTCTGGTGCCCCGAGTGCGGCAAAGGTTTCCGGCGCCGTGCGCACTTGCGGCAGCACGGGGTAACCCACTCTGGGGCGCGGCCCTTCCAGTGCGTGCGCTGCCAGCGGGAGTTCAAGCGGCTGGCCGACCTGGCCCGCCACGCGCAGGTCCACGCGGGCGGTCCGGCCCCGCACCCGTGCCCGCACTGCTCGCGGCGCTTCTCGCGCGCCTATAGCCTCCTGCGCCACCAACGCTGCCACCGCGCTGAGCTGGAGAGGGCCGCCGCCGCGCAGCAGGCGCTCCAGGCCCAGGCCCCGCCGTCGCCCCCGCCGCCCCCGCCGCCCCCCGCTGGCCAGGAGGAGGAAGGGCTTCCGCTGCCCATCGCACACATCAAGGAGGAGCCGCCCTCCCCGGGGACCCCACCTCGGCCGCCGCCGGCACCCCCCGTCTTCCTCAGCGCCTCCTGTTTTGACAGCCAAGACCACTCGGCCTTCGAGATGGAGGAAGAAGAGATTGACAGCAAGGCTCACCTGCGCGGATTGGGGGGCCTGGCCTCCTGACCCACACACCCATCCTCAGCCCCTCCGTTTGACCTCCCGGTTTGCAATATGAAGGAGGGAAGTTGAAGGAGAGGAACCTCCTCTGTGTACCCACCCCTCCCCTTCTAGCCCTCAACACTAAGGAGGGAGGAGGCTGGGCCGCCCCTCCCTCACCATCGCCCACCCCCAGACCCCCCTGATGCTGGTTAGAAACTGCTCACCCCACTTCTGAAGGCAGGACGCTGATTCAGGAGGTGGGGGACACTGGCCAGAGGGATGGACACTGAGGCGGGGGCCCCCGGCCTGGCTGTCCCCTGTTACACACACTGGACACCATCACCTCTTTGGAACTGCCAGACCCTATGGGGGGTCCCCAGTGAGCAAAGGTCTGTCCCTGTCCCTTTGTCTGTCTGTGAATAAATGTGAGTTCGTGGAACTGGAGAGAGTGGGGCTGTCTGTGGGAGTGAGGGCTGGCTGAGGGCATCTGGGTGAGCAGGCTGTGGAAAGAGCTGAAGAGTCCACCAGGCTCGGAGCTTGGGTTCAGAGCGGGAAGGATGCAGATAAGCACATCAGGGACCATGGGGCTCTCAGCCAAGCAGGAAACTCACAAGAAACAGGAGTGGAAGAAGGCAAGCTGCCATCTGCCCTGGGCATCTTCAGGGATCCCTACGTGGAATCCCTGCTTGTGTTCATTCATCATTTACCAGACGCAGTGCTAGGCCCCACAGAAAGCCACACTGTGAGGGGCTGGAATTGTAGCTCTGCACAGCCTGATACGGTTTAGCTACTAGCCCCGGGCGGCTGTTCCCAGTTGAGAATAATATCAATGCATTTACATTAAAATGAAATAAGATTAAAAGTTCACTTCCTCGGTCACACTGTTTCAAGTGCCCAGTATCCCCCTGTGGCTGGTGGCTACGCTGTTGGACAGCACAGATCTAGAACATTCCACATCGCAAAAAGTTCCACTGGACCTTGCTGCCCTAGGTAATAAACCAATCTGCAACATAACATCAGGTATTGGTAAGGGGCTTCCAAGAAAACTACAGGGCACTGTGAAAAGGGAGCCCGTGGGGAGGGCGGGGCCTCTGGGGAGATGACATCTGACCTTTGACCTTCAAAGACAGGTGGAGGGGCGGGAAGAGCAGGGGCAAAGGCTGCGTGTGAGGTGGTTGGGTGCTACATGTTTGAGAAACCGCAAGGAATTGGTGGTGGGTTGGGGAGCGTCGTTTTCTACATATCCTCCAGGTGTGTGTGTGTGTGCGTTTAACCCATTTGTTTAGGTCCTAGTAGTGGGGCAGGGGCGGCGGGGGGGAGGATGTCTCCAAGCCAATCCTCCTTAAACTTCTCTTTCCTCCCGTTGACATCCTGCCTTCCCCAGCTCTCCCTTGCTCTATGCAGATAATGACACTAACTACTTAGGTATCCTGACACCTGTAAGGCCAGGCCAGAGAGGGGTGACATCATGCTTGTTTCCCAGGGCAACAAACCGAGTTGTCTTGGAGGCTCAGGAGGGAAGTTTGCTTCCCTGGTGTGATGAAACACAGGCAGAGGGAGGGCGGGCGGGAAGCTGCAAAGAGGGCCGCTGAGAGTCAGGGAGGGGAGATGATGACCACCCAGAGCTTTGCAGAATTCCCTCTGTCCAAGAGGTAACGAGACACATCTTAGCCGAGCCCTTGGAACGGTGCCTGGCACGTAGGAAGCACTCAACACGTGCTAGCCTGTTTGATCAGCCCTGTGTTCACTACCACCCAGTGCTGGATGCTGGGGGCAAAGACCAGCTGAGCACCTGCCCTCATGGAGCTTACAGACCAGTGGGGAAGACGGATAAGAATCAAATATTGGCACAAATAAATTAGGATTTCCAAATGAGCTGAGTTCTCCAATGCACTAGATCCTACAGGAATCTGTAACTTAACCTTGGGTGTTGGGGAGAAGGGGGGCTGGGCTATGCTTTCTTCACAGGCCAGCCACCTCCCCCCACGCCCAGGAACCTTCAGTGCCTCCCTATTACCACATCCCAATGTGGGCCAGAAAACTTTTCAGCACAATCTCATGGACAGAACTCATTGAGGGAGACGTTTATATAGCCCCATTTATAGAAGGGGCAAACTGAGGATTAAAGCTAAGAAGGCACTTGTCCTACTTCTGTGATCACTAATATGAATTGAGTCCTTCGCATTAAAGGGTTACTTTGGGGAATTCCCTGGCGATCCAGTGGTTAGGACTCCGCACTCTCACTGCCGAGGTCCCAGGTTTGATCTCTGATCGGGGAACTAAGATCCCACAAGCCGGGCAGCGCAGCCAAAAAAAAAAAAGGTTACTTTGTGGAAAGAGCTGAAGACAATGGTTGGCACCTGGGAGGAAGTCTTTGCTGTTGTTGCTTTGTTATTATTATTCTCCCAGGTTGCTATAAATATGATCTCATGGAATCCTAGTTCTTGATGGGAAACATCCTCACCATTTTCCAGAGGTGGAAACAGCGCTCAGAGCGGAAGTCTCTTGTCCAAAATCCCATGGCTAGGAACTGGTGGACACAGGATTTGAACCTAGGCTGGACCAGCTCCATGCCCTGAACACAACATCAGGCCCATGTGACCTTCACAATCAGCTCCCAGCCACACAACCCACCTTTCCAGCTCCCCCCGCACACGCACACACATCCTGGTTTCCAAGCCCCAAGGCAACCCCTGCCACTACAGATTTGCCCACCACCTTCCCCCACCCCATACGCTTCCTCAACCTTGACATGCCACATCCGAAGAGAAACATTCCTAGAACAAAATACAGAACTTATGGCAAGAAAAGGGCCTTAGAGATGGAGCCCAGTTCTCCCATTTTGCAGATAAGAAAACTGAGGCCCACGTATGTGGGACAGGCACAGGAAATGGTAACATAACCAAGTAATTTGTATTATTATGAAGCAACAGTAGTGGTGTTCATGAATCTAACCCTATTGCTTGTCTTTCCCTGTGGTGAGCATCTTACACGGACAATCTCAACACACTTGTTAATAATAATACAAAATACATTTCTTGAGCATTTACCCTACATCTCCTTCTGGGGGGATTTACGTGGATTAGCTCACTTAATCTTCGCATCATTAGATAGATACTATTATGAGCTCTGTTTTCTTCTTCTTAAGCAGCTTTGTTGAGGTATCCCTTACATTCCACAGAATTCGCTCATTTTAAGTGTCCCATTCAATGATTTTTAGTAAGTTCACAGGACTGTGCAGCTATCACCACAATCCAATTTTAGAACATTTCCATCACCCCAGTAAGATCTCTCGTGCTCATTAATCATCACGTCCCGTTTCCACCTGCAGTTCCGGGCAGCCGCTAAAGTACTTTCTGGAGATCTGCCTTTTCTGGACATTTCATAGACATGGATCATACAATATGTGGCCTTTTGTATCTGGCCTCTTTCACGTGATGTCTTCAAGGTCCATCCATGTTGTAAATTGTAAGAGCACGTCATTACTTTTACGGCTGAATAATATTCCATTATATGGACAGACCGCATTTTTTTTTTATCAGTGCATTGTTAATGGGGGTTTGGGCTGTTATAAATAGTGCTGCTACGAACATGTGTGTATAAGTCTTCCCGTAGACGTATGCTTCTGTTTCTCTTGGGCATATTCCCAGGAGTGGAATTGCCATAGTGTGTGGGAAGGTTACAATGAACTTTTTAAGAAACTGTCAGACTATTTTCCACTTACCATCCCACCAGCAATGCATGAGGGCTTCCCAAGGGGGCTCCATTTTCCTGAGAAGGAAACTCAAGTACAGAGAGGTGAAATGACTTGCCCAAGGTCACACGGCTAGTAAGTAGCAGATCTGGATAAGACCCCAGGCATTGTGGTCCCAAAGCCTGTGCTCTTCTTTTTTTTTTTTTCATTTTCCAGTTCTTTGTTTATTGAGGTAAAACATAACATAAAATTTACCTTTTTTAACCATTTATGTGTACAGTTCAGTGGCATTAAGGACACTCCTATTGTCCTGTAACCATTACCATCCTCCATCTCCAGAACATTTTCATTGTCCCCAACTGAAACTCTGTCCCCATTAAACAATAATAACTCTCTGTTCCCCCTCCATCCGGCCCCCGGCAACCACCCTTCTACTTTCTGGCCCTATGAATATGACTACTCCAGGTATGCAAAGAAAAACTCTTCTGGTTTTCTTCTCTACTCTCCTACAACACTACTCATGGACTACTTCACCTCTGACACTTCCGGTCACCAAATGTGTGTGTGACATTTGTCACACATCAAGCAGTTCTGCAGCTAAAGCTGGGTGTCTGCAGTTCGGTTCAGTCCTGACACTGTCTACCTGCGGATGACGTCAGATCCCACAGATGAAGGGGTCAGTCCCCCAAGACGGCATCTTCCCTCCCCAATTTCAGACACAATCAAAGTCTGGGTTGTTACCCATGCCAAAGCCTGTGCTCTTAACCCCTTATACAAGGATTCACCCTAACCTTGTTCACTCATCACTCATTCATTCATTCATTCATTGAGCAACATGTGCTTACAGGTAGGAGACACATCAGTGGACAAGCAAACAAGGTTACATTCTGGTAGGGGATGCAGATAAACAAATATACTTAGGACATCAATTCAACAAATACTTACCGAACTCCCACTCTGGGCTGGGCACTGTCCTAGGTGTTGATCGTCCACCGGCTAATGAAACAGACACAAATCCCTCCCCACGTGGGGCATCCATCCTGGTGGGCGGAGACAGACATGAAAACACAGTGAGCAAGTAAGTGATGAAGCATCTTGGGAGGGGATGATGCTATGGAGCAGGGTGATGCAGGACGAGGTGGGGGTCGGGTGGGAACTGCAGGCCTGTCCAAACAGGAGCCAAAGGGGGGAGCCTCGCAGGTAACTGGGGATGTGTCCCAGGGGAGGTGCACAGTGCACGCACAGGTCCTGAGGTGGGAATGTGACCAGCATGTTCAGGGGGCAGAGAGGCCAGCCTGAGTGGAGGCGGGGATGGGGGTCCAGATCCAGTAGCAACTCGCAAAGACTCTGGTTTCTTCTCCAAATGAAATGCAGACAGAGGGACTTCCCTGGCGGTCCAGTGGTTTAAAACTTTGCCTTCCAATGCAGGGGGTGCAAGTTTAATCCCTGGTTGGGGAGCTAAGATCCCACATGTCACACGGCCAAATAAAACAAAACATAAAACAGAAGCAATATTGTAACAGATTCAATAAAGACTTAAAAAATAAATTGTCCACACCAAAAAAAAATCTTAAAAAAAAAAAAAAAAAAGCAAAGAAATGCAGACAGAGCCCCAAAGGGATTCAACAAGAGGCTGGCATAATTTGACTTGCCTTTTCCCCCTTTTTTTAAAAAATATTTATTTATTTATTGGGTTGTGCCAGGTCTTAGTTGTGGCATGCAAACTCTTTTTAAAATTAAAAAAATTTTTATTTTTGGCTGTGTCGGGTCTCAGTTGCTGTGCGTGGGCTTTCTCTAGTTGCGTCGAGTGGGGGTTACTCTTCGTTGCGGTGCGCGGGCTTCTCATTGCAGTGGCTTCTCTCGTTGCAGAGCACGGGCTCTAGGCGCGCGGGCTTCAGTAGTTGTGGCTCATGGGCTCTAGAGTGCAGGCTCAGTAGTTGTGGCGCATGGGCTTAGTTGCTCCACGGCATGTGGGATCTTCCTGGACCAGGGATCTAACCCGTGTCCCCTGCATTGACAGGCAGATTCTTAACCACTGTGCCACAAGGGAAGTCCTCCATCTTTTTAAAATAAATAAATTTTACTATCTAGAGCCGTTTTAGGTTCACAGAAAAACTGAGTGGAAATACAGATGGTCCCCATCCGTCTATCCTTTAAAAATTCATTTCAAAGCAATTTGCAAACATTAGACCACATCTCCCCTAAATACTTCAGCATGAATAACATAACAAGATATCAAATATTTATTGAACCTTCTTGTCCTTGATAAAATTTAAATTCCGTGAAATGCATGCCTGAGACCTTACCATCTGATGAATTCTGAGAGATACAGAACACCTGAGTAGCACAAATTCCTCTCCTGATTTAACAGATTCCCTCTGGCTTCTGTTTGGAGGACAGACTGGTGGAGAGTGGGAGCAGAGGTCCTCTTATGCCTGCCTGCCTTTCTCCTTCAACAAACTTTTTCTTTTAGAATCGTTTTTAGATTTACAGAGAAGTTGCTACGATGGTCAGAGCCGTCCTGTGTGCCCCTGACCCAGGTTCCCCAAATGTTATCATGTCCCTACCATCCCAAACCAAGAAACCAATACTGGCAGATGCAACCCTTTCCTCAGATTTTACTCACTGTCCCTAATAGCTTTCTGTCCCAGGATCCCACCCAGGACACCACCGTGGCCTTACTTCCTGCCTCCTGAATCTCCACTGGTCTGTGGTCACCTTTCAGGCTTGTCTTGGTCTTTCATGATCCCGACCATTTTGAGGAATCCCTGGAAGAAAGGCCACGCCCACGTGCCCAGCGCTCCCGGGCTGCGCCTTACCCACGTGACTACCACTGAAGACGTTAACCTGCCTCACCTGGTGGTTTCCACGCTGTGCAGTGGCCCCTTCCCCGTTCCAGACTCTTACTCTTTGTAAGCAAGTCGCTGAGCTGCAGCCCACATGGAGGGGAGGGGAAGAAAGCTCCCCCCCTTCTGGAGGGGAAGTATCCAGATACACTTTTGGCGAATTCTGTCCCTTCTCCTTACCCTGTTTATTTATCTATTCAATCATTTGTTTGTTTTCTGTGTGTGTTTTGTTTCGTTTTGGCCACGCCACGCATCTTGCGGGACCTTAGTTCCCCAGCCAGGGATGGAACCTATCTCCCCTGCAGGGGAAGCTCGGAGCCCTAACCCCTGGACCGCCAGGGAATTCCCAATCATTTATTTGTATCCGTATGGATCCACAGACGTTTCTTTTATACTTTGGGTGATAGTCAACTACAACATTATCTCATATAAATAGTTTATATTATAGTCCAATGTCACATTATGTATTTCCTTGAAGCCCACCTGTGTTTGGATGCCAGGTGCCATCAAGAGCTAGTGAAGCAAACACAGGGGGCTCAATATCTTGTAATAACCTACAAGGGAAAAGAATCTGAAAAAGAATAGATGTGTGTGTGTGTGTGTGTGTGTGTGTGTGTGTGTGTGTAACTGAAGCACTTTGTTGTACACCTGAAACTAACACAGCATTGTAAATCAACTATACGTCAGTAAAAAAATAAAACCAAAACTAAAAATAGAGAGAGAGAAGCAGTACTGAGCAACAAGCAGGAGTTTCTGGCCAGCGTGTGATGGGAGATGTGACTTCAGCTGGGTGACCGAGGAGGGCTTTTGAGGAGGGTTTGAAGACTTGGTCCAGAGAAGCTAGGGACCTGAGCACGTGAGGGGCTCTGAGGCTCCAAGGGGACAGCCACCTGCCCGTGGACATCCAGCCACGCAGAGCCACACCCACCTTTCCCAGGCACCAGCCCCACAGCGGTTTCTACCCCCTGTTCCTGGCCCCCTGGGCGGGCAGTTTGGAATTCAGCCTCCGAGGCCAAGTCCCCACCCTCCACAGCCCCTTATCTCGCCACGCCCAGCACTGTGCCTGGCACCGAACGCCTCCATAAATATTTGCTGCCACTCACCCGGCTGCGCGAGCCCCAGCTGCCCTCCTTTGCCCTCCTCCCGAACCAGCTCTTTCGTCTCAAAGAGGGAGGGGGGTGTTGGTGGACCCCGATGTGGAATCAGGGACATGACCCACCCAAGGTCACCGGGAGAGGGAGGGTCAAAGAAAGAGAGAGAGAGAGAGAGAGCTGGGCGGCCTCCAGACTTCTAATAATGGGATAAGTGTAGCTACTATTTATTACCTTGCCCATTCGCTGGTGTCAGGCACTTCACACGCGTTTTCTGGTTTCATCTCCTCAACAACTCTGCTGGTTCCTAGCACAGATCAGCTATCTCACCTCGTGGCCTGGGACGGGCGAGCCTCTTTGCCTGGGATGACCCCCTCACCCCTCCTCCAGGAGGCCCACCCTACATGCCATGTTTCTCTAGCGATCCCCTGTCATAGGCCCAGGTAAGAGGGCCCCAAGATCCCTGCTCCCTGGGTGAATACACACCTCTTCCCAGTTATTCAGCCAGACGCTGATTTAGGTGCTGCTATGAAGGAACAGTGCAGCTGGAATGAAGGTTCCAAATCTCAGATAGGAACTGGGTCTTCTGTGGGCCTGCCTCATCATGTGACCCTCCAAAAGAGATGGGGCTCTTCCTGGAAAAAGAGACTCAAAGCATGTGGGGCGTTCTACAGGAGGGAGATTCTCCGTTGCTGGCTTGGAAGGTGGAGGGGATCCCACGACAAGGAATGCAGACAGCCTCTGAAAACAGAGCGGATTCTGCCCACAGCCAGCAAGGAGGCGGGAACCTCCTTGTCTACCCCAAGCAGAGAACCCAGTCAAGCCAGCCTAAGCTCCTGACTCACAACTGTGAGCTAATAGAAGGTGCTGTGTTTGCATTCGGTCTTCGTTGCTGCGTGTGGGCTTTCTCTAGTTGCGGCGAGCGGGGGCTACTCTTCGTTCCAGTGCGAGGGCTTCTCATTGTGGTGGCTTCTCTTGTTGCAGAGCTCGGGCTCTAGGCGTGTGGGCTTCAGTAGTTGCAGCACGCGGGCTCAGTAGTGGTGGCTCATGGGCTTAGTTGCTCCACAACATGTGGGATCTTCCCGGACCAGGGCTCGAACCCGCGTCCCCTGCATTGGCAGGTGGATTCTTAACCACTTCGCCACCAGGGAAGTCCTGCGGGTGCTGTTTTAAGCTGCTACATTTGTGCTAATTTGTTACCAGCACAGAAAACAAATACAATCTCTCTGTTTTGTTTCCTTCAGGGCACTCACTGCCAAAGTAAGTTGGTTTCTTTGATTACTTAATTGCTTCAAGTCTATCCATCTGTATTTGGTTTGCTAGGGCTGCCATAACAAAGTACCATGAACCAGGTGGCTTACAACAACAGAAATGTACTGTCTCACAGCTCTGGAGGCTGCAAGTCCAAGATCCTTTGTGGGCAGGGCCGTGCTCCGTCGGAGGCCTGCACGGGAGACTTCCTTGCCTCCTTCTGGCTCCTGGTGGTTGACCAACAATCCTTGACTTCCTTGGCTTGTAGATGCATCACTTTGATCGCCACCTTCCTCGTCACATTGTGTTATTCCATGTGTTGCTGTCTTCACCTGGCCGTCTTACTGAAAGGGCACCAGCAGTAATGGATTAGGGCCCATCTTCTCCAGTACAACCTCCTCTTAACTAATTACATCTGCAATGACCCTGTTTCCAAATAAGGTCATGTTCTGAGGTGTTGGGGGTTAGGGCTTCAACCCATAAACCATCCCTACCTACATGTGTCATCTTCCAGGGTGCAAACTGTGGCTGAGTTTTCCCGCTGGGCTCCTAGAGCCTAGAGCACAGCCTAGCACACAGTAGGTGCTTAACTTTTTGTTGTTGTTGTTAAATCATCTGACGAATTCTTTCTCTGAGCCTCTTTCCATGTCTTTCAAGTGGGGATAGAGATACACAGCAAATAATTGTCCAACACGTTAATGAAGGGAGGATTATAACACGCCTCACTCCCACTTGACAGAGGGAGAAACTGAGGCTCAGAAAGATGAAGCGAGTTGCTCAAGCTCAGTGCCACTGTCACGCTGGCAGCCTGGCCAGGAGGGACCTGGGAGCCCTAACACGTGTCCCGCACTCCTCCCACCTCTGGCCGACAGCCTAATGACACCTTCCAGTGGCTGAACCCAAGAAGTCAGATGCAGCCCAGGTAACACAGTCAGCAGGAATGACCCAGACAGAGAGGAGAGAGATGGACAAGCGGAAGGCTACCAGCACAGGGTGTTCACCAGGAGGGGAGTCCTCACACTTGGGAATGTCTTCCCTCTCGCTCCCCCGAAGGACACACCAGTCTACACACACCCCCAGCGCTGCCTAAGGGTCCCCATTTCCCTACTTCCTAATTTCTGCCTATCCACTTGGTGTCAAATGG
Organism: Phocoena sinus; assembly: GCF_008692025.1. Lineage (NCBI taxonomy): Eukaryota > Metazoa > Chordata > Mammalia > Artiodactyla > Phocoenidae > Phocoena > Phocoena sinus. The sequence goes on from NC_045781.1 coordinate 2,877,401, forward strand.
AATCTCCCCTCAGTGCCATTCCGTGGTGGGGACTGTGGAAGGGTTCTGCCCTAGATGCAGGTAGTAAGGGAATATTGCACCCAGAAGATATAAAAGCAAGAATAAAACCCATTAAAGGTTTGGTCTGCTTTTCACTTTTACCACACACGGGCGATTGCAAACAAGGTCAGTGGTAAAACAAGGTCAGTGCTTCCCTGCAAAATATCTTTTGTTGGTCTAAGTTCTGAGCATTTGCTGCAAATGTTACCATGACGTTTTAAATACATATACTTAGGGCTTCCCTGGTGGCGCAGTGGTTGGGAATCCACCTGCCAATGCAGGGGACGCATTCCCTGGTTCGGGTAGATCCCACATGCTGCGGAGTAACGAAGCCCATGTGTCACAGCTACTGAGCCTAAGCTCTAGACCCTGTGAGCCACAACTACTGAGCCCACGAGCCACAACTACTGTAGCCAGCGCACGTAGAGCCCGTGCTCCGCAACAAGAGAAGCCACCGCAATGAGAAGCCCGTGCACTGCGACGAAGGGTAGCCCCCTCTCAGCACAACTAGAGAAAGCCCACACACAGCAACAAAAACCCAACGCAGCCAAAAATAAATACATATGTTTAAATACACACATATATATACATTTAAAATGTAACAAATCCAGAAAAGGATGATAAATTATTTGTTATATATGGGAGAGTTTCTTACAAAACTTAACATCATCTTACCATATGATCCAGCAATTGTGCTCCTTGGTATCCACTCAAATAAGTCAAAAACTCATGTACACAAAAACCAGCACATGGATGTTTATAGCAGTTTTATGTATAACTGCCCAAAGTTGGAAGCAACCAAGGTGTCTGTTAGGAGATGAATGGATAAATAAACTGTGCTACATCCACACAATGGAAGATTACTCAGTGATAAAAAGAAATGAGGGGGCTTCCCTGGTGGCGCAGTAGTTAAGAATCTGCCTGCCAATGCAGGGGACACAGGTTCAAGCCCTGGTCCGAGAAGATCCCACATGCCACGGAGCAACTAAGCCCATGCGCCACAACTACTGAGCCTGCACTCTAGAGCTCGTGAGTCACAACTACTGAGCCCGCGAGCCACAACTACTGAGCCCGCGTGCCGCGAGCCCATGCTCCGCAACAAGAGAAGCCACCGCAATGAGAGGCCCACGCACCTCAATGAAGAGCAGCCCCCGCTCGCCGCAACTAGAGAAAGCCCACAAAGACCCAACGCAGCCAAAAACAAACAAATAAATAAATAAATTTAAAAACGAAAAAGAAATGAGCTATCAAGTCACGAAAAGACATGGAGGAATCTTGAATGCATACAGCTAAGTGAAAGAGGCCAATCTTAAAAAGGCTACGTGCTGTATGATTCCAACTATATGACACTCTGGAAAACACAGAACTATGGAGACTGTAAAAAGATCAGGGGTTGCCAGGAGATGGCAGGGAGCGCTGAGGATTTTTAGGGCAGCAAAAATACTCTGTATGATACTGTAGTGGTGGATACATGTCATGATACGTTTGTCCAAACCCATAGAATGTACAACACCAGGAGTGAGCCCTAATGTCAACTATGGGCTTTGGGTGATAATGAGGTGTCAATATAGGTTCATCGATTGTAACAAATGTACCACTGATGGGGATGTTGGTAACAGGGAGGCTATGATGGGTGGGGTGAGGGGGTGTATCTCTGTACCTTCCACTCAATTTTTATTTTAAGATTTATTATTTATTTATTTATTTAATTTATTTATTTTTGGCTGCATCGGGTCTTCGTGGCAGCATGCGGGAACTTCGTGGAGGCGCATGGGGTCTTCGTGGCAATGCGCCAGCTTCTCTCTAGTTGTGGCATGAGGGTTTTCTCTTCTCTAGTTGTGGCATGCAGGCTCCAGGGCATGTGGGCTCTGTAGTTGTGGTCCATGGGTTCCAGAGAAGGTGGGCTCTGTAGTTTGCAGCACACGGGCCCTCTAGTTGAGGCGCCCAAGCTCAGTAGTTGTGGCGCGCAGGCTTTGTTGCCCTGCGGCATGTGGGATCTTAGTTCCCTGACCAGGGATCGAACCCATGTCCCCTGCATTGGAAGGCAATTCTTTACCACTGGACCACCAGGGAAGGCCTGTTCCACTCAATTTTGTTGTCAGCCTAAAAGTTCCAAAAAATAAGTTTATTAATTAAAAAGAGAAATAAAAAACACAAATCAAGAAGGATGCATGATAATGACTGAAAATCTTTCTGTTACGTACAGGAGGGGGAGGGTGTTAAAATGATCTGGGTGTCCAATACGTCAGGTCGCTGGGGCCTCTGATTAGAATGTGTGCTCTGCCGGGACAGGGATTTTTTTTATAGCTTTATTGAAATATAATACCCATACCTCACAACATGCCCATTTAAAATGTACAACTTGGGGGCTTTTGGTGCCGTCACAGAGTTGTGTGACCATCAGCACGATCACTTTCAGAACATTTCCATCACCCTGAAAAGAAGCACCACACCCTTTAGGCATCGCACCCCCACCCCCCGCCAGTGACCCATTCCCTGGGCGACAACTCATCCCCTCCCCATCTCTGAGATTTGCCTCTGAGGGTGGGAGTTGTTCCCTTTGCTCTCTGATGTGTCCCCAGAACCTGCAACCCTGTTGGATACACCCTAGCGGGCAGGTGCTCCATAGTTAAATTTAACTAATCTGTTTTTTCTTTTCTTTTCTTTTCCTTTTTGTTTTTTTTTAGCCACCCTGCCTGGCTTGTGGGATCTTAGTTCCCCGACCAGGATCAAACCCCGGGCCCACGGCAGTTGAAAGCACGAGTCTTAACCACTGGACCGCCAGGGAATTCCCTTAACTAATCTGTTTCTGTTTGAGTCCCAGTCACCACTGGCTTCTGCTCAGAAGCCTCTTTCTCCTCCACCCATTGTCCCATCAGCACCTTTCAGAGTTACCTCCGTTAGAGCAGGTAACACCCTGCCTCATAATTGCCTGCATCCCTGTACTCGACACCCTCCAGACTCCTCCCAGATTCCTCCCGGCAAGGACAGAATCTATCTGCTGCTCTTTGCTCACCTCAGGCCGCAGGAAATGCGTGTTGAATTTGATTGGAAACAAGAACAGTCAGCACACTAGACGCACACGTGTCACCAGCTCCTGGCCGGCAGACACATAGCCCAGCAGAGAGGCCCAGAGTGTGAAGCGTGGAGCCCAACTGTCCCCGTGTGAGTCCCGACTCTGCCGTGACCCCCAGCAGGACACTGGGCAAGAGATTGAATCTCGGCAAGCCTCCCTTTCCCCAACTATAAAACGGAGCTAATAATAGGATCTACCTCTCCCCGCTGCAGCGAGGATTAGCACAGGGTCTGGTAATACACAGAATTCAGTAAGTACTAGCTATAATTATCGCTAAGCACACGGGATTTATGAAGTCATGACACACGGCCTTCACTCGGCCATCCGTCAACCTCCTCACCCTATGCACATTTCCCAAGGAGAGGGAGAGAGAATCCAGGGTGCCCCTAGGAACTGTGAGTCCTTCCTTGTGACTGAGGTGTTAGGTGAGATGGGTGTAGCAGCAGATAAGATGGGGCCGGTGCCAGCTGCGGGAGAGCTCAGAGGCCAGGCTGGGGAGCTTGGATTCCTTCCCAAAGGCAACGAACAAGGAGCCAGGGGATGCTATTGAGAAGCTGAGGGACAAAGGATATCTCTGAGTGTCAGGAAGATGCCTTCGGAGGCGGGGGCTCACCCTAGGGGGAGAGACTGGAGTCGGGCAGGAAGCGGGGCTGATGGTCCACATGGGAGAAGATGCAGCCAGGCCCTTGGCCTGCGGCCCAGTGGACATGGAGAATGCCCTGATTCTGAGCCCACTGTCTCTAGATTTCTAGAGAGATCTGGCAGGGACTGTAAACCTGGATGTTGTCTGCTAAATCCTGTTTCCATTTTTACAAAAGTGCAAGAGAAACAAGGTGAAAGTAACTAATATGTTTTAGTTCACTCAATACAGTATATTCTTTTTACTGGCATCACTCAATATAGTTTATTCTCCTTATTCACGGTAGTGATGGTCTATAATGGCATAGTGAACACTGAATAATTGATGCTGAGCCACTGTCCCGGGGGGAAATACAGGGTTAGTTGCCTACCAGACTTTGGTCACAATTTTGTTGCTGTTGTTGTTAACTGATTTATACATAACCTTGTTTTATGTGTATTTCTGCTTAAAGGCACCTTGTCTAATATGCATATTGTTGACTCACTGACATTAAACTCACAGCCAACAGTGTTGTAACTCATGCCCAAAGGAAGCTTATCTAAAATGCATTTTCTCCATAAGCCCCATCCCAGCCTTTAGGACACTAGACAGCACTTGGGCTTCATGTCTGGAGAGGCGTTTGAAAGTGTAAAATCACCAAGAAATAGCCCAATACTGCAAAAAGGACACTCGTTTACGGGATGCAAGTTTGTTCAACCTTAGCTGGGAACATGTGTCAGAGACTCCCGTTGTTGGCTGCTCTGCGCATGCCCGCGAAAGCGCTGTGCTCTAGATCCAGGGGTCACAGGAGCATTTTTAGTGGGTAGGCAAATTCGCAAATGTGGAATCCGCCAATGATGAGCTCGACTGTATATCCAAAACATTATCACGTCATCATGTAATTAATATAAATATCATCAACGGGTAGTTTACATTCTCTTTTTCGTGCTAAGTCTTTGAAATCCGGGGTCTGTTTTGTACTCACAGTACATCTCAGTTTGGACAAGCCACGTTTCAAGCGCGAAAGCGCTCCACACCGCTAGTGGCTTTCATACCAGACAGTGCAAGTCTCTATAGCTTTCTTGAGACTCTCCGAGAGACCTGCGGACTCAAAAATAAAAATAAAAAGGCGATGTCAGATACAGCCACCTTGGAGAGCCACGTGGCAATATCTAAGAACTTAGCTGCGCGTTTTTCTTTCGACCCAGGAATTCCACTTTGAGGCCAGCGCCCTATGAAGTGTACCACTCAGCACAGGGCAACACGTATAAGAACATTCTCTGCACCCCTGCTTGGAAGAGCACGATAGTGGAGGAAAATAAAATGTCCATGCTCGGAAGAATGCGTCCATAAAATAACAATGTGTCCATACACTAGACTATTCAACATCTTTGCAAAAGAGTGAGCCTGAGCTCCGTGTAACCGCACGGATGAAACTCATAGGGGTGAGCTGGTGAGAACAAAAGCAAGCTGCGAAGGTCAGAGAGGTGATGCTATCTATACAACATTTAACCTTTGATGCTGTTTATACAACAACACCTCCTTAAGGATGGTGATTACTTCTGGGAGGGAAGGGAAGGACTTGGAGAAGGGTAAGTACACAGAGGGTTCCAGTTATATTTGAAAAGTTATATTTCTTCAGCTGGACGGTGGTGGCCATGGAGGTGCTTCTTATGGTTACTTGGGATATTTTGTGTGTGTGTGCCTGAAATGTTCTTTTGCACGAGGAACCATAGCAAGGGTTTGTACTGCTGTGTTGACCAGGTCAGACAGACAGGCAGTGAGGGGTCATATGTGGCCTGCGTGTGCCTTGAAAAATATTAGAGCCACTCTGACAGGTAGGTGGTGAGGATTCCGTGAGATTCCTGCACGGGTGAAGAAAGCCCCCAGCACAGTGTCTGGCCTGTTGTAACTGCCATCAGCGTATTTGTTGAGAGTAATCGTATCGCTGAGCAATCGCTCTGTTCTAGGTGCTATGTCTAGTGTTCTCATCCATTATTTTGTTTAACAGTATTTATCCAGTGCCTGTAGGAACAGAGCCCCCTGCCCGGGTGCAACAGAGAGAAACCAGCATGATTCTCGTGAACACAGAGGGGAGGGCAGCCCAGTCTTCATGACGCACCCCGAAAACTGCTAATGGCCAAGAGTTGCCCTACTAGTATGTAATCTTATTCTTTCCGGACGAGACACATCAATTTAATGTTACAGGTTTGTTTTTTTTTTCTTTTTCTTTTTATCTCTTTTTTTGGTCCAAGGATATGGGGGTGGGCAGGTGAGTAATCAACTGTGCAACATTTTTTCTTTTTTGGGGGGGGGAGGGTCATGCCATGTGGCCCGCGGGGTCCTGGTTCCCCGACCAGGGATTGAACCCTGGGCCCTTGGCAGTGAAAGCACGGAGTCCTAACCACTGGACCGCCAGGGAATTCCCCAACTGCACAACATCTGAAGTGCAGTTAATTCTTTTTTTGTTTGTTTGTTTGTTGTTTCTTGCGGTACGCGGGCCTCTCACCGCTGTGGCCTACTCCCGTTGCAGAGCACAGGCCCCGGACGCGCAGGCCCAGCGGCCATAGCTTATGGGCCCAGCCGCTCCGCGGCATGTGGGATCCTCCCGGACCAGGGCACGAACCCGCGTCCCCCACATCGGCAGGCGGACTCAACCACTGCGCCACCAGGGAAGCCCTGAAGTGCAGTTAATTCTTGATGTGATCTTTCAGTAAATATTTTATTTGGAAAAATATATAAAGTATATAAATAATATATAAGATATATACCAGACCTCACATATATGATAGTCCATAGTATATACAATTATATATAAGATCATGTATGTTGCATTTGTGATTGTATCACGTACAATCATTATGTACTGTCAGTGTATAATATGTTACAAACTCTAAATGTTTCTTTGACAATAATGCTCTGAGTACGACCAGCAATTGCTCCCATTTCATGAGGAGGAAACTGAGGCATGGAGGCAGCTGGACACTTGGCCAGGGGGACAGAAGCAGGAGACAGTCACAGGAGGAGTCCTCGGGAGCTGGAGAGCAGCAGACACGGGGGCGTGGGGAGGCAGGAGGCCCAGAGCCCAGCTTTAACAGGGGTGTGTGCACCCTGGGGCCTGGGCTGGGCCTCCCCCCCGCACCATCACACCTGCCTCTCCCGGTCACTCTGGGTGACCCCACGCGGCAGTGTGGCTAAATGGGGAGGTGTAAAGCTCCCCGGATCATCAGTGAGCCTCTGGGGGGGCTGGGGAGGGCCAGAGGCCTGCAGCGGCCCCTCTCACCCTCCCGCTGGGGGACCCAGGTGGCCAGCTCTGCAGCCTGACCTTTCAGCTCCAGCCCAGCAGCTGCCCGGCAGGCCCTGCAGCCCCCCAGGGGAGGGACTCAGTTCTAGCCTGAGTGGGGTGGTGGCGTGGTAGAGGACGGCCTGGGGTCCCCGGACCCTCGCGAATCCTGGCTCTGCCTCTCTCTGGCTGCTGACCAATGCCTCTGTTTCTCCAGGGCTCAGTTTCCCCATCAGTAAATTGGAAGCCATCATCCTACTCGTCCAAGCCTTGTCGGGAGGACTCCACAAAGTCTTGAATGAATTTTAAAAAGTTAAAAAATAAAGAGCCAGGGCCTGACACCTTATAAGCATTGAATGAAGGGTCATCATCGCATTATTTAATTTTAGTTTTAGTTTTTGAATAGGTAACATGCTGTGGGGGAAATTCAAATAATACGAAAGGCAGAGTGATCAAAAGTTCCTTCAGGGGCTTCCCCGGTAGCACAGTGGTTAAGAATCCACCTGCCAAGGCAGGGGACACGGGTTTGAGCCCTGGTCCGGGAAGATCCCACATGCCGCGGAGCAACTAAGCCCGTGCACCACAGCTACTGAGCCGGCGCTCTAGAGCCTGCAGGCCACAACTACTGAGCCTGCGTGCCACAACTACTGAAGCCCGCGCACCTAGAGCCCGAGCTCCGCAACAAGAGAAGCCACCGCAATGAGCAACCCGCACACTGCAGTGAAGAGTAGCCCCCGCTTGCCGCAACTAGAGAAAGCCCGCCTGCAGCAACAAAGACCCAATGCAGCCATAAATAAATAAATTTTTAAAAAAAAAGAATCACTATGCTGTATACCTGAAACTAACACAATATTGTAAGTCAACTAGACTTCAAAAAAAAAAAAAAAGTTCCTTCAAAGTCACATGTTGACACTGATTACTGACTCAACTGAAGCGGCAACAGAAAATTGGGAGACGAAGAATACAGACTGAGTATTAGCTTATGTTAAGGAATTACCGGTTAGTGCCGTTCGATGTGATTGATAAGAGTTTTGCAGTTGAGCTGGAAATTTTCCTTCCTTTGATGGAAACGTAAACCTGAGCATTGGAGCAGAAGTTATCATGATGTCTGTAGTTTATTTAGCGACTTTCAGCTTTTTATGGGGGAAAATTTCTAGCAGAACCAAAAGTAAAGAGTAAAGGAACCTCTCGTGCTCAGCAACACATGTGCTGTTGACTCAAGATCCCCACCCTCGCTTGGGCCACGTTTTCCTCCGCTGGAGTATTTGAAACCAAACACCAGGCAGTGTGTCATTTTGCCCCAGATGATTTCCCTAGGCTGCAATTTACTTTAAAATACTCCATCCCCGCAAAAGAAAAGAGAGAGAAAGAGAGTATGGCAAAAAGTAATGTTTGTGAAGTCTGGTCAATGGAGTGGAGGGTGTTCCCTGTGGCTTTCCTTTTCCACTGTTCTGGGCTTGCAACTTTCCACAAACCTCGAAAAGTCAAAGAACAAAGGAAGTTCTGCCTCTGCACCGCACCCCGCCAGCCTTGCCCAGGTTCCCAGGGCCAACACAGAAGCCAGTTTCCTGGGGATCCTTCCAGGGGCCCAGAGACCTTTCTAGCTGCGTCTTTATTAATAGCAGGTTGTAGTCGTAGTTGAAACCTGATGGGGCAGGCGTCCGGGCTGAGTCACACAGGCCTGTCCCGGGTCACCCCACACCTCCTCCTCTCTGACCCCACATAAGCCGATTGCCACTCAGAACCTCAGTTTCCTTTTCTGTAAACTGGGGATAAATCGCCACCCTTTTGGGTGGCTGGGAGGATGCAGTATAAAGGCCCCAGCGCAGAGCCGGGCTCAGAGCCTCGCTGAGTACACGAAAGAAGACTTTTCCCCAGAGTCTCTCTATTAAGAGCTCCCGGGTCTGATGGGGGAGGGCTGGGGGTGGGGACTCTTGGTATTAGGGGGCTTTGGGAGTGGTCTCCCTGGTCCCCAGAGGCCCATGGAGGCAGGTGGATGCACAGAGCCCTGGGTCTCCCAACCCAGGTAAGGTGTATGAAGGGGCTGGGCTCCCCTTTCTCTGCTGCCCTCAGGCCCGGCCCCTGGGGGTTCATAATATGTTTTGTCCCCTCTGTCCTGGGACCAGAGCCCAGAGTCCAAGCTGGTCTAAGTTTGGAAGGGGGAGGGAGGGGTGGGGGGGTGACAGGATGTCTCTGAGCTGTCACACACACCCCTGTCCCAGGCCCAGAAAAAGGGAGGGACAAAAGGCTTGGAAAGAGTCAGAAACAAAGACGGGAGAGAGACGGAGAGACACTGGGGAGAGCAGGCCAGAGTGGGGGACAGAGTGCGGACATCCTGAAAGACAGACAGACAGACAGCGGCCACAGTGGGAAGAGCGTGGGGACAGGAGCGAGGGGCCGGGGACCAACAGACAGGCGGGGAGACCCACCCTGAGACCTGGGAGCTAGAAAAAGGGCAAGACAGAGACAGGGAGGTGTGGAGAGAGGGGGCCAGACAGGCAGGGAAGTCTCTGGACTCGGACGCAGAGGGGCACGGGGGCAGACTCTTCAGATGAGCTCCAGGCCTTGGCTCTGCTCAGGGGTGCAGTGGAGCTCAGTGGGTGTGCTGCTTTTGGGGAGCCCAGACCAGGGGTGCTTGCCCGAGGGCCAGCTGACACCAGGTGACCCGGAGATGGAGCTCAGGGACCCCGAGAACCAGGAGGATGGGGACCCGGAGGTGAGAGAAAGGAGACGAGGGAGGGAGAGACAGAGAGAGACAGAGAGAGATGCGGGAGATGGAGAGGGCCAGGGGCAGACACACACAGAGAGACACAGAGAGACACGGAAGAGACAGGGAAACAGAAACATCAAAGACCCAGAAGAACTAAACCCGAGGACACACAGCAAGGCCAAGACCCCTGGGGGAAATGTACTCAGAAACAAAGAACAGGAAACCCGGGAAGAGAGGAGGATGGAGAAAGAGAGGGGTAGAGTCGGGGTGGTGTGGGCTGAGGAGGCCCCCAGTGGGGCTGGGGCTTTTGGTGGCTCCCACAGATGGCAGTGGGCAGGGTCGCTGAGACAATCACCCATAACCCGCCAGGACACAAAAACAGGTGGCCTGAGGGCGGGTGAGTCATTGTGACTCATCCCCCTCTCTGGGGACCAACCCCCCACCTCAGCCCTGGGCTGGGCCTCCAGGCCCCCCTGCTGCTCTAGGTGGCCCCCAGACTCACCCCCTCCCCACCTCTGTCCCTCTCCTGCAGGAGGACACAGCCACGGCCCTCCAGAGGCTCGTGGAGCTGACGGCCACCAGGGTGACCGCAGTGAGGAGTCTGCGTGTCCAGTATCACCTCATCCGAAAGCTTGGCTCCGGCTCCTACGGCCATGTGCTCCTTGCCCGGCCTCGCCAAGGGGGTGAGTTTGGCCACCAAAGGGCACAGTCCTTGATGTCCCCCAGGTTTCCCCCTCTGAAACCACTGAGACAGGGAGCAGCCTTGCGGGGAGCTGATGAGGACACATCTTGATGGGGCTCCAGAGAGTTAAGAGCTCTGTGATCTTCCAAAAAAAATGGAACTCCCCCAGAGAGGGTGAGAGACTCGCCTGAGGTCACACAGCAAGGCGGGAGCACAACTTGGACTGAAATTCAAGTCTCCGCGTCCCCTACTTTATGCGAGAGGAAACTGAGGTCCAGAGAGGGTAAGGCAGTTGTGCAAGACCACACAGCAATCTGAGGCAGAGCAGAAAGAGTCCTCAGGGAAGGTCTCCCCCAACCTCCACTTCACAGATGGAGAAACTCGAGGCACAGAGAGGTCAGACACTATGCCCTGCCCCTCTTGTTTTATATGTAAGATGTCTGAGGCTCAGAGAGGTTGAGTGGCTTGCCTAGGGCCCCACAGCAAGATCAGAGCGCCCTGAGTTCCCTCTTGCCCCCACCTCCCCAGCAGGTCCGGCTGTGGCTCTGAAGCTCCTACCTCGGGACTCGGTCCTGAGAACCACCTTCCTGAGAGAGTTCTGTGTGGGCCGCTGTGTCTCATCACATCCAGGCCTGCTCCAGACCCTGGCAGGACCCCTGGAGACCCCCCGACACTTCGCCTTGGCCCAGGAGTATGCGCCCTGTGGGGATCTCAGCGGGATGCTGCAGGAACGGGTGAGGCCGGGAGGCAAGGGACAGAGGTTGGGACTGCTTATCCCAGGTCTGCCTTTGTCCCTCCCCCAGTCCTGTCTCCAACCCTGACGCCCAAATCTTAAGTCCACCCTAAGCCCCCAAACCACCTCCTTATTTCTAATTCTCAATGCAGTTCCATGACTAACCCCAGCCCTAATCCATCCAGGGCAGGGAGTTGGGACTGGGGTTGAGGATGGATCAGGTCGGCTGAGGGGGGTAGGGAAGGAGACAGAGATGGGCTTTTAACTGGCATTGGCATTGGGAACGGGTGTGGGTGGAGTTGGATGGGTTGAGTTTAGGGTTGATTATAGATTGGTCACGGGTGTGGAGAAGAGCATGGATGGGGCTGCAGAGTGAAGCAGAGATGCTTGAGGATGTGTATGTAGATTGAGTTGGAGAAGGGCTGTAATGAAGTTATCTCTAGAAAGACCAGGTCAGGACTGAATCCATGATATTCTGGGGGTACTTGAGTTTGAAGTTAGGGTGGGGCCATCTTTAGGAATAGACTTTGGATTTGAAATAGGGTTGGGGATAAACAGAAGGAAAAAAGGAAGGGAGGGAGAGAAGGAGGGAAAGAGTAGGATGGACGGATGGATGGAAAGATGGGTGGATGGATGGATGGATGGATGTTTGGATGGATTGAAGGATGGAGGGATGAATGGATGGATGTTGGCTATTAAATAACTGGACAAATTATTGAATTGCTGACTAGCTGGCGGAATGGGTATTGAGTGGAAACCCTGCTGTATAGACCGTTGGATGGATAACTGGTTTGATGGATGGATTGCTGTCTTGCTGCGTGGCTAGCTGGATGGATCGATCTATCAGTCGATTGATGAAATAAACTGTGGGACTTTAGAACTGGGTCTGAGTTAGAGATGGGACCTACATTAGCACGGGACTCAGATTAGGATTAAGTGTGGGATTTGGGTTTTCACTGGAGATCTTGGTGGTCAGTTTAGAGGAGATAAGAAATATAAGGAATGGATTTGAGTGTTAGGACAAAGTCTGATGGAAGTTAAAGAAGTTCTCGTTAGATTTGGGGTTCCAGTGAGGAAAACATCTGGAATTTGGTCTACAGGAGTACAGATGTGGGGGCAGCTTGTGGTTGAGGATGATCTGGAGAAGCTGTTGGGGGGATGTTCTGGGGACACTAGAGGTAGCCACTTCTTGAACCCCAAGAAGCAACATAAAGAAGGAACCAAGGCAGCCTGACCTTCGTCCTCTCTCTTTGACCCCAGGGCCTCCCAGAGCTGCAGGTGAAGCGGGTGGTGGCCCAGCTAGCTGGAGCCCTGGACTTCCTCCATGGCCGGGGGCTGGTCCACGCGGACGTCAAGCCAGACAACGTGCTGGTCTTCGACCCTGTCTGCAGCCGTGTGGCCCTGGGTGACCTGGGTCTGACCCGGCCTGAGGGCAGTCCAACCTCTGCCCTGCCAGGGCCACTGCCCTCCGCCCCACCCGAGCTCTGCCTCCTGCTGCCCCCTGACACCCTGCCCCTGCGACCAGCAGTGGACTCCTGGGGGCTGGGGGTGCTTCTCTTCTGTGCGGCCATGGCCTGTTTCCCTTGGGGTGTGGCGCTAGCCCCTGACCCTGGGTTCGAGGCCTTTGCTGGCTGGATGACCACCAGGCCCCAGCCACTTCAACCACCGCCCCCTTGGGACCAGTTTGCGCCCCCGGCTCTGGCACTGCTCCAGGGGCTTCTGGACCTGGATCAAGAGACTAGGATCCCCCCACTGGCTGTCCTGGGCTTCCTGGGGGATGATTGGGGGTTAAAGGAGAACAAAGAGAGATCTGGGGGCTTGGGGAGTGTGTCCAGTGAAGACGGGGAGGAGGAAGAGGGGGGAGCAAGCCTGGAAGAGTGGTCAGAGGGGGAGGAGAATGACAACGATGGTGGGAGGTGCGGACAGATGGGGGACAGCCCTGACCAGCTGACTGGGACAGGCGCCCAGAGCTTGGGCCAAAGGCCTCTCCCCCAGCCCCCATGGCCACCTGGATGGAGAGACAGCTGCTCCCGGGAGGACAGAGATGGAACACATTGCATCTCTCCCAACTGAAGGCTGGACTTGTATGCACAATTCCCCTCCTGACTGAGGACCCAGGAGTCCGGTACCCCCGGCCCCTCCTCCCTCAGACCCAGGGGTCAGACCCCCACCCCTCCTCCCTCAGACCCAGGGGTCCAGGTCCCCAGCCCCTCCTCCCTCAGACCCAGGGCTCCAGGCCCCCAGCTCCTCCTCCCTCAGACCCAGGGGTCCGGACCCCCGGCCCCTCCCCCCTCAGACCCAGGGGTCCGGACCCCCGGCCCCTCCCCCCTCAGACCCAGGGGTCCAGGCCCCCGGCCCCTCCTCCCTCAGACCCAGGGGTCCAGGCCCCCGGCCCCTCCTCCCTCAGACCCAGGGGTCCAGGCCCCCAGCCCCTCCTCTCTCAGACCCAGGGGTCCAGGCCCCCAGCCCCTCCTCCCTCAGACCCAGGGGTCAGACCCCCACCCCTCCTCCCTCAGACCCAGGGGTCAGACCCCCACCCCTCCTCCCTCAGACCCAGGGGTCAGACCCCCACCCTTCCTCCCTCAGACCCAGGGGTCAGACCCCCACCCCTCCTCCCTCAGACCCAGGGGTCCTGACCCTCCTCCCTCAAGGACCCTTCCTCTCTCTTCTGTCCTGAGTGTGTCTTCTTGAAGGAAGGTGCCGTTTCCCCTGTAGATGCATTTCTGCACGGTGGGGACATGTTGGGTGCTTATGGACTTGTGATGTGGTCAGTCCTCTCCTTTAAGACCTTAGGTGACTTCCGCTGGCCTTGGCACCAAATCTGGGCTTTCCATATCCAACACCATGGAAACCTCGCCTTCCATCTCTCCCACTTCCCTGGGCTCTGGGGGACATTAAGGGGAGGCACTCATCCTTTCTGGACCTAAATGGACACACAGATAGGCACACACACACCCTCTCTTGCTTGCAGACGTTTGGAAACCCTGTGTTCTCCCCCAAGAATGCCTTCTTCCCAACTCCAGACCTCCAGAAAGTAGACCCCTCCCCGGGGGCCTCTCCGGCTCCTCCGAAACTTGTAGCCCAGCAATCTGCGCCTCCACCTTTTTCATCTCCCCTCACAGGCTGCCCAGGATGGACTTGGTCTTGTCCACCTGTACATCCTTTCGGGTTCTGCTCTCACACGGCGAGCCTCCTGCGCCAGCTCCCTGAGAGCACAAGCACCGTGGCGTGTGCTGGTCCCGTCCACGCTGAGGGCCACGGCTGGTTTGCAGGGATCTGTGTTCACCCGGGCCGGCCCGACGCCACCCCCCCCATCCCAGCACACAGACCCCTGACTTGTGAAGCTTGCCGCCTGCAGGGCAGGGGCTGCGTGGATCCCATGCCGCATGGCCCGCACCCAGCACGGCCACGGGGACCTGCTTCTTTCTGGGGAATCTGTCCTACGTGCTTTCTAGATTTAAAAACGTGAGTTCACTCCATACGACGGGGTGTCCTGAATTGGACCCTGGGGCAGGTAAAGGCTGTTGATGCACATGGGAAGCATCTAGCGTTTGACTGACGGTTACTGTCTTCATTTGGACAAATGCACCGACGGCTGGGTGAGGGACTCACCCGGCAGGGAGCTTGGTGAGGCGACATGGGAGCTCAAAGCAGCTGTCCTGTACATCTAAAAATGATTCTGAAATAAAAAGTAAATTTAAAAAGAATCAAGTGAGTTCACATTGATCATCTCGCTCTAAACCTGAGGGGGGGGTGCAACCCTCCGAGACCCCGCCCCTGCCTCCTCCTTCAGCCCTGGGAGTCCCTGCCTGCCCCCCACCCAACTTTGAAGACTGCAGACTCGTAACTGGGACTCCCCTCCCTGCTTCCCCTCCCTTCAGGGCCTTCACTTCCCAGTGCTGCACCACCTGCTCCCCCTCTGCTCTGAGTCTGAGGTCATTTCTCACTGCATCGCTCTGGAATCTTGTTGTCTCATCCTTTCCCCACACAGGACCCCATGTCTCCTCCCCCGGACGCCCCTTACCAAACACTTGTGTCAGACCTGTCAGTGGGGCACTGATGGGGCAGCTGGCTGGGGTCAAGGCAGGGGCAAGCTGGAGAAATGATTTCATCTTCTACAGGGGACCAGGACTCCTGGATCTGAGGGGGGAGGGGCTGAGGCCCGGACCCATGGGTCTGAGGGGGGAGGGGCTGGGGGCCTGGAGTCCTGGGTCTGAGGGGGGAGGGGCTGGGGACCAGGACCCATGGGTCTGAGGAGGGAGGGGCTGGGGGCCCGGACTCCTGGGTCTGAGGGGGGAGGGGCTGGGGCCTGGACCCCTGGGTCTGAGGGAGGAGGGGCTGGGGGCCTGGACTCCTGGGTCTGAGGGGGGAGGGGCTGGGGCCCGGACCCATGCGTCTGAGGGGGGAGGGGCTGGGGGCCTGGAGTCCTGGGTCTGAGGGGGGAGGGGCTGGGGACCAGGACCCATGGGTCTGAGGGGGGAGGGGCTGGGGGCCCGGACCCATGGGTCTGAGGAGGGAGGGGCTGGGGACCAGGCCTCCTGGATCTGGGGGGGGGAGGGGCTGGGGACCAGGACCCATGGGTCTGAGGGGGGAGGGGCTGGGGACCAGGACCCATGGGTCTGAGGAGGGAGGGGCTGGGGACCAGGTCTCCTTGGATTTGAGGGGGGAGGGGCTGGGGACCAGGACCCATGGGTCTGAGGGGGGAGGGGCTGGGGGCCCGGACTCCTGGGTCTGAGGGGGGAGGGGCTGGGGCCCGGACCCCTGGGTCTGAGGGGGGAGGGGCTGGGGGTCTGGACCCCAGGGTCTGAGGGGTTTGGGGCTGGGGGCCTGGACTCCTGGGTCTGATGGGGGAGGGGCTGGGGTCTGGTCTGAAGAGGGAGGACTGGCTTCCTGGCCTGGGATATCTGTCTGGTCAGAGCCAGTTCTGGGAGACAACGCACGATGTCGCTCTCCCCATGAGGTTCAAGGGGCGAGGCCTGGGGCGGGGCTACGACCCCCTAGGTGGGGGCGGGGTCTTGCTGCAGGGCAGGCCTCTGCTGGCCTGGGCTCTGAGTGCTGGGCACTGACCACAGCGGGCAGCCGAAGGGTCAGGCAAGCCTTGGAGAAGGTGAGGTCCGGAGGTTGGAGCCCGGGTCAGGAGGAGGCAAAGGTCTGACCGCCTGAGGTGGGCCTGAGGGTGAAGCTGTGCAGGTGGTCAGAGTCCTGGGTTCTTTGGGGGATCAGGGGCTAATTACAGACCTTGAGACTGTGGAGTGGTTGAGTGTCAGGGACACAGTCTTGGGGGGGGGGGTCCCAAGATGTGTGAGTTACATAAGGTCGTGGCAGAGGGGTTGGCTGGGTGTCTGGACCCCTGGGTCTGAGGGGGGAGGACCTGGGGGCCTGGACCCCTGGGTCTGAGTGGGGAGGGGCTGGGGCGATTGAGTTGGACCCCAGACCACTTAAGGGTGATCATTCCCGAGTGCTTGCTCCCACCCAGGCCCCAGGCGTCCCCCAGGCCCTGGTGTGGGCCACCCACCCTCCACAGGCCCTGGGGGCAGAGAGCACCTGTTTACTCTTAGGAGGCTGAGGCTGCTCATCCACCCCCAGGGCCCAAGTCTGTTTGCTTTGGAAACAGGTGGGGGGTGTCTCGAGTTATCTGGTTCATCTTTCATCCTCAGGCCATCAGGTGGCGCCGGGATGTGGGGGTGGGGTGAGGGACATCTGTGGCCTCAGACTTGACCTCACCCCAACCCGAGACTGGTCTCCCCACTCCCAAGATGCCTCTAATAAGAAGGGAAAATGAGTCACGATGGCCTGAGACAATCAGCTTCCACCCTCCTCCTCAGATCCAGGAGTCTGGGTCCCCAGCCCCTCCTCCCCTGGCCCCTGGTCTGGCAGGACCTAAGTCCTGGTCACCCTCTCTTCTGCCCTTGCAGAGATGCCTGGGAAGCCATCAGAGGAGAAACAGGTGGAGATGGGGGCTGTGGAGAACGGTGCTGGGGAGGACCTGGGGGGCCTCACGGCAGAGGAGCTGCGGCAGGGCCAGGAAGCGGCCCTGGCACTGGAGGACATGATGGCGCTGAGCGCCCAGACCCTGGTCCAGGCCGAGGTGGACGAGCTCTACCAGCACGTGCGTCCCCTGGGCCAGGGCCGCTTTGGCCGGGTCCTGCTGGTCACCCACCGTCAGAAAGGTACAAAGGCCTGGGGACAGAGGCGGGGGGTAGTGGTGTGGGCCCAGGCAGAAGCTAGCCAAGGCTGAGGAGTCTGTAAACCTCAATCAAGTCCTGCCTCTGCCCCTTCCAGGCTGTGTGTTCTTAGTAACTCCCCTACCCTCTCCGAACCTCAGCCTCCTCCTTTGAAAACGTGGGTGATGATTCCTTCTCTGAAAGACCTGTGATTCTCTGAGGAAATGTCGGTAGCTCTAGTTGCTGGAGACAATGGGGAGGAAGACAGAGCCCCCTCTCATGGCCCTCACACGTGGCCGGCTTGGTGGTCATCGTGGGAGTGACGCAGAGCCATGCTGTCTGCCAGGCACTTAGCGAGGCCAGCACACGGTGGTTGTGCACCCCAACCCCAATCTGGTCGTCACCTTTTAAGGAGACTGGAGGGCTCAGCCCTGTCCAGGGGGCTGCTGGGCCCCCAAGGAGGAGTCTGAGCCAGCCCAGCCTTCAGGGAGCTCCCAGCACGAATGGGGAGAGGGTGTGTTAGTTTCCTATGATTGTCATAACGAAGTACCACAGACTAGGGGGGCTCACAGTTCTGGAGGCCGGAGTCCGAGACCAAGGTGTCAGTCAGCATGGTTGGTTTCTCCTGAGGCCTCTCTCCTCGGCTTGCAGACGGCCACCTTCTCCTTGTGTCCTCACACCGTCTCCCCTGTGTGCATGTCTGTGTCCAAATTTCCTCTTCTTATAAGGACACCAGTCATACTGGACTAAGGACCACCCCAATGATGTCATTTTACCTCTTTCAAGACCCTCTCTCCAGGGAATTCCCTGGCGGTCCAGTGGTTAGGATTCTGTGCTTTCACTGCCGCGGGCCTGGGTTCAATCCCTGGATGGGGTACTAAGATCCCGCAAGCTGTGTGGCGCAGCCAAATACAGTTGTATTCTGTGATACTGCAGGGTGAGAACTTTAACATATGAATTTCGCAGTGGGGAGTGGTGGGGGGAGGGACACTAGTCAGCCCATAAAAGAGAAAGATGCAAAAAGATGCAGACCTGGGTCGTCACAGAACTTGGAGGCCATAATGGGGAACAGAGGGTTTGTAAGGGGGCCTCTTCCAGGTCCTCAAAATCGAAGGCAGCTTGTGCTTGATGGTGGGAATTCAGAGCATTGTCGATAAACAGAAGAGGCACTGCTGCACCCAGTTGGGGAGGGGGAGGGGAATGGTTAACATTTTAGGTAAGGACGACCCTCCCCCATCACACACAGCCTCTTGGGCAAGGTTGGGCCCTGGCAGCTGGTGACTCAAAAATTGAAGAAACCATATGCTATTTGTCTTTCTCTGTCTGACTTACCTCACTCGGTATGACAATCTCTAGGTCCATCCATGTTGCTGCACATGGCATGATTTCATTCTTTTTTATGGCTTGAGGAATTCTCCATCCTGTGTTTATCCATTCATTTGCCAATGGGCATTTAGGTTGCTTCCATGTCTTGGCTATTGCAAATAGTTCAGCTATGAACATTGGGGTGCATGTATCTGAATGGAGTCTTTACCAGATATATGCCCAGGAGTAGGATCGCAGGATCACATGATAACTCTATTTTCAGTTTTTTAAGGACCGTAATCGAAAAGAAAAAAACAAAAATTGAAGAAACCAGAGTTTCTGCCTCCTGGGAGCTTACATTCTAGGAAGTTGTTTCCACGTGTGGCAAAATTCACAATAATTCCTTAGTGGGGTCTAATACCCAGTTCAGGGTATCTTTTCCCCAGTTGCCTCAAACATGGATTTTTGGCATGGGTTTGCTGGAACGAGGGGCCCAATAAAATTATTGGAGGTTCTGAGTTCGGTTTTCGTGGTACCATTCTACCTGCTCCAAGACAGCAGAGTAGGAACTCACTAAATACTATTATCGTTATTATTATCATTACCACTGGTGTTGTTTCAGTGGCCACGCTGTTTTAGGGCAGGCTTGGCAGGGGGCAGGCGGTGGAGGGGGTGAGGGCGGCATATGGGAGAGAGTCCAGGCTGAGGGACAGCAGGGCTGGCCCTAGGCTCGTGCACCTCTCACCTCTGTCCCTGCTCCGTCAGGCACAACCTTTGCCCTGAAGCAGCTCCCGAAGGCCTCCACCACCCTCCGAGGCTTCCTGTATGAGTTCTGTGTGGGCCTCTCCCTGGGCTCGCACTCGGCCATCGTGGCGGCCTACGGCATTGGCGTGGAGTCAGTCGACTCCTACAGCTTCCTGACCGAGCCTGTCCTGCATGGAGACCTCATCGCCTTCATCCAGCCCAAGGTGGGTCAGCCTCCCATGGCTCAGGGGGGCCCACGTGGACGCCCCTACCCGACCTGGGCCTCAGGAATCACACTCACTGCATGGTGACTCAGATAGCCCTGCAGAGGCCTCACTGGGCCCGCAGGTCTTGTGGAATTGTGAGGCCTCTAAGGAGTTCACGGCCGCCACAGAACCAACACTGCACCCTACTGAGGTTCACCAGGGCCCACAGGGCTCACACCAGGACTCACGGGGCTCACGCCAGGCCCCACGGGGCTCACACGAGGGCCCACAGGGCTCACACCAGGCCCCATGGGGCTCACACCAGGCCTCACCAGAGCCCCCCTCTTTGGGGCCCTCCATCCCCTGGGCCTGCTCCCCGGGGCCGAGGACAAGCGCTATGGCCCCGTTCCCTTCTGGCTGGCGGGCAGGGTGGTGGACCCTGACACCTGTCACCCACAGGTGGGCCTCCCGCAGCCAGCAGCCCAGCGCTGTGCGGCCCAGCTGGCCTCAGCCCTGGAGCACATCCACTCCCGCGGCCTGGTGTACCGGGACCTCAAGCCGGAGAATGTGCTGGTGTGCGACCCAGCCTGCCGGTGGGTCAAGCTGACCGACTTCGGCCACACGCGGCCCCGCGGGACCCTGCTGCGCCTGGTGGGGCCGCCCATACCCTACACAGCCCCAGAGCTCTGTGGTCCCCCGCCCCTCCCCGAGGGCCTGCCCATCCAGCCCGCCCTGGACGCTTGGGCACTGGGCGTCCTGCTCTTCTGCCTTCTCACTGGCTACTTCCCCTGGGACCAGCCCCTGGTGGAGGCTGACCCCTTCTATGAGGACTACGTCGTCTGGCAGGCCTCAGGCCAGCCCCAGGCCCGTCCTCAGCCCTGGCTTGGCCTGACGCCCGTGGCAGACGCTCTCCTGTGGGGGCTGCTGGACCCTCACCCCCGAAGGAGAAGCCCCGTGAGCTCCATCCGGGACTACCTGGGGCGGCCCTGGAGGCAGCGGGAGGGGGAGGCCGAGGAGGTGCCCCAGGGGGAGAAGGGGGACCCAGAGTGAGAAGCACGGGGGCAGCCCTGGCCCAGCCCAGCCTGGGGAGGCTCCGGAAGGCAACCCCAGCCCCCATCCTGAGGTCTCCTCCGCATTCATGGGTGGCGGCTGGCAGCTCTGCTGTCTGTTGGTCTCTGTCTCATGATTTTCCCCTTTCTGTCCTTAATCCCCACGTCGGGGCATCTGTCTGCTGCCTTGGTCCGGGGAAGGGGGTCTCCGAGAGCACCCCGTGTCTGTCCACACCTGCCTCATCTTCCCCGGGCCTTGGCACCCGCCGCTCCCTTTGCCTGCGGTGCTCTGGGTGCTTTCCCGCACCTCCTGCCAAGCTGTCGCAGCCAGGCCGCCCCTCACCACCGTGGGACACGACAGCCTGCACTCCCAGCCCCTACTCTTGCTCCGCTCCCCTTTCCTCTGTGACACTCATTCCCTTCCAGCCGGACAATTTATCTATTCGTAGTGGTTATTCTGTGTGCCTGGCTGGAATGTGGGCTCCCGGGGGCCCAGGATCTCAGCCTGTCCTGCTCTCTGACGGATGCCACGTAGAAGGGGTGATCCTGCCCCGTGTAGGTGGTCCACAGATGCTTATTCAGTAAACGGACCCCCCTGGTTTTGCACGGCCTCCCTCCGTGTATGCCTGTCTTCCTGCCCTTGTCTTTTCTGTTTTGCTGGGTTCCTCTCCCTGCCTAACTCCTTCTTCCTCCCCGCATGCTTGGGCCCACGCCCTCTTGATAATGTGCTTTGTCTCTCTGTCACCCCAACCGCTCTCTGCAAATAGAGTCCATCTGGCACTTAGGTCCCCATGACGCTGTCGGTCTGGCAGTGTGGGAAAGAGAAGGCCGGCGTGTGCGTGCCTGTGTGCCCTGGAGAGCATGTTGTGGAGGAGAGACAGAGACAGAGAGAAACGGAGAGACAGACAGAGGCAGAAAGAATGGCAGACAGTGGTCCCACCGGGTGCTCCTGCGAGGTGCTGGCTCCGCGTGTGCGTTTGTGGTGTGCCTGGGAGTGAGTGTGTCAGCACTGTTTGCACCTACCCTGCACACATATGTGTGAGAAGGAGAGGGATTAGCCACCAGAGCTGGAAAGTGTCCAGCTGTTCTCAGGTGGGTAGGAACTTGAGCATGTATTTCTGGGTATTTGTGTGTCCATGCGTGTCTGAGCCCACGTGTGTGTGTAAACAATGGTGTGTGTTTGTGTGTGTGGGAGAGAGAGAGACATGAGGGTTTGAACGCAGATGACATGAGTGCGTGGGCTTTGTGTGTCTACAAGCGTCTGAGCCCCCGTGTGCTCATGTAATCGTGTGACTGCCTGGGTGAGGGGAGAAAATAGAAGTCTGCGTGCATCTCACTGTGTGCAGTGAGATGCTTGTGTGTCTGTGAGGCCTTGGGCCTGCATGTGTGGGGTGTGTGTGTGTGTGTGTGTGTGTGTGTGTGTGTGTGTAGCAGGGGGAAGACAAGTCACAGGCGCGGCTGCCAGTTACCAGCTGGGCCCTCCTCTCCTTCACACCCCCCCGCCCCCCCCGTCACCCTGGCCCCTTCTTGGCAGCCGCCCTGTTTGCAAACACTCTCTCTTCCTCTCTGTGCCCTCCTTGGCCGCCCGCCTAGAGAATGGCTACAACTCAGGGCTGGATCATATGTCATCCTCTCCCTGGCCCTGCACCCCCCAGGGCCCCTGCTGTGGCCACCAAGGTGTTGCCTGGAGGGGAGGGGTGTGGTGGAGGCAGCCTGTGTGGAGTGACCCCAAGGATCCTTTCAATCTAAGTTCAGTCCAGAGACCTGGGGACATGGGCCCCTGTCCCGGGCAATCCAGGTGAGCTTCCTGGAGTAGGGGGAGAATAAGATGGTGGGTGCAGTAGGGGGAGCACGAGCGGGACCTCCCGCCACCTCACCCGTGAATCTGAAATAGCCCAAGCAATTAGGCCAAGAATGTGTCCCAAAAAAGCTGGAGGTGGCTGGGGGGTGGGGGAATGGAAAGGAGCAGGGTCTGGGGGGGGCGCACAGAGGGTGCTAATTGGTGGCATCAGCTGGGGATACACTGGGAGGTGATAATGACCCAGCGATGGGCCCCCACAGGAGGGCTGGAGGAAGAGACAGGAGTGGATGGGGTGGTGCTAATTTAGCGTTACTTAATCACAAGACACATAGTACTAATCGTAACACTTTACTCGAATGAAGCCGCTTACCCCTCAAGCAGCTCCCAGCAGGTGGCACGTCCTGAACTCGCTGGAAGGGGTCCCTTAGATCCTCCCCACTTCAGGGGTGGACACAGGTGGTCCAGAGCAGCTGAGGTGCCTGCCTGAGGTCACACAGAACGTTGGGCAGAGGGAGGATTCAAATCCAGGCCAGCTCTTCAACTGTCCGAGGTCCATGCTCGATCTTCATTCCCCGACCAGAGATCGAACCTACGCCCCCTGCGTTGGAAGTGCAGGGTCTTAACTGCTGGACCGCCAGGGGAGTCCCAAGCTCCATGCTCTTAAACTGTAGGAGGGTCCTGTGGCCGTCAGGATCTGGGGGAGGGGTCTTGAGGGGACTGGGGGCCTGAGCACACGTGTGTGAGTGTGGATGTGAGTGTGACAGAGTAAGGATGAGTGTGAGTATGTGGGTGTGTGTTGCTGAGGTGGCCGCCCCTCCCTTGGAGGAGATGCGAGTTGGGACACCTACATGGAAAGGAAGGTCGAAAAGCTTTTGGACCCAGGCAAGGGCCGTAGTGGAAAGACAGACAGTAACATGTGCTGGCAAGGAGGTGGAGAAGTTGGAGCCCTCCTATGGGGCTGGTAGAATGTAAAAGATGGGGCAGTTGCTTTGGAAGACCGCCTGGCAGTTCCTCAAAATGTTAATTAACCATGGAGCTACGATATGGCCCGGCAATTCTGCTCCTAGGTAAATGCCCATGAGAAATAAAAACACGCCTCCACACAAATGTTCACGGCAACATTGCTCACAATAGCGAGAGTGGGAACAACCCAAATGTCAAGCCACTAACAAAGGGATAAAAGAAATGTGGTCTAGGGAATTCCCTGGCGGTCCAGTGGTTAGGACTCCACGCTTTCACGGCTGAGGGCCCAGGTTCAATCCCTAGTTGGGGAACTAAGATTTCATAAGTCGCGTGGTGCAGAAAAAAAAAAAGAAATGTGGTCTATCCATCCAGTGGAGTATTACTCAGCCATAAAAAGGAAGGAAGCACTGACACATGCTACATCATGGATGAACCTCAAAAACCCAGAGCCAGTCACAGAAGATGACCTACTGTAGGATTCCGTGTATCCACAGAGGAAGAAAGATTAGTGATTGCCAGGGGAAATGGAGAGTGACTGACTGCTCATGGGCACAGGCTTGCTTTTTAGGGGTGGCGATAGTGGTGGAAAAGCTCTAAAATTAGATTGTGCTAAATGTTGCACAGTTCTCTGAGTACATTAAAAGCCATTGAATTGTACATGTAAAAAGGGTGAACTTTGGATGGACCTAGAGATGATCATACTAAGTGAAGTCAGAGAAAAACAAATATCATATGATATCACATACATGGAATCTAAAAAAAATGATAAAACGAACTTATTTACGAAACAGAAAGACACTCAGACTTAGAAAACAAACTTACGATTACCAAAGGGGAAAGGGGGAGGGAGGGATAAATTAGGAGTTTGGGGTTAAAATATACACACCACTATATATAAAATAGATAACCAACAAGGTCCTACTGTATAGCACAGGGATCTATACTCAGTATCTTGTAACAACCTCTAATGGAAAAGAATCTAAAAAAGAATATATATATATATATATATATATATATACTCTAAGAAAGAATAGATGTATGTATAACTGAATCACTTTGCTGTACATCTGAAATTAACACACTGTAAATCAACCATATTTCAATAAACTTTTTAGAAGGGTGAAATTGGCATGTAAATTTCATCTCAATGAAGCTGCTTAAAAGAAAAAAACCAAAACAGGCATTGCCAAGGTTCTCATGCTGTGACCCTGATTAGTTTCCTTTCCTTCTCTGAGCCTCTGAGTTCACATTAAAAAGAAAATGAGGGCTTCCCTGGTGGCGCAGTGGTTGAGAGTCCGCCTGCCGATGCAGGGGACACAGGTTTGTGCCCCGGTCCGGGAAGATCCCACATGCTGCAGAGCGGCTGGGCCCGTGAGCCATGGCCGCTGAGCCTGTGCATCCGGAGCCTGTGCTCTGCAACGGGAGAGGCCACAACAGTGAGAAGCTCACGTACTGCAAAAAAAAAAAAAAAAAAAAAAAAGAAAATGAAAAAGGAAAAATCCTGCCCTTTCTCTAATAGTGCTGAATTCAGGACCCACTCATCACACAGGACCCGTTCACATCTCTCTCCATTTTACAGACGAGACTGTCGAGGCCCCTACTTCCCAAAGACCCTAAAGTCAAAAGGTGGCTGAATCTGATTCCAAAGCCTTTGGTCTTGACTCCCCACTCACCCCCGACCCCACAAAGTGTACCTGGGCCCGTGATCACCAAGGAAGCTCTGGCTACACACCCCAGCTGGGGAACCCCAAGTATACAAGCAGGACCAGTTACAAAATTTGTGGGTGTCCAGTACAAAATGAAAACGTGGGACTTCCCTGGTGGTCCAGTGGCTAAGACTCCGTGCTCTCAATGCAGGGGGCCCGGGTTGGATCCCTGGTCAGGGAACTAGATCCCGCATGCCGCAACCAAGAGTCCACATGCTGCAATGAAGATCCCGCGTGCTGTGACTAAGACCCGGCGCAGCCAAATACATAAATAAGTAGATAAATATTTTAAAAGAGAAAATGTAGGGTTTCTTGTTTTTAAATAAAAGCTTTTGGGCTTCCCTGGTGGCGCAGTGGTTGAGAGTCCGCCTGCCGATGCAGGGGACACGGGTTCGTGCCCCGGTCCGGGAAGATCCCACATGCCGCGGAGCGGCTGGGCCCATGAGCCATGGCCGCTGAGCCTGCGCGTCCGGAGCCTGTGCTCCGCAACGGGAGAGGCCACGACAGTGAGAGGCCCGCGTAGGGCAAAAAAAAAAAAAAAAAAAAAAAAGCTTTTTCCCTGGCCCCCCCACCTTTGCTACTGAATGTCATGTTCCCTGGGCACCAGGATAATCACTGGCAGACCCTCAAGAGGTAGGGGGTCGTGGAGCCTGCCTGAAGCTGGATAGCCAGGGGTCTGGCCACCAGAACCTATAGGGGATGTGGGGCTTTGCGTGAGTCCCCGCTCCCAGCGCCCAGAGAATGCTTCCTTGTCTCATTGACCTCAAAACACAGAATCATCCATTGCAAACACGAAATCAAAAATCATGATGCACAGGACTTCCCTGGTGGCCCAGTGGTTCCAACGCAGGGGGCCCGGGTTTGATCCCTGGTTAGGGTACTAGGTCCCACGTGCCACACAGTGTGGCCTAAAAAAACCCCAAAATCGAAAAAAATCACAATGCGCATCAGATCGACTAATGGCCGCAGAACGTTAAAGCTGTGGGGCTGCAACCAGCCCACACCCTCCTTGCAGGAAAGCGTTTACCTGGGACCCAGAAGGGCGCCAGCCTTGTAGGGCCTCAGAGACACTGTTCTCTGCATTAGTTCAGCTCAAGTACAGACATGCAAATGACTTGGGCAGCACCCACGCATCACCACCACCCCACCCTGCACCCCTAACCCCTGACCTTGTTAAAACGCAGATTCTGATCTGGTGGGTCTGGGTGGCACCCGAAATTCTGCTTTTCTAACTAGCTCCCAGGGGTGGCCAACACTTCTGGTCCATGGGTCTCACTTTGAGGTGCAAGGAATTGTGAGAACAGGATTTTGGAGTATTGATCCCACATCCCAGCTAAACTCTCATTAATGCTAAACACTTGTTCGCTTGATTCTTTGCGGTTTTCTATGTGGTCAGTCGTACCGCCTGTGGGAACTGACAGATCTGTGCCTCCCTTCCACCCTTTGTCTGATTAAGGATGTTCCCTCTGCTCCTATTTTGCAAAGAGTACGTGTGTGTGCCTGTTTGTAAACCATGAATGGGTGTTAATTTTGTCAAATGTTTTCTCTGCATCAAGATTGCTAGGCCTCTGAAGCTACTGTTTTGGGCTTGTTGCAAGCTGGCAGGCAGAGGATCAGGTTCAGATGTCCTGTGGGAGGTGTCCAGGGTCAGGGCCAGCAGTAGGTGGGGGCTGGCCTCCTATCCTGGCCATGGGCCCCGAGGCCAGATGTTTGGGCTTAGCTGCCTGGCCAAGCAGGGATAGAGTGACCGGATAATTAAGCACCCGCTTCTTTGGGGCTGGCAGGAGGTGGCAGAGGGTGGAGGGACCTCGGGCCCGAGTGCCCAGTAGCTCCCCCAACCCTGGCTTGCAGAGGGGCGCCAGGAGCCTGAATCCCCAGTGGGGCCCTCTGGGGTGACCTGGAGTAGGGGTGCACCTGCTCCCACCTGGGAACGAAAAAGGGGACCTCTTGCTTCCAAGTTGGGGTGCCATACTTGGAGTCCCGACTAGCCGGGACAGCAAGGGGAATGTATGCAGAGGCCCTCCCCAGGTTACTAGTCAGCAGTTATTTAAGTCTTAGGGCTTAATGAGACCCGGGGAAAAGGACTCTCAATGTGCTTCTTCGTCTGTTGGCAGGGGCAGACAGTTCATCTATCAAGACCCTCGGACAATATCCTTCCCCGCCCCCAGCAAGTAACTGGACCCTGCTGGCCTTTGCAGGACTGCGGGGGCAGCAGCTCCATGACCTTCCAGGACCTCTGAGCCAGGCTCCAGTCTGGGGAGAGGTGGGGAGGAGGGAATGGTTCCCTGCCTGAAAGTGCAGCAGCCAGAATACAACTTGGGGGGTCTTCCAAGACAGCCCCCAGTTTACAAGCTGAGGCTGAGAGAGGAGGAGGCCCACCTAAGGATATTCAGCGGGGGCCCATCGTGGAAGCCTAACCTGGAACCCCAGGCCAAGTGTGACGCCGAGGAATTTGCATCGTTATTCTGAGTCCCCGAAGCTCTTCTCTGTGGACTGAGGCAAGGGGCTTGCCCTCTCTGAGCCTCAATGCCCTTTCTGAAACAGGGGTCAAGTTCCTCCCTCCAAGGGCTATAGTGAGGGTGGGATGTAGTGTATTAAGAGTCCACATTGTGTCCGGCACAGAGAAGCACGGTTAGGAGCCGTCATGGTCACTCTTGTTAACTGAGCACGCGTGCTAAGCTGTGTCCTCACCTGCACTAGCTCATCTAATCCTCACAACCACCCCAGGAGGCAGGAACGACCACTATCCCCATTGTACAGGTGGAAAAACTGAGGCTGGAGAAAGGAAATTAACTGCTAGAGTCCCAGGGCCAAGAGGCAGCCTTGAATCGAGGATAATCTGATTTGGGCACGTAATATCTTCTGAGCAAGGGCCCTGGGTCAGACAGGCCTGGGTACCAATCGTGACTCTACTACGCGCTCCCTGAGTGACCTGGGGTACCCAACCAAATGTCTCTGCGCCTCAGTGCCCTGATCTGTAAAATGGGGATAAATACAATAATACCTATCACATATTGAGCACTTATCAAGAGCCAGGCCCTGTGCTAAGCACTCTCACATAGGTATTAATCTATCAGTTAATCATCACAGCAGCCCCTGAGGTGCGTACTATTATTATTTTCCCTTTTAGAGATGGGGAAACTCAGACCAAGAAGTTAAGTAACTGGCTCAGGGTCATGCCCTCAAAGGCTCAAACTCAGGCATTTAGGCTCCAAAGTTCACCCTGCCCCTGCTGAGCTGTGGTAAAGTACCCTCCTCAGTGGGTGTTCATGAAGGTAAAATGACGTCACACACGCAAAGCCCTCAGAACAGAGCCTGACCCATAGGAGGTGCCCAGTGAACACTAGTTATTATCACGCACTCGTCATTCAAAAAATATTAATGGAGGGTGCACTCGGTGTCAGGTTCTGTTCTAGGAGCTGGGCATACGTCTGTGAACAAGACAAAGATTTCTGCCCTCGTGGGGCTTCATCATGGCCATTATCACTGCCACCATCACCATTATCATCTTCACCATCATTACAACAGTCATTACCATGATCTTCGTGACCATCATCTCCATCATCATCTCCACCATCATCTCCATCACCGCCATCCCCATCACCGCCACCATTATCACCACCATCACAATCATTATCATCACCTTCACCATTACTGTCACATTACCAGCAGGATAGGCATCACCATCACCAGTATCATCATAACCATCCATTCTCACCTTCACCATCATCGCCACCACCATCCTCATCACCACTATCACCGTCGTCCTCACCAGCCTCACCACCTCACATGGTGCCTGTTGTATTCACACCTCCTCTAGTCCCCCAGAAACATCACTCACATTTTGTTTTTAATTAGATACTTTGGTTTTCCTATTTGGGTTTGGGAGTGTCTTAAGTCCCTCAGACCCCAGATGAGGTCACACATCTCCCCGCAGAGGCCTCTCTTCCTCCTCTGGGGTAGTAGTGGTTGGTGCAGGTGTGCTGGGGGGCCAGGCCACCTCTGCCAGTCTCTTTACAACCTCACCCAGCTGCCCCAGACCCTGGGCAGCCTCCACCAGCTGGGTCAACCCCAGTCCCAGGGCGTGGCGCTCCCGCTGGTCCCGCTCCAGAGCCTGTGTCAGCCTCTGTAGCTGGCTACCCACATCCCTCACAGCGGCCACCAGCTCTACCAGGGCAGGCGGGTCACAAGCCATGACCCTTACAGGTGGCACTGGGGCTTCACATGGGCCAAGGGGGCCTGGGCTCTGACCAGGAGTTGGCCCTAGGCTGAGGCGGTCAGGGGGAGGTTGATCCAAGGTGGGGGCCGTAGGGGACAGGTGGAGGTCAGGGGTCACAGTGGGGTCAGAGGCTGAGTGTGGAGTCTGGGTGGGTGGAGAGGTTACTTTGGGGCTCTGGCTTGTGGGTGGTTTGAAGTTCTCAGGGGACGGTGTGTCTATGCTGGGGGCTGGAGAGGGCCTGCAGGGGCTGGACTCTGTTGCTGGACAGGGCTCTAGGCTCCACATCTGGGACGTGGAGGGGTGAGGGGCCCCCGTGAAGGTCAACCGGGGGTGTGGGCTGGGCTTGACTGTGGGTGCTGAAGAGGGAAAGGGAAGTTCTGTTCCCAAGGAAGTTAGAAGGGACCTGGCAGTGACCGTAGGGGTTGAGGTGGGGTGAGGAGTCATGGTGGGGTAAGCAGTGGTGGTGAGGTGAAGGGTCGTGGCAGGGTAAGGTGTTGTGATGGGTTGAGCACTGGTGATGGGAGGAGGGGTTGTGGTGGGTTGAGGGGTCGTGGTGGGGTGAGGGGTTGTGGTTGGGTAAGGGGTTGTGATAGGTTGAGCACTGGTGATGGGAGGAGGGGCTGTGGTGGGGTGAGGGGTTGAGGGAGAGTGAGGGGTGGGGGTGGGGTAAGGGGTAGCGGTGGTGTGAGAGGTCATGGTGGGATAAGGGGCTGTGGTGGGGTGAGAGGTCGTGGTGGGATGAGGGGTCTTGGGGGGTTGAGGGGTCGTGGTTGAGTAAGGGGTTGTGACAGGTTGAGCAGTGGTGATGGGAGGAGGGGTCATGGTGGGGTGAGGGGTTGTGGTAGAGTGAGGGGTGGGGGTGGGGTAAGGGGTGGCAGTGGGGTGAGAGGTCATGGTGGGATAAGGGGTTGTGGTGGGCTGAGAGGTCTTGGAGTGAGGGGTCGTGGTGGGGTAAAGGGTGGTAGTGGGATGAGAGGTCGTGGTAGGGTGAGAGGTCATGGTGGAGTGAGGGATGGTAGTGGGGTGAGGACTTGTGGAAGGGTCTGGGAAACTAGAAGGTTCTGGAGTTGTGTTGGGGTATGGAGATGTGTCCCAGACTGGGGTTGTGTCAGACTCTGGTGTCAGCTCTGAGGCAGGGGAAAGGCGGGTCACCACCGCCGGTGCAGAGGGGTCAGAGGTCAGTTCTTTGGGCATGGTGGGTGGTGGAGTGGGTGAAAGCCCAGGGGTCAGCGCTGGAAACACGGTGGCATCAGGGGTGGACAAGGTAAGGCCAGGGGTTGTCAAGGTGCGGTGAGAGTTCATCCAGGAGGTCGGGTCTGGGCTGGGCGGCAAAGTGGCGGGAGGGTCAGAGGTCACCTCCGGCGTTGAAGCTGCTGTGGGGATGAGCTGCGGCGCGGAGTCAGAGGTCAGGACAGGGCCCGGGGGCCCCGGCGAGGCGGAGGGAGCTGGGGAAGTGGTGGGGGGCGCAGTCCTGGCCGCTGTGGGCCGCAGCCGTCGCCCGGGCCACAGTTTCCTCAGTGAACCTGTTGGAGGAAAGACGGCCGGCGGAGGTCAGTCTGCTCCGCCCACCCCGCGGCATGGTCCGCCTCCTAGGGGTGGGCTGAACAATGGGAAGGCAGAAAGCTTTGTGACGTCATGGGTCGCCGGCAGACTTCATCCGCCCTAGTGACCCACCTCCACGCTTCCTCCATGTCTCCAGGCGCCACCTGGCGTCCTCCCGTCTGGGAGATGCGGAGATGGGCGGCAGGGGGGAGGTGGGATGTGGAAGGGTACCTGGGATGCAAGAGGGGGCCGAAAGGCAGAGATGGGATGAAGGGAGATAAAGAGGGGGAGCGGAGTGGGAGACGGTGCATAGCATGAGGGGGAATCTGAAGGGTAATCTCAGTAATCAAGACAAATCTCTTTACGCCATATTTTTAAACAATCAAAATTAATACAAAAGATCTACAATGAACAAAAAGTCAAAATTTTAATCCAAGACAGGATCCGACCTACCTCACTGGAATCCCCCCGAAAATTGGCTCTGTCAGATCCTGGTGAGGTAGGTCAGATCCTGACTTTAGTTAAAATTTTTAGTTCATCGTGGATTGTTTTTGCATTCATTTGTTTTTTAACCTATGGTATTAAGATCTTATTTATCTTCATTACTAAGTGTTTGGAATGCCCCCAAATTTTAGGCCCGAGTAAAATGAGAAGGCTTACCCTCTTCCAGGCCCTGCTTCCAGGTAAATGTGAATTTTAAGCTCTTTTTACAGATGAGAGAAATAAGGCCAAGAGGGTACGTAACTTGCCCGAGGTCACACACAGTTTGAAAGTTGCAGGGACAAGATCTGAACCCAAGTCCTTTACATACAGAGTCTAGGCCTTAAGTATCACTTTCTCAGTCATGGAAATGTTCCGTGCTGTCCAATATGGTAGCCACTGGTCACCTGTGGCTTCTGAGCAGTCGAAATGTAGCTAGTTCAACTAAGGAATGAATGTTTCCTTTTTCAATTTTCTTTTTTCTACCTTTGAATGGATTTCTTTTTTTAAATTTTTTAAATTGAAGTATAGTTGATTTACAATGTGTTAGTTTCAGGTGTACAGCTGAGTGATTCAGATATATATACATACACACACATATATACATATTCTGTTTCAGACTCTTTTCCCTTATAGATTATTATAAAATATTGAGTATATTCCATGTGCTATACAGTAGGTCCTTCCTTTTTCAAATTTTTGATTCACTTAAATTTAAATAGCCACCTGTGTCAGTAGCTACCATATTGAACAGCACAGCTCAACAAAATTCCGCTTTTCTGCAGGGTCTTTGAGGTGCGTCGTGTCCCCCTGCAGGGTCAGAGGAGCAGTTAAGTAAAGGGCTTGGCCTCCAGCCAGGCTGCCTGGATTTAAACCCCAGCTCCATAACTTCCTAGCTGGGTAATCATGGGCAAGTTACTTACCTGCCTTGAATCTCAGTTTCTTCCCCATTTGTAAACCGTAGATATCCACATACCTCCCTTGTAGAGTAATCATAAGGATTCAGAGCACTTACACAATGCCTAGCGCATGATAAGCGTTCTCATGATTATTTATACTGCCATAGTCACTGATGTCTGTGCCTCAGTTTCTCTTATCAGTGAAATGGGAACAATTATAGCACTTACATCATTCATGTAGGGCTCATGTGGCTGCTACGAGGATTAACACATATAAATATGTTAAAGCATAATACATATAAAGTGCATAAAATAGTGCCTGACACATGGTATATTGCTTGATAAATGTTAACTGTGCCTAGTTATTATTTCAAGAATCTCAGCTTAGTGCGATAGAACAGGGACTCAGTAACCTAGAGTGGTACTGATTTTTAATTTTTCAGACCCAAGGTGCAGAGAGCTAAGCTACTCATACCCCACTGTACGTTGTCATTAATAGTCTCTGCGATGTCTTCTCTTGTTTTATTTTACTTTTTCTCCTCTTTAATCCCAATCTCCATATGGCCTTAAACATATGTGTGATCTTAAACAATACGGAATGCATAGATGTGTTTATGTTAATATATAAGTGTATGTGTATTTTTGTGTTTGTGCTTTTAATTTCTGCAAATAACATTCTGCTGGAAATCTCATTCTGTTTGACCTTCCCCTCAGTATTATGTTTTTCATACCTATCCATGTTGCTGTGTATATAGCTTGTCATTGCTTTAGCTACTGCATAAAATTCCATCACGTGTAACCATTGCATTTCTCTTCCTTGTTACCCTGCTGTTGGACACTTAACTTGCCTCCAATTCCCTAATACATCCTCACACATATTCCCTTATAAGCCTGTGCAAGAATTTCTCTGGAATATAGATCTAGGAGCAGGATTGCTGGGTAATAACGTATAATCATATTTAATTTCACTAAACACCACTAGGTTGTGTTTATCGAATTGCTACAGTCAGTGGGGATGCCTGTCTCCCCACACCCTCACCTACACTTGGTATTATCTACCTTTCAAATTTTTTTCCATGCTCGTCATTGTTTTAATTTGAATTTTCTGATTCATGATGAATGTGAGCACTTCCAGATATACTCGTTGGGCATTTGGGCTTCGTCTTCTGCAAATCACCTGTTTGTATCTTTTGCCCATTCTCTTATAGGATTTCCTATCATTTTCTTATTTGTCAGAGTGACTTACATGGTATAGGTTAGGGTTTCTCACCCTTGGCACTGTTGACATCCAGGGCTGGATGATTCTTTGCTGTGGGGGATACCTTGTGCACCAGAGGATGTGTAACAACATCCCTGGCCTCTACCCACCAGGTACCAGTAGCCTCCCTGCTCCCAGTCATGACAACCCAAAATGTCTTCAGATGTTGCCAGTTGCCCCCAGTTGAAGACCACTGGTATAGATAATAACCCCTTGTCTCAGGATATATTTCTGCCTGGTCTTTCTAGGGTGAGAGTTGGGTCACCATGGGGAGATCTGGAGTCCACCTCTCCATCCCACCACACAAACACCCTGGCCCCCTCGCCCCAGCCACATGCCTCACCTGTATCCCCACGGACCCTTGGAGCTAGAGAGGGATGGCCTGGGCTCCTGATGGTGCCAGCGGTGCCAGAGGGTCCAGGTATGCCTGCGGTGGGGGTCCCCTTGGCTGGGACCTCTCCTGAAGGTGTAGCCCATGTCCAGGAAGGCTCATAACCATCCTCGCCACCTTGAGAGATATGGGGAGAACTGAGTAATAACAGTGTTGTGAAGATTTCTTTCCAAGATGCTGGGTTTTAGGAGGACTCCATCAAGAACACAAATTGAAGCTATCTTCCTGTTCAAATGTCAGCCCACCAAGTGCAGGCATACTCCCTGGGTCCGTGTGTATTCAAAATGTGCTCTAAGATATGGTCACATTCTCATTCGTGATCCATTAGTGTGTGATCGATGCGATTTTTTAATTAAAATATACATCGAAAAAAAGGAAGCAGCATTGCAGAGTTACAGCCCTTGCGAGGCCCAATCACATCCCTTCCCTTTGTCAGAGAAGCCTTTAGTTAATAGTTCCCAAGCATGCCTTTACACCTTAGCTATACAGGTGGGACTCCCTAATGCTATATTGTTTCCGCATGTGTTAGCTTCCTACAACTAGAAAGACTGCACATATACATATATACAGCAAACGCCTTCTCACAGCCTGCTTTTTGGCTGCGTTCCTTCCTAGCTGTCTGAGCAAGTCACTTCACTTCTCCACGACTCTGTTTCCTCACCTGTACGATGGGTATCGTGATGGCACCTACTCCATGGGGTCACAGGGCTGGCAAGTGATAAGCTGTCCTTTCAGTTAAATGCATATAACTCTACTTCCTTCTTTTTTTTAACCGTGTGTAATATTCTATCGTATGAACACACAACTGCCGATTTATTTATGCCCCTGTGGACGGGCGGTTCGGTTGTGGCCAGTGTTTTGCTGCAGTGGATTCTTCATGAGTGGGAATTGCTCAACACCTAATTGTGGGACTGCCGTGCGGAAGGCATCTCTCTAGATGTTGTCAAACTGCCCACCTTTATCCCTCAGCCTTGCCGCTGAGAGACATTTAAAATTTTTGGCAATCTCATGGGGAGCTGGTGGGCAAAGAAGCTGCAGTTTCCCTACAGATGACCAAACTGAAGCCCAGAGAGGGCAAGGAATTTTCCTAAGGTCACACAGCTAAGGAGCAGCACTGGGTTTCAGACCCAGCAGGTCTATCTGCTGCTGAGCGGCAACCTCTTCCTTCTGGGGGTAGATCTCCTGGGTCTCACCTCACTCCTTCCCTGTTGAGATTTTATTTAGAATTTGATTCCAAGGTCACTCCCTGCTTCCCCTTGAGGAAGTTACACCCTGCTCTATGCTTCCTGGGTTCTTCAGAGCTAATTCTATCACAGGTTTCTTCCCAGTCTCTGTGGCTGGAGTGGTTATGAGTGTGAATTCTGAAGTTTGAATCCAAGCTCTGCCCTTCGCTGTCCTGACCTCTCTGGACCTCAATTTCCCTACCTGTAAAATGGGGACAAGGATAATACTCATCTCATAATGTTCCACGTGGAGGAGGTGAGTTAAACCATGGGATGCACTTTGGGGACTTCCCTGGTGGTCTAGTGGTTAGGACTCTGCACTTTCACTGCAGGGGGCCTGGGTCCGATCCCTGGTCGGGGAACTAAGATCCCACAGGCCACACGATGCGGCCGCCAAAAAAAACCAAACAAACATGGGATGCACTTAGATGGTGCCTGGCACACGGAGATTATTCAATGAATATCAGCTATTATTGATGCTCTTATTACCACGCAACCTCTAAATGTAATCTGGCATTTTCATTTTCTTTTTTTTTTTTTTTTGCGGTACGCGGGCCTCTCACTGTTGTGGCCTCTCCCGTTGCGGAGCACAGGCTCCGGATGCGCAGGCTCAGCGGCCATGGCTCACGGGCCCAGCCGCTCCGCGGCATGTGGGATCTTCCCAGACCGGGGCACGAACCCGTGTCCCCTGCATCGGCAGGCGAACTCTCAACCACTGCGCCACCAGGGAAGCCTGTAGTCTGGCATTTAATCTTGGATGCCCTCCCCTCTGCGCAGCCATGACATACAGCGATATCCCGAGTCCATGAGTCATCCCACCTCCCCACTGGGTGTGGAAACTCCATTAGACATGGCCGTCCATCTGCATAGCCTCATCCATTCCCGCAGCTGCAAATTCCCTCCTCCCAGGCACTCCTTGGAGCTCCAGGATTGCATATCGCATATTTCATATCTCCACTTGGGTGTGTCGAACGCATCACTAATGGAGCTCTTAATATCCCCACTCTGGATCCTGTGCACCCACCCCGCAGCGTTCCCTAGTCCAGTAAAAGGCGGGTCCCCATCCCCTACCTCACTCTCTCTCCTCAACCCTTGCACCCAA
Source organism: Phocoena sinus (assembly GCF_008692025.1). Taxonomy (NCBI): domain Eukaryota; kingdom Metazoa; phylum Chordata; class Mammalia; order Artiodactyla; family Phocoenidae; genus Phocoena; species Phocoena sinus. The sequence goes on from NC_045781.1 coordinate 2,913,595, forward strand.
CGCATCACCCGAACCTACCAGCTCAACCCCCGGGATGTAGCTTGAACACCTGCACTTCTCTCAGTCTCCACTGCCACCCTGGTTGAGGCATCCCCCACTCTTACACCTACATCCACCCCCCTGCGGCATCCTGAGCGACTGCTTTGAAAATACACATGTGGGGGACTTCCCTGGCGGTCCAGTGGTTAGGACTTTGCTCTTCCACTGCAGGGGGCATGGGTGTGATCCCTGGTCAGAGAACAAAGATCCCACATGCCACAAGGCGAGCCCCCCCACCCCCCAAAAAAAGAAAGAAAATACACATGTGATCACATCCTCCACAACGTCAAGTGCTTAAAATGCCAAGGGTTTCTGCACATAGAATAAAACCCAGACACTGGCCTCATCCCCAATCACTCTCCCCCTGCCTGGCTCACTCCACTCCTGCCAGGCCAGCATTCTTGCCGGTCTCCCAAGGTCCCACCACAGGGCCTTTGCACATGCTGCTCCCTCTGTCTGGAAGGCTCCTTTAGCTCCCTCCAGGCTCCCCATCACAGCAGATGTCTTTACAATGGACCACAGACCTCACCTCCTGCCATCATCCCCATCAACCACTTCACTTCCGCCCCACTGACCTTACTGCTGTTTCTTGAACCAGCTAAGCACACCCCCATCTCAGGGCCTTTGCATGTGCTGTCCGCTCTCTACAGAACACTCTCCAAACAGATATCTGCATGGCTTCCCCCCTCTCCTTCTTGAGGCTGTCACTTAAGTGGCACTTTCTTAGTAAGTCATCTCTTGATCATCCTATTTTAAATTATAACACTTAGCCCTCCCTTCCCCCTCCCTTGCTGTGCTCATCACTGCTATGTTCCCAGGGGTTAGTACTCATGCCTGCCACACAGCAAACATTTCAGACATGAATTAATGTCTGCGTCTCCAAATTCCATCATCCAGGAAGCCTCAAGAAATTTTGCTTCAGTGAAATGGAAAGTGAGAATTCAACCTTCATAAGCTTCCAGCTTCATCTCCTGTTCACTCTCTCTAGACTTACACAGCGGTCTCTCACTGGTTCATTCATTCATTCACTCATTCAACAAGTATGTAAAAAGTCTCTACTAAGTCTCTACAACATAGATCCCGGGGTAGACAGAATGACGCTCCCCAAAGATGTCCAAGCCCTAATCCCCAGAACCTGTGAATATGTTACCTTTCCTGGCAAAAGGGACTTTGCAGATATGATTATGGGTCCAGAACTTGAAATGAAGAGATTATCCTATGTTAATCCAAGTGGACCCAATCTAATCACACAAATCCTTAAAATGAGAGAATCTAACCTGGCTGTAGTGACAAAGATGTAAAGACAAAAGAAGGACCAGAGAGATAGATGCAGCATTGCTGGCTTTGAAAATGGAGGAAGGGGCCATGCGCTAAGGAATGGAGGGGCCACTAGAAGCTAGAAAAGGCATGGGAACGATCCTCCCCTCAAGCCTCAGAAGGAACACAGCCCTGCCCTGCTGACACTTTGATTCTAGCCGGTGATACCCATGTGGGACTTCTGACCTCCAGACCAGCAAAATAATAAACTTGTGTTGTCTAAGCCCCTAATGTGTGGCCGTGTTATGGCAACAACAGAAACTGACATAGCCAAATACAAGACAGCTAAAAGTCTAGCAGAGACAACGTGCCCTAAACAGGCAAGGCAATTTTCTCAACTCCAGCCTCTGCTCCTCTGAGAATCCCCTTCCTCCTGGTGTCTGCTGGTGAAAATGACACCATCTCTTCTGCGAGGTCTTTCCCAATTGCTCTGCTAGAAATAATCACTCCGTCCCTGGGATCCTGCAGCTGTTGCTCATTTACGGTAAATAACTTTTAACGACCAATGTTTTGCGGTTTTAAATGATTTCACACACATTTTGCTCATTGGATTGGGACCTGAGGTCACCCAGCTCGTTGTTCTAATCCCAGCGCAGCCACAGCTGGAACCCAGCGAGCTGTACTACAGAATTCACTCTTGCAATGACTTCAGTTATTCCAGAATCTTTTCCAATCCAACGAGCAAACTGTGCGCGAAATCGTTTAAAATGGATCTCAATAATGGCTCCTAAGTTAAAGTTTAATTTCTCTGAGCCTCATTTTTCCCCCACCTGAAACACAGGGGCAACACCAGGACCTATGTCACCCAGTTGGAATCATGCGTGCCTGGCACAGTGAGCTCTCCTTGACTCTTTGCAGGGCCCTTGGAGCTCCGGTTTTCGTTTTTTCCGGAGGAAGAAACTGAGGTTCAAAGAAGCAGTCATTTTTTTCAAGACCACCTTGCTAACGAGGATAGGAATTCCTGTCTGTCGTTTCCCCTCTCCCCACGCCACCCCGCACCTCCCTCCAAGTCTTCCCATTACTAAGGTTGTACACGTTACCCCTGAGATTTCCATCGTGCAATTCCTAGTTCTGTATTTATTTGTGCCTCGCGCCCAGCATCGGACCTCTCCGCCACGAGGGGGCGCTACGGGATAAGGGAGGTGGCGCCGAGCTGCAGAAAACAAAGCTCAGAAAACCTGGCCACACTGCCAGCTGAGGAGCATCACCTCTGGAAACTGAGCCCTAACTCACAGCTCGGGTGCCCCACACCCCAAATCTCCGTACCTCCAATGCCTGCTCCGCGCCCCCCTACCCTCCCCGCCGGAACGAGACCAGGCCGAGGCAGACGCCACCCTGTAGGGTCAGCGCCCTCTTCACCCGCTTTTATTGCCGCGGCGTGGGCCAGCTGGCCAATCAGGAGGCGCACCACGTCTGTGACGTCACACGGCGCGGGACGATTGAAGTCTGCCCTGCCCGCCCCTCCGTCCGAGGCCCCGCCCCTCTCGCAGAGGCCCTCGGAGTGCGCATGCGTGTTGAGCGTGTGGGAAACGCGGGAAAAGGTGCGAGGGGCGGGGTCCTGCGGACCTGGAGCAGAAGCGGCGACACCTGGGGGGAGAGAGCGGTCGCCGCGGGGGGATGGGGTCGGCAGAGCCGGGGGAAGAAGCCGCCACGCGGGAAATGGTAGGATGGAGAGTCAGCGAGAAGGATGAGGAGACGGAGAAAAAGCTGAGGGGAGAACCGACCCTGGGTTGGGGGGAGGTTGAGCGGGAAACGGAGCGGAGGGCGCGATGGTGAGAGTGAAAGAAAAAGGAAGACTCAAGGGAAAGAAAGAGAAACTGGCCGTTAAAAACGGAGAAACAGCGGTGACGGGGTGTGGACTTGGAGAAAAAATGAGAAAGATGGTGAGAGAGGTTGACGAGGCATAGAGACGAGGAGGGGCAGAGAAAGAGAAAGAAAAAAGAGACTCGGAGCTGAAAAATAAACCGACCGTGAAAAATAGTGAGAAACAGAGACGATGAGCGTGAGAAACTGAAAATGTAAATAAAAAGAGGAGGACACAGGAGAAGAGATGAAGAGAAACTGGCCATGAAGTACAGTGAGAAATAGATACGGGTTGGGGGTGGGGGAGTGAGAAATGGAAAATGAAAGAAAAAAGAGCCAGACGCAGAGGGTAAAAGATAAAGAGAAGTTGACTGTGGGGAAATAAAGAGAGAAATAGAAATGACGGGAGTATGAACTTGATAAGGAAAGAAAAAAAATTAGAAAGGTGATGAGAAAGAAATGGGCGGTGGAAAAAAAAAGTGTTTGAGATGAGGAGGGTGAGAAATTGAAAGGGAAAAATAAATAAATAAAAAATTTAAAATAAAATTAAAAAGTAAAATAAATTCCTTTGGGACTTCCCTGGCCGGTCTGGTGGTTAAGACTCTGCGCTTCCACTGCAGGGGGCGCGGGTTCATCCCTAGTCAAGGAACTAAGATTGCCTGTGCCACACAGGCGAGGCCAAAAAAGAGAGAGAGAGAATGTGAGAAACAGGAGCAGAGGGTGATCCTGAGCACGGATAGGACAGAGATCTCACACACTCACACACCACACACACACACAGAGGAAGGTAGAGAAATGGGCAACATCTGAGGGGGGGTCAAGGCCCCGGGGGTCAAGGTCAAGGCCCCTGGCAGCAGAGATGGAAGGAGGGAAGCAGGTGACAGCAAGACAGAGGCGGAGGGGCAGAGAGGGACAGAGCTGAGGGGCTGGAGGCTGCTCCCACTGGCCAGAGGAAGGGGGTCCGGCTGAGGACAGAGCCCTCGACCTGGATGTCCCCACCCCGCCTCTGAGCCATAGCCCGACCCTGACCAGAGCGTGAGCTGGGAGAACAGGTTTGAGGGGCTGGGGTGGGGAGACAACGTGGTGACAGGGTGGGCCTCGGCTGTGAGGTCTGGGGGGATTTCCGTCGAGGCTCCGGATAGAGGGGCACGGGCTCCCAAGGCCCCGGTTGGTTTACAGGAGGACTGCGGGCCGGGCTTTGCTGAGCCTGGTCGGATTCCCCGCAAATCGCACCGCAGGGGGTGGGGATGGGGTCTCCTTCAGGCTCTGGAGGGCAGTGCTACTGCTGAGTCCAAGAAGGGAATGTTCTTAGAGTCTCTGGAGCCGAGGAAAACCTGTGTGGGGTCTCTGAGACCCAGGCCAGCTCATTTAGGAGGATCTTTCTGGAAGCCCGGCAGGGAGGTGCACAGAGGTTTATGGAGGGCCCCTGCCCACCCCGGCCATGCCCCTCACCTGTGCTTGGAAGGCGCCTCGTCGTTGGGGAGGGGGCCCCTGTGCTCCCAGCCGTGCCCCAGGGGAGAGTGTGTGCAGGCACCACTGCAGCGGTGGTCCCCTTGGCCAGGTCCTCTCCTGAGGTGGGGTCCCAGGTCCAGGGGGGATAGTCTTCCTCATCTGCATAGCCTTGGGAGACATTGGGGAAGGGGACAGCCCCGACCCATCTCAGAGGTCCTTGCTGTTGCTCCGAAGTCCCCTTCCCGAATCTCCTGGAGTGACTCTGGGTCCCCACCCCCATGCCACCCTGACTCCTTGGCCACTGACCCCCCGCCCCCCGCCGTACCAGTGCAGGTGAGCCCCACGTCCTCCTCGTGGTCACAGTTGTGCTGTCCCCACGCCCTAGCGGGGCAGTCGCTCAGCGAGGCCTCACTTCCCTTGCAGCCCACGTCATCCAGCCAGATGGGCCCGGTGCCAGGGCCGTAGTGGGTTTTGCCCACTCGGGGCCGAACCCTTCCGCAGCCCAGCTCCCAGCAGGCCACCATGCCATCCCGCAGGTCCCAGCTGTCATCACACACTGTCCCCCAGCGTCCAGCGTGCCACACCTCCAGCCGCCCGGCACACCGGTTGGGCCCATCAGCCAGACGAACCCGGAACAGGCCTGCTGGTAGACAGCCCAGATCAGGAGGGGTCAGCAGGGGTTAGGAGGGGTCAGCCTCACCCTCCACGTTCCTTCCTCTCACCTGATGCCCCAGTGGGGGAGGGAGCTGGGTCTTTGGAGGACTCTGGAGTACCTACTCCTGGGATCTCGGCCGATGGCTCCATGGTGGCCTCAGAGGTCAGTTCTCGGGGGCCCTGGGTGGTCGGTGTTGCCAGGGTCTTAGAGGTCCGTTCCCGGGGGACCCGGGGAGTCCGCCTTTCGGTGGTGTGTGAGGTCAGCCTGTGAGGGTCCTCCGTGGTCAGCCTGGTGGTAAACTCGGAGGTCGGTCTTCGAGAGGCCTCAGTGGTCGGAGTGGTGGTGGTCAGTGAGGTCAGTTCTGGGGGACTCTGGGTGCCCGTGGCCCTGGAGTGCTTAGGGGTTGGTATCACGGCGGGCTGAGTGGTCGGTCTCTTTGCGTTTTTGGTCACCCACTTCTTTGTGCTTTTGGGTATCTTCCCTGGGGCCTTGGTGGTGGTTTTCTCAGGAACGCCGGGAGTCCGCCTCACAGAGGGCTTGGTGGCCAGCTCCCCCGGGAGCCAGGCATCTGGATCTCTACCCAGGCCAGGGATCCAGCTCCAACTGAAGGGGTCTGAGATGGAGTCCAGGCCGGGGGTCCCTGGCAGACAGGAGGGGAGGACAGGGGAGACAGCAGACACCGTGATTGTCCTTCTCTCTCATCTCCCCCTACAGACAACCACCAAGTTCCCATGCATTCATTCACATCATAGACGTTTACAAAGCATCTCCTACAAGCCGGGCCCTGTGCCAGACCTGGGGCATACGGTGGCCAGCCACAGCCGGCACCATCCCACCTCTGGGCACTTACAATCATGATGTGACTGCCCCCCTTCACCCCGTCACACTGACCCATCCTCTCCATCTGCCCAGCCACTGCCTGGCTTCCTGTACCCTCTGACTGGTCTTCCCCCACACCCCGTGTGTGGGGGGAAGCTCTCACCGCCCACCAGGGTGGTACCAGGCCACTGCCCAGCTCAAAACCCTTCTGTGGCTCCCGTGGCCCTCAGGAGGGGAGGGAAAGGGGCAAGTGCCTTAGCTTCAGGCAGAATGGTTGACTCCATCCTCCCAGCTGCCACGGCTCACCTTACATCTTTCTGATCAGCACGGGGAAGGCGGCAGACACCATGGGCGATGCCAAGGGTTACTGATGCAGGACAAGGGTTAATCTTGTCCAAAGAAAGGTTTGGCCCTTTGCCCCTGGCTGCCGGGGGGAAGGGGGAAGCTCCAAGCCCTTTCACCGTCCTGCCTGGTAAGAGTGTGTTGTTTCCCTGTGGGGCCAGAGCCACCTAAATCATCTCTGCTAACACTGTGACTTAACGGGGCGCCAGTGGGCCACCAGCCACATCTCATGACTGAGCTCCTATAAACACTTTGACGCCAAGGCTGGGAGATCGTCCCTGGTTGGCAATATTTCACGTGCGTTGTCATGCGTCGTCGCTGGGAGAATTAAGTGAGGAAGCTCCACAAGGGTCTCTCCTGGACCCAGCCCCACATGCCTCTTCCCTCAACTGACTTTTTAAATTTTTGGCTGCGTTGGGTCTTCGTTGCTGTGCTCGGGCTTTCTCTAGTTGCAGTGAGCAGGGGCTACTCTTCGTTGCGGTGCGCGGGCTTCTCATTGTGGTGGCTTCTCTTCTGGCGCAGCACGGGCTGTAGGCGTGCGGGCTTCAGTAGTTGTGGCTCGCGGGCTCAGCAGTTGTGGAGCGCGGGCTTAGCTGCTCCAAAGCATGTGGGATCTTCCCGGACCAGGGATTGAACCCGTGTCCCCTGCATTGGCAGGCAGATTCCTAACCACTGTGCCACCAGGGAAGTCCTGATATGGACCATTTTAAAAGTCTTTTTGCGGTACGCGGGCCTCTCACTGTTGTGGCCTCTCCCATTGCAGAGCACAGGCTCCGGACGCGCAGGCTCAGCGGCCACGGCTCACGGGCCCAGCCGCTCCGCGGCACGTGGGATCTTCCCGGACCGGGGCACGAACCCGCGTCCCCTGCGTCGGCAGGCGGACTCTCAACCACTGCGCCACCAGGGAAGCCCAGAATTCTTTACTGAATTTGTTACAACATTGCTTCTGTTTTATGTTTTGGTTTTTTGCCTGCGAGGCATGTGGGATCTTAGCTCCACAACCAGGGATTGAACCTGCACCCTCTGCATTGGAAGGCAAAGTCTTAACCACTGGACCGCGAGACAGCTTTTCTGATTGTTGTGAAGCCTTCTAGAAAACTATGGAACCCGAGGGTGGTCTTGGGGACCTCCCAAATGATAATGTGTCACACGGGTTTGCAGCGATTTGTCGGGGCGTCTCTTTCTCACAGTGCACTGTGAGCCTCTTGAAGGCCAGGGTTGCGTTCGTTGCATTCTGAGGACCCAATACCTAGCTCAGTGTCTGGCGCTGGATAAATAACGGCAAATGAATGAACACGGGCCAAGCCTGAGTCTACTTCAAGTGGCCCTCCCGTCACACGGGCTTCTTGCCATCTCCCGGTGCCCCATGCCTGCTTCCTTTCCTCTTCCTTTTCAGCTTCCCTCTAGGTGGGAGACTTCCTTGATTCTTGGCGGGAAGAAGAGGAGGAAGAATCCCAGCTGTGCCGCTTAGCTGCTGTGAAACCTCTCTGTGCCTCAGCGTCTTCATCAGTAAAATGGGCATAACATCCACCAATTTGGACGCATCGTGAGGTGTGAATACGGTCACGGGCGGGGGCTTAGGAGGTGAGCGCTCAATCGATGTTAGTGCCAATGTTAGTTCCCGTTCCCTCCTCCAGGAAGCCCTCCCGGAGCCAGCGAATGGCCAGGGCCTCCTTACCAGTGCAGGTAACTCCAACGTCCTCGTTGTGAGCACAATTGTGCTTCCCCCAGGGAGCGGCAGGGCAGTCAGCGAGGGAAGCCTCGGTCCCCACACACCTCACATCGTCCAGCCAGATGGGGCCGGCGCCCCAGCCGAAGCGGCCGGCAGCAGGGTCTGGCTGCCGAGGTCCACCGCAGCCCAGCTCCCGGCAGACCACAGCCGAGTCCCGCAGGTCCCAGCTGTCGTCACACACGGTCCCCCAGCGCCCACCGTGCCACACCTCCAGCCGGCCTGAGCACCTGCTGGGCCCGGCCACCAGGCGCAGCTGGGGGGACCCTGGGGTGGGAGAGACCCAAAGAATTCGAGTCAGACCTTCCTCCACCTCCGCTCCACCTTCCTTCCATTCATCCACCCTTCCTTCCCAGCAGCAAGTGTTTATCCAGGCCTGTGCCGTGCCATCGTCTGCATCAGGCACAGGAATAAAGAGTCAGGGATAGGGAATTCCCTGGCGGTCCAGTGGTTAGGACTCCGTGCTTTCACTGCCGAGGCCCGGGTTCAATCCCCGGTTGGGGAACTAAGATCCCACCAGCCTCGCGGCACGCCAAAAAAAAGAAAAAAAAAAAGTCAGGGATAAAGGGTGGTTCCTCGGAAAGCTCAACTCAGAATTGCCATATGATCCAGAAATTCCACTCCTAGGGATATATATACCCAAGATGAGGTGAAAAAGGGCATTCAGTCAGATACCTGTATGCAATAATGTGGAAACAACCCGAGTGTCCATCAATGGACGAATGGAATGGATGAGCAAAACGTCGTCCATCCAATTGATGGAATACCATTCAGCCGTCACAAAGAAAGAAATTCTCACACACTCCACCATATGGATGAACTCGGAGAACATTATGTTCTGTGAAATAAGCCAGACACAAACGGTCCAGTACTCTACGATTCCGTTTACACACAGTGCCTGGTTGGCAAATTCACAGACAGAAAATCAGATGGTGTGTGCCAGGGGCTGGGGAGACGGAGGGGAGGGTAGTGAGTGTTTAGTGGGTCTGGGGTGTCTGTTCGGGATGATGAAAAGGTTCTGGAGATGGTGATGGCCGCACAACATAAGTGTATTTTTTACGACTAAACGATATGCTTTAAAATGGTTAAAATGGGACTTCCCTGGCAGTCCAATAGTTAGGACTCTGCGCTTCCACGGCAGGGGGCGCAGATTTGATCCCCGGTCGGGGAAGTAAGATCCGCATGCCGTGTGGCACAGCCAGAAAAACAAAAAGTTGTTGAAATGGTCAATTTTACGTTGTGTATATTTTACCATAATTTTTAAAAAATAAAGAAAGCGGGCTGTGGAACAAGTTGCCTTCATTTGAGTCCTGGCTTTCAGACTTTTTAGCTGCGTGGCCTCATCTGTAACGTGGAAACCAGACGGTACCTACCCTGCCAGTGGCTGGTAGTTTTACCTGATGAAAGGGCTTGGAACAGCACTGGTCATGTGAGCCAGTGACAGCTGAGTCTATGGCAGCTGTTATCATTATTATTATTATTATTCAGAAAAAGGGGAAGCAGCTAATAGTGATCAAGTTCCCACTTTTTCAGCCTTTGGCAACCTTGAGGAGATGGCTGTATTAATCATGGCTTTTTATTTGCGGTACCTGATGCTTTGACATCTCGGGGCCTTGCTGACACTGGAGGGATTGCCAGAGACAGGAATCCCAGGAAACCACTGGAGTGTGCCCTTCATATGCAACCAACCCACCCAAGAGCCCTCACCCACCACCTCGTCTCAGGCTCACACTCCCCGGCCTCCATCCACCTGCCCCATCACCCCAGGGCATGTACCCGACAACCAGGAGCAGCGCCTACGCTCCAGAGCCCGCCGAAATGATGCAAACCAGCCCATCCGGAGTCATCTCACCCTGCCTTGTCCATCCCTCCCGATGAAGCCACACTCCAGGCTTTTCCCACCGTCGCCCCTCGCTCCCTCTGCCTCCTGCTGGACCCTGGTGCTTCCCGTGTGGCCCTGTGTCGTGTGCGGGCTGTGCCCCCTCCTCTTGGGAATTGTGAGAAACCAACTATCTCTGCAGTGACAGTGGTCTCACCTGTTGGCCGCACCACACAGCATGCGAGACCATAGTTCCCCAACCAGGGATCAACCTGCGCCCCCTGAAGTGGAAGCGCAGAGTCTTACCCACTGGACCACCAGGGAAGTCCCTAGAGCCTGTATTTTAAAACAACATCACTGACTAGTTCTTTCGATACTTGCGAGAAGGAGGCGGCCCTGTGAGTTTCAAGACAGCCGGAGCAGAGCATTAGACTAAGCAGGGGCCTTCTGAGTGTGGGCTCCGTCTCCTCCCCTCCACCCTTCCCTCTCCCTGAGACCTCTGAAGCAGTGAAGGAGGCACTTGGGGGCTGTGGGGAGTGGCGGAGCGGCAGGAAACAGAAGCTAAACCCCTACTCGGCGACAAAAAAGAACAAAATAATGCTGTTTGCAGCAACACGGATGGACCTAGAGATTGTCATACTGAGTGAAATAAGTCAGACACAGAAAGACAAATATCAGATCATATCACTTATATGTGGAATCTAAAAAAGGGGGTATAAATGAACTTATTTACAAAACAGAAGTAGAGTCACGGATATAGAAAACAAACATGGCTACCAGGGGATAAGGGGAAGGAGAAATAAATCGGGAGCTTGGGATGGACATATACACGCTACTATATATAAAAGAGGTAATAAGGCCCTACTGTATAGCACAGGGAGCTCTACTCAGTACTCTGCAATGGCCTACATGGGAAAAGAATCTTTAAAAAAAAGCAGCAGCAGCTAAGCCCCACATTTGGGGTGCGGGGAGCAGGAGGGACTCACCAGCTTCAGGCCCAGGCTCCTGAGGGGCCGCAGGGGAAGCGGGCGGAGGTGAAATGCCTGCTATCCGCGCAGCCTGGCTCACCGTGGGGGGCGGGGGCCTGGATGCAGTTTCCCTGGGCCTGGAGCTGTTGCTGCCCACCGCGGGGGCCACGGGAGGGACATATCCCAGAGGCATACCTGGGGCGTGAGAGGGAAGAGGTGACCACCACCCACTGCTGTGCTACAGGCAGTTCCCCACACCTGCCACCCCAGGACCACCGATGGAGACTGAGGTTTCACGATGAGCAAGACATGCGGCAGGTGGGCTGCTGGACGGAGGGAGTGCGGGGCCCTGGGGTACACCTCCGGAAAACACACGAGACACCCCAGCTCTCACCCCTCCACTCGAGGCCCCCCGCTCTGGCCTCTCCCCCAGGGCCCCCTCACCGTCACACACGGCCCCAGCGTCCTCTCGGTGATGACAGTCATGCTGGCCCCAGGGCCGCGCAGGGCAGAAGCGCAAGGCCGTCTCGTTTCCCCGACAGCGAAGATCGTCCAGGAGGATGGGTCCAGCCCCCTCCCCGAAGAAGGCGCCTCCAGGGGCAGCCAGCGCGCCCCCGCAGCCCAGCTCGTGGCAGGCCACAGCGGCGTCCCGTAGGTCCCAGGCATCGTCACACACGGACCCCCAGCGCCCGCTGTGCCACACCTCCAGGCGGCCCGCGCACCCGTGGGGGCCGTCTGCCAGACGCAGCCTGGGGGCCGGGCCTGGACGTGGGGAGAGGGAGAACAGACAGACGGGAAACTGTGACGGATGAGCCGCTTTAGGCCACACACACAGGAAACTGTGATGGACGAGCAGGTACTGAGCTATGCATGCAGGTGACTAGGATGGGTGAGCAGGTACAGGCTATGTGTGGTGTTCCGCTTCACGCCCAAGATGGGGCTGGAAAGCAGCCATTCCATCTTCAGTTTGCAAGTGAGGGAAAGACTCTGAGCTGGGAAGTCGCTCTCCAAGAGTTCAACTCTGGTCTATCCACTGCCCCCCATGTCCCTGCCTCCCCAGGGATGAGCCCTGAGGACGCTGGCCCTGATGCCCTCCACCCACCTCCCCAGGCAGGTCCCCACTCCCCAGCTGCCTTCTCCAGCCTGTAAAGCAGGGCTTCTCAGCCTTAGCATCCCTGACATGGGGGGTCAGGTCATTCTCTGCTGTGAGGGGCCATCCTGTGCACAGTAGGATGTCCAGCAGCATCCCTGGGCTCCACCCCCAGATGCTGGCAGCACCCCCAGTGCCCCACACAGTCATGACAACCAGAAATGTCTCCATATCATCCGGGGAGTGTGGTTGAGAACCACTAGTCTAGATGTTAACCTCTTGTTGGTTTGGGGGTACATTTCTGTTGGGTCTTTGTGGGGTGAGAGTTGGGTCACCTCTGGGGAGTGTGGAGTCCATCTCTCTAGCCTGCAGTCAGTGTCTAGAGAAAAGGACAGGCCAGAGAGGGTGAGATACTCCTGCCTGCATCACCCAGCTGTGAGTGACACGCTCCCTCATGGGGCTGCCCTGAGGAGCAGAGATGTTGGTAAGATACCAAGCCCCCGGGCCCCTCAGTGGGGTTCACTTCTTCTCCCCAACAGCTTCTACTCCCGCTGGAGACTCAACTCACCTCCTGGGAACTGGGCTTCAGAGGCCCCATTTCTGCCCCCATGTGCTTCCCACGGAGGCACCACCATCACTGCCTCTGGTCCACCAATCTGTGCCCCGACCTGTGTCCCCTTGGTCTCCATCCCCACCACACCCTACACGCTAGATACCCAGATCCATCTGTGTAGTGGGACAGACATGGCAGTCAAGTTCTGGGCCACCTGCTTTACATCTCTGAGCTTCTGTCTTGCATCCGTGAAGGGTGGGGCGAGGACATCCACCCAGGAGGCCAGGCAGGTGGGGGTGAGGCCCAGAGCTGGCTCCCAGCTTCCTCTGTAGCTCCCTCTCCCCTTTCCCATCCACCGACTGAAACATTTCCTGCCCCCTGTGCAGGTAGGTGGGCAGGCTCCTCTAGTGGGTGCAGCCCTTGAACTTTCCTACCCCACACCTGTGGGCCACCCCTGCCTCCTAAAAGTCAGGAGAGTGAGAACTGGGTCTGTGCCCGTTGTGGATGGGGCTTAATGAGTGTGAAAAGAAGGAAGGAGGGAGAGAGAGAAGGAAAGGAGGAAGGGAGTAAGGAAGGGAGGGAGGGGGGAGGGAGGGAGGGGAGGGAGGGAGGGAGGAGGGAAGGGGATTAGAGAGCTCCTTAAAGTTGAGACCTCGGTGAGTGGGGAGGGGGCGTGGCCCTGGGGGAGGGGTCTGGGGAGGCGGGCACATACCGGTGCAGACCAGTCCTGCGTCCTCGCTGTGGTCACAGTTGCTCCGGCCCCAGGGGCTTCGGGGACAGTCCCGCAGGGCCTGCTCCCCGCCTCCGCACCCCACGTCGTCCATCCACACGGGCCCTGCGCCCGGGCCGAACCGGGCCCCGCCGGGGGCGGCCAGCGCACCCCCGCAGCCCAGCTCGCGGCAGGCCACGGCGGCGTCCCGCAGGTCCCAGCCGTCGTCGCACACCGTGCCCCAGCGCCCGCCGTGCCACACCTCCAGGCGGCCGGCGCACCCGTGGGGGCCGGAGACCAGGCGCAGCCGCTCTGGCGGGCGGGCGGGGAGAGGGGCAGTCAGGGGCCTCGTGCGAGGCAGCTGGGGATACGCGGATTCAAGCCGTGGGGGGGTGGGGGTGGGGGGTGGTCAGTGGCCTGAGATGGGCCTGCCAGCCGGCTGTTAAGGGGAGAGCCAGGATCTGAGCAGGCCAAGGGCCTGGGTCCCGGGAGTGGACACCCGGGTCTCCTGACCGGGTGGGGAGCCTGGGCCTGACTGTGAATCCCCGGGGGATGCAGTGCCCCCGCATACCTGGGGGGGGGGTGTCCCAGTTTGGTCCAGCGGGCCTAGCGCCTCACCCCATCCAGATTTGTTGCAGAGGGGAGGCCTGCGCGGACTTACCCTGACGGGGGGCTCCGGCAGTCAGCAAAGGGGCCCTAGTGGACTTGGTGGGCTTGGGCGGCCGGGGGCTCTTCTTCCGGGAGCCGCTCTGGGGGGTCCCGGCTGGGCGGGGGGCTGGGTGAGGAGACAGCAGGGAGGGAGATCGGCAGCTGCACCTCCTGGGGCCGCAGGTCAGTCCCGAGAGTTCCCAGGGGTCCGAAGGGGGCCTTGGCGGGGGCCCTCGGGATTGTGGAGGAGACGGGCCTCTCTGTCCCTTCTCCCTCACAGCCGAAGCTGGAGACGGGGCACATGTGGGGGGGGCTCACCAGGCATCACCGGGGCCTCCTCAGAGCCGGGGCTCAGCTCCCCAGACAGCCCCGGCCAGGGGTCCCCATCCAGGACTGAAGGTGAGTCGTCCCAATCCCTGGAGTCCGACACACGCTGACCTTCGGGAGAGCAGCGTGTGGCTGGACCGCACTGGCTCTGTTTTGTCAGCCCCATCTCAGGCCTGCGGCCCCACCCCCTCCCCTCTTTGCATGGCTGAGCTTTGTCCCACTCACAGGAACGCGCCCAAGCCAGAGAGGTTCCCTATCAGCTTTTACCCTTGCCTTCGTCTGATACGAAAACAGGAAGGATGCCTTTTGTTGACATAGAGGATTAATGGTCCATGAGGAATGATGGTCATAGACCCCCTGGGGGAAGGAAAACATGCTTCTCCCTTGGTACTCAGATTCTGTCTCTAGCGTTGGCCCCTTTAAATCTTCCTGCACCCTTTGCGGTGGTGCACAGCACAGCTGCAAATAAATGGATCGCTGCCCACCAGATCCATCCTGCCCGTATGAGTTCCCCACAGTAAACTTCAGAGTTGTTCTTTACTGCCTTGTTTATTGGTCTCAAAGTTCCCTCTCAGTTTGGAAGATATTACTCAATATCCCCGCCATGCGATCCCCAGATGCTATAAAGAGGGCAGGCCCTGAGTGAGGCAGGAACCCTCCAAGGTAGTGGTAAATCCTGGCTTTGCAGGGGGTGTCAGGGGTGGGGTGTCTGGACTTCTGGATTCTCAGAGTTACTGGACTGAGGACTTGTGTCCCTGGGTCGTCTCTGAAGCAATGTCCCTTGGAGGGGGTCGAGGGCCCCTTACCTGCACAGACGACGCCTGCGTCCTCCTCATGGGAGCAGATGTGGGCCTTCCAGCCGCGGTGGGGGCAGAGGCCCAGCTGCTGCTCACCGCCCCGGCAGGCCAGCTCGCTCAGCCACACGGGCCCCGCGCCCTCCCCGAAGAAGGCGCCTCCAGGGGCAGCCAGCGCGCCCCCACAGCCCAGCTCGCGGCAGGCCACAGCAGCATCCCTCAGGTCCCAGCCATCGTCGCACACGGTGCCCCAGCGCCCGCCGTGCCACACCTCCAGGCGGCCCGCGCACCCGTGGGGGCCATCGGCCAGACGCAGCCACTCTGGGGAGGACAGAGGAAAGGCTGTGATGTCCTGGAGACCCTGGGGCCAGGGGGAGGGTACGGGCTGGGGGCTGTCTTGCAGGACATCACCGGGAGGCCAGTGTCCTGGCCGCTAACGGGGAGCCCAACTGCTGGGTACCCAGGGGAGCAGTGGTGCCCCGTAGGAAGAAGGAGGCTGTCGCCCAGGTGGTCCTGGGGGAAGTGGTGCCCGAGGTCACAGGCGGATGGGGGCGAACAGGGTCCCACTGGAGGGTGAGGCTGGGCACGGGGTGGGCCTGCAGCTGAGTGAGGCCAGATGGAAGAAGTGTTTGGGGCCACTTACCAACAGCCTGGATCCCCATCAGAGCCACTGGAAGGGAGGTTGGAGGGGTGGACAGAGTGAGGCCTCATGCCTCTGAACCAGAAACCCCGCGGCTGGGAAGCAGGACTCTGGGTGGAGGGCCTGGCGGGGCCCCAGATGCCTCAGGGCAGGCGCCCAGGCCCTTTGCACTCCCCCAGGGGCCTGACTAAAGGTCAAATGATGGGTGACCCCCCACAGGATCAGGGCTGGTGGGGTGGGGGGAGGGGTAGGAGGTAGGTCTCTGGGGCTCCTAAGAGGGTAGGACGGGGGTGCCAGAGGCTGGGTCCCTGGGGGATCAGGCAAGGGAGGGCCAGATGTCCTGTATCCCCCAAGCAATAGGGATGAGGCCCCGGAAGTCTGAGGCTCTCCAGTGGGTGAGCTCAGGGGTCAGAGGGTGGGGCCCAGGCCCGAGTCCCCGAGGAGAAGGGTCACTCACCGAGGAGGCAGGCCAAGACCCTCATGTCTGCAGAGTCGGGTTGGGGATGGGGTGAACGGGGAGAGGAGCAGGAGAGGGGAGGAGCTAGCGGCCACGGGAGGGGGGAAGGGAGGGAGAGAGGGAGGCTCCTGCCAGAGGCGCCCAGGACCTGGGGAGGAGCAGGCAGCGGCTGGACGCTCTGCCAGGAGGAGGAGAGGCTGCCGAGGAGGCAGCAGGGGATGGGAGGGGGGGCGGGGAGGGGGCTGGCCGGCGACTGAGGCCTGGGGAGGAGGGCGGTGGCAGGCAGCAGGGAGGGTGTCCAACTGCAAACACCCACTGGGGAGCCGGCCTGGGGGCAGCAGGCTGCAGGGAAGCATCCAGGCAAGGGCGTATGCTGGGGAACAGGGGTGCACAGGTGGGGTGCCCACCCATCTGCCTCCTCTCTTGTCCAGCCAGGGAAGCGTGCTGGGACCAGAGAGCATCAAGGATGGATTCACATCAGATGCCGGGGTTGGGGACCTGGCACAACTGGGGCTCCCGGTGCAGCAAGAGGGCTTGCAGCCAGACACCAGGAAGAACTTCCTGGATTGGGAAAAGAGACAGAGAAACTCCTCTCTCCATCCCCCCCCCCCGCCGTGGATCTGCACGCAAAAGTCCCCAACCTCCTGTCTGAGGGAGCCGTGGTTGAACTTGCGTGTCTCCCGAGGAAACTGGGGTCAGGGGTTGGGGGACCAAGGGTCAAGGCTTGGGTGAGGGAGGGCGACTACACACCCCCCCACACACACACTCTCACTCTCTCTCTCTCTCTCTCTCTTCCTGCACTAAGCAGCTGTGAGGCGGAAAAACTTCGGTAATGGGGAGCCTGAGTCAGAGGGCTGGCAGGGAGCAGGGCTGCCTTGAGCTCATTGCCTCCCCTGCCCCCAGTCCAGCACCCCCGCTGCCAACAATTAATGTCAACCTCGGGGAAGGAGGAGCCAGACGGAAGGGGGGCCTTGGAGACGGACTGGAAAAGGCATCAGAGAGAGGGAGACAGGCGCACAGCAGTTTCAGGCTTTATTAACAAACGGGTGTTAAAAACCAGATGGGTCTGCCTGCCCCTCTGGGCTCTCACCTTCCCGGGGAGGGGCTGGCCGGGAGGGCAGCACTGAGCCCACCACCCCCCTCCCTCCCCTGGGGCTCTCGAGGCAGACGACCCTCCCCTGCAGAGGCCCCTCACCCTCTCTCTGCCTCTGCAGCCTCACCCACTCCAAGCACAGCATCAAGCCCCACCCCATTCCCTGGGGGCCTTGTCCCTGTTTGGGGTGCCCCTGCTTAAGTCCTAACCCTGGTCGGGGTGGGGGGCAGGCTTGCTCGGCCTCCTCTCCTCCTGCCCCACGTCTCTCCCAGGCTCATAGCACAGACGGCACAGGCTTGACAGACAGGCAGATGGGGAGACTTCTCAGTGCAGACAGAATCTGAGGCAGGGGTTAGATGGGCCGACCTCTCTGAGAAGTTCAAACATTACAGACAGACGTCAGGCTGTGGTGGGGTCTCTTGCCCACTGCAGGCCTCAGTTTCTGGGCCCTGGGTGGGCTGGGGATTCATGGAAGGACAGTGTGAAAGTGTCTGCACACAGTAGGTGCTCACTAAGCGCTGGTTTTCCTTCCTCCAGGGTCTGGCATCATAGTTCCTTGCTGAACTCCCTCACCAGCGTGTAGCCCATGCAACCCCAGCTCCCCTCGGCCTGGTAGCCACAGCCCTCAAGCATCCCGGCCACGCCCCACGCTGCCACGGCCACCGGGACCACTAGCCGGGCCCGGGGCTCCCCCATGCCGCCCGCCCAGGCTCGAGCCCGGGATTCGGCAAAGGCCAGCAGCCGCCTGCCCACGCCTCGGCGGCGGTGCCAGCGAGACACAGAGAGGCGGGTGACCCGGGCCCCGTCTCCAGCGCTGGAGCCTGGGGCCAGGGCCAGGACACCGCACACATCCCCTGAGCCCCGCACTGCCACCCAGGGCCCCCCCAGCCCGCCCGGCGGGGGCAGCGAGCCCCACCGGGCCCGCAGGCCCAGCTTCATGGCCGCCACGGCCAGGAACACGGGCAGGAGGAGGGCCAGGGCGAAAGAGGCCAGGACGAAGCGCAGGCCGCTGCTGGCTGCCGCCAGGAGGAGCAGGGCCGGTGGCCGCGTCAGGGCGTGGAGGGCCACGCGGTTCTCTGTGTCCTTCACGCCAGCCTGCAGGCAGGAGGAGCAGTCAGAGTGGGGGGGCTCCCGTGGGCAGCAGGAAAGGGGCGGGGAGGAGGCAGGCCCTGCCCGGGAGGGATCCGGGGCAGGGGTTGCCGGAGGAGAAAGGAAGGCAGTGAGCTGAGGCCTGTGGCGGAGGGTCCAGGACCACACGGCTGGCACACTGGGCTCTGAATGAGTGAGCTGGTGAATTAGGAACTGTGAGGGCTCCCACTTCAGTGGAGAGGCAGGCATCAGGGGAGGCTGGATGGAGGAGCTGACTCAAGCAAGAGAGAAAGCTGGAGGGGCGCCTGGGGCGTCCTCGAGTGCCAGGCTGAGGCCCAAGGGCTCTACTTTGAAAAGCAGGAGGCTGGGGCGTAGGGAAGACTGGAAGTGCGGAGGATAGGGAAGGAGTTGGTGTGTCAGCCCTACAGCGGTGAAAACCCTTTTTGATCCCCAGGGTAGGGAGAAAGAACTAGAGAGAGGAGGGCCCAAGGGCCCTCTTAGGAGCAGCAAAAGACTGCTTGCCGGGGGGTCACGGCTGGCTCAGGAAGGTGACTGAAGCCACTCAAAATGCCGCCCCTGCCCCCTCCCAGGCTCCGTGGTGTGTCCCCGCCCCACCCCCATGTTCATTGGTGCCCCCTCATTCTGTCCCCGCCCCCTCCCAGGCTCACTGGTGTCCAGCCCCCCCCCCCCACTGGTACCCTCCCCCAGACTCACTGGTGTCCCCGCCCCACCAGGCTCATTGGTTTCCCCTCATTCTGTCCCCGCCCCCTCCCAGGCTCACAGGTGTCCCCGTCCCCTCCCAGGTTCACTGGTGTCCCGGCCCCCCCTCACTGGTACCCTCCACCCCACCCTCCCAGGCTCACTGGCGCCCCTGCCCGCTCTCACCTTCAGCATCTCCAGCACTAAAGGTTTCTCATCTTCCCTCATCTCCCGCACCGACAGGTGGCTGGGGGCCATGGCAGCCCCCAGGCTCCCGCGCCCCCAAGGGAGCAGGCGTGCACCTGGCGAAAACAAGCCGGTCAGCGTCAGGAGGGCACCTCTCGTCCCCAAAGCGCCCCAGAGCTGCGGATCACGCAACAGTATGTCCCAGGTCAGGTCCCAAGAGAGGTCCGAGACAGGACAGGCTTCCCCGTCAACCCATCGACCTTTCTAAAGTCTCTCGGGGTGCCCCCCCGGCCCCCAGTGGTGTCCAGCGATCTACGCCTAAATGCCCGGTGCACGCCAACACCTGCCAACACCGGGCTCCCTTCCAGGTTCCGGGGCGGCCCTGGGGGTGAGCGAAACTACCCCCACAGGCAGGGAATGGAGCCCGCTCCCCACCCCCCAGTGCCCAGAGCCTCTCTGCCCCAATCGCCCCCGAACGGCGTCTGTCGCAGGAACAAGGACTTGCAAGCACCTCTGTGGGTCGCTTCGCTTTTGACAAGGTGCGGGGGGAGCAGGGTTGAGAAGGGGGTCGTCGGCGGAAGTGACGTCAGACTAGCGCACTGGGGGCGGGGCGGTGCCTGCTCTCGGCCTTAGCAACTGTTGCCAACCTTCTGGCAGCGGGTAGGGGGAGAGTCTGGGCGTGGGCTGGGAATGGACTAAGGCGGGGAGCGGCAACCCTGCAAGGGGAGGAGCAACAGAGAAAGGGGGCCTGGAGGACGCTGGCGGGGGAAGGGGCTGGGGATGGGAGCGGGGGACCCGGCGTTGGGGGGCGGGGAGCGGTACTTACCGGTCGCGCGCTGAACGCACGCTTGCTTCCCGACGTCCCCTGGTTCCTAAGCAACCTGAGCGCAGGGGGTGGGGGCGGGGCGGCGAACTCAGTGGTTCTCTTAGGTTCCAGGGCCTTCGCGGGAGGGGCCGCGTCAGCATCTTGAGCCCACGGGCTCCCAAACTGCCCCACCCCAAACCAACCCACCCCGGCTCTCAGTGACATTCGGAATGGGCATTCCCACCCACCCATTTTTCCGTGAGAGGAGCGGTGGGGTGACTTACAGAGAACAAGTGGCAGAACCAGGATTCTAGATTCCAACGCCTCCCCCATATAGTGACCGTTGCATCCGTTTTTTAAAAAGGATAAACAGAGCCCACATAGGAGAAGTGGCTGGCCCCAAGACGCAAAGCAAGTCACCTGCGAACCAGGAAGCAAGAGATGAGACTCCAAGTTCCCAAGTGGTGGCTATGGCCGTGACAGTGATCTCCCAAACCACAAATAAAACAAAAACACAGGAGCGGAGATTCTGGTCTTTATTAGCAAGCCCAGCCTGCAGTTCCCCTCCCCCCAGCTCAGCCCAGCCCAGGCTGACAGTGAGTCGGGGTCTCTGTGTGGGTCGGGAAGGGGTACCAGTGGTTCTACTCAAAACGTGTGCACCAGCTGGACTGCGGGCAGAGTCTGGACAAACTGGATGGAGGGTAGGCCCTGTGGGGTCATGCCCCCAGGTGCAGCTCCTGCAGGGACCACTTGTACCATCTGGGAGGCAGGAGCCGCAGGGACGCCCGCGGGAGCAGAGCCTGGGCCAGGTGGTGGTGGGGCCAGCAGCTGCAGCGCAGCGGCGCCTCCCCCAACGCTGCCATTCTCCAGCAGCTCGGAGGCCGGGGCACTGCGGATAATGAGCAGTTTCTGTCCCGTTGGGCCAGGGGTTGGCGGCTCAGCCAGCCCCGAGGGTAAGGTCTCTACCTCCTGCACACACAGCTGGGTCTGCTCCCCATCAGCCCCGCTCAGCACCAGGACACTCTGCAGCCCCTCCTCCGTCTGCAGCGTCTCAAAGAGCACATCCTGGACCACACCAGTGCTGGCCTCACCGTCACCGGGCTCCCCCGGGCCGGGGTCCGCCAGCAACTCCTCCGCTGCC
Organism: Phocoena sinus; assembly: GCF_008692025.1. Lineage (NCBI taxonomy): Eukaryota > Metazoa > Chordata > Mammalia > Artiodactyla > Phocoenidae > Phocoena > Phocoena sinus. Next base: position 2,934,769 of record NC_045781.1, read on the forward strand.
CCACTCTGAACCACCAGCAGATTAGGCGCCTCAGTGGTGACGGCTCCCCCACTGGAATTGGACAGCTGACCCGTTACAGGCTGGAGCTGTACCGTGGTCACCTCCTGGGCCGGCTGGAGCTGGACCGTGGTCACCTCCGGGGCCGGCTGGAGCTGGACCGCGGTCAATTCCGGGGCTGGCCGAAGGGGTTGGAGCTGGACCCCGCTCACTTCCTGTGGCCCTGCCTCCCCAGCGCCCACATTCTGCAGAACTATGAGGCTCTGCGCTCCCGCGCTGGCCCCGGTGTTGCTCCCTCCCTGCACCCCTAGCGCCCCAGGGCCTGGCAGCCAGACTACTCCAGCCCCCTGCCCAGCTTTCCCCACTGCCCGCGGGCCCTGCCTTGCACCGCTGCCCCCACCACCAGTACTGGAGGAGGGCAGCAAGATAAGCTTAGGGGGGGCGGGGGGAGGCGGGGGTGTGGGGGGCTGGACGCTGCTGGGGATCAGCTGGAGGCCCTGAGCAGTCTGCACCAGGAGAAACGTCTGGGAGTTGGGGGCTGCTGGGCCAGGGGGCGGGGCCTGGGCCGTGACTCCTGCCACCTCTAGGGAGAGCGTGGCCTGGAGGTGGGGTAGAACGTGAACATCTTGGGTGGCGGACGGGGCTGGGGCGGCAGCCAGTGGGGCAGGGGGCTGGGGACCGGCGCCGGGGGCTGCGGGGCCAGAAGCGGCGTTGGCCGGGGCATGCGTCCTCAGGTGCCGCTGCAGGTAGGCGGCCATGACAAAGCTGCGGCCGCAGATGGGGCAGGCAAAGGGGCGCTCGGCCGAGTGCGTGCGCTGGTGCAGCAGCAGGTTGGACGAGTGTGTGAAGGTCTTGGGGCAGAGCGGGCAGCGGAAGGGCCGCTCGCCCGTGTGCACACGCTGGTGCTGCCGCAGGTTGGAGGTCTGGGCGAAACTCTTGCCGCACACGCCGCAGGAGTGGGGCCGCTCGCCCGTGTGCACGTGCCGGTGGCGCCGCAAGCACGACGTGTTGCGGAAGGCTTTGCCGCACTCCCCGCAAGCGTAGGGCCGCTCGCCCGAGTGCAGCCGCAGGTGGTACTGGTAGTGCGACGACCACTTGAAGGTAAGGCCGCACTGGCCGCAGGTGAAGGCCCGTAGGCCGGTGTGCACGCGCTGGTGGATGGCCAGCAGCGACGAGCGCTTGAAGGCCTTGCCACACTCGCCGCACTGGTAGGGCCGTTCGCCCGTGTGGTCCCGCAGGTGGTAGCGCAGCCCCGATGAGCCCTTGAAGGCCTTGCCGCACTCGCCGCATTTGTAGGGTCGCTCCGCGGAAGCCGGGGCGGGCGCGGGAGCGGACGGGGCGGGGACGGGGGCGAGCGGCTCCTGGGGACAGGTGACTTCGGCAGCCTCAGCCTGGGGGGGCGGGCGCCCGGCCGCTGCCTCCTCCACGTGGCACTGCTGGTGCGCCAGGAGGCTGGCCAGCTGCGGGAAGGCGCCGTCACAGCTGCCGCAGCGGAACGCCTGCCCGCCGGCCGCCCCGTGGCTGTGCTGGTGGCGCGAGAGGCCGGCCACCGTCCGGAAGGACTTCCCGCAGGGGAGGCAGGCGAAGCCAGGGGCAGAGGCGGCGGGAGGGGGCTGCGGCAGGGGGGACGGCGGGGACAGTGAGGGCGGCGGGGGAGGGTCGGCCTTCCGCGGCTCCGAGGGCGCGTCCGCGGGCGGGGGCGGCGCCTCCGGCCCGGGACAGGGCTGGTGCTCCAAGAGCAGCTCCTCGCTGCCGAAGCCTAGCTCGCAGCCGTCGCAGCGGTACACCAGCTCCACCGTGGTCTCGGCCGCGGCCAGAAAGAGCTCGGGCACCACGGGCGGGGGCGCGGGCGGCGGGGGCGCCGGCGGGCTGGGGGGTTGGAGGGGCCGCTGTAGGTAGGCCTCCGAGACCAAGACCTTGCCGCCGGGCTCCCGCGGCGGAGGGGCGGGGGCGGCGGCGCTGCCGTGGGTGCGCTGGTGCAGCAGCAGGTTGGACGAGTGTGTGAAGGTCTTGGGGCAGAGCGGGCAGCGGAAGGGCCGCTCGCCCGTGTGCACGCGCTGGTGCTGCCGCAGGTTGGTGCTCTGCGTGAAGCTCTTGCCGCACACGCCGCAGGTGTAGGGCCGCTCACCCGTGTGCACGTGCCGGTGGCGCCGCAGGCTGGACGAGTTCTTGAAGGCCTTGGGGCAGTCCGGGCAGGGGTAGGGCCGCTCGCCCGTGTGCTGGCGCAGGTGGTACTGGTAGTGGGACGACCACTTGAAGGCCAGGCCGCACTGGCCGCAGGTGAAGGCCCGCAGGCCAGTGTGCACACTGCGGTGGATCTGCAACAGCGACGAGCGCTTGAAGGCCTTGGGGCAGTCGGGGCACTGGTAGGGCCGCTCGCCCGTGTGGCCCCGCTGGTGGTAAAGCAGGGCCGAGGAGCCCTTGAAGGCCTTGGGGCAGTCAGGGCACTTGTAGGGACGCTCGCCCGTGTGCGTGCGCTGGTGGTGCAGGAGCCGGGACGACCAGCGGAAGGACTTGCCGCACTCCCCACACTCATACTGGGCCGTGGGGGCAGGAGCCGCGGGGCCCGGCTTTTCCCCGGCCCCCTCTGCGGTAGAGGCCGGCGCCATGTCCGCGTGGGAGCCGACCATCACACCTGAGGAGGGATTCCGGGTCAGGCGAGGGCGGGTGGTCCCCCCACCTCCGCCCACACACCGGGTTATCTCAACCCCAAACCCATGGGCTGGCCCTGTAAGAGGCACGGGACACATCCCTTAGGATTACGGCTTCCTAGAGTCCAGGTCAGCTCTGGCCGGAGAGGCTGCCCACGATGGAAGGCTTTGGGTGCTAAAAGGGAAACTTATGGCAAATTGGGAAGAACTGGTTACCCCCCACCACCGCCATGCCGGCCATCTCCTCCAGCAGGCTGGACCACTGGACGTGGCCTTTATGAGGCCAGGTACTGCCTTTCCGGCTATGTTCAGCCCCTCTAAAGACAGGCAGTGTCTCTGAAGAAGGCTGGGGTCTCTAGCACCGCGCTTTGGATCCTCTGGTCCCTCTAAAGACCTCATCCCCATCCTGCCTCAATACCCGCTTCTGCTGCCATCCCCCAAACCTTTCACTACAGACAAAGCCCCTGTGAGCATCCGCTCTCCACCGCCACTCATCCTGCTCCACCACTCCCTCTTGGGACCCTAACCCAGGGCCCCTAGGTTCAACCATATCTACCACCCATTGATCCTGTGGGCTCTGCATCCTCCACCCCCTCATCCACACCCTCACTGCCCCCCTTACCCAGCACTGGAAACTGGCTGGCCTCGGCCCCCTTTTGCATTCGTGCCCAAGGATCTCAAAGCTCCCTCCCCAACACCCTGCACAGCTCATGCTGCATTTCTCTGGTCCACTCACCCACCCCGCCAGGTGACACGTGCCTCAAATCTCTCTCCTATCCCCTCTTGCTCTTAGCAGGTGACCCTGCCATTGATCTTGTCGCTGAGAAAATAAAAGCAACCAGAAGAGAACATTCCCATCTTCCAACAACTACACTGGTGGCTCTCAATGGGGCAATGGAAGCTCCCTCGACCACCACCATCACGCCCTCCACCCCAGCAGACATGTGGCGATGCCTGGAGACTGTTCTGGTTATCTGGCCGTCGACTGGAGGAGCAGGTGCCACTGGCATCCAGTGGGCAGAGGCCAGGGATGCTGCTCAACGCCCTACGACGCACACTACAGCACCACCCCCAACCCCGAACAGCAAAGAACAATCAGTTCAAAATGCCAGTGGTGCTGAGGTTGAGGAACCCTGCACTACCCCCTCCCCCCTGCCTACTTCTGGGCCTAAAGACTCTGACTTCCCACCTACAGCGATTCTCCTCATCTCCTGGACCGTTCCCATCAGTGTACCCACAAGCCAGGTCTCCCATCTTTGTAACTTAAAAAAAAATTTTTTTTGGCTGCGTTGGGTCTTCATTGCTGCGCACGGGCTTTCTCTAGTTGTGGCGAGCAGGGGCTACTCTTCGTTGCGGTGCGCGGGCCTCTCATCGTGGTGCCCTCTCGTTGTGGAGCACGGGCTCTAGGCGCGTGGGCTTCAGTAGTTGTGGCACGTGGGCTCAGTAGTTGTGGCACGTGGGCTCAGTAGTTGTGGCTCGCAGGCTCTAGAGCACAGGCTCAGTAGTTGTGGCACCTGGGCTTAGCTGCCGCACGGCATGTGGGATCTTCCTGGACCAGGGCTCGAACCCATGTCCCTTGCATTGGCAGGCGGATTCTTAACCTCTGTGCCACCAGGGAAGCCCTCCCATCTTTAAAATAACAAAAACCCTTCACCCCACTTCCTCCTCCAGCTATGGCCTCATTTCTCTCTGTCTCCTTGCAGCAGAGCAACTTAAAAGTGCCATCAATACATGCTCTTTCCCATCTCAAACCCTGTCAATCAGATTCTCCCCCAGCCCCCTCCACTCATGGCCTCCTAGTTGCTAAATCCAGTGGTCTCCGCTCAGTGGCCAATGGACGCCTTATCCTCTCTCTCCTTAAACCAGTCCCCTTGGCTTCTGGGATACCGCGCTCCTCACCTGCCACCCTTCTCAGTTTCAGGTGCTAGTCCTACTTGTGAATGTAGGAGAGTCCAGGGCTCTGTCAACACTCCTATTCTGTATCCACACTCTCCCTGGAAGCCCTCACCCACTCCTGGGACTTCACAATCTATAAATTGGACAATTCCAAAATTGATCTCCACTTGATACCTGTCCTTTGAAACCTACACCCCTGCTCGACTATGCCATTTGGATGCCTAATAGACAACTCAAACTTAACATGCCCAAAACCTAAGTCCAGTTTTTGCTCCTGCTCTCTCCCCTCTCTGTCCCCCACAAATATCTCGTTCACTCCCAGTCTGCTCCATCTCCAAAAACACCTTTATTCTTGCTCAGGCCAAAAGTCCCAGGGCATCCTCCCCTCCCCTTTTCCTCTCACTCTCTATGACCAGTCTGTCTGCGGATTCCCCTATTCGGGCAGGAGCGTCCTTGGAATCCGGCCACTTCCCACCAAGTCCCCCATTACCACCTTTTTCTAGGGCACCAACATCTCCCTCCTGGGAAACTGCAACAGCCTTCTGACAGCTCTCCTAGTTTCCACCCTTACTCTTCCTAACCCCAGTCTGTTCCCAACACAGAGGCTGAATGGAAACTGCCAACACAGACACACCATTTCATTCCTCTGTGCTAAAGCCTTCCACTGCTCCCATTTGAGAGCAGAAAACGAACCCCTTACAAGAACCTTCAGACTTCCCACGGCTTATGGCTTCCTTCCCTCCCTGACTGTCCTGCTAGCCTCTCCAACCCTCAGAGCACTATGGTCACAGGGCCGGGTCAGGCATGCCCACTCCCATCTGGGGGCCCACACAGGCCCCTGCCTAGTACCCTCTTTCCTCCAATATCCAGTAAGCTCCCTCCCTCACCTCCAAGTCTTTGCTGAAATGTCATCTTGGGGAATTATTCCCTGACCACCCTACCTAACTCTGCAACCCCTCCCAGCATGCTGCATTCTCTTTCCTTGACTTATTTTTTCTCTTCATAGGGCTTATCACCTTCTAACCTACTTTATAATCAGTTTCCCAGCATCAGCACTGTTGATATTGGAGCTGGACAGGGGGCTGTTTCCTGCATTGCAAGTTGGTTAGCAGTATCCCCGGCCTCGGTCCACTAGATGCTAGTGGCATCTTGTTCACTGTTGCATCCCAGCGCCTAGAATAATATCTGGCACAGAGTGAGTACTCAGTGAACATATCTTGAATGAAAGAAAGCTGGGCATCCCTTTGCACAAGCCGTAAAGATTCCCTTTAAAAAGATGAGCGTCCCCTTTAAAATATAAGCAAGTCCTTTTAAGAGGCTATCCCAGGAAGCTGCACGTGTCTTTCAGAAGGCCGGCATTCCTTAAACAGGAGACATCCGTGCTCTGAAAGAGCTGGGACCCATCTTATCTGGTAAAGAGCACCCTCTTCAAAAGGCCGGGCCACACCCTTCCAATCAGGCCCGACTTCCCCTTTAAGAGGATCCTGCTCCTGCACAACCATCTCCAGCTTCTCTGAGCTAAACTAGGGACTGCTTTGAAGCCATTAGAATTCAGAAGCTTTTCTTTCAGTACCTGGGACACTGTCACCGGCCTTTAAAGAGACAATTTATTCTCGGGGGGTGGGAGGCGGGGGGGGGGGGTGATGGAAGCGGGAAGCTCTTTATAAACTGCACAACCTGCCCCGCCCTTTTAAAACCAGCCCCTTGCCCTTTAAAGAGTCGGAGCCGGCCCGGCGGACAAAAGTCGGAGGTGAAGTAGCGCCCTTCCCTTTAAGGCATCTCTTCCGGTTTCACGTTCTCCGTTTCCCCAACGTCTCCGCCCTCCGGTCCCTCCCCCACCCCCTCCCCTCCGGTCTCTCACCTGCGGCCCCGACCGGGGAATGAGCTGGGGAGACCCAGGGCCTTCCCGCGGGGATCGATGGGAAGGCGGGGCCCCTGCAGCGGCGGTGTACGAGTGGGGGCCGGGGAGGGGGCGGGGGCACGCTCCCTCCCAACGGCCCCCGGCGCGAGGCACCCAACCTTTATCGGCGGCCTCTCGCGCACACAAACCCCGACGTCGCCGTCAGTGCGTCAGGACGCCACGTGCGCAGAGGCCGCGCCTCCGTACCCCCCATTGGCCGCCGGCTGTGGCGGCTCTTCCTGGCGCAGGCGGCGCGAGGCATCTTGGGAGTTGTAGTACTCTCGGGACCCCGACCACTCGGTCCTTGCGGCGGTCGCGGAGGTCGGCCCAAGGCCGGGGAAAGCTGGGTTGGGACGCAGGGTCGCACGTTCCCCTTTATTAGCATCGACTCCCTCTCGTCTGTGGTAGAATCCTCTCCCGCGGCGCGGTTCCCGAGCAGGCGTCGCTCACCAGGGATGTGGTCACTCCTGGCCTGGCCCCACGACCAGGCCCTCGGGGCTCCCATTTTTTCCCCCGTTGGGGAAACTGAGGCCCGCAGTGCTTCCTGCCCCGCAAAGGTACCACGTGCTTGCGGTTCCCGGGCGTCTGTTGCATTCTCGCTAGTGCGGCTGTTGGGGAAACTGGGCCCTGCTATGCAGGGGGCTGCCCAGGGCACCAGGGACCCCTGCCTCCTTCGCAGCCTGGGGGCTTAGGGGAAAACGGGGCTGTCCTGAATCCCCTCTCCCTCCTTCCATGTTCAGCTCTCACCAGCCTCGGCCTCTAAGTCAAACTGACTTTTCTGCGAGTCATCCAACTGGTTTCTCAACCATGGCACTGGTGACATTTGGGCGGGTCTTTCTTTACTGTGGGGGCTGTCTTGTGCCTTGTAGGGTGGCTAGAAGCATAGTGGCCTAACCCTAACCCACTAGAGGCCAACAGCCCTCCTCGCCACCCGGCTCCCCTCCACCACACGTTATGACAGCCGTCTCCAGACCTGGCTGCAGGTCCCCTGGTTGAGAACCACTATTCTAAGGCAATCCTCTTCAGCCTGACAGCTACCCTTACCGCGTCCCTTCTCAACTACCGGAAAGCCCCTATGCTAGGTGGGGTCCCATTACATGCTCAGCGGCACTCATCTCTGTTCTAGGACAGACGGATGGGGTCTGACTTTGCCACCCAGGTGTCCCCAACAACCAACAAGGGGCTTAATCAGAAACAGACGGCACTCTGTTGAACGAGCGAATTTTTACAGCCTCCCATACAGTTTCCCAAGGCCCCCAGGCAGGCTGGAACTCAGGCGTGATCTGAGTTGTTGGACCTGTCCCTGCCCCGCAGGGTCTTTATGAAATCTGCAGTGAATTCATGCATATAAAACCCTTGGCTTCCAGCTCAGCCCAAACGTTCCTCTCACTTCAGCTTTCACCTCCCCTGCCAGAAACGAAGCTGCCAGAGGCACTGGGGGCGGCGGGGCGGGGGTGGGGTGGGGGAGGGACACCTGAGGAGAGTTCTGAGCTGTTAAGGAGTAAAGAGGGGAAAGCTAGGAAGAGGAGAGACCTGCAGGCCCTGCCCCCTGGGGTCTGTATCTCCTCAACACATCAGGCTCTGGTCGCTAACAGAGGCTTGGGGATGGAGGGAGGATCCCCTATGAGCAACTGGCTCCCACTCTCGGGGCCTGGTGCCTCTTTGGGGAGAAAAAAAAAAAAGTTGTGCAGATTTGACAGGCTCATTTTCAAGACAGCAGTAACAGCCCTGTGGTGTGAGTGATGGGACGCTAACACCATGTCTGGCTCTCCAGGGACACGGCCGGGAAGAGGAGTTGTCCTCCCATCCATCCCTGAGCTGGAGCTCTCATGGAGCCTTGTATGTGGAGTCCTCTGCAGCTGACACAGATATCATAGAAAGTTATCAGAGGCACCCAGTCCAGATTCTGTAGTGTCCAGACTCTCAGTCCTTACCCAGGACCCTCCCCAGATCTTGCCCTAGGAGCTGGGATATAGCAACGGGGGCTTGGGAGGGGGCAATAAAAGTTCGGTCCCAGTGAGTTTACAAAATCTACAGGGGGTGAAGGGTGGCAATAAACAAGACATAATAAATAACACGTATCCCATGCTATGTGCACAAAAACAGAAAGATAGATCAATGGAACAGGATAGAAAGCCCAGAGATAAACCCACGCACATATGGACACCTTATCTTTGATAAAGGTAGCAGGAATGTACAGTGGAGAAAGGACAGCCTCTTCAATAAGTGGTGCTGGGAAAACTGGACAGATACATGTAAAAGTATGAGATTAGATCACTCCCTAACACCATACACAAAAATAAGCTCAAAATGGATTAAAGACCTGAATGTAAGGCCAGAAACTATCAAACTCTTAGAGGAAAACATAGGCAGAACACTCTATGACATAAATCACAGCAAGATCCTTTCTGACCCACCTCCTAGAGTAATGGAAATAAAAACAAAAATAAACAAATGGGACCTAATGAAACTTCAAAGCTTTTGCACAGCAAAGGAAACCATAAACAAGACCAAAAGACAACCCTCAGAATGGGAGAAAATATTTGCAAATGAAGCAACTGACAAAGGATTAATCTCCAAAATTTACAAGCAGCTCATACAGCTCAATAACAAAAAAACAAACAACCCAATCCAAAAATGGGCAGAAGACCTAAATAGACATTTCTCCAAAGAAGATATACAGACTGCCAACAAACACATGAAAGAATGCTCAACATCATTAATCATTAGAGAAATGCAAATCAAAACTACAATGAGATATCATCTCACACCAGTCAGAATGGCCATCATCAAAAAATCTAGAAACAATAAATGCTGGAGAGGATGTGGAGAAAAGGGAACACTCTTGCACTGCTGGTGGGAATGTGAATTGGTTCAGCCACTATGGAGAACAGTATGGTGGTTCCTTAAAAAACTACAAATAGAACTACCATATGACCCAGCAATCCCACTACTTGGCATATACCCTGAGAAAAGCAAAATTCAAAAAGAGTCATGTACCAAAATGTTCATTGCAGCTCTATTTACAATAGCCCAGAGATGGAAACAAGCTAAGTGCCCATCATCGGATGAATGGATAAAGAAGATGTGGCACATATATACAATGGAATATTACTCAGCCATAAAAAGAAATGAAATTGAGCTATTTGTAATGAGGTGGATAGACCTAGAGCCTGTCATACATAGTGAAGTAAGTCAGAAAGAAAAAGACAAATACCGTATGCTAACACATATATATGGAATTTAAGAAGAAAAAAAAATGTCATGAAGAACCTAGGGGTAAGACAGGAATAAAGACACAGACCTACTGGAGAATGGACTTGAGGATATGGGGAGGGGGAAGGGTGAGCTGTGACAGGGCTAGAGAGAGTCATGGACATATACACACTAACAAACGTAGTAAGGTAGATAGCTAGTGGGAAGCAGCCGCATGGCACAGGGATATCGGCTCGGTGCTTTTTGACCGCCTGGAGGAGTGGGATAGGGAGGGTGGGAGGGAGGGAGACGCAAGAGGGAAGAGATATGGGATCATATGTATATGTACAGCTGATTCACTTTGTTATAAAGCAGAAACTAACACACCATTGTAAAGCAATTATACCCCAATAAAGATGTTAAAAATAAATAAATAAATAAATAAATAAATAAATAAATAAATAAATAAATAACACGTATCCCATGCTATGTGCCGCTAAGCGTCTCAGAGAAAAAATACAGCAGGAGAGATGGGCGTGGGGGCATGTCCAGAGCTGGGGCAGTGAGTGAAGACTTGATGTGGGACTAAGCAAACATCTGGACATACGCCTGTCCAGTCCCCAGGCATCCTTTTTTTTTGGCCGCGCCACACGTCTCGCGGGATCTTAGTTCCCTGATCGGGGATCAAACACCAGGGGTTGAACCCACGCCCCCAGCAGTGGAAGCGCAGAGTCTTAACCACTGGACTGGCAGGGAAGTCCCCCCAGGCATTCTTATTTCTGGCCAACAACACCCCGCCCCAGGTATTTTTCACAACCCCTCCCACTAGATCAGGCATCCCATCCAGCCCCAGTCCCTCTGAGCCCCCTGCCTTGCCAGCCAGGTGAACCATTCTTCCCATGGGGGACAGGGATGGGAGTGGGGACTGCAGTCTTTGAAGGTGGCCAAGACTACCCACCCAACACTTCCCTGGGCCCAAGGTTGTCACTCACGTCCCACAAGCCCTGTGTGCACGTGGGGGTGTCTCTGCATTTACCCCCATCCCAGCCAAAAGGATTGGCAAGGTCTGCACCCCCATCCCAAGGAAGTAGTCGAAGGAGAGGAGAAACCCTGGTAGGAATTGGGGAGCCTAGCCCTTCCCTCTTCTCTACTCTCCCTCACCCATCCCTACCAGCCACACTCCAGGTAATGGGGGACGTGTGCCAGGCTTCTGGGGCACTCCAGCTCCAAGGTGGCTCATCCAGGATCAGAGTCTGGGCCCTGCCCACTCTGATTACAGAGCGTGGAGGGGGCTCAGGTCCCACTCACCGTGCACCCACCAGTGCTCCCGGACCCCAGACACCTGAGCCTTTCGGCCAGCCTCCCTTCCCTCTAGAAGTGGGGGTTGTCCTGCTGTGTGGACATTCGATTCTGGTTTTGCCCACTCAGTCCAACACCTTGGTGACAGCACAGCCTGCACTCACTGGAGAAGAGAGGATTGGGGTTGGGGACACCTCTCCCTGGAGCAGCCCTCACCCAACCCCCCAGAGGAGGTGGCTGGGGCAAAGACAGGACTCCCAAGGCCAGAGACTAAAAATAAAATATCCTACAGACGTAGAGAACAAACGTATGGATACCAAGGGGGAAAGTGGGGTGTGGTGGTGGGATGAACTGGGAGACTGGGACTGACATATACACACTACTATGTATAAAATAGAGAACTAATGAGAACCTGCTGCAGAGCACAGGGACCTCTACTCAGTGCTCTGTGGTGACCTAGATGGGAAGGAAGTCCAGAAAAGAGGGGATGTATGTATACGTCTGGCTGATTCACTGTGCTGTACAGCAGCGACTGACACAGCAGTGGAAAGCAGCTCTACTCCAATAAAAAAGTAAATAAAAAATAAAATAAAATATCCTTTTTCACATAAGTGGGGTAAAAAGAGCAGAGATACACTTTAAGTGGGGGGGAGGGTAGGGGGCAGGCAAGAGAAGTCCCCAAGTCACAGCTGTCAGCTGTCCCAGGAAGAAGGAACCAAGGGGCCAGGCTGTGCCTTCCACAGACTGAGGATGCTCCTTTCCAGCATCTCTAGGGGTTCTCATGGGGTGCCCGAGCCTGCCCTGCCCTGCCAGGCCTCTCCACATGGAAGGGGCATCACCCTCAGTTCACTGGGGTTGGCAGGGCAGTAAGTAAAGGCTCTCTGAAGGTTCTTGGCCAGGCACAGAGCTGGAAGTGATTCCTGCAACCAGGAAGGGACTTAACTGGGGGCAAGGCCAGGGTCTCCAGCCCCAGTGTCCAGCTCCATCCAAGGCCTATCTAGCGGGTCTCACATGCATGTCAGAAGCCCATGGAGGCTGCCCAGGGCATGGGAGCCAGAGGAGACCCCTCACCCAGCCTTGGGGGAAATGAGGGCAGACTCCCTGGAGGAGGACAGTTCACAGGGTCCCATCTGTGTGGGGAAAACAGACCCCTCTGTTTGTTTTTTGTTTTTTTGGCTGCGTGGCAGGCGGGATCTTAATTCCCCAACCAAGAATGGAACCCAGGCCCTCAGCAGTGAAAGCGCAGAGTCCTAACCACTGGACCACCAGGGAATTTCCTAGATTTCTTTCTATATGTAATATATATAATCTCTCTAGATAGACAGATAGATAAATAGATAGATAAAGATAGAGCCTATTGGTTCTGTTTCTCTGGAGAACCCTAATACAAGAAGATTTTCCTGGGTGGGCCTGATCAAATCAGGCAAGATCTTTAAAGCTGGGTCTAGAGGTCAGAGCAGTGGAATATCAGTGATTCTCCTGCTGGCCTTGAAGACACCAGCCTCCAAGGGTTCTACAGATGCAAGGAAATGAATTCTGCCATGCGAGCTTGGAAGAGGACCCTGACCTCAGCCTGCACCTTGATTGCAGCCTTGTGAAACCCTGAGCTAAGGACCCAGCTCAACTGTGGTGCCTGGACTCCTGACCCAAGGGGACTGTGAGAAAATTAATACACGTTGTTTTACACCACTGTGTTTGTGGTAATTTGTTATGCAGCACAGATAACAAACACACTTCTTGTGTTGGTTTGCTCGGGCTGCCATAACAAAGTGCCACAGGCTGGGTGGCTTAAACAATGGAAAGTTATTTTCTCACTATTCTGGAGGCTGGAAGTCCAAGATCAAGGTGTCAGCAGGGTTGGTTTCTCCTGAGGCCTCTCTTCTTGGCTTGCAGACGGCCACCTTCTGCCTGTGTCCTCACATGGTCTCCCTTCTGCACCTGTCTGTGTCCAAATTTCCTCTTCTTGTAGGGACACTAGTCATATAGGAGTAGGGCCCACTCTACTGACCTCATTTTAATTTAATTACCTCTTTAAAGACCTTATCTGTGAATACAGTCACATTCTGAGGTATGGTGGTTAGGACTTCAACACATAAGTTTGGGAAGACACGATTCAGTCCATCGCTCTTCTCAGAAGAAAAGATGTAAGGCAAATACGACAGTGTTGGCCCCTCTGAGTTATGGGCTGGGGACACCGGGAACCTGCCACCTGTACATTTTTACAATAAATTTTATGGGGAACAAAGTCCCTCTTGGACTGGGTGAAGAGAGTGCTGCAGTATAGCAGGGTGGAGGCAAGGAGGGACAAGCCTTGTTTGGGCTCCCAGCCTGGCCCCGTCACCTCAGTTTCCCCCCCACACACACTGGGGAGGGATGTAGGGGCAGGGTCAGCGAGGCTTGCAAAGGAGGTTTGGGGCAGGGCCCTGAGCTCCGGGAACTACCTCTGTCCCAAACCCTCCATGGCTCCCCATCACTCTTGCCCTCATAACCCAACTTCTGCCTAGCCTACAAAGCCCCGCGGGTCTGGCCCCCATCCACTTCTCTGACTTCACCTCCTCTCATCACTCTCCCTCTCTCACTCCCTTCAAGCTTGCTCCTGCCTCAGGGTCTTTGCACCTGCTGTGCCCTCTGCCTGGGAAGCTCCTGGCTGCTACCTCTTCCATTAAGGTTGTAAGACAATTATAACCTTCTCAAAGAGGGCCTCTCCAACTGAAGTAGCACCCCTGCCCCATCCGGCCTCCAACTTACTGTCCAGTCTCAGCATCCTCACAGCACATCCAGAACCATAATTTCTTGTTTACAGACATCTCCCTCCCAGACTCCTACAGGGACAGACAGTGCTTGTCTTGCTCACCACTGCATCCGCAGCTTCTGCACACAGTAGGTGCTCCATAAATGCTTTTTTAAAAAAAAAAAATTATTCATTTGGCTGCGCTGGGCCTTAGTTGCGGCACGCAGGATCTTCCTTGAGCGAGCGGGATCTTTCGTTGCGGCATGTAGGATCTCTTATTTTTTTTTTAGTTGTGGCATGCGGCATCTTTTAGTTGCGGCACGTGGGCTCTAAGTTGCAGCATGCGGGATCTAGTTCCTTGACCAGGGATCTAACTCCGACCCCCTGCATTGGGAGCGCAGAGTTGTAATCGCTGGACCACCAGGGAAGTCCCCATAAATGTTTGTTGAATGATTACATGCGCCCCACCCACCCCCAATTCCAAGGGCTGGGATAGGAGAAAGGAACCTGTGAATACCTTCTCATACCTGCAAGTGCAGGTCCTCAACAAACATCAGATGAAGCCAGCCCTGAGCTGTGAGCAACTCTTATCAAGATCGAAAACAGGGGGAGAAGGGCTCAAAAGTGGGGGCCACACCTTGAGGACACTCCAGCGGGGAGTCCCAGCACCAGCCTGGGACGTTGGCGCCCCCTGGTGGAACATCCCCAGGCCAGACCCTGCCGGCCGGCCGGTGGCCCCCAGTGTATTCCAGGCTGGTCTGGCGGTGGGACAGAGCTGGCCAGCAGATGTTGCCCTTGGCTTCTGATGGCTTGGATGTGAGCCCCCTCCTGGAGCTGGGTTAGCAAAGGTCATGCTCCAGCCATGCAGGGGTGGCCCCTTGCCTGTCCTGGGGCCTGAGCTCTGACCTCCAATCCTCCAGAGACCTGGGGGTTTACTCCCTCCTAGCCTCTTGCCAAGGGACCCTGGGCTCTCCCCTCTGGGCCCGAGAGCAACAGGACAGGAAACCTTCCATGCCAACCCACAACACCACACGTATGTCCAGGGGACACACGGACACACACACACACACACACACACACACACACACACACACACACACGAGTCTGCCCAGACCAAGACAGAGAGGCAGTCAAAGTCTGAGAGACACTCAAGAGGTGGTGAAAGGGACAGAGACGGTGAGAGAAGCCAGAAGCACACGAGTGGTGGGAGGCGTCATCAGAGACACAGTGAAGAGGAGAGGGCTGCAGACAACCCAGCGAGGGTCAAGAGAGCCAGGGGGCAGAGGAGGAGAGAGCAAGGGGGATGGAGAGACAACACCAGAGCTGGTGAGAGTCACAGACAGACGGAGAGTCACAGGGGCCGGGGGCGGAGCACAGGGGGCCTGTCACGTCCCCACACCTGTGTCCACGCTGCCCTGTCCTCAGCTGTGGTGAGGCGCATGGGTGGTCCTTGACGTCTGGTCCACCCGCTGCTACTGGCCTCACTGATTGCAGCTCACAATACAGTCCCAAGGGACTGGACCTCTGGCAACCTCTGCCTGGTGGTCCCCACCCTGAGCCCTGCACCTGGCTGGGCCTCTGTCACTGCCACTGCCCACTGGGATGCCACCGCTGTGCCGATGCTGCCTTTGGCATTGCTGGATGGTGAGTGGGCCTGGGAAGCAAAGGCCTGATCTCGGGCCTATGCTATCTCAAGTTCAGACCCCGGCCTTGCCCCTTACTCGCCGTGTGAGCTTGGAGAATTTCCCCTCTGTGCTACCTTCTTATCCCAGTTTTACCAGTGAGGTAATGGAAGATGGAATCAGGACACAGGATCTCCCAAGTGGTGGCAAGGAGTTTTGTTTGTTTTTTTTAAAAATTATTCCCTAACATTACACTATATCACATTTGATAGCTCTCATTTCAAAAGGACTCCTTGGGACGTCCCTGGTGGAAGTGGCTAAGTCTCTGTGCTCCCAATGAAGGGGGCCCGGGTTTGATCCCTGGTCAAGGACCTAGATGCCGCATGCCGCAACTAAGACCTGGTGCAGCCAAACAAACAAACAAACAAAGTATATATATATATAAACAAAAGGACTCCTATGTTGGGAATCCCCTGGCGGTCCAGCGCTTAAGACTTCGCGCTTTCACTGCTGAGGGTGCAGGTTCAACCCCTGGTCAGGGAACTAAGATCCCACAAGCCGCCTGGCCGGGGGTGGGAGGAAGGACTCCTATGTATATTCTCTTCTTGAGCCAGAGTCTTTTATAATTTGCTGCTGATAATTTTATCAAGGTATCATTTGGAGGACAAAAAGGATATTTATAATAGAGCTTAGAAATAATATACTTTAGTATTTAACAACTATGAGAGCTTTTACAAAGTTCTTAGTTTCCCTCCTAAGGGTTTTTTTCCCCATGTGGGTTAAATCCCCCAGCTCAGCTGCCTGTGACTTTGGGTGACTGTGTGCCTGGACCTCAGTTTCTCCTTCGGGAAATAGGGACACTGATGCCTTCCTGTGAGTGCCCAGGGGCAGGCGGCCTCACCGAGGTGCAGCGTGTCAGGCACTGGGGAACCCTGGGGGAAGCTCTCGCTGTTCTGTGTCTCTCTCCCTGCCTGCGTGCTGGGGGCGCCGGAGGCAGCCCCAGGCTCAGCCTCAGTGGCTGCAACCACTGGCCCAGTTAACGTGGCCTTGAGGGGAGCCCGGGAGGAGCCATCACTGGGGCCAAGCCTCTCCCTCTGTGCCCCGCCTCAAAGACGCTGACGTTCTAACCTGCAGAACCTGCAACTGTGCGACTTGGGGCAAAAGGGACTTTGTAGGTGTGGTGGAGTTAAGGATCTTCAGAGGGGGAGATGATCCTGGATTATGCAGTGAGTCCTTATAAGAGGGAGACAGGAGGGTCGGGGTCAGAAGGAGATGGGGCAATAGAGGCAGAGGGCAGGGCGATGCACTTTAAAGACGGAGGAAGGGGCCACGAGGCAAGGAATTTGGGAGACCTCTAGAAGCCAGAAAAGGCATGGGAACAGATTCCCTCTAGAGCTGCCAGAAGCAACACCTTGACTTTAGCTTGTGGGACCCATCTTGGACTTCTGACCCCCAGAACTGTGAGAGAATCCCTGTGCATGGTTTTGGGGTTTTTTTTAATATATATATTTATTTATTTATGGCCGCGCTGGGTCTTTGCTGCCGTGCGCAGGTTTTCTCTAGTTGCGGCGAGCAGGGGCTACACTTCGTTGTGGTGCACAGGCTTCTCATTGCGGTGGCTTCTCTTTGCAGACATGGGCTCTAGGCGTGTGGGCTTCAGTAGTTGTGGCTCATGGGCTCTAGAGCGCAGGCTCAGTAGTTGTGGTGCACGGGCAAGTGGGATCTTCCCGGACCAGGGCTCGAACCTGTTTCCCCTGCACTGGCAGCTGGATTCTTAAACACTGTGCCACCAGGGAAGACCCTGTGCATGGTTTTAAGCCACTAGGTTTGCGATAATGTGTTAGGGCATCCGCAGGACGCTCATATACCTCCCGACACAAACCCCCAACGCAGTCTTCTCAGAGCAAACACTGAGACGCTCCCTCCCTCCCACACCAGCGGAGACCAGGTTCCCCCACTCTGGCCAACACCCTCCAGAGACAAGAGGACCCCACTCCCAGCCCCAGGAGCCAGCCCCTCCTCCCTGCCACGTCCCAGCCCCCCAGAAACACAAGGGCCCCCAAGTCCCCCAGTGAAATGCCTTGGGGGGAACCATGCCCATGTTTTCTCTTCCGCTCCTGCCACAGCCTGGCTGTCACCCATGTCACCCACCTGAGCAGCGAGGCCCATACCACAGGTGTCCCCCCTCCCCTCTCCCCTGCTCACTCAGAAGCTCGGGTATGAAATGAAACGCAGGGTTTGGGGGTCAACCCTCCCCCCCGAAGCCAGCCCCTCCTGCAGGCTGGAAGACCTTGGGCACCGGCAAGCTGCTCTCTGAGGCTGTTTCCCTGGGACCCCAGGCCTGGAGCAGAGGGAGGCAAGGAGGCATGGGCAAGTGGGTCTGGAGGTTGGTGAGTGGATGTGGGATGTCTGCCCACAGCGGGGGCTCCCGGCATGCCCCCCGGGGGCCACCTCCCCTCCTTCCCAGCCGGCACCCAAGCCTCCCACCGCTCCTCCACTAGCCTGCAATCATGGCTCCTCCACGCTAATCACTGCTATCACTGCGGTTGACTCTGCTCCTGGCCTCGCTTCCCTAATGAGGGCTTTGTCCCCTTAATTGGCCATCTCCAGGAGCTTTTCTCTGGCCCCCCACCTACACTGCACTGTCCCAGATCGCAGGTCCAACTATGTGTTAATTGGGCCCTTGTGGGGCACACAGAAAGACCCTTCCCCTCCCTGCCCCCTTGCCTTCCTATATCAGACCCCCACCTACAGGTGCCTCAAACCTCAGGGATGTTCTAATTGCCCAGGCCCTGCCTCTGCCAGCCCGGGGAGGGCCTTTCCCTGCAGAGCCCACCCACCCTCCCAAAGCCCATCTCTCTTCCTGTCCCCCCACCCCCCAGCCCTGAACCTACAGCCCTGGCTGCTCCTTGCCCCTCACAGATTTGGGGGGCTGCTTTATGATCAGCATTGTGGGGAGCTACTCCAGATCACCCTGGCCATGCACCCCGGGGCTCCGTCAGCCTCTGGAATCTCCGAGCCCGGCCCCCGGGAGCTGTATGCCTTCGTGACTGAGGCAGCCGCCTATGTGCTGCGCACCCTGCACCCACAGCAGACCCAGCCCCCCAAAAGGAGGCCCAACCATAGGAGGTTCCTTCACAACCAGATCTGCAGGTGAGGGGAGTGGGGTGGGAGGGGAGCCCTTGGTGTTGGGGAGACCAGGCCCAGACCGAACAGAGAGAAGTGGACCCCGGAGCTGGATGCAATCAACACCAGTATGCATTTACTGAGTGCCAACTGTGCGCCAGGCCCCAGAGACCCATCAGTACAAAGCAGACAAAATTCTGTCTTCATGGAGCTCGTGTTCCAGTGGGCAGGCAGCTGATAAGGGACAGTCAAAATAAAGAGACGAATGATACGGTATGATGCTACAAAGCGGAGGAGCCTTGAAGACGCAGTGCTGAGTGAAAGGAGCCAGACACAAAAGGCAACCTATTGTATCATTCCATTTCTGTGACATATCCAGAACAGGCAAATGCACAGAGCCAGAAAGCAGATTAGTGGGTGCCAGGGGCTGGTGGGGGGTGACGGGGAGAGACTGCTAATAGGTACCGGGTTTCCTTCCAGGGTGATGAAAAGTTCTGGAACTAATTAGAGGTGGTGGTTGCACGACATCATGAATGTACTGAATGCCAGTGAATTACACACTTTAAAATGGTTCATTTTAAGTGATATGAATTTTACCCCGATTTTTACAAACAATATGGTGTGTTCGAAGGTGATAAGTGCTGCGGAGGGCATGCTGGGGGAGGGTTGGTATTTTAGGTAAGGTGTCAGGGAAGGCCTCACTGAGGAGGTGACATTTGAGCAGAGACCCGAGAGAGGTGAGGGAAGGAGCCCTGTGGATGTCTGAGGAAGAGCATACCAGGAAAGGGACAGCACGTGCGAAGGCCCTGAGGCAGGAACATCCCTGGTGTGTTCCAGGGCAAGTAAGAAGGCTGGGGTGGCTGGAACAGAGTGAAAGGGGAAGGGAATTAGGTTCAAAAGAAACAGGGGCCTGATCGTGGAGACCTCATGGGCCTCTGGAGGGACTTGGGCTCTGGGCTGGGATGTGGTACAATCTGAAAGGATCCCTCTGGGTGTTGAGCGGAGATCAGATTGTGTAGGAGGCTACTGCAGTGATCCAGGCAAGGGATGATGGTGGCTCAGATGATGGGTGGGGGACTGGGCTGTGGAGATGGGGTCCGACTCTGGGGCTTTTTGAAGGTAGCGCCTTTCTAACCCACACACCACACTTGGCCCCTCTCCCATGGCTCCCCATCGCCCTCAGGACAAAGGCTCTGCCCTAGTAGCCCCTGTTCCCCTTGCCAGCCTCAGCTCCCCATCTAGCACTTCACCATTCAGCCTCTGGGCCTTTGCACATGCTCTTCCCTTTGTGGTACAATGTGGTTCCCTGTCTCCAGGAATGTGGATGGAGACCTCTGTTCCTTCAGGTCTCTGCTCAGCCTGTCCCCACTCTCACACCCACCCAGCAACATCCCACCTTGCCCTGTGCTCTCCCCTCACCCTCTGACAGTAACCATTTTTTGAGGTTGCTGTGTGCCAGGTACAGTGTACTAAGGCCTTGGCATACACTACATCACTTAATGCTCCCAACAAACTCACACTGTAGGTTCTGTCTTTCCCCTATATTACAGCCAAGGAAGCTCAGAGAGGTTCAATGACTTGTCCAAGCCTACACAGCTAGACAGTTGATACAACCCTAGGCAGTCTGAATCCAGAGCCCATGCTCTGGACCACTTTATAGTCCTGCCTGGATATAGCATCTCAGGGACTTGATGATGATGGTGATGATGGTGATGAGGAGGAGGATGGTGGTGATGGTGATGGTGACAGTGATGGTGATGATGGTAGTAAGGATGATAATGGTAATGATGACAGTCATGGTGATGATAATGAGGATGATGGTGATGGTGGTGATGGTGATGTGAGGATGAAGAGGATGATGGTGATGGTGATGGTGATGGTGACGGTGATGATGGTGATGGTGATGATGGTGATGGTGATGGTGATGATGGTGACGGTGATGATGGTGATGGTGATGATGGTGATGATGGTGATGGTGATGATGGTGATGGTGATGATGGTGGTGATGGTGATGATGGTGACGGTGATGGTGATGGTGATGGTGATGATGATGGTGATGGTGATGATGGTGATGGTGATGATGGTGATGATGATGGTGATGGTGATGATGATGGTAACGGTGATGATGGTGATGATGGTGATGGTGATGATGGTGATGGTGGTGATGGTGATGATGGTAGCTAAAATTTATCTGATACTTAATATGTGCCGAGCACTGTTCTAAGTACTTCAGTTTTAACTCCCCGTACTCACTTACAGTGAGTATGAACTCATTAATCCCTGACAGTAACCCCAGGAGGTAGGTGCTCTTATAATCCTCCTTTTTCAGATGAGGAAACTGAGGCACAGAGAGGTAAAGTGACTTGCCAAAGGACCTGCTTTTCTGTAAGTAGGTGGCTCCTCCCAGCTAGCCCAGGACCGTTCTTCAGGAGGTCGTGGAACCAAATTTGAGTAAATGGGAGCCCGGTTCAGCCTAAACACTGCCCCCATACTGCAAGCCACCTTCCACCAGGATGCCCAGCTGTGGCCACACCCAGAATGCTCACCCCGCGCACACACACATACACCATTGAAGAGGAAAACACTCATGTCCCCAAACAGGGTCCAGTCCTGTGTTCCAGAGCTGGCCTCCCAACTCCTCTTCAGCCTCCTCTGCTCAAGGACCCCTCCCCATCTTCAGCCCTCCCCCCAATCTGGACCCTGTGATAATGCCAGCCTCTGGCCTCCCAGGCTCCCTGTCTGTCCTCCCTGCTCCCCAGGGCCAGCTTCTCTGCTAGAGCATCCCAACCTCCCCACCCCCATGCCCGGTTCTACCACGTGCTCCCCAGGGACACAGGCTGCCCACCAGTGGCCTTGAGGGCAGCCCAGGTAGCTCTGAAGCACACTCCCCTCAGCACTCAAGCTCAGCCTAGGAAGATCCAGGTCAGAGACAAGCTCTCCTCAGCATCTTCCCACCCACGCCCTCCTCCTCCCTCCAGGTCCGCTCAGGCCCTGCTCCCTCAGGAACCCCCTCCCACCCACGCTATGAAATTTTAACTTTTTGTGAACATTTTTCAAACACACAAAAAAGTCAAGACAGTTGTCTGATGCAGCAGTTCTAAAAAGGTGGTCCCCTAGGCTTCCCTGGTGGCGCAGTGGTTGAGAGTCCGCCTGCCGATGCAGAGGACACGGGTGCGTGCCCTGGTCCGGGAAGATCCCACGTGCCGCGGAGCCGCTGGGCCCGTGAGCCATGGCCACTGAGCCTGCGCGTCGGAGCCTGTGCTCCGCAACAGTGAGAGGCCCACGTACCGAAAAAAAATAAAAATAAAAAGGTGGTCCCCAGATCAGCACCACTAGCACCTCAGCATCACTTAGGAGTGTGTTAGCAACGCAAATTCTTGGACCCCACCCCAGAAACTCGGGGGCCCAGGAACCAGCATTCCCACAAGCCCTCCAGGTGTCCTTCCTGTTGTGCACTGAAGTTTAAGAGCCACTGGCCTATTGATCCCTCATGTAACATCACTTAGATTTTACTGTCCATAACATCTTAGCCTATTTCTTTCATCTATATGTTTTTAAATAAGTTTAAAAGTAAATCACAAATGTCACGACTCTTCAGCCCTAAACACCATTTATCCTTACTTTGTTCAGGTCAGGGACCATACATAGCATGTAGTTGTCATGAATCTTAAATCAGTCCCCCGCCCCCACCCCCGTACCCCCTCTGTCATTTAACCTGACCTCCCATTACTGAAAACTTTCCCTGGGGCACTCAGAGCATAACTATCCTCCTTGGCATCAAAGACAGTGTCACAGTGGCAGCTCTCACTAAATATAGGAAAATATATATTACATTGGGCTTCCCTGGTGACGCAGTGGTTAAGGATCCGCCTGCCAAGGCGGGGGACACGGGTTCGAGCCCTGGTCCGGGAAGATCCCACATGCCGCGGAGCAACTAAGTCCGTGCGCCACAACTACTGAACCTGTGCTCTAGAGCCCGCGAGCCACAACTACTGAGCCCGTGCGCCACAACTACTGAAGCCCGCGCGCCTATATCCCGTGCTCTGCAACAAGAGAAGCCACCACAATGAGAAGCACGCGCACCGCAAGGAAGAGTAGCCCCCGCTCGCCGCAACTGGAGAAAGCCCGCGTGCAGCAACGAAGACCCAATGCAGCCAAAAATAAATAAATAAATATAAATGTAAATAAATATATATATATATAACATAAAATTTTGAACATTTTAAAGTGTACAATTCAGAGGCATTTTGTATATTCATAATGTTTTGCAACCATCACCTCCACCTAGTTCTGGAACATTTTCATCAACCCCAAAGGAGAACCGGTACCCATTAGTATTCCCTCCCCATCCTCCCCTCCCCGCCAGCACCTGGTAACCGCCAATCTACTCTATGTTTCCAGGGATTTGCCTATTCTGGACATTTCACATAAACAGAGTCATACAATACCAGATACTTTTTTTTTTTTTTTTGCGATACGCGGGCCTCTCACTGTTGTGGCCTCTCCCGTTGCGGAGCACAAGCTCCGGATGCGCAGGCTCAGCGGCCATGGCTCACGGGCCCAGCCGCCCCGCGGCACGTGGGATCTTCCCGGACCGGGGCACGAACCCCTGTCCACTGCATCGGCAGGCGGACTCCCAACCACTGCACCACCAGGGAAGCCCTCAGATACATTTTTAAATAAACCGTTTCCTGGAAGTTTAGCATAGTACAAAAAAATGAACACATCAACCGTGTGGAGTTTAATGAATTTTCCCAAAGGGGCCCCACTGACGTAACCAACACTCAGATCCAGGAACAGGGCATTCCTTGTCCCAGAGACCCTGGTAGTACCTACTTCCCATGAACCACACATCCTGATTTCTCTCACTGTCGATTGAGTTAGGCTGTTTCTGAACTTTATTTAAATGGCATCACGTATCCACTTATTCTAAGTCTCACCGCTTTTGTTCAACATTATGTTTTTGCATTAACCTGCTAGAACTTCCATAATCAAACACTACAGACTGGTGCAACAGAAATGTATTGATACTTTCTCATGATCCTGGAGGCTGAAGTCCAAGATCAAGGTGTCGGCAGGGAGAGGCCTCTCTCTTTGGCTTCACACGTGGTCATCCCTCTGTGTGTCCTAATCTCCTCTTGCTGGATTAGGGACCATACTGATGATGTCATTTTAATGTAATCACCTCTCTAACGACCCTGTCTCCAAATATAGTCACATTCTGAGGTCCTGGGGGTTAAAACTTCAACAAATGAATTTTAGGGGGACACAGTTCAGCCCCTAACAGTTTGTGAGATCCGTCTGCATTGTTACTGAGGGGTTAGGAATACTGGGGGGAGACCCGTGCAATGGCTATTACAGTCATCCAGGTGGGGGAAGCTGGGGACTCCAACCAGGGGTTAGTGGAGATACTGAGAGGGTTGGTGGAGATGCAGATTCATAACTATTTAGGCAGTAGAATACACAGGGCATTATGTTATAGTCACATTGCCAGCCCACAGTGCGCCTTTGTGTGAAAATTTTGTTAAAGGCACCCCTTCCTTAAGACATTTTTTACTTTTACATGTTGGAATATAGTCATATTAAATCTAAATGTCAAAAATGTGCGTAGTGTTGGACGAGATGTGCTGCCTTGTGCAGTGCACAAACCCCACAGCTGTTCAGAGCTTCCCTATGAATGGCGTTAAAAAGATTACATTGTCAGACTCATGAAAATGGACCCAGGGCACAGAGAAGAAAAATGTGGAGGGATAGAAGGGACAAATCACTCCTGGGATGGCAGATAGGAGGGGAGTCCTTCGTGGTCACCCAGCTAATGCCTGGCTCTCTCTGCAGGCAGTTTGCCAAGATCGAAGCTGCCACCCAGCGCCTGGCCATATCCATCCTGTCCCAGGAGGCACCTCCCCAAAGATCGCCACCCCAAAGGCCACCTCCACCACCTCCATCCCCCTTCCTGGGGGTGGCCTGTGATGTGGCCCCCACTGGCGCCAGCCTAAGTCTCGCTGCCCTGGACGCCTCCACCCACGACCTCTTTGAGGACATTGTGGTCCCCCCAGAGTGTCCCTCAGCGTCATCTGACCTGTCCCACTGTGTGCTGTGCCAGGCAGACCTGAGACAGGACCCACACTTCTATGACCCCCTGCTCCCTACCCTGCATGCCCTGGGGGGATGGGAGGGAATGAGCTCTCAGCTCCTGAGGGAGGTTGGGTGGGCAGGTGAGAGGTGTCTTGTGCCTGCCATTCTCAGAGGATCCCTGAAGGCTGGGGGACCCGCTCCCCATGACACCCAATCACAACCCAGCCCAGGCTCCCAGACAAACCAGACTGCCCCTCCCTCCGTGACAGTTCTTCAGCCACCGCCCCCCCAGGAGCCCCTTGTCCCATCCACTACCCTCCTGGCAGCCTGTGGGAATATGAACCAAGCCCAGACTCCCACCTCTGACCACGGCCTCATGGGTCTTCTCCCAGGTCCAGTGCCCCCACCACAGCCCCTTCGGCGGGGTGGGGGGTGTTCATGCTCTCCCTCCCCCACCTTCTCCCTTCTTTCTTCCCAACCCCATCTCCTTGGCAACTGTCCCTTCAGCTCCCTCTTACCCTGGTTCACCTCTGCCTAGTGTCTGGTGTCGTCTTATTTATTCCCAAAGATTTGTTGAGTGCCTACTATTTGCCAGGCCCAGGTTTGGGTGCTGAGGATTCAGCAGTGAATAAAACAGATAACATCTCTGCCCTTGTGGAGTTCTCATGGCGGGGGGTAAAGTCGGGGGTACTGAAAATAAATGAGTACATCCATACATTTTTTTAAACACAAGATAAATTTCCAATTTCAGATTGGCATTAGTGCTGTGAAGAAAATAGAACAGCGACCTGATCAGGTGACTACTTGATGTAGGGTGGTCAGGGAGGGCCTTGAATGACAAGAAGGAGCTGGTACTGCGAAAATCTGGGATTCCAGGCAGAGGAACCAGCTCGTGCAAAGGCCCTGAGGTGGGACGTTGGGGGAACAGTAAAGGAGGCCAGCATGGCTGGAGTGGAGTGAGATGAGGGAGAGTGGTAAGAGGTGAGGTTGAGAGACTGACCAAGGCACACCATGAATTGGGGGTAGCTTAGATTTTATTCCTAGCCTGATGGCAAGTTCACTCTCCATCTCTTTCAACCCCATTTCCAAACACAGTCTAAATATTACGAACACCACCGTAGGAGGAAGGTGCTGTGAGATGGGGAAACTGAGGCACAGAGAACGAACGTGCGGGGAGAGGGAGGGATTTCTTGGCTTCCTCGCGCCTTTAACCCTTTCCAGGAAAATGCTTGGATCTCTTTGCTAAGTTTGTCTCTAAACAGAAGGGCAAGGGTTCGAACCCCAGGTCTTCCCCTGCCCTGGGCACAGCCCCTCCCTCTCTCTCTCCTTCTCTCCCTCTCGGCCCCGGGGTTCTGAACTTCACAGCCGGGCAGGTATCGACCCATCCGCTTCTCCAGCTGGAGTCCGCGTTCTCGGTACCCACCGCGCCACTCCGCCTTAAGCCCGCCACTCACACCTGTTACGACTCCCCATTGGTCAGACTGGCTGCTTTCCCGCCCCCTGACGGGCTAATCACGCTCTCAGGAAGGACAGTCTGGCCCACACGCAGCCCCCCACCCCAGGGAGTAGTGGCGCTTGCGGATTGGCTGGGAGCGGGGGGTGGGGCTGAGCAGAGCTAGACGAGTGCCTATTGGGCGGCTCAGCCCTGGTGGGCGGGACGAGGGCGGAGCCGGGGGCGGGCCAAGTGTCTGGGCTTTGGGAAACATCTACTAGGCCTGCGAGCCCCGCGGGTGGGCCTGAGCGGCGGAAGTCCGGCTGCGGGAGGTAAGTGACTACAGGCCTCACCTGCGGCGGACGGGCCGGGCTCCGTCCCGGCGCCTTCCTGATAAAGCCCTTCTGGCGCTGCGGGGGGACAGACCTCCCCCCCTTGCTGGTGGAGGACAGCCGGGGGAGGACTCCTGCCTGGGCCCTCCAGAATTGGCTAGCCAGGGGCTCGAATTCTCCACGGGCCGCTTCCGCCCTCTCTACCAAGTTGCCGCGTCACCCCTGCGTGGTGGGTGGGTTTGGCTCCCATTTCCTCAAGAAGGAAACTGAGGCTCAGACAGAGCTGAAACTTGCCTAAGGTCACACCGCCAGCTAGTCTCGGCTGCAGAACCGGGTTCCCCAGGCCACATGGGGATCTGAACAGCCCCATTCGCTCCTCAGGTTGCCGCCCACCTCGGGCCGCTCCTCCTCCTCCGCCCTCGGGCTCCCTCCACCCGGAGCTGCGTTCTGAATTTTCATCACTTCCCCAGAGTACCGCCAACTCTGTCTCCTGCCGAGACCCTTCCCCACATTCACCCCCCTCCCACACACACACACATTTTCATCTTCTCCCCCAAATCAGTTCCCCTCTCCAGGTCCCCAGTTAGTCCCTGGAACCTGCCACCCTCGGACCACTGGCAACCTGAGGATCTTCCTTCTATCCCCTCCGACCACAGCCAGGCCCAGCTGCCCCCTCCCCGCTCTGTCCCCGCTGCCTGAACTGGAGCCCAGGCCTCACCCTTGGCCACCTGGACCGCAGTCCCCACTTTCACCCTGGCCTCCACCTCCAGTCCAGCCCCACCGCGGCCAGCGAGGCCTCCCTATTTTATTGTATATTTTGAAAACTTTTTATGGAAGTATATCACATATGTAGGAAAACAGAAATCACAGATACACAGCTCAAATAACTTCACAAAGAGAACGCTCTGGTGTCAACAGCATCCAAATCCAGAAGCCGAACGTCCCCCACACCCCAGAAACCCCCCATGCACCCCCTCCTTCAACACTGCCGCCCAAGGATAACTGTTATCATAACTTTAATGCCACAGGTTGGTTTTGCTGAGTTCTTGCCTTATGTAAATCTTTTACTGTATTGTATTTATTCCTGACTAGACAACCTGTTACACATTGTCCAAAATTCAAAAGGAACAGACTAGTACACAGTGAAAATCAAATGTCCTTCACACTCTGCCCCTCAGAGGCCTGTCCCTGCAGAAAGAGCCTGTGCCTTATGTGCCTTCCAGGCAGAGCAGATATAGATTGGAACAGTACCTACACTTTTTTTCTTCTTGCATTTTGGCACAAATGGGAGCATTGTTATACACACTATTATGCTTTTTTTTTTCCTTCACTGTTAACATCTCTTGGACACTTTTCCACGTTGTTACTTAAAGATCTCCCTTGTGATTCTTCCTGGCTGCAAAGAATTCCATAGTATGGATATACCATAACTTATGTAACCAGTACCCTAACCGTGGATGTTGGACTTATTTCTATTCTTTTGCTCTGGGCAGACGCCCATAATGAATAACCTTGTCCTGTAATGAATAACTTTGTGTCATTTCACAGGTAGGTCTGCAGGATAAATACTTAGGATAATTAGGAGTGAGTTCTCTGGGTCACAGGGTTTGTGCATCTGTAATTCTGAGAAATGTGGGCACATGGTTCTCCCTAGGGGTTCTTGCAGTCCCCGCTCCTACAGCCCAAAGGGAAGCTCCGCCTCACTCTAGACGCCTGTCACTGTCACAGGCTTCCGGACATTCCAGCGCCCCCGCCCCCACCTGACCCTGTCCCTCCTGTCCCGTGGAGAGCTAAGCCTGGAATGGGAGTGAGGAGAGCACTCCAGGTGGAGGGAGCTGCCTGGGCAAAGGCCCTGAAGTGGGACTTGGCCACCGAGGCTGGAAGGTCCGGGTCCAGCGCCTTGTGGGAGGAGGGTACATCGTAGTCCTGAGGACAGAGAGAAGCCATGGGGCCCTGGGGAGAGCTGAGAAATAGGGTCAGCTCTGTGTTTTCAAAAAGGTTGTTTTCTTTCCCTCTCTCTTCACTTCCTCAGAGAGAACTCTGCCAAGATGGATTAGATTCCCTAGCAATCCTAGCACTGGTCACAGTTGTAATTATGCAATTAATTAATTCAGTGTGGTTTTGTTTTTGAGGGAGTTTCCATTCCATTTGTTTTTTGAGACAAAATTTACACAGCATAAAATTCACCATTTTAGCCATCCACTAGTTTTTAAACTTTAGTTATGTCACACATAGAAAACATTTTCAGTGGTAGATGTGTTCAGTTTAAAGAATAATCATAGACACCTGTGGGGACTCACCAGCCAGCACTGAAACTTCCCCCGAGTGAGTGTCAGCCGGCTTACCCTCCACTGGGTCCACTGGGTCCACTGGGTCCACAGGGTCTCCGTTTCCTAAACAAATTAACAAATAAGTGAGTAACATGCAGAGAGAGAGGGAGCTGCAGACAAAAGCCAGGACTCCCATTTGTGCAGCAACTCAGGCACCCAGGGACACAAGCCTCTGGGTACATGGACTGGGACATGTGAGACTTGGGGTGTCCAGGGCCCAGATGCTCACTCTGACGGGGGCAGGGAGGGGCAGTCACCCCTCTAGTCCCCACAGGACCTTGGCCTTCATGGACTCCCGTGGGCTTCAGTGTCCTCCCCTTTAGAAGGGCTGCTGGCCAGGTGGCTCTACCAGTCCCCCACCTCTTAATTTTTATATTTCTCTCTTTTTTTTTTTGGCCATACCTCGCAGCATGCGGGATCTTAGTTCCCCAACCAGGGATTGAACCCATGCCCCCTGCAGTGGAAGCACAGATTCTTAACCACTGGACTGCCAGGGAAGTCCCTTTCTTTCTTTTTCTTAAAATTGTGGTAAAATACACATAACCTAAACTTTACCATCTCGACCATTTCAAAGTGTACAATTAAGAGGCATTTAGTATATTCATGATATTGGGCAACCATCACTACTATCTAGTTCCAGAACACTTCCATCTCCCCAGACGGAGACTCTGTACCCCTTTTCAGTCACTCCTCACACCCCCGCACCCCACCCCACCCCTGCTGCCCTGAGGTGGAAGCACCACCAACCCTCTCCCTGTCTCTCTGGACGCAGCCGCTTTGGGTTT
The DNA here is from genome assembly GCF_008692025.1 of Phocoena sinus. NCBI lineage: Eukaryota > Metazoa > Chordata > Mammalia > Artiodactyla > Phocoenidae > Phocoena > Phocoena sinus. The sequence continues at coordinate 2,964,140 of NC_045781.1, forward strand.
GGGGCATTCTGTGTCAATGGACTCCTGCACGTGGCCTTCTGTGACTGGCCTCTCTCACTGAGCATCGCGGTGAGGGGCCTCCGCGCTGTGGCCTGTGTCGTTGCTTCATTCCTTTTTATGGCTGGGTAATATTCCACTCCACAGGTACCCCAGCCTTTCTTTCTAAGACCTGGAAGGGGGTTCAGCTGGTGAGTTTTCCACACGGGTAAACTGCTTTTCAGAGGAGGCAGTCAGACTTGAGGGACCCCAGGCCATGAAGGAGGGAGGTGGTGCAGCTGGGAGAATGCAGCTCTTTTTGCCTCGGGGCTCAAGTCCTGCTCCCTCTGCTATGGGCAGTGGGCCCTCAGTCAGGACACTTCACTACTTAGACCTCGGTTTCCTCCTGGGGGTCGGATCACAGTTGGAGCCTGGGGTATAAGCATGTGGACCCTGGACATGCAGAGAAGCCCTCTCCCTGCCTGATGCCACTCCCTCAGCCCCTCTGCCCACCCCAGGCCATGGCAGCTGTGAGGCCCGGCCTGGGACGCATCATCCCTGGATCATCCATCCTCTTCCTGTGCGACATGCAGGAGAAGTTCCGCCATGTCTCATTCTTCCCCCAGATCGTCTCTGTGGCTGCCCGCATGCTCAAGGTACAGCCCCTCCTCCCACAGACCCACCAGTCCAGGGCCCCAGCCCCTCCTCCCGCAGACCTAGGAGTTGGGCCTCCGGCCCCCCTTCGTTAGGCTCAGACCTTTGCTCCTCACCCCAACCCAGGTGGCCCAGCTCCTGGATGTGCCAGTTGTGCTGACTGAGCAGTACCCACAAGGCCTGGGCCCCACAGTGCCCGAGCTGGGAGCTGAGGGTCTGCAGCCATGGTCCAAGACCTGCTTCAGCATGGTGCCCGCGGTGCAGCAGGTGCTGGACGCGCGGCCCCAGCTGCGCTCTGTGCTCCTCTGTGGCTTGGAGACACAAGCCTGCATCTTGGTGAGACCGCAGCTGAACCTTGGGGGCCTCCATTCACACCTGGGACCTCCCCAACCTAAAAAGGGTGTCTTTCCTGACCCAGAACTCTCTATCCTCCCCTTCCTGACCCATGACTCCCCTCCTGACCTGGGGCTTTCACCTTCACTAAGGACCCCTCTCTTTACCTGGGGCTCGCATCCTGCCTAGGATCCCGTTGTAATCTGGGGACCTCCTGCCCTGATCTGAGCCTCCCTCATCCCCATCCTGGTTCCCCAATCACTCACCCAGGATCCCTGTTCTTGTCTGGGGGTAGCCCTTACCTCTTTCTGCCCCTAGCACACAGCCCTGGACCTCCTGGACCGAGGGCTGCAGGTCCACGTGGTGGTGGACGCCTGCACCTCCCGCAGGTGAGAGGGTCCCTTCAGGGGTGGGGTGCATGTGGGATGGGTTTGGAGCACCCAGGAAGAACCAGGGGGTGGGATCCCTGCCGAGTTTGCCAGGTGTCTGGGTGTCCAGACCAAGGCACTGACACCGCATGCACACATGCACACCCCCCCCCCCCCCCCCCGCTGCAGCCAGGTGGACCGGCTGGTGGCGCTGTCCCGGATGCGCCAGAGCGGCGCCTTCCTCTCCACCAGCGAAGGGCTCATTCTGCAGCTCGTGGGTGATGCCACCCACCCCCGGTTCAAGGAGGTACTGACCCCCACGCCCCACACCCTGACCTCCCCCATCTCCTGTGCAAACGGGAAATATCTTTTCAGCACCCACCACATATTCACAGGATACATCCGGGAACACAGAAGGCTGCCGCCTCCAGGGGCGCTAAGTTTTAGTGGGGGGAAACTGCAGGTCAACACCATAAATCAATGAAAGGAGAAGCTGTCTGGCCACGAGGACTGTAGAGAGAGATAAAGCAGGGGAGGGGGCCAGGTGTGCAGAGGAGGGGTTGCCTAAGGTGGTCCAGAGGCCTCCCGGAAGAAGGTGATTTTAGAGTGAGGTAGAGATGGGAGGGAGCCAGGCAGACGGGAGAGAACAGTCCAGCAGGGGCCCTGTAGACGGGAGCCCGTTGACCCTTTCCCGCCACCCTCTCCTCCAGTCTATGGCACTGAGGTCCAGCCTCCACACCCACCACCCGAGTGGCCTTCCTAGTACCCAGGTCTGACCAGGTAGTCCCCACTGCTTCACACCACTAAGGGCCACTGCTTGGCCCTTAGGATAACGGGACATGCCCGAACTTGAGATTCCCAGCCCTCTGAGGTCTGCCCCTTCCCCTCCTCTTAGTTCTGTTGAGCATTTATTGAGCACCTACTATGTGCCAGCCACTGTGGCAGGTCCAGGGGCAATAGCAAAAGACAGTCTGTATTCAGTTTCGCATTGTGGCCTGGAGCTGGGGAGGGAACATGTAGAATGTGTGAGAAATAAGATGGGGGCTGGCAGCTGGGAGGCCCCTCCTGGGGGGTGGCCTTACAGTGGAGACCTGAAAGTACAGGAGCAGCCAGTCATCCAGAAAGTGGTCCTGGTGGAGGGGACAGCTAGGGCAAAGGCCTGGACGTGGGGCTGAACGTGACTTATTCAAGGAACGGTAGCGGGGCACGGTGAGTGCAGGCTGAGTGTGGGAGGAGGGGAGGCAGGGAGGAGCCGGAGCCGAGTCTTCCCAAAGATTTTGGTGGGGGTTGGGAGGGGCAGCCATGGGGGTTTGCACAGGGGGGCTGGACACTGTCAGATCTATGTGTAGTGCCAGGTGGCTAATGGATATGTGGTAGGAAGGGGGGAAACCAGGGTGGAGGCAGCGGCGGGGATACAGGCTTTGCTTATTTTCATTTTTTAATCTCTGCAGGTTAGCATGACAGGGATTGCTGATGGGTGCAAGGTGTGAAAAGGCAGCACAGAGAGAGGATCTGGCTTGAGCGCAGTTGCTCAAGCTCTCTACTGATGGGGGTGGAGGTGGCGGCAATGAGGTTGAGAGGTCAGGTGACCACCAGCGTCTAAGAGGCAGCTGGATAAGTGAGTCCAGAGTTGAGGGGCAAGGCGCGGGCTGGATTTGAGAGTTGAGGGATAAGAGAGGTGAGATTACTTAAGAAGAAGCATGTGTAGAGAAGGAGCCCCAGGAAGGAGTCGGTCACCCTTAGTGGTCCAAGTCAGCAAGGTGGACCGAGATGGCAGATGATCAGGTGCTAACCCTGGTGGCTATGGTGAAAGGGAGGCCCCAAGAAAAGTTTTGAGAAGAGGCAATGGTGGGTTTGGCCAGTTGCTACTAAGGGGGCAAGGGAGATGAAAATGGAGAAGTATCCCTTGGATCTGTCATGGGGATGAGAACCCTTGACGCTTCCTGACTCCCTACCCCTACCCTACAGATCCAGAAGATCATCAAGGAGCCCGCCCCAGACAGCGGGCTGCTTGGCCTCTTCCATGGCCAGAACCCCCTCTTCCGCTGAACTCCCTACCCTGCCTTGAGGGGAGACCGACCACCTTCTCGTCCCTGGGACCTTGGCAGAAGCGCTTTCCCCCCCATTCTTGGATCCCAAGAGTGGTGCAGTCCACCGGGGGTACCGCCCCCTCAGCAGGGGATGTGGGTGCCGCTTTTCCATTGGACGGCAGCTCCCGGAAATGCAAATGAGACTCCTGGAAACTGGGCGGGGGTTGGCTGAGCCGAGCTGGAGGTGGGGCTCTGCCCCCCCACCCCACCCCGGGCCACTTCAAGGGGCGGCAAGGGGAGGGAGAGGGAGTGTCACAGGCTGTGTGGGACCCGGTCTCAGAGAATAAACATTGATGTGACTGTGGACTGAACCATTCTTGGGTTTGGGGGGTATCCCGGGGGCGACTGGGGGCTGCGGGCGGTGGCGGAAGAGGGGTCCCCAGCTGGTGGGGAGGGGTAGGTGCCTCTTCTCAACTCCAAGCCGGCGCGAGGCAAAGGCGAGGGCTGGCCACTGTCACATCTGCACCGAAGCCGGCGCGCATCTGCACGGAAAAGAACTGCCGGCCCGGGGTCTCCCAACTCGCTGCCGGTCGCCCCCCCTATCAGCGCGCGCACGCCCAGCCGGGTTGGCTCGCAGACACGCGCTGGCTCTGCCTCCCCTGGCCGGCCCCCCACGTCGCCACCACCCCCGACTCCCCCAGGGTCCCGCATCCGGAAAGTGAGGTGAGCGTGACCGCACCCCGGTGCGGAGGGGGAAACTGAGGCACGAGGGACTTGGGGACGGGGAGGAAGGAAGAGACAGGCATGCGGATGAATGGATGAATGGATGGGAAGGACAGCTTCATCTGAGTGGTCCCTGCTCCCCCAAGACGCAGGAGCCCGGGGATCCACATAGGGGCTCCCAGAATTCTGCAGCCCCCTTGGAAATCTGGGAGTTGGGACTCTACGGACCCCCCAGTCAGGGCCCCTCAGCCCCTTCAGAGTCTTAGTCCTCCCCCCGCCCCCACCGCATCCTTGGGTGCCCAAGAAGGCAATCTGAGTCCCCCAGGGACCCAGGCATCAGAGCTCTCAGCCAGACCGCCCCGCATTGGGGAAACAGAGCCCCCCCACCCCTGGATCCCAGACCCCTCCCAGAAGTCCCGGTCACCGGACCCCGCGGTCAGAGCGCCCAGCACCCCCTCTCTCCGCAGGGATCTAGGAGTCCTTGCCTCCCCCCTCCTCCAGGAGTCCCTGGGACCGGGCGCCGGCGCCCCCGGCCCCCGCCTTTCGGATCCAGGTGTCCCCCCCTCCTCACCCCCCAGCCTGAAGCTTCGCGTCTCGGAGGCCGCGCTCGCGTCGCCATGGCAACAGGAGTCTATTTTGCGCTGGGAACACACAGCTCCCGCCGCAGCGCCCCCCCACCCCGCCCCTCCAACCTGAGCCTGAGCGAGAGTGGGGGGCCCGGGGAGGGAGACTGGTGGTCCGGGGTCGGGGGGAGACACAGAGACACTCAGAGGGACAGAGATTTGTAGAAAATCTCTCTAGGAGACAGAGACACGGAGTCAAAGAGGTAGTGAGAGATGGGGATGTGGAAACGGGGAAGACACAGGATGTAGAGAGGCAGAGACTGGGCAGAGGGAAGGAGAAAATGTTGGCACACAGAGGAGACTTGGGACAGAGACTGAAAGATGCAGAGATGCGATGAGACACGTAGAGAGAGACAGGCTCAGAGAGGCCGCGCGACCCAGGGCACCTCCCGATAGAGATGAGAGATCCGCCGGCAGGCTGAGGGAGAGGCGGTGGGAGGCGACGTCCCGGGAGGTGGTAAGGACACGGAGACGCAGAGACTCCCAGAGACAGAGACATAAGAGACAGGAAGGCCTAGGGACCTGGGCGGGCCGCTGGGAGTGCGTGGGGAGGGTCCGCATCTCTCCCTCAATCCCACCTCCCACCTCCCAGGTGGCGAGCCGGAGGCGGCGCTGGATCCCTCCACCCTGCCTCCCCCGCCCGGAACTGGGATCCCCGCCCCCGCATCCAGACCCCTCCCCTTCTCCCTCCGCTTTCCTCCTCCAGCCGGGTCCGCCGGGTCCGCCTCCTCCGGAACCCTGATGCCGCCTTCTTCCACATGCCTAACTCAAACCCACCATCAACCCCAGATATTCCTAGGAGGCCGTCCCTTTGCACTCGGACACCGCCCACCCTCAGCCCCACCCCGCTGCCACCTGCGGACCCCTCTCCAGCACCCAGCTGCTTGAGGTCAGGGCTTCTGGCTTTTTCTGGGTCTCCTCCCCTCTGCGGGTCTCTATCCTCCTCTGGTTCTCTCTTTCGAGCTCTCTCTCTCTCTCTGTCCTTCAATCTCTGATCCCCAGTCCTCTGGGTCTTTGCCCCACCCCCACCCCGTCACTGCTCGCCCTCTGGGTCTCTGCCCTCCCAGGGCTCTGTCCTCTTTTCTTTGGCTATCTGTACTCCCTTCTCGTCATCTCTGTTCCTCTCTCTTTGGGCCTCTGTCCCCCTTTTTCGCCGGGTCTCTGTCCCTCTCTCTCTTTGGGTCTCTGTCTCCCTCTCCCTGAGTCTCTGTTCCCCTCTCCCTGGGTCTCTGTCCTTCTCTCTGGGCCTCTACCCCCACCCCGAGGGCTCTCTCCCCCTGCCCCCCGCGCCCTGTTCTAGCTCTCATTCTCTGCTGCCAGGCATCTCAGAAGGCAGTCCTTGCCCCCAGAGCCCAGCTGGCAGGGTCAGGAGAGGCGGGGGTGGGGGGGCTGTGAGGCACAGCGCTTGCAGGGGAGCGGGTGGGGGAGGGGCTTCTCTGGGAGCTCAGGACCGAGTGGGGCCTGCTCTGGGACCCCTCCTCACACTGGCTCCCCTGATCTCTGTCCTCACATCTCTGTCTCTCAGGTCCTGGGCTGGGGTGCTGGGTTCTGGCCCCGAGCTGCTAGGTGTGTGTGGTGTGGGGAGGGAGATCGGGGTTTGGGGGGCATTCCTCTCCAGCTGTGAAGGAGGAGTGTGCCTTCCGGTGTGTGCTGGGGGGCTGTCTGGGTGTGTCTGGTGGAGGGCCACATGCCTGCTTCCAGACTCTCCACCACTGGGTTCTCACTGGTGTGTGTGCCTACGAGGTTGCATGACTGTGGGCTGTGATGTGTGCCACTGCGTGCCCACGTGCAGCTGGCTGGGGCAGGTCCCTGGCCATGTTCTGGAGCTGTGTGTGGTCCCAGTGTGTCAAGGTGTCTGAGACTGTGTCTGACTCTTGTGTGCTGTGGGTGGGAATGCCCAGAAATGCATGGTTGTGTGTCCACATGGAGCTGTATTGTGTGTTTGGGGAGGAGGGAGGCTCAGGTGTGCCGCCAGGATGACATTGGGCCCTTGCGTGTTGTGTCTGGGACACTGTGTGGGTGTCCTGTGCTCTGTGTCACTGTGCGTATATAAGCTCTGTTGTGTGTCTGTGTATAGTTTTGTGTGAGGTAGAGGAAGAACTGGTCCTCTGTATCCTTGTGTGTGGACCAGCTGCTGTGTCTGCAGTGTGTCTCCTCCCCACCTAGAGGTGCTGCCCTGCATCAGGAGGTGTGAGGCAGGGACAGGAGGCTACAGGACGCCCACTGGTTGAGGGGCTGTGCGTGTGTGTGTGTGTGTGTGTGTGTTGCTGGGTCGGAGGGGATGTAGGCTGCTGCTCCTCCTGCCTCACTCCCCAGAGTTGTCAATGGCCAAGAGTTTCGTTTCCCTGGCTCTGTGCATGTGTGTGAAGTTGGAAGGGACAATGGGACTCTGTTAGCAGAGGGAGAAATTCTGTCCATGGAGCCCAGCCAGAGGCTTGGCACAGCACAGGGACTGAGAGGGCAAACTGCTACCCCTGCAGGGCAGATGAGACAAAGGTTCCCCCAGCCCAATGCAGCTCCCTAGCATCTATGATTTAGCAGACAGATGGTACCCTTGCATGTGTTTGAAAAGGTACCCCTTCCCACAGATGGATGCAGCCCCACCAGATGCATTCTTAGGAAGGAGAGCGCGGCTGGATTCCAGCCTCTCAGCCAGACCCTCTTGTGCAGTACACAACCTGCCCAACCATATGTGGCAGCCCTCGTATGAATGAAGGAATCCACATCGCCACACACGTGTCACTCTCAGAAGTGGTGTGTCTGTGTGCATGACAACCCATGTTTCTCTGTGGGATAATGCATCCATGTGCTGTGGGTGGTGGTGCCCTGAGTTCAAAGCCTAGCACCATTGCTTGGGCACTGCGACATCACCTGACCTTTGTTGGTTGGTTTTTGTTTCTTAACTGTGGTAAAATACACGTAACATAAAATTTAGCGTTTTAACCATTTTAAGTGTACAGTTCAGTGGCATTTAATATATTCACAATGTTGTGTGACTACCACCACTATTTAGTTCCAGAATATTTTCTTCACCCTGAAAGGAAGCCCTGCCCCCATTAAGCAGTCACTCCCCATTCCCTCCTGCCCCCAGCTCCAGGCGACCACTTATCGGCTTTTGTCTACATGGATTTGACTATTGCAGACATTTCATATAAATGGAATCATACAATATGTGACTTTTTGTGTCTTGCTTTTCTCTCTTAATGTTTTTGAGGTTCTTCATGATGTAGAATGTATTGGTGCTTCGTCCCTTTTTATGGCTGAATAGTATTCCACTAATGGATAGACCACATTTTGTTTACCCATTCATCAACCGATGGACATTTGGGTGGTCCCCGGTCTGGGGCTGTTGTAAATCATGCTGCTAAGGACATTTGTGTTTTTGTGTTAACATGTTTTTCAATTCTTTGGGACATATGCCTAGGAGTGGAACTGCTGGGTCATGTGGTAACCCTATGTTTAACTTTTAAGGAACTGCCAATCTGCTTTCCAGAGTGTGGGCCAAGGCACTTCTAAGATGCCCGTTAAACACCAAGTGGAGGCATCCAGCAGGCAGTCTGGCGGTGAGCTCAGGGGAGGGGCCGGAGCAGAGCTAAAAGCGAACGTTGAGGCCCCAGGTGCAGCCTCCCATAGCCCTCTCCCCATCCCAGGCCCCAGCAGTTTTTCATAATGGTGTGGTCCCTAGATACATGTGCATTCAATGGGAAGGAATAAAGGATAAAAATAATACCAAACGACATTTATTAAACTAGTCCCACCCACCCACCCTCTCTCCCACTTCCTTGCACTGCTTTTATTTCTTCATGGCCTCCATAATGTCTTAGTGTTTCTTCATAACAGTTTTCAACGTGCATCCCATTAATTTGTGTCTGCATACTGGCTTTTTCCCCTCACCAGAAGGCAAACCCCATAAAGACAGAGGAGGAACCCTGTGGTTCATCTACTGCTGCATCCCCAGCCTCAGTAAACACTGCTGAAGGAACCCCTCCTGCCAGCCTGTTGCCATACAAAACAGCTGGGCGGACCTGTCCCATCTGGCCCCTCCCATCCTGTTCACCCTCCTATAAGTATAGCACCTGCGCTAGGCCAGGCACTGCCCTAAACTCTCTACACATATGAAATCGGTTCGTCTTTCCAACCACCCAGTGATAGCCATCCTTACCCCTGGTTTACAGATGGGGAAACTGAGGCACATGGGGACTTAGGTGTATCCAGTATCAGGCACCTGGCACATGGTGGAGTTGGGGGATGAACCACTACTACCCTGACTCTCCAGCTGTGCAAGGAGACACGTCAGACCTGAAACCGTGAGCATGGGTGTGTGTGTGTGCGTGAGAGAGAGACAGACCACAGAGAGAGACAGAGACAGAGAGAGAGAGACTGAGGCTCAAGATCCCTTGATTATCAGACGTAAATACAAGAGAGAAGTAAGCACTGGGGAAACTGAGGGCCACGTGGGTCTAAGGCAGCAGTTCTAGCTGGGGGCAAACGTGCCCCCCAGGGGGATATTTGGCAATGCCTGGAGGCATCTTATGTTAACACGATGTGGGGGAATGTGAATGCTCCTGGCATCCAGCAGATACTGCTGAACACCCTAAATGCACAGGATGGGCCCCCACAAGCAAGTACATTCTGTGCCCAGATGACAGTAGCGCCCAGGGTGAGAAACCCTGCACTCCCTCTTTCCACCTCCTGGTCTATGAACTCAGGTTCTCAACTCCGGTCTCTCTCTCTCCTTCTCTCCTCCCCATCTGCTCTTCTTTCTCTCTCCTTCCCCATCTCCCCGACTCCTCCCATCTCGCCCACCCCACCATGCGTCTCCCTTCATTGCCTCCCTTGGTCCCCCACTGACCCATCCCAACCTCCTCCCCACTCTGCCCACCTCTGTCCTCCCTCACATGCATCTCACCTCTGGCTTTCCCCTCTGCCCTCTCTCCCTCACCTGCCTCCATGGTTTCTTCTCCCTCCATCACATCTTTCCTCTGGTTTCTGTCCACCTCTTATTTCTTCGCACCCCCGATGCCACTGTCGACTTTCCCATTCTTTCCTCCACCACTCATCACTCACTCTGATCTTTCTCTGCCATTATCATCTCCCTTCTCCTTCCGCGGTGTCTGGACATCCTCCTGTTGCTCCCCCATCACCGTGCACTGTCCCGTGGGACTGCCAACTTTGGGTCCATACATGTCCCCTCCATCTTTTCTGTTTCTTGGCTTGTGCCTCTCCGTCCTTCTACCTTCCTTTGGCCTGCCTTCCTCATCATCTCCGGCCCCCATCTCCACATTTCTCCACCTCCGGCCATCTTTCTCCCGCCCGCCGTTCCAGCCTCGGTTCTCCCCCAAGCCTGGCTGCCCCATGCCGGCCCTCCTGCTCCTCGGGACCCTCCTGCTCCTGGCCTCGACTACCGGCCAGGCTGGGACGCGCCCGTCCAACGCCACAAGCACCGAACCCCCGGGCCCGCTGCCCGCCCTGCTGGCGCATCTGCGGCGCCTGACCGGGGCGCTGACCGGCGGCGGGGGCGCGGCGGGCCCAGGGGCCAACGGAACCAGGACCAGCACCCCGAGTTCGGCCGGCGCGGCGGCACGGGCGCCCCCTCCTGCCGAGCTCTGCCACGGCTACTACGATGTCATGGGCCAGTACGACGCCACCTTCAACTGCAGCACTGGCTCCTACCGCTTCTGCTGCGGCACCTGCCACTACCGCTTCTGCTGCGAGCACCGCCACATGCGCCTGGCGCAGGCCTCCTGCTCCAACTACGACACGCCGCGCTGGGCCACCACGCCGCCGCCACTGGCCGGGGGCGCCGGGGGCGCCGGGGGTGCGGGCGGGGGACTCGGGCCCGGCCAGGCCGGGTGGATGGAAGGGGGCCGGGCGGGTGGCGCCGGGGGGCGTGGGGGCGAGGGCCCAGGGGGCAGCACGGCCTACGTGGTGTGCGGGGTCATCAGCTTCGCCCTGGCCGTGGGCGTCGGCGCCAAAGTGGCCTTCAGCAAGGCGTCCCGTGCGCCCAGGGCGCACCGGGAGATCAATGTACCCAGGTGTGTGTGCTCTGGGGCCGGAGGGTGGGAAACCTGGGGGCGGGGCGGGGGCGGGGCCACGGGAGGTGGAGCCATCAGGGAGTGGGGCCGGTGGGGGGTGGGGCGGCACGGTGCAGGGAGTATGGCCAGAGACTGAGGCAGCCACCAGGAGCGCAGAAGCCAATGCCTTGGAGAGATGGGCGGGACATGAGAATATATGTGACTTAAGTGGCAGTCTATGGAGTGACCGGGTAGGCTCGGGCCTTCATTCATTCAACAAATATTTCTTGAGCACTTTCTGTGAGCCAGGAGCTGGGAACACAGCAGTGAACAAAACAAAGTCCCTGCACCGAGGAGTAAACCTGGTTTCCAATCCCAGGTCAGCTGCCTGCGGGCTGTGTGACCCTGGGGAATTTGCTTAAACCTCTCTATGCCTCAGTTTCCTCGTCTGTACAATGGGCCTAATAATTGTTCCCCACCTATTCAGACTGTAATGAAGATTACCTGGGTTAATTCATGTTGAGTCCTGGTACCTGGTAAGCCCTCAGTAAATGCTGGCTACCGTTATCATTAAGACAGTAAGCAAGGAAACACACGTGCAACACACTTTTAGATCCTGATAACTGCTGTGAAAAAAATAAAGTAGCATAACGAGTTGTGAATGGGAGGGACAGTGTTGTTTTACACGAAGTGGTCAGGAAAGGCCTCTCTGAGCAGAGACTTGAAGGAAAAGAGAGAACCAAGCAGATATCTGTGGGAAGGGCATTCCAGGCAGAGAGGAAGCCATAAGTGCAATGGCCCTAAGGTGGAGTGTTTGCAGGACAGCGAAGCGGCCCATGCAGCTGGAGTGCAGTGGGTGAGGAGGAGGTGGACAGAAGTAGGCAGAGGCCAGGTTTATCCTAAGTGTGATGGGGGAGCCCTGAGCTCCGTGTGTCACCATCTGATCCCTGGGCTGTGCGTGTGAAACTGCAAGGGATAAGGGCAGAAATGGGGAGAGCAATTGGAGACTGTGGCAATAACGGTGAGAGATGGGGCTGGTAGAAGCAGAGGTGGTGACAAGTGCTCCGAGTTGGGATACATTTTGGAGGGCGAATCCACAGGATTGCTAAGGGCCGTGCAGGAAAGAAAAAGAAGAGTCAAGGGTGATTCTAAGGTTTGGGGTCCACATAGCACCCTTTATTGCCATGGGGAAGGCAGCAAAAGGAACAGGAGTGAGGTCCCAGGTTCAGGGTGGGGCAGGGCCACAGAGAGGACGATGTGGGAGGGACCGCAGAAGGGGTAGGGTCCAAATAAATAGGGGAAGGGGCGCTTCAAGCAGGAAGTGTGGTCCGAGGGACCTTGGGGCAGGCGGTGCTCAGATTGATATTAACAAGGGGCGTGGCCAAAGGCTAGAAGCCGAGCTGAGCTAACGGATACACCCAAAGGTGAGAACGGAGAGGGGAAAGAGGCCTGCGCCCTCCCTCTCCCCACCCCCAGCCCCAGTCCCCAGGCCACTGACCATCCCTCTGCCACTTCTAGGGCTCTGGTGGACATTCTGAGGCATCAGGCGGGGCCTGGGACCCGCCCGGACCGGGCACGAAGCAGCTCCCTAACCCCAGGGGTCGGGGGTCCCGACAGCATGCCCCCGAGGACGCCCAAGAACCTCTACAACACCGTGAAGCCCTCCAATCTCGGTGAGTGAGAAATGGGGCTTCGGCTGCCGCCTCTGCTGCCTCTGCATCTGCCCCCACCCCTCATCCCTGTAGCTCCGCCCTCCACGGATGGCTCCATCTCCCATTGCCCAGGCCCTGCCCCTAGCCACAGCCTGCTGTCTCTGCCTTCCCTGAACCGTTATGGCCGACACCTGTTTTGGGCAATGCACTGGACTTTGCAGTGAGCCAGACCTCCTCCCTGATCTCCTGTGGGCACCCTGGGTGGGAACCCTGGGTGCTACGATGGATGATTTAGATTTAGACATTCTCAACCCCTGCACTTGAGAAACTCATGTCAGACCACCCAACAGCCAGTGACACACAAGGACTCAGTAACTGAATTATAATTTGTTGGGAGCCAGACGCCTGGATTCAAATCCTGGCTCTACCACTGTGACCTAGGGCAAGTGACTTCGCTTCTCTGGGCCTCAGTTTCCTCATCCATAAAATGAGAATCATAACAGTACTGTCTTCATATTATTGTTATTCTTATAGTTTATGATGAGCGCATCAGTGGAGAAGTCCAGGTAGCTGGAAGAGGGTTTGAAAAGGGTCTCATTTGGTGTGAGGGGGAGGAGTTCCCTCAGAACATGATGTTTGAGCAGTGGCCAGGAGGGTGAGGGGAGTTTCTTGGGCAGGGGGATCTCTGAGTGGCTGGAGCACAGCTTGTGAGGTGGCCAGAGCTGAGGCTGAGGAGAGGGTGGGCAGATACCTCAGGAAGGGCCTTGAGTACCAGGCTGAGCTGAGTGGCTCTGCCTTTGTCCTGAGGGCAATGGGGAGCCATGGAGGAGTTTAGAGCAAGGGAGAAGCAAAGTCAGAAGTGGGTGGAAGAACTATGTCTCTGGAACCCATATGAAGGAAGATCGATGAGAGGAAGAAGGCTCCAGAGGAGGCCTGCATGACGATCCAGGCAGTAAAGGACAAGGCTTGACCTGGGATCAGGAACGGAGGGGAGGAGATGGGTTTGAATAGTAGTGATAAGGAAGAAACATTTGACCTGGATCTTGAGGGGTGAGTAGGAGGTCTTCAGGCAAAGGAGAGGAAGGGATTCAAGACCGAGAGAACAGCATGACAGCATGTGCAAAGGCCCTGTGGCAGAACTGAGCTGGACCATTTGGGCATCAGAGAGAAGTATGGCTTGAGAGGAGGGATGGGAGATGAGGCTGCAGATGTCTGCTGGGGACAAGTCACACAGGCCTCAAACGCCATCCCCAGCTTAGACTGTGTCCCATGGGTGATGGTGAGACATGGGAAGAGTTTCGAGCAGCAGAGGGACAGGGGCAGGTGTACATGTCAGAAGTACTGCAGTGGGGCTGATCTTGGAGATGGGCTGGCCATTTGGCCAGAAGGCTGGTTTGATGATCCAGGAGGGAGAAGCAAGTCAGGGCAAAGATTCAGTAGGCAGGAGGGACCAGAGCTGGGGACCAAGTGGACATGGGTGGGGATCCTTCCACAAGACCAGGACAGCGGTGCCAGCTGGGAGCAGGCAATGGCAGTGATGCCACCTCCCCTCTTGGTCCCCACAGATAATCTGCACCACAACTACCTGCACCTCAACGTCAACAGCCCCAAACACCACGCTGCCACTCTGGGTATGGACCAGGGCGGGGCTGCGGGGAGGGCAGGGCTCCTTCCCTTCCCACCCTTGTATTGAGCCGGAGCCAGGTGCCCAGCATAGGGCAGGTGTGAGACCCTGGGAGCCTGTCCGCACAGTCCAGCCAGGTAACCCAGTGAGGCTCAGTTTCCTCATTTCTATGCCAGAAGTGGTCTGCGGGAAGCTGCATGGAGTGCGTCCCTTCTAGCCTGGGGCGGGGCACACAACGAGTGCTGAGCAAACGCCAGTTGCCCCTCCTCCTCCTCCTTCCCCAGCAAAGAGCACCCGAGGGTTGGGGGGAGTGAGCACAGGGAGCTTGGACTGCTGCAGCTCTGAGGGGCTGGGATTCCAGATTTCTAATGCTCTAAGGGGGCTGGGGGTCAGAACTGCTGGGTCTGAGGGAGGAGGGCCTGGACTGACCCCGGCCATGCCCCTCTGCCCCAGACTGGCGGGCCATTCCGCCGCCCAGCCCCTCCTTGCACTACTCCACGCTGTCCTGCTCTCGGTCCTTCCACAACCTCTCGCATCTGCCCCCGTCCTACGAGGCCGCTGTGAAATCTGAACTCAACCGCTACTCCTCCCTCAAGAGGCTGGGTGAGTCCCGGGAAGGGGAGCTACCTGGGCGATGGGGCGGGGTCAGGGCCTGGGTTCAGGACAATGGACAGTGACCCGATAGCCTTCTAAAGCTTTAGATACCCCGCCCCTGCCTTAGATTTTTTTCCAAGTTTGTTCCAGAATTACCTGAGGTAATTTTGTATCACAATTACTTGGGGTGCTTTTTAAAAATGCAAACCCATGGTCCTCTCCCCAAGATCTATTGCATTCATCAGGACTTGTATTTGCAATGAACAGAAATACAACTTAAAAAAAAAAGGTGACTATGCTGGCTTGATAACAGAAAGTCTGTGTGCCACAAGCTTCAGGTGTGGCTGAACCCAGGTGCTCAAAAGCTGTCTCCAGGATTCTACATCTCTCAGCTCTGCTGAACAGTGGGCTGGCTTCATTTTCAGATAGAATCTCCCCTTGTGATGGCAAAGACTGTCCTGAGAATTTTCAGGGCACTTCTACCAGAAGAGTCTCTCCCAATGATTCCAGCAAAATTCCCAAGCCTGGATCCCACTGGCCAAAAAGGGTCACATGCTTGGCCAAAAGCCAATCACCGTGACTCTGATTGGACATTTCTGGGTCAGTGGCCGATCCCTGGTAGTGGAGTAGCCTTCAAACATTTTAAACGGAGATCCACAGTAAGAAAAGATTTTTATATTGTGTCCCACGAGACCCACATACACTGGCACATTTTTAAATTACAGTAAAGTTTTGAAACTTGTTATTATGGACATTTTCAAACACACTCGAGAGTAGAGGAATTGTAAAATGAGCCCCATGTTCCTTTCACCCAGCTTTAACAATGGGCAACATTTTGTTAATCTCTCCTCCCTCCACCCCATCTTTTGGTGGATTATTTCAAAACAAATCCCAGATATCATGTCACTTTATCCGTTAATATATCAATAACACACACAACTGAAATAAAAATTTTGTGAATGGTATTCACCCTTATTCTCTTATTATGGGACACTTTCTGATAATTTTCTATTCTATTTCATTTTGCCAAATGCTGGTCCCTACCCACAAAATTAACTTTTCAACCCATGAATGGGTCGAATCTCCAAGTTTGAAAAATACGTGCTACAGGATGAAAGGGAAGGGAAAGTGGTTCCTCAAAAGCAAGAGTTGGGTTCTACTCCCAAAAGAAGGGATGTTCCCAGGCAATTTAAAAAAAAAAAAGGTCCCCCCATCTACGATCGCAGCATTGCAAGCTGGGCCTGGGAATCTGCATTCTGCTAGCTTGACTGTTCTGACTGGTTAAAATTGTGCCCCTGCCCAGGCTAATGACCAGGAAGTTCCAGGTAATGTCTGGGGTCTTCCTGGGGTGGGGGGTGCCCTAGGGAAGGGAGCACGTTCTGGGCTGGCTGAGGACCCACCTCTGTGGTTTCTTCCCTTCTCCCCCAGCCGAGAAGGATCTGGACGAGGCCTACCTGAAGCGCCGGCACCTGGCAGAGATGCCTCGTGGGACGCTGCCCCTGCATGCGCTGCGGCGACCTGGCACAGGGGGCGGCTATCGCATGGAAGGCTGGGGTGGCCCCGAGGAGCTGGGCCTGGCGCCCGCGCCCAACCCACGACGCGTCATGTCCCAGGAGCACCTGCTGGGCGACGGGGGCCGGGCACGCTATGAGTTCACACTGCCACGCGCGCGCCTCGTGTCACAGGAGCACCTGCTCCTGTCGTCCCCCGAGGCCCTGCGCCAGAGCCGCGAGCACTTGCTGTCACCCCCCCGCAGCCCCGTGCTGCCCCCCGAGCCCGCCGCCCGCGCCAGCCTGGCTGCCTCCCACTCCAACCTACTGCTGGGGCCCGGGGGGCCCCCTACACCGCTGCACGGGCTGCCCCCGCCGCCCGGCCTGCACGCGCACCACCACCACCACGGCCTGCACGGCTCGCCGCAGCCCGCCTGGATGTCAGACACCGGCGGAGGTGGGGGCACCCTGTCTCGCAGGCCGCCCTTCCAGCGCCAGGGCACGCTGGAGCAGCTGCAGTTCATCCCCGGCCATCACCTGCCCCAACACCTCCGCACTGCCAGCAAGAATGAGGTGACTGTCTGACTGTCTGAGGTCGGGCCAGGGGCTTGGGGGCTGCAGCCTGGGGCCCCCATCCCGGCCTGCATCCCCCAACACACGCCAGGGGCCTGGGACCAGATCTGCGGTGGCCAGGAGGGCTGCCTCCAAGGACACTGTTTTGGATGAAATCATCACCTGACACAAAGCTTCCTTCTGCGATGTCACGGCAGATGAGACCCCTCCTCCTATGTCACAGTTTGAGGCAGGACCTCCTTCCCATGACGTCATCACAGAGGAAGAGGCCTGTATGTGAGGTCATCACTAGCGAAAATGTCTTTGTTCACCACAGGGACAAAACCTCCTTCCCATGAGGTCATCACAGAGGAAAAGGCCCACCCTTAAGGTCATCACTAGAGGCATCTATGCTCCATGGTGTCATCACAAAGACTTCCCTCCTGTGATGTCATAAGAGGAATAATGCCTTGTCCTATGACATCATCCCTAGAGACAAAGAGTCCTTCCTTCCTTCCTATGATGTCACTGCATAGATAAATCTCATCCTCATGATGTCATCTCTGGCACCAAAAGGCCTCTTTTGACATCATCATCACCAGGAAAATATTTTCTTCCAAAGAAGATGCCTTTGTCTTTGAAGTCACCACTACAGACAAAGCCATCTTCCTGGGACACATCACAGGGGAAAGAGCCTCACCAGCTGTGTCCTCACTAGACATAAGGCCTCCTTTCTACAACATCATCACAGGGACTCTGCTTCCTTCCTGTGATGCCATCGCCAGAGAAGGTGCCTTGCCCTATGATGTCATCAGAGGGACTGTGCC
Source organism: Phocoena sinus (assembly GCF_008692025.1). NCBI lineage: Eukaryota > Metazoa > Chordata > Mammalia > Artiodactyla > Phocoenidae > Phocoena > Phocoena sinus. The sequence continues at coordinate 2,981,600 of NC_045781.1, forward strand.
TTTTCCGTGATGTCATCAGCAGAGATGGCAGCCCACTCTGGGGACATCTCCAAGACGAGGCCCCTTCTGCAATGTCACAACCAGACTCTGCCTGCTCCGAGATTACATACGCCGTGAGACACCTCTACTGCTGCTGCCAAGTCCCGGAACGGCAGGGCACACCCAGAGTCCATGACTATCCTGGGAGGGGTCACCAGAGAAAGTGCCCTGTCCTGAGGTGTCATCTAGGGGTGTCCTCACTGGGGAGGCTGCCCCGGCGGAGAGGTCTCTGCCACAGATGACAGTCCATCTGTGGATTGTTGGCAGTGGCCCTGCCCCAGCTGAGGCTCTGCCTCAGTGCTGTGATGTCATCACCAGAGACACTGCCTGCTCTGGAAGGCCATTACTTGTAATGGTATCACCAGAGTTTCTGCCTTGTCCCACCATGACTTGGCTTGGTCACTCCTTCCCCTGACCCTAGAGACATGCCCTGCGGGATTTCCACCAGAACCTCACCTAAAGGGTGGGTGGGCCACGGGTCCTGTGTGACTCCTGGAGGATAGCATTCCCAGACTGGCTTCTGCTCCCATGGAGGCCACTCTGGCCCACCAGGCTCCTGGAGTCCTGGGACTCACAGGTGGCGCTACTTCTCTCTGCCGTAACTACAGACATCACCACCTCTGTAAACAAAGTCCTGGCCTCCTGTTGGGGGGTGGGGAGAGGTGGGAGTATGCCTGCTATTTATCTAGCTGATGACATCATCAGCACCACAAGACTTCCACCACTCCTGGTGGTAAGTTGCACCTGGGGTCCAGTGTTAACCATGCTTGATGATGACATCATTTCCCAGGATTCCCTTTGACCTATGGTGTATTCATCTCCCAGGATCCACCATAACTAGGATATCATTCTCTTCCAGGATTTACCATAACTATAGTGTCACCTTCTCCCAAGGTTCCCTATAGCCAATGGTGTCATCATCTCCCATGATTCTCCACAACCATGATGTCATCATCTCCCACGATTCTCCACAACCATGGTGTCATCATCTCCCAAGATTCACCACAGCTGATGTCATCATCTCCCAGAACCCGCCATGACCAACGGTGTCATTACCTTCCAGAATCCACTAGAGCTGATGGTAACATCTTCTACCAGGATCCAGTGATGATGCCACAATCTCCCATAGTCCCCCATAATTGTGGTGTCATCATCTCCCAGGATCCACTTCAACCATGATGTCTGCATGCCCCAGGATCCACCACAGACACGGTGTCATCACCTCCCAAGATCCACTTCAATCATGGTATCATCTGCCTCCCAGGATCGACTTCAACCATGATGTCTTCATGCCCCAGGATCCAGCACAGACTTGGTGTCATCACCTCCCAGGATTCAACTCAGCAGTGATGTCACCACCTCCCAGCACCCATGAGTCAATGGTGTCCCAGAACACATGACACCCAATTAGTGTCATCATCTCCCAGGATCCATTTCAACCATGGTGTCACCATCTACTGGAATCCACCATAACCATGGCATCATCATCTCCCAGGATCCAGGACACCCAATGATGTCATTTAGCAGGATCCACTTCAACCATGTATCATCACCTTCCAGGATCCAAAATCTTGGGAGCCAAGTATTACGCCAGCTGTATTTCAATTGTCTTCTGGGGTCACCTACAGTTGTTCCCTTAAGAGGAACCCGCACAATACACATCATTTTCCCATTCCCTCAAAAATGGAGTGGGATGGGGCCCCCTCTGATGACATCATCATACTCTGGCCCTTCCTGATGATGTCACTGCCATGCTCCTGACTTAGGCTGACGCCTGCCTGCATCAAACACACCACAGACTTGGCCTTGGTCAGTCCTCCATCTCCCCCTGATGAGGGTATCCAGGTCCCTCCTGATAACTGCCCTTCACCCAGCCATCTGATCGGTGACAGGGTCAACAAAGAGACCTCTTATCATCACCAGAGGGGGGGCTTTCCAGTCCTCAGGTGATATCACTGTCCCTTGCCCAATCCCTGTTACCTGGATCCCCACCCAGAGCTGCACTCCATTGGCTTGGGCCAAACTCTCCCTAGAGACCCCCCTGGGCTGGGTCAACACCTGCTGACCTCCCTGAGGCCTTCAATGGTTTTCTCTGCTGCCCTGGTCGTGGGGCAGGCACATCTGGAGAGCCACGGCCACTGCCAGTGCCACCTGTAGGGGTGGGAGGTGGTGCTCTGCATCATCCCAAGATGGCAGAGAAGCAGCATTCTCTCCTTCATCTCCCCCTCACACACTGGGGAGCCTCTGGGGTTTCGGGGATTCCCCAACACCCTACGCACAATTTGCCCCCAATTCTCTGTATATAGCCATGTTCTGGGGCGGCCATTCCCCCACTCTTAAAGGGCTACATGCCCCCTCTCCCAGCCCCCAGGGCGAGGTGAGGGGGCCTCTTCTCCCTCCCCTGGGCCGTCCCCCTCCCTTTCCTCTCTCCCCACAAATCCTGGCACCTCAGCTCATCCCTTCTCATCAGGAGCCTGGGGCAGATAACTGACCCTCAGCTCCCACCACACTGAGGAAACTGAGGGGTTACCCCCAATCTACCAGGGCCCCAGTGCCAGTTTGCCAGTTTTTCAACTCCACGCTTACAGCTGCTCCTTTGGGTTCCTTCAATCCCCTTGAGGGCCTCACCACGCCCAGTGTCCCTATGGCAGACTGTGACTTCCCCCAAAAGGAGCCAGCTTGGGCGCCTGCCCCTCCCAGACCCCTCCCCTCTGCTAACCACCCTCAAGGAGCCCTCAGCTTTCTCCAGCCCCCAGAATTGGGGGATTCGGGGCCTTTCAGCTTTTGTATGCCCCCCTCAACTTGCTCTTTCCCGGCCTGGATTCCAGGTATCTTGCCCCCTCCCCGCACTCACTTGACACAGGCTGCCTGACCCTGGGGCCTTGACCTCTTATCTCAAATAAGCCATAGTAGGGAGAGGTCTCGAGGTGGGTGAGGAAGTGGGCATGTCCTGCCAGATCCCCTTGATGCTTCCAGAGATGGGACCTCGCCATCTGAGTCTTCCCTCACCAGCCCCCACCACCTCATAAATGCATACACAGGCTTGTATGTACACACACACACACACACACACACACACTACACTCCCATTCCAGTGAGGGGGCAGTGGAGGGCGGTACAGAAAGAAGATCAATTCTAGACCAAAAGAACTTCCAAAGCTCTGCCTGCTTCCTTATCCCGACCCACCCTATTCCTCCCCCCAATACCGGACTCTTGCCCCAGTTCCTTGGTGAGGACTGCCAGCCGAGCTGCAACTTGGTATTTTTTTGAATAAACAGATGTTTTCCTGATCCCCGGTCTCAAGTATACTGTTGGGAAAGGTTGGGTTTCCATCTCCGCATTTGCAAGTCACTGGGGAGTCAGTCCCCTTTGTGGCCAAGGAAGGCGGGCATCTAAGTGTCTTTACAGGTAGGTGGTCAGGGCTGCTCCAGCTGTCACCAAGAGAGGAGTCAGGCACGGGGAGATGCACTGTAAGGTGCCTTCAAATCCTTAGTTTCTTCCTAAGAAAGCTTCTTCCCTCTAAGCAGGTAAGCATTTGTTTGCAGATTCTATTTGTTTGCGCCTCCTTATATTTGAATTCTTTGCCTGAACATCACTGAAGTGTGTGTGTGTGGGGGGGGTGCATCTGCATTAGTTTCCTGGGGCTGCAGTAACAAAGTACCATACAACTGGCAGCTTAAACAGAAACGTATTCTCTCCCAGCGCTGGAGGCTGAGAGTCTGAGACGGAGGTGTCGGCAGGGCTGAGTCCTTCTGAGGCTGTGTGGGAGAATCTGTCTGTGCCTCCCTCCTAGCTTCTGGTGGCTTGCTGGCAATGCTGGCATTCCTCGACACCTCATCTTCCCTCTGTATGCGTGTCTCCTTGGCAAAATGTCTCATTTTATAAGAACACCAGTCATCATGGATTAGGGCCCACCCCAATGATTTCATCTGCAAAGACCCTGTTTCCAAACAAGGTCACATTCACAAGTCCTGGAGTTTAGGACTTCAACATCTTTGTGGGCAGGGAGCAAAATTATTCAACCCATAACGGGGTGTGACAGAATAGTCTAAATGTCAGTTTTTATGATAACTGGGAATCATTTTCCACACCTCTCTCCTCCCACCCAGTGCATTAAAATATTTCCACAGTGATGACTAGAATTGCCCCCTCCTTCTGTCTCAAGAAGAGCCTCTAAGGCTTGGTTTTATGAACTTTAGGACAGCTCACCTCTAGGAGCATCTAAGTGTTTGTTTACTAATATCAGACTCATATTACATCAGAGCATTAGTTTGCTCATACCTCTGGGTTGTGTGTGCAGGGCATTTCAGCATTGATTTTATCATTAAGAAAACCCCTTCTTCTCTAGTGTATTTAAGTGTTTGCTTCTCAGATATTAGACTTTATTCCATATCAGTCAGGGTTCTCCAGAGAAACAGAACCAATGTGTGTGTGTGTGTGTGTGTGTGTGTGTGTGTGTGTGTGTATTCCTGTTAAGGAACTGGCTCATGTGACCATGGGGGTTGGCAAATCCAAAGTCTGTAAGGCAGCCGAAAACTCGGGCAGGTTTTCAAGGCTGCAGTCTTGAGGCAGGATTCGTTCTTTTCCAGGAAATCTCAGTTTCCGCTCTAAGGCCTTCGAATGATTGAATGTGGCCCACCATATGATCTAGGATAATCTCCTTTACTCAGAGTCAACCGACTGTAGGTGTTCGTCTTGTCTACAAAATACCATCACAGCAACACCTGGGCTGTGTTTGAACCAACAGCTGGGCGCATGAAACCTGACCATCCTCGCAGGATAGCGCTTGCCGGAAGGAGTGTGATCTGTGGTTGAGAAAGCCTGCCCCCCTTCGGTGCAGTTAAGTGTTCACCACCGGCTAGATTTCACCTGCTGAGGTCCATCTGTTTGACTGTAGGTTAGTGGGGTGGGAAGGGGTGGTGCCTTCAAGTACTGGTATTGGATCCCTGGTGAAATGCCCCACGTGGTGCGTGTAAGGGTTGTTCACCCATTCTTAGAAATCGCCTCTTTGTGCTGGCGATTTGTCTATAGAAAATTGGGGGTGGGTGGGGAGGGAGGGTGGTGATGCAGTGTGTCGAAGTATGGGATCATTGAGCACTCAAGAGTCTCCTCCTGGGCACAGACTAGGACCATACTTCCCTGCCTCCCAGATGTTAGATGTGCCAGATACAAACCCTTGTTGCTTTAACAACTGGGGCTTTGGGGCTGCTTGTTACTGCAGGACAGTGCAGCCTACTCTGGATGGCTTTTTTGCTGTACACTCTTGCACTTCTGAATTTTTTGTAGGTGCGTTACCTACTTTTAAAAAAATAAAGTCTAAATGTAAACGTCAAAGGTGCCGGCTTTGACTGCCATTCCCCTAACTGAGCAGATGCCCAGGGGCGAGCTTAACACAGGAGACTAGAGTCTCATTCCCCTCCCATGCAAGTGATTAGCTTCCACTCAGTCGTAATGCCAAGGCTTAAACGTATGTAGTTTTCATTCAACATGGCCTCTATGTGCCTGTCAACTACTTCATTTCTGTTCAGCCAAGAAGAAAGCAATCTGATCCACATGTACCGTGCTTTAGTTGAGCAAGTCAAGGATAAGATCTGGCATAAGCATTTTCGCCTTTGTAACCTAACATTTGCTCAATTTGCAACTCCACTGTGTTGATTAATACAGCCTCTGAGCAGCTATTCTTAACGGCATTTGAGGGGACGGGCTTGCAAACTTCTCAAATCTATACCAGATGTTGTGTGCATGTGCCTTTCTTTTTTCTTTTCAACTTTATATTTTGAAACAGTTTCAAACGTGCAGAAGTTACAAGAATAAGTCCAAGAACTCATGTACAGCTTTTGTCAATTCACTAATTGCTAACATTTCATCACACTGCTTTATGGTTTTCCTCCCATATAAATATTTTTTTTCAGAGACACTTGAGAGTAAGTTGCCCCCTAAGGGACATTTCTGAAGGACAAGGACATTCTCTTACACAGCCACAGTATAGTTATCAAAATCAAGGACTTAACACTGATGAAGTCCATGTTCCAGTTTCACCAACTGTCCCAGTATTGTCCTTTGGAGCAATTCTCTTTTCAGTCCCTGGTACCCCGGGATTAGGTGTCGAATCTGGTTATTGTGTCTCTCGAGGCTCCTTGGACTTGAACAGTTCTTCAGTCTCTTTCATGACACACGTTTCTGGAGTCCAGGCAGCAGCATAATTTTTGTTCCAGTCCCTACCACCAGACATTTAGGGTTTTCCCATTTCTCAATACTATGAACAATACTTTGAGGAATATCTTTTTGCACACCATGGGGAGCATTCACTTACTTTTCCCTGGGAAGACCTCCCAGGAGGGTGAACTTCTGGGTCGGAGGGAGGTGCGTTTTTAAGACTTTTGCTACACAACGCCAAGATGCAGTTCCGAGAGCCTTGCCAAGTTCACGTATGTGAGAACGTCCATTTGCTCCCACCCTTGCCGGCATCAGGCATTATTCTGTTTTATCTTGATGTGCATCAGAGGTGTCTGTTTTACGGCCGTTATAGGAAGCCCCTAGTTACTATTGTTTTTTTTTGTTTTGTTTTGTGTTTTTTTTGCGGTACACAGGCCTCTCACTGTCGTGGCCTCTCCCGTTGCAGAGCACAGGCTCCGGACGCGCAGGCTCAGCGGCCGTGGCTCACGGGCCCAGCCGCTCCGCGGCATGTGGGACCCTTCAGGACCGGGGCACGAACCCGTGTCCCCTGCATCGGCAGGCGGACTCCTAACCACTGCGCCACCAGGGAAACCCCTAAAGTTTGTTTTTGTCCAACATGAAAGTCTGTGCTCTGCGGTCTAGGGTTTTTGGAGCGGGATAAGAGCAACGCGTTTCATTGCTGCTGTCTGTCACTAGAGGGAGCACCTGATCCACTGCAGGCATATTTAGCCATTAATGCGGGCCCCTCCCACTGGGGCAGAGCTCTAACCTCTGTTCAGGGGCACAAAGGAAAGTGGTTCTTGCTAATTACCTACCACAGCCTTACAGTCAACTTGCTTAAAAATGTTAAGGGCACTAAGGGGCAGAGAACACATCAGCAACCACAGACTGTGAACTCAGAAATAAAGATGGAGGCATTTACTCATGAAAAGATGCTCAGCCTCACTGGGAAGAAAGGAAATGCCGATGAAAGATGAGGCACCTTTGACCATGACTGGCACATATTCTGAAGACTGCTAATACTCGGGCTCATTTCTGCATCAAAACATTGACATCGGCTGTTTCCTCTGCCTGGAACAGTCTTTCTCCTCTGGATAAGCACAAACCTTGCTCCCTCGCTTCCTTTAAATATTTGTTTCCTTCTCGATGAAGATCTACCCTGACTCCCCGCATCTAAAATTCTCCCCCCTCCCCCCAGTGTTCCTAAACCTCCTTACCTTAACTGCTCTAATTTTTATAGTAATATCTTTTTATACTACCAGCTTTTCTTACCCACTAGCCCAGGACTTTCCCAGTGCTGGCACTCACTGAAAGTCCAGCATCTTGGGCAACCCCGTACAGTTGGCCACCCTGGGTTTAGTGCTTACTGTTTATCTGTCTCCCCACCAGAATGGAAGCCCCAGGAAGGTGGTGTCTTGCTTCCTGTCTTGGTCACTGATGTATCCCAAGCACACAGAAACACAGCCTGGCAAACAGTTGGTTCTAAATGAATTATTGAATGAATGGATCAGAGCCTAATGGTGAAGATCTAAATAAGTAGAATCCTGCCAAGGGCTACTTGGCAGAATTGCAAACACTCATGCTCTTTTGATCCTGAGATTCCACTTCTAGGAATTTCTCCTTCAGGAAAGCTCACACCTTTGCCCAAAGATAAACGTTTGAGGATGCTCACTGCAGCTTCTAGCCACAGACTGGACCGGCATAAACACCCGTTAGTTGGAGAATGCTAGAAACTCCCGTGTTCTTATCAAGGACCGCTGTGCATGCTGCCGAGGGAGGATGTGCGGGAATGTAAACGTCCAAGTAGTGTGGGGAAGAAGACACCCAGATATTAACAGCGGGTACCTGAGGGGGTGGGATTGCAAACGTGGGAGTGGAAGGAGAGCTAGAGCTGCACCTCCTACTTTTACTTCTTGCACTGCAGTAACTGTGTGAATTTCCCTCCAAGCATGTATTTCTTTAGTGATTTAATACAGATGAACAGAAGAAATGAAGATTAATTTCTGAAGCTAGAATTCAAGCCGAAGGGACAATTTGGGTTTCACTGAGCAAAAGTAAGTTTCCAGGTCTCCAATATTTAGGAAAGTAAGGACAGCCCTCCCCTAGCCCATCCCCTGCAGATTCCAGTCTCCCAAACACACACAAAAGGCCCATCACTAGGCCATCTCCTGAGTCATTCTCAGATCCGCCCACTTCTCAGCCATAGCCACCACACTAGCCCAACCCATGACCAGCTCCCTGCTGGAGTTCCTGCTTCCACTCTGGGTCCTCCAGTCTAGTCTCTACCCAGCAGCCCTGAGCCAGAATCTCAACATCAGTACCAAATCCACTCACACGTCCTGGTGAGAATTCCTCATTGGCTCCCTAGGGCTCTACCAAGCCTAGCCCCTCCATACCTACCTCTACTGGCTCAGAACATTCTTCCTTCGGACCTCTCTCTCCCTCTTTCTCCACCCCTCTGGCCTTCTTTCAGTTCCTCCCATCTCAGTATTTTTTAAAAATTCTTTTTAGAAAAATAACATCTTTATTCTGACATATAACTCACATGCCATACATAAAACTCACCAATTTAAAGTGTTCTGGTATATTCATAGAGCTGTGCATCTACCATCACAATTTTAGAATATTTTCAGCGCCCCAAGAAGAAAATCTACCCATTGGCTATCAACTCTCCATCCCCCAGTCCTAGGCAATCACTAATCCACTTTCTGTCTGCATGCATTTGACTGTTCTTGACATTTCATATAAATGGAATCATACAACATGTAGTCCTTTGTGACTGGCTTCTTTCCCTTAGCATAGCGCTTTGGAGGTTCATCCATTTTGTAGCAGATAACAGTACTTCACTCCTTTCTTTTTTTTTTTTTTTTTACTTCACTCCTTTCTATGGTTGTATAACATTTCATTGTAAGTAAATACCAGTTAGTTTATCCATTCACCAGTTGCTGAACATGTGGGTTGTTCCCACTTTCGGCTATTATAAATAACGCTGCTATGAATATCTGCGTATGACTTTTCACGTGGACATGTTTCCATTTCTCTGGTATATACCTAGCAGTGGAATTGCTGGGTCATATGGTAACTCTAGATTTAATCATCTGAGGAACTGCCAGACTGTTTTCCAAATCAGCTGCACCATTTTTCATTCCCACCAGCTGTGTGAGGGTTCCTATTTTCCACATCCTCCCCAACACTTATTATCTCACTTTTTGATCATAGCCACCCTGGTGGTGTAATGTGGTAGCTCACTGTGGTTTTGATGTGCGTTTCCCTGATGGCTGGTGATGCTGAGCATCTTGTCATGTGCTTATTGGCCATTTATATATCTTCTTTGATGACCAGCACCATCTCTTCTCAGGGTTATTGCAACAGCCTCCTCCCCGGCCTCCCTGCTTCCGCCCTCATGCCCCTTCATTCTCTTCTCCATCCAGCAGTCAGAGTGAGACCCCAGCATTCCGCTGCTCAAAACCCTGCCATGGCTCCCTGTTCCCCCGGAGACAAGACCACAGTCCTAGCCACGGCCTTCAAGGCCCTGAATGATACCGGCTCCCCAACTCCATCCACACATACATCTCTGTAACCTCAGCTCCCCACACCCTCCCCCTTGCCCACTCTGTTCCAACCAAACCAGCCTCCTTGCAGTTCCTTGCACGTGCTAGGCCTTTGTTCCAGCTGTTCCCACTGGCTGGAATGCTCTTCCCTGATAAGCACATAGCTCACTTCCTCCCTTCCTTCAAACTTGTGTTCACATGATACCTGCTTGGTAAGGCCTCCCTGGCCACCTGGCTTAAAATTCACAACCTGGCACACTCTGAGCCCCTCCCTTGCTCTACTTTTCTCTTTTTCCACAGCACTTGCTCCCTTCTAACATACCATGTATTTTATTTATTTATCACATTTCACTTCTGTGTCTGTCTTCTCTCACCACAGTAAGCCCCACAAGGGCAAAGATCTTTGTTTGCCTACGTATCCCAATCACCCAGAACAGTGCCTGGCACACAGTAGGTGCTCAATAAATACTTGCTGAACAAACACCTTGATCTGTCAGGTACTCTGCTAGAGTCTAAGAACAGGGTCCCTGTGCTCCTGGGGCTGTACTCATCGGGGGACAGAGACAAACACGTAAGCAAACAAATAATAAATTCTTATGGACCAAGAAGATCAAAGAGGGTGAAGTAAACAGAGCATGGGAGTGGAGGTGAGGAAGCTGCCCTGAGAGGTGACTTTTTTTTTTTCCAGCCGTGCTGCACAGGTTGTGGGATCTTAGTTCCCCGACCAGGGACTGACCTCAGTTCCTTGGCAGTGAGAGTGAGGAGTCCTAACCACTGGACTGCCAGGGAAGTCCCATGAGAGGTGACATTTTAAGGTGAGCCTAGGCCATGAGGAGGACAGAGGAGGAGGAAAGCTCTCCTGGCACAGGGGACTCCCGTGTAAACTTCTTCAGGTCAGGCAGAGATTGGCTTATAGCAGGGAGACAGACAGAAAGAGGCCAAGGGGGCCTCAGGGAGAGTGTACTTACGGATCTCATGGGAGTTTGGGATTTACTCGAAACGCAGTGTGTTGAGGGCTCTTGAAAAGTTCTTAGCAGGGGTGGGGCCTGTTGGGATTTCAGGGGTCGGTAAAAAGCAGCCTCCCTGAGGTCCAACCCCTGCCACTGCCTGTTTCTGTAAACAAAGGCTGATGGGAACACAGCCAGCCCCTACATCTGCACATGGGCTTGGCTACTCTGGGGCTATAGCAGCAGAACTGGGTACGCTGGGACAGAGACTGATGGCCCGCAAAATCAAAAACCTTTACTGAGGTTTGCTGACCCCAATTTTAAGATGCAGGCGATTCCTTCCTTCTCCCTCAGGTCCTGTCGACGTCACCGATCCCCATCACGTCTCCCATCCCCACTGCCACCATCCTGCTCGCCTCCCTCTCTATTACCGCCCACGGCCCTGTCAAAGCCTCCAATGGCTCCCTAGGGCTTGAAGACAACACACCGCCCACCCGGCAGAGGCGAGAGATGTAACCGCTACCCCCCCTTACCTCTCGGACTTAAGCACCTCCCTCCGACCTACCCTCACTGGCTTCCTGGTGGCGCCCCAAACACACCAAGCGCGATCCCCTCGCCTCGCCTTTGCACGGGCTGTTCCCTTTTCTGGAATGCTTTTCCCCTAGACCTTCCCATATGGAGCCCAAGTGATCCTTCCTCAGGTCAAAGAGCAGCCCCCAGCCCTCCCTTTGTAGGCCCTTGGCCCTGATTGTTCCTCTACCGTCTTTATCACTCGCTGACATGATAGGATATACTTACTTGTTTACTGTCTGGCTTCCCCACGAAGACGTCAGCTCCCCGAGTGCGCAGGGATTTTGTCCCTTTTATGCTCAGCCATATCCTCAGAGTATCCTGCCTACCACAGGATACTCGCTCTCACTGCCAAGGAACTGAGGTCAGTCCCTGGTCGGGGAACTAAGATCCCACAACCTGTGCAGCACGGCTGGAAAAAAAAAAGTCACCTCTCAGAGCAGCTTCCTCACCTCCATGATAGGTGCTCAAAAATAAAAGCGTACTGAACGACTGAGGGTGTCCAGAGGGGAATCATAACATCCACCCAACAGGGCTGTGGCAAAGATTCAATGAGATGAAGCATGCAAAGAAACTAGAACAGCGCCCTGCCCTGCCCAGCGAGCACCGGATCGACCACCACCACTCCCGTGACCATCATCAGTTACGTCTGTGGAGTGGACTTCTGAGATACAGCTCAGTCTGACCACCACCTCCGCCATGTCCCAAGCGGGGGGGGGGGGGCTGGGCAAGTCACTTGACCCCCCTCTTCCTTCAGGGTTCTTGGGTGTTAACTGGGCCGGACTCCTCTGCACCCGGTGGGATAAGACCCAAGGCGAGGCGCGTGGGATGCCCGCGTGCGGCCAATCTGCCACAAACTAGTCATGGCTACGGCGGTGGGCGTCTCTGCACGTTCCCGGCCCCTGTTCCAGAGGCTGGGGCCCCCTGAGGAGTCTTTTCGGGACCAGGGCAGAAAGGGCCTGACGGCGGCGCCGCGGCCGCACCGCACAGAAGCCGAGGAGGCGGGTCAGCTCCCGGGCCTCCCGCTCTCAGGGCGCCGACACTGGGCCGCCCGGGGCGCTCTGCGCCGGTTCCCCAGACTGGGAAAGGGAGTCCCGGCGAGGCCTGGCTGGCGGGAAGCCGCTGTCAGTCACAGTCAGGGCCAGGCCCTCAACAAGGCCTGGGGGCTCTTCCTTCTTTCTCGGGCACAGTCCTCACAGGAGGAGACTGAGGCCTGGCTGGGGCCATAGGTCACACACTGGACGGCCAGGCGTCTAAGCCTTCAGCGCCGGGTTGACACACCACGCAGGTCACAGGTCATTCTCAGCACAAAATGGCGCCTCGGAAAAAAACGTACAACGATTCCCAGCGCCCACCCCCACTCCCGGCTGAGGAAGGGGCGCGGGCATCCGCGCACACTCATTTGCATACACAAAAATCAACGAACTTCACTGGCTGCGAGCGCCTGGGTCCGCGCTAGGCAAGGCTCCCATTGGTCGCTCTCCATTTCCCTCGCCCCCCCCAACCCCCGTACTGCCTTCTCCGTCAAGGATTGGCCCGCGCGCGTCTCGTGACGCCACTCCACGACTGCGCGTCCCTATTGGCCGGCGCGCCTTCTATCGTCCTTTTAAACCGCCAGAGTCCCACCTCCCTTCGCCCTGCCCAGGCTCCACGGCCGACCGTTAGTCGCGTGAGTGATCTCCTGGGCGTCAGGGCGCGCGCGTGCGCCAGCGTCTCATTCAAACGGGCCAATCAGCGGTCGCGTCGCCCTTCACGTCCTCTCTCACTCTACTTCCCCTTCTCCGCCACTCCATCCTCCCGGATCCCTCCCCGACCACCGCGTACCCCCATTGGCCGGCCCGCCGAGCGCCCCCTCCCCAACTTCGGCCTGCAGCTTGCTGGAAGTGAGCGAGCTCGTCGAACGCCGAGGGCCGTGCGCGCTGACGTCACGGGTCGAGGCACGGCGAGAGGGGCCCGCGAGGGGGCGCGGCCTGTGGGCGGATATAAAAGGGCGGCGGTGCGCGCGCGACAGGCTTAGTGCGGCCGGGCACTGGGGGCGGGTGGAGGTGTGGTGCGGTTCGCGGCGGGCGTCGGAGGCAGCGGGGAGCAGAGCGGGGCCGCCGGGGCCTCGCTAGGGCCGCAGCGGCAGCAGTTGGGCCCCCCGCCCCGGCCGGCGGCCGGAGAGCGCAGGAAGGGGGCCGGGGGGACCCGCCCCCGGCCGGCAGCAGTCATGGTGAGCTAGGCGTCCAGGCCCGGGAGGGGTGGTTGGGCTCCTCCTAGAGGAGGAGGCGGGATCTCAGGAGCCTCTCGCGGGCGGCTTGGGGGATTGGAGGGCCCACCTGGGTATCCCGGGCCTGAGATGGGCCCAGGGGCCTTCCTGTAGGCGGGGCGGGGCGGGAGGGGAGGGCCCAGCCGAGCTCCGGGCTTTTTGGCCCGCCCGTGGGTGTTTCGGGGACAACGACGCTCCGCCGCCGTCTCCAGGCTCGAGTTGGGGTTTCTAGGGTGGTCTTAACCAAGATTAGGTGGGGAAGGGGGACCGACATAGGCCTCGGGCCTGCCCGGAATCATTCGGGGACCTTGCGGAGCTACGAGCGGGCTTTGGGGTCTTCTGGGGAAGGTGGAGTCATCCGCAAGCCCTCGGCAATCCGCCCTATTTCTAGTGGGAGATCAGCTTGGGGCGGTCGCCTGAAGCATCCTGGGTTGGGGGTTCTGGGAGCTCAGGGTGATTAGCAACCTGGGACTGCAGGAGTAAGAGACTAGGGTGCCACTGCATCCTAGATCCTGCAGGAGGCACCAGGCCCTGGCTCTGCCCGTGGCTCACCCCCTTGTCTCCACACCTAGAACTCCAACGTGGAGAACCTGCCCCCCCATATCATCCGCCTGGTGTACAAGGAGGTGACGACACTGACAACTGACCCACCTGATGGTATCAAGGTCTTTCCCAATGAGGAGGACCTCACTGACCTGCAGGTCACCATCGAGGGCCCTGGTGAGTGTGGGAATGAGAGGGAGGGGTGCACTTCCTAGATCTCCGTCAATCTTAGAGCAAGGATAGGAGGCTCCCACTGTAAGGTGGACTGCCAGACCCTGAGACATGACAGGCACACCTGTTACACATGGTGCTCACAGTATGCAGGGCAGGACACTAGAAATGACAAGTAATTGTATATACTTTCCCCGTAAGTGTTGTGAGAAAAATTCTGGGGGCCAGGAGAGCATATAATGGGGCCTTACCTGGGTTTGGGTGTTTCTTCCATCCTGAAGTATGGGTAGGAATTAAGTGGGATTGGGAAGAGGATGCCAGGTGGGGAGAAATGTCAGCAAAGGCCTGGAGGGGAGGCTGGATCATCTCAAACTCCTTCATGCCACCAGTGTTAGGTTCTCTGGGGACCAAGCAGAGAACAAGCCAAATGCAGGCTTTCAGGGAGATAACAGTAATAACCAAATAACTACAGGGGACCGCCATCTTGCAGAGTGGCTTAGCAGGTTGTTTCACGTGCACTACATTTAAGTTATTAGTTTAATTTTTATAAGTGAAGAGTGTGATGAAGGATCTAGTCTGGAGTTGAACTTGTGGGGAGGGGGTCAGGGAAGACTTCCTGAGGAAAAGAAGAAAAAAGACTTGTGAAGCTTATAGGGAACAGATCTTTTAGGGCTTGTAGGCCTCTCTTAAAGGAGTTTGGAAAGGAAGCCTTTGTAAGGTTTAAAGCCGGGCCAGTGGGTCGCTTCAGACTTCACTTTGACTTCAGTGAGGGTGGGGATAGAATCTGGAGGCCGGTCAGGAAGCCGCTGACCATGGGCATCCATCAGGTGAGAGAAGTGGTTCTGCTGGACTTGGAGGTGGGCTCAGATTCAGGAGTGGACCTGGAGGTCAGCTGCCCAGGCTATGATGGGTGGGACGTGGGGGCTGGGGCATGAGGAACAGCCATGGGTCTGGAACAGCTCCCAGTGTTTGCTGCGGCAGGGAAGACCACGGAGTGGACAGAACTGTCCTGACATTTGCCTGAGAGGCTTCCAAATAGATGTTTTTCCGAGGAGCTGAGTGGGCACGTGTGTCTGTGCCTCTTGGGAAGGGTGTGCTGTGCCTTCACTTGGGAGTGAAGAGGGATCCGTGGGTGGGGACCACCAGTCAGGGGGTTTACTCTGAGCTGGGGGTGGTGCCTGTGGCCCCCTGGGAACCTGGGCCTGTCTTCCTCTTGAGAACCCCCCGTCTGGTGGAGGAGGCGGTGGGGCACTTGCCTCGCAGCCAGACCGAGGAGACTGGTTTTGGGGGTGCCTGGAAGGCCTGCGTCTCCTGACACTGTCCCCCTCCCTGCATTCCAGAGGGGACCCCATACGCTGGAGGCCTCTTCCGCATGAAACTCCTGCTGGGGAAGGACTTTCCTGCTTCCCCACCCAAGGGCTACTTCCTGACCAAGATCTTCCACCCAAATGTGGGCGCCAATGGTGAGATCTGCGTCAACGTGCTCAAGAGGGACTGGACAGCTGAGCTGGGCATCCGGCACGTGCTGCTGGTGAGTTCTGCCTGGGCCTGGGCCTCCCTCCTGGACGCACCCCAGTGATGCCCAAGCCACGGAGCCTTGTTTCTCTTCTAAAGTCAACACTGAACTGGTTGGGGCTTCTACATAAGAATCCAGATTTCCAGCTTTTCTGGAAGGCTTGGCAGTGCCCAGCTACCTTTGCTGTGGAACAAGTGATGGTTTGTGTAGCAGGACGGTGTTCTGACAGGTACAAGTCAAGCGTCTGGTTAGGGCGAAGATAGACTTTCCAGTTTCCTACAGCGTACAGTCATTGGTGTTTCAATAGTCACAGCTTGTACAACCATCACCATTGTCATTCCATCGTTCCTCAACCAGGGGTGGCTTTGTTCCATTGGGGACATTTTTAATTGTCACAGCTGGGGGTGCTACCAGCACCTGCTGGGTGGAGACAGGGAAGCTGCTGCACATCGTGCAGCAGGGACCACCCCGCAGAGAACCATCCAGGCCCACCTCACCCACGCTGGTGCTCCGGGGTCCCCATAGGCCACTTAAAGCATGTAGGTCACCTGATGCCTCTCCACCCCTCTCACAAGGTGAAATTTAAAAAAACAAACACTGAATTTCTAATGAGCCCCTGGGGCAGCTGGTAGGGAGGATGGGGAAGGGGTTTCCTGCAGGGCCCCGGGGAGGATTGAGCACCAAGGTAAACAGACCCCAAACCTTTCCCTCCTCTCCCTGGAGTGTCAGTGGTGGCTGCCAGCAACACCAGAGATGAGCTCACAGAATAACTCCCAAGTGTCCCCAACAATCCCTAGGGCCTGCAGTGCGGGGCCCAGGCCAGGCTCAGCCATGGGAGGGCAGCTGTGGGAAAGGCGGGCAGTCAGGCCTCTGGTTGTGGGGTGCAGTTGTCAGAATTAGGGTGTGATGCTGGTCCCTCATGATTATCAGTGATGTGTGTTGGGCCAGGTGCTTTGGGGAGTACTTGTTACTGCCCCTATTTACACGTGCGAGCATTTCACCTGCTCAAGGCCAGACAAGTTCTAGGTTCCTGGGGTGCTCTGCGTTCCCTTTTAGAATCAAAGTGGAGGTAAAACAAACACGGTTTAGGGGCCACAGCTGTCTGGGTAAACTACTCTTAGAACGGTCCATTGGGGGCTGGCTGGTCACACCTTTCGGCCTCGATTTACTCTGCAGTTAAAATGGGCAGATTAAGGAATATTGAAGACTCACTTCCTTCCTGGACCACTCTCGACTGTCCTCGGGCATCAGTCTCTCTTTATGCCCTGGTGCCTTTCTCTTGGGTATTAACAGCTTGCCCAGCCAGGATTTGTGCCTCTGCCCTTGAGATTCCTGTTAAAGCCAGCGATAGCTGTAGCTTTAAGCATGTTCCTGTAGTGTAATGTAGAGCTAGTTGTCTAGTTCCTAAGTTGTCCCCCTCGCTTCCTTTTTTTTTTTTTTTTTTTTTTGGCTGCATTGCGTCTTCGTTGCTGTGCACGGGCTTTTCGTTGTGGTGCGCAGGCTTCTCATTACAGTGGCTTCTCTTGTTGCAGAGCACGGGCTCTACAGCACAGGCTCAGTAGTTGTGGTGCATGGGCTTAGTTGCTCTGCGGCACATGGGATCTTCCCGGACCAGGGCTCGAACCCATGTCCCCTGCATTGGCAGGTGGATTCTTAATGACTGTGCCACCAGGGAAGTCCCCGCTCACTTCCTGAATGACCTGGGGCGAGTCACTGATCACGGTGCCTGCATGCATGTGCCATCTGGGGGAGCGGTGTTGGGAGTGGAGGCCACAAGGCCGGATGTGTGAGGCTTGGGGGGCCGGTCCCCCCTGACCCTAGCACTCTCCCCACAGACCATCAAGTGCCTGCTGATCCACCCTAACCCCGAGTCTGCCCTCAACGAGGAGGCGGGCCGCCTGCTCTTGGAGAACTACGAGGAGTACGCCGCCCGCGCACGCCTGCTCACAGAGATCCACGGGGGCGCAGGTGGGCCCAGCAGCGGCAGGGCCGAGGCCAGCCGGTCCCTGGCCAGCGGGGCTGTGGCCTCCACCGCTGACCCCATGGCCCCTGGGGGCCCAGGAGGGGTCGAGGGGCCCATGGCCAAGAAGCACGCGGGTGAGCGTGATAAGAAGCTGGCAGCCAAGAAGAAGACGGACAAGAAGCGGGCGCTGCGGCGGCTGTAGGGGGCTCTCCTCCCTCCCTCTCCCACCCGCCCCCAACTCTGTCTCTAAGTTATTTAAGTTATGGCTGGGGTGGGGGAGGGCACGGGGGCACTCGGACCTGGATTTGTTTTTCTAAATAAAGTCGGAAAAGCAGCTGTTGTTGCCTCCACCACCCTGGCTTTGAGCAGTGGGCACCCCAGCCCGAGTCTTCACGTGGGCTGAGCACAGGTCTCTCAGCCCAGCGGGCCTCCTGTTGGAGTCAGAGGCGCCCTCTGTCTGAGGTGCAGTGCCAGGCACGGGCCTGCTGCTGATCTCTCCTGCCCTTGTTCTCCTGAAATGGGCATAGTGGCCGGGCAGTGGGTGTGGAAGCCCCGTCTGTCTGCCGTGCGCTGGGGCACTTGATCCCGCTCTAGCCAACAGAACATGTTCCTGTGGATTTCTGTATCATATATCAAAAATCCCAGGCCTAAGGAGACACCTGTCTTACAATTTGTGTTGGTTGGAAGTTGGTGTGATGGGCTGGTCACTGCTCGGGTTTCAGAAGTGAAGTTGAGGATCCACTGGGCACGTTCCTTTCTCGGGTCCTCTTCAAACTCAAAGCTGGCGGGATTCAGTTTCTTGGGGTCATAGGGCCTGGGGCTATCCCCAGCTCCTAGAAGCTGCCAGGGTTCTCACCCCACAGCCCCCTTTTGTGGGACCCAGTTGATTAGATGAAGCTGATGAGCCCCGGGTGATAACTTGACTGCAGGAACATGTCCCAGCGTGGTCACAGGTTCTGCCCTCACTCCAGGGGTGGGGGCAGGAGACCCGGCAGCGCACGTCAGCTTCCTGCATGCACCCCTGCGGCATGGCCCTTCTCCCTGCCCTGTTCCTTCATCTGCAGGAGGGCAGACCTGCTGGTCGTTGTACCTCTTGGACTGTTATGGAGGGTCAGGTAAGGGCCGCAGACCCAGACAAGTGTCGGGGTTCTCGGCTGGTGGGAGAGTAGGGAGTGGTCAGCCTTGGCAGAAACCAGCGAAGGCACTGATGGGGAGGCCAAAGATTTTGTCGCCCTCTTTCAGGCTCTGTGCCAGGCCTTAGGACACAGTGTCAAAAATGATCACGGGCTTCCCTGGTGGCGCAGTGGTTGAGAGTCTGCCTGCCAATGCAGGGGACACAGGTTCGTGCCCCGGTCCGGGAAGATCCCACATGCCGCGGAGCAGCTGGGCCCATGAGCCATGGCCACTCAGCCTGCGCGTCTGGAGCCTGTGCTCCGCAACGGGAGAGGCCACAACAGTGAGAGGCCCGCATACCGCAAAAAAAAAAAAAAAAAAAAATCATAAAATACAAAGAAAGGAAAGCCTGGTATGCCAGTTTTCACAGTTGCTTCCTTTGTAATCAGCAAAGCCTGGAAATATAACCCACATGTTCACCAATGGATGAATGAGTAAAGGAATTGTGAATTCACACAGTGGAATACTACTTAGCTAAACACTGATACACAAAATAACATGCTGAGTGAAGCATATACGGAAGAGTACAAAATACTTGATTCCATTTCTATGAAATTCTAGAACAGGCAAAGTTAGTCACTAAGGGCCAAAAGCAGATCACTGGCTGTCTGAGATAAGTAGGATAAAGTGTACAGGGGTGTGGGAAGACTGGGTGTGATGAGTACATTCCAGATCCCAATTATGGTGGGGGTCACATGGGTGCATAATTATGTCAAAACTTATAAAGTATATACTTAAAATAGGTGTATTTTACTTTGTGTAAAGTATATCTAAGAGAAGTTGATTTAACTTTTTAAATCAAGGACTTCTGTTTATCTAAAGGAGAATGAAAGACAAGTCAGTGGGACAAGTCAGTGGGGTTGTATGCAATCGAAATGGACAAATCCAAACATGTATAAAGAGCTCCTACAAATCAGTAAGAAACAACACAAAAGTTGCCAAAAGCATTTGCACGAATGCTTCACAAAAGGGGAAATCCCAACGACTACCAAGCACATGCAAAGATTCCCGTCATCACTAGTGATGGGGAAAGTGCAGTGTAAACCCAAGTTGAGACCACTATGCTCCCGTGAAACTTGCCACAACGATAAGATCTGACAACGCCACGTGCAGAGCCACGGATACTCTCCTGGTCCACAGGGCGACCCTGGCAGGAGCGTGAAATGGTAAAAGTCACGTGGGGACGCAGTAGTATCTCATTACTCAGCCTTCTTGCACATGTACCATAGGCTGCAAAACCACATTTGTCCTAATTGCAAGCAGTATAAACATGCTTGTATATTCAAGGAGCAATACTATACAACACAAAAGTAGTGAGTGGACCATCACTACTTCCAGCAGCGTGGAAAACGACAGCAGCCTAACAAGCAAGTCACAGGAGACCCACAGTCTGAATGCCTTCGCACACAATTCCAAAGCCGTCAAAA
This sequence comes from Phocoena sinus, assembly GCF_008692025.1. NCBI lineage: Eukaryota > Metazoa > Chordata > Mammalia > Artiodactyla > Phocoenidae > Phocoena > Phocoena sinus. The sequence goes on from NC_045781.1 coordinate 3,001,925, forward strand.
CCAAGCTGTGCTGCTAAACACACATACCTTGGCGGTAAAGCTGTAAAAGCAAGCAGATTGTTTCCCTAAAGCTCAGGATACTGGTTACCTCTAGCCAGTAGGAAGCCCACGAGGGAAGTGTATAAATGTGTTCTGTGTGCTTTTCTCTGTGTCTGCTACATTTCAGAATTTTAACAACATGAAGAAGCTCGTTGAGATATGGACCAATCTCCAAAATATGTGAGAAAGAGCAAAACGCAAATGCTGTACCAGATACGCTACCATTTCTGTTCCTTTTTGTTTGTTTTAATTTTGTTTTAAATAGGATGTGGGACTTCCCTGGTGGCGCAGTGGTTAAGAATCTGCCTGCCAATGCAGAGGACACGTGTTCGAGCCCTGGTCCGGGAAGGTCCCACATGCCGCGGAGCAACTAAGCCCGTGCACCACAACTACTGAGCCTGCGCTCTAGAGCCTGCAAGCCACAACTACTGAGCCCACATGCCACAACTACGGAAGCCCTCCCGCCTACAGCCTGTGCTCCACAAGAGAAGTCACCACAATGAGAAGCCTGTGCACCGCAACGAAGCCCCAACGCAGCCAAAAATAAATAATAGGATGTGTATTTGCTTGCATATTCATCGAATGCCTCCAGAAGGTTACATTAGCACCTGCAAATACTGTCCCAAGAAAGGAGAGCTTGGAATACCATGTGCACGTTACCCATTCAAAAAACAGACTTAAGGAAAAAAAAAGCAAGCAAAGACTTGACTTGTTTTAATTTTAAAGGTAACAAGAGCTTCTTCAGTGAAACGGCTCCCTCTCATTCCCATCTCCCCACACCCAATTCCCTTAATCAGGGACAACCAGTGTCAGCAGGTTCCTGTGTATTTTTCTGGGGAAATTCTATGCAAACATAAGCAAATTTAAGCATATGTTCTTTTTATTTTATTTTTATTTTTTGGCCACACCATGCTGCCTGTGGGATCTTAGTTCCACGACCAGTGATTGAACCCGCTCCCTCGGCAGTGAAAGCGTGGAGTCCTAACCGCTGGACCGGCAGGGAATTCCCATAAACCATAAACATATATTCTTTTACGTCCAGCGTTTCATGTGTATAACACAGCACGTCGCACCTGAGTTTTTTGACTTAGCACATCTTGGCCATCTGTCCTGCAGCACTCACAGCCATTCCCTGCCCTCAGCTGTGCCCTAATGTATGTCACACTGAGCTGGAAGGAATGACCTTTGTGCATGGATCCCATGGCACACAAGGAACAGAGTCAACCTTTTCAAGTGACATCCCTGTGCCAGAGGGCACATTCATTTGTAATTCTGTACAGACATGGTCAAACTGTTCCCCGTGGGTTCGTACCAATTGACGCTGTCAGTGACGTAAGTGTGCCCATCACCCCCACAATGGCCTTAAGCGCACTTTGATTTTTACCCAACTTTTGGGTGTTTCTCAACCTGAGAGGTGAACACTATCTTAATCTATCTTTAAAAGACTTTTTTTTACAAGTCTTGGGGTTACACAGAAATCGTGAAGACAATAGTGTCCCCCCTCCCCCACCCTTGGGTGCATCTCCTCCATAAATGCTACACTAAGCGAAGGTACTGAAACAAATGTGCTGGTTTTGCTGTGAGAACCTGGCCAAGGGCCACGGGGGTAACATACAGTCAGGGTGAACTCAGCAGGCCTGGGGTGCTCAAGGCCCACAGGTGGATGATTGTGAACAGTTTTCAAGATGAAACACAAGGGACTTCCCTGGCGGCCCAGTGGTGAGGACTCTGCACTTCCACCGCAGGGGCCACGCGTTCAATATCTGGGCAGGGAACTAAGATCCCACATGCCAGGCGGCATCGTCGGATCCGGGGCTGGGATCCTGGGCTCCTTGCTTGTCTCCAAACCACGTGCTCATGTCATTTTCATAATTAAAGACTTTAAAGAATAGATTTTATTACAGCAAATGACTACAAGAGAAACAAAGAGATTTTTTAAATTCCTGGACTGGGAAGAAACAGCCTGGAGGGAATGCAGCAGAGGACACAGCGGTGTATTCACAGAACTCATGTAGACTGGGAGCCACGGGCACTAGCGTGTGTGGATTTGTCCTCAAAGTGGTCGGAAAAACACGAGCATTGTTTTGTGTACAAATAGTTATAGACATGGGAACACATTTGTAATTGTTTTGAGTCCATCCGCTCAAGATAATTTATAATAAACTGTTCGTTCATGCAAGGAAGATTTGTGGGCTTGTCCTGGCCGGCCATGTTACAAGCTTTCTGCACATTTAACCACAAGGACTTAGGAAGTAAGGTCTATTCATATGCACGTGTCACAGGCACAGAGGTTGAGGAGTGATGGAGCCCTGATGTATCCGTGAAGATGGAACTATAATCAAGGCCATCCCTTCCCACGAACAGAGCATGTCTCAGCCCCGAGTTTCCACTGCTCTGAGTGACCTTGCGCGGGGTAGCTGCCAAAGGTGCGCCCTACACTCTGCAGACATTCCCCGGATTAGTACTGGAGACAACAGCAGCAAACTAAACCAAGATCTCTGCATTGCGGAGCCCTGAGGAATCAGACGCCTGAAACCACCTTATTGTTTCATCTGTAGGGAAACTGAGGCGCAGAGAGACTAGTGACTCACGCAAGCGCAGGAGCTGGCACATGTGGAACTGGAGGAGGATGCTGTGGGTGGTGGGGGACGGGAAGGGTGCGGGCATCTCTCTGGGCACTTGCCTGTAATCTCACTGCCTCCTGGCCCCACTGTTCCTGCCGAGAAGCCAGCAGTTAGTCTTACTGCAGCTCCCTTGCACGTGAGGTGCTCTTCTCATGCTTTCCAGATTCAGCGTTTTTACTATGATGTGTCTGGGTATTTATGATTTTTTAAACCTTGTATTCTTTATTTGCTTTTCCAATTTCCACGCCAACATACATCACTTGCGAGAAAACAAAGTTTGCATAGATGGCCCCCCATAAGAACCACACCTGCCGCCAAGCTCTCTCCTTCCCCAGGAGGGAGATGGGCAGCTGAGGCCTGGAGTGCCTGCAGCACTGGGGCTCCAGCAGCAGAGCCTCACGACTGAGACCTGCTCCCTCCCACCAGCCCTCTCCTGGTTCCCCCTCACCGAAGTGCCATCCAGACCCCTGGCGTGGCATGCCCAGCCCAGCCACCCTTGATGGCCTGGCCATCCGCAGGGCTAGAGGTCCAGAGACTGAGCGAGGCTGTGTTATGAGGAGGAAACTGAGGCCACAGAGGGAGGTAGTTATCTTGGGGGTTCAGGTGACCAGCCGGACTCCACGTGGGCTAAGGGCCTAGAGGAGCAGGGCTCTGGGGCAGACAAGGAGAGGGACACCATCTGACGACCGGCCGCCACATGGGTGAGCAGATGCTCAGCGCTGTGTGCATGTGGTATGCTGGGGTGCCAGGCTAAGTACTGCCTCACAGGACACTCCCGCTAGATGGACTTAAGTGCTGCGGAGAAAAATGAAGCCGGTGTGGGGGTGGGTCTTGATTTTTAAGAGTGGCCAAAAGAGGGACTTCCCTGGCAGTCCGAAGTTTAAGACTTCGTGCTTCCACTGCAGGGAGCACGGGTTCGATCCCTGGTCAGGGAACTAAGAACCCGGATAGTGGCCAAAGGGGAAGAAAAGTGGTCAGGAGAGACCTCACTGCCCGGCAACATGTGCGAGTTAAGAGGCCCTGGCTCCCTGTGGGGAAGCACCTTCCAGACAGAGTAACAACTAGTGCAGATGGTCCCAGGCAGAACCGCGCTCTCTGGGTGGACAGCAAGGCGCTGGGCATCTGAGTGAAGATGGGCCCGACTAGCCAAGGCCAGGGGGCTGCCTTTCACTCGGAGTGGGATGGGAACCGTGGGAGGGTTTTGAGCAGGTATTAAGTCGCCTAAGTTCCACCTGGAACTAAGGATACCACTCCACCTGGGTTGAGGACAGACCCCAGTGGGGTGAGGGTGGATGGTCCAGGGGAGGAAGAGGGTTTGGCAGGAAGCGATCACGTTCACGGCCACAGAGGAAGGCTGGAGCAGGCAGCAGGGTGGGAAGCGGGTCAGGAACTGACCAGGTGTGTGGAGCTCCTGGGCCCCAGCACAGAGCTGTGAAGTGGGGGCAGGGTTGTCATCTCTGCACAGGGTCCTCAGGATGGCAGAGACCTGAATCCTTGGCCCATGGCATAGTGGCTGGCACATAATAGGTGCATAGGAAACACACCAGGAGCAATGATGTGGGTGACCTTTACCCGTCTGAGCCTCGGTTTCTACATCTGTAAGGCGGGGATGACACCTGCTTCATGGCACATCTGGGGTAGTCAGAGCAAACAGCCACTCCTCAAGTGTACATGTATGTACGTATATGTGTACACACGCACGCCACACGCCCATCTGAATAGAGACGCCATCCAGCTTGTCATAGGCTTAAACCGCTACACCAACAGCTAATTACCACACTTACCTGCATTCTTTAACCCAGGGGTCCTCAAACCCCGGGCTGTGGACTAATACTGGTCTGCAGCCTGTTAGGACTGGGCTGCACAGCAGATGAGAGGCAGAAAGCAAAGCTTCATCTGCTGCTCCCCATGGCTCGCGTTACTGCCCAAACCATATTCCCCTCCCCCAGTCCCTGGAAAAATGGATTTCCACAAAACCAGTCCCTGCTGCCAAAGAGGTTTGGGACCGCTGCTTTAGCCCACTGAATTCTGACCAGAGGCAGAGAGCTCCAGTTACTTGCCCAAGGCCACACAGCTAGCAGCTGAGCTGGCAGAAGGACCCAGGCAGGTGCCCAGTGGCAGTGCCTACAAGGACCACGTCTCGGTTGTAATAAACACAAGGAAGCAACCAGGAGAACCGACGTTAGACCCAGTGGTCAGAAAAGACCTCTGAGGAGACAGAGCTGTGCAGCCTGGGGGAGGGCTGGAGAGAAGGCTGCGCTGGAGCAGTCAGGAGCAGCTGAGGGCAGTCACCTGCTAAGAGCAGGAAGCAGGTGAGGGACGGTGCTGCAGGGACGCTGGGCTCACCCCCAGTGCAGCAGGAGGCAGAAACACTTGGCCAGGTGGGCTCCTCGCCGAAAAACGGCTGTTTAAGGACATGCCTGCTGGCAGGAAGCCTGAGGCTGCCACCTTCCTCCTGGGTGGCGGGTGCAGCTTATGTCCCCCCCCCCCCCCCAGGTGTGGACAGAGTCCCACAGGCTTCTGGACTCAGGAGCTGCACTGGTGTCCCTGAGTACAGTTCTGGGCCCAGACCAAAGGCCAAGGCATACTGAGGGCCCTGTCCACCCCCAAGTCCTAGGATGCTCACTTCACACCTGCAGAGCCCCCTGGAGAGGCTGAGCTGCCCCAGGACCCACAGTGGGAGGGGAGGGCCAGCCTGCCTCAGGCTGGAAGAGGCTGGGGTCCCAGACAGCAAAGACCCAGACTGTAAATGCTTCCTCCTTCAAAGGCCACACTGCCAACACTGCTGTGACACAGGCCACAGAACTATACAGAAGGTGCGCTGACCCTTGGTCTAGATGCCCACCCCTCGGGAACCTTAGACTAAATGTTAAAAAATCAAAAATTTCCACCTAATGTCTCTCCTGAGGCTTTGTCATGCATCAGCGGAGGATGAGATCATGCCGATTCTAGATTTTACTTAACCTGCAGTTCCTTTTTTTGCGGTACTGGACAATCACCTCTGAGCGTCAAATGTAAAAATTCACACCAACGCCAGCCCTCCGTGATGGGCAGAAACGATGGGCCAAGGACACACACAAAAGCTGGGGCTCAGCTCCCCCACCTGGACCTGGTCCCTCCAGACTCAAGACACTGGGACAACTGCGTGCTGCGGGCTGGTAGGGGAACCCCTGGGGACATGGCCTGGAGGGCAAGGAGGTTGCGGCAAGTCAGCTGACAGCTTTATTGCATTGGGGAAGGGGACAGATTGCTCAGGAGCTCTTGGTGGGGCGGGTCCGCTTCCTCTTCACCATCACAGGCTTCTGGCTGCGCAGGATGGCGCTGGCTCTGCGGATGGCAGCCTGGGAGGCGAGGCGGCCTCAGGTCACCCACCCCACCAGCTGTGCCCCCCACCCCCACATGCCTCCCAGATGGGCAACGGTCCCTCTTTCCCAGAGCGCAGGTCCAGCTCCAGTCACCAGAGGGCCGTCCTTCACAGCACTGGCCAGGCTCCCTGGGTCCCCACTGTGTAGTTGCCTCCACCACCTGGCATCAGCTCTCCAGCCCCCACTCACCATACGCAAATCCGGGCGGTACTTGTTCTTTCGGATCATGTGCCGGATGCTGCTGAGGGTGGCCCGGGCATTCTTGTTGATGGTGGTCCGCACGTAAGAAGTGGCCGGCTTTCGCTGGCCTGGTGGGGTGGGGAGATGAGGAGCCCCAGGGGTCAGACGGTCTGGACCTTTGGTGCCCACCCCCAGGGTGAGGGCACAATCCCACCCAGAGAACCTGAGTGCCCAGACTGTGTGAGCCTGGGAGGCAGCCCCATCTCCAGGCATCAACTTACAGGACAATGGCAAGGACAACCACAGGCGAGGCCCTGCACCTGTATAGGCGTCTCCTCCCCAGCCTGCCCCTGAGACACAACACTGTTCATCTCACTGGACAGAAGTGGAAGCAGACGCAAAAGGACCAGGACTCCCTTGCCCAAGGTCCCATGCACAGTTGTGTGACTCCAAGGAGAGCCTGGGTGAGGTGGGCACTTGGCACCATGCTGACCAGGTGGCGAGCGCTCCCCAGAAAGCAGCTCTGGCTCCTCTCCCTTCCGCACCTTCCTGGGCCCTAGCTACCGGCTCAGCAACAAGTGTCTAAAACGCCAAGCTGTGAGGCTGGGGTGATGTGGAGCCACGGGAGGACCAGGGTAAGAAGAGTCCTGGGGAAAACACCTGCCCCTCACCTGTGCACAGGTAGAGTTGGACTCCCCTGCCCAGGATAAAAAGGAAAACACCCCCTTTATTGTGCCAAAGAGCTGATGGGGTCCCGGCTAGGATCCTGTGCTCCTGGGTTTCCCCCCAGATGCCAAGGTCCCTGTACCATACTGGGGATTTGATGTTAGCCTTCTGACCCCAGAGGAGAGCCCATGTTACCTCCTCAGGTCAACCAGATTCCTGACAGCCGAGGAAAAGCCACCCAACAATCCAAGAAGGGAAAGCAAAGTTTTTGGGACCCAGCGCACCAGAACAGGGTTCTCAGGAGTGTGGGAACCTGAGAAGCCCAAAAGCATAAATAACTGGTTGCTCCCGGGTCTGTGCTTCTGGGAAGGGAGGTTAACCGCCTTCCCCCTGAGAACAGAAGGCAGCAGATGTGGCTGCTGCTGTCAGTGAACAGGACACAGGGCTCAGAACCCAAAGAGAAACCGGTCCTCATCAGGGATCCGGGAAAAAGCTCATTCTTATCTGTTAAAACCCACTGCCCATCTACAAACAAAAAGTGTTGCGGGTGTGATACCATGACTCAGCTATTACCAAGACACACCCCTGCCTCCCCTTGACCTCCTCTAAGAGTCTAAAAGAGCCTGTCTGGGCCTGAGACACAGGGAAGTGGGATGCTGAGCGCCCCATTCTGAGTCCTTGAAGCCAGAATGGGAGCCAAACTGCTGCTTCAGACCCAAGCTGTCACTTCCTATGCGGGAGCTAGAAGGCGGCTCCCCATCTGTTTACCTGAATTTTCCCACCGGTGGAGACAGACTTCCACCTGCTTCAAGGATTTATTCTGAAAACATCATCAAACCGTGCAACCCTGTAATTTAACCCTGACAAGCAACCAGCGGACTTCAGGTGCTTTTAATTTCTCCACTTTTTAGATGATAAGCTCACATACTGGTGGGCTAGCTTGGAGAGGAACCAGCCCCCCAGGTAAACGTCCTGACCACAGGAATCCTCCATTCAATAGCAGAACCACTCCCGCGGCCCGACAGTAAAAAACCACAGCCCCCTGCCCCGGATGGGGGTCTGCTGCCTGGGCCCAACCAGGGCAAATGCTCACCGGATCTCCGCTTCATGACCACCACGACCCCTTTGCCGTCCGCCGCCGGCTCCACGCCCACAGTCTTGCGGTGAATGAGCCCGTTGTAGCGAAAAGAGTTGCGGGCCTTCAGGTTATTGGGCTCCTGGAAGAAGGACGCAACGCGGTCGTGAAGAGAAAGGGGACACAACAATCGTAAAGGTCCCTCCCTCCGACCCAGCCGTCGGGGCCCCGCTTACGGTGCTGTACGTCTGCTTATTCCTCTTGATCAAGAAACTGGAGCAGTTCCGCACGACCATCCATTGCAGGTGCGCGGACATGGCGGCAGCTGCGGAGAAAGGGGCGCGGGAAAACGTCAGGGGCACAGCAGGCCGACGCCGGACAACAGAGGAAGGCTGCATTTGGGGACCGGGCGAATGGGAGCACCGCGTGGGCCGAGAGCGCCTAGAAATTTGCCAGGCGGGGCTGGGCGGCCTAAGGTGGAAGCGCTAACCGGGGCGGCCGAGACTAACTGCGGAGGACGAGAGATGAGAATCCACAGCGACCTAAGGCGGCGGGGCCGGGGTGAAGCCAAGAGCGCGAGAGGCGCAGTGAGAGAGGCAGACAGGGGCACAGACACCCGGTGGCAGGCGCGAGAGGCGGTCACGCGGACGCAACTCACCTCCTCTCGTGGCGGCGACCGGATACGGAAAGAGGCAGGCGGGGGCGGGGCGACGCCTTTAATAGCAACACGCATTTCCGCTTCCTCTCAGGGTACGCGCGCGCCGTCGCCTGTCCCCGCCTCCTTCCGCCCGCCTCCGAGGCAGCTCGTTCGGCTATTTCCTCCAGTCAGTCTCAAACCGTTCGGGAACTTTCGGACCTCTTCGGCTGGGGACCCGAGGGCGTGTTCTCGACGCGGAGTTGGTACAGTTCCGAGGGCCCTTCGTGTGTTTTCGGAACTCCACGGCTGGATTTCCGAGGGTGTCCCTTTCCAGAAGTCCCAAGTCCCCTTCCTCAACGGCTTCTCTCCAATATTGCCACTCAGAGCTTGGCACAGGATGGGTGCTCAATAAACATTTGTTTTATGAATGAACTTGTTAGTGCGTGAACTATTTAAACCACACAGGGACTTCGGGTGCTTCCAGGTTCTTCGTAGGCCCTTCCAGGTTCTTCGTAGACCCTCGGCTATTCCCGACGAAGGCGGCAGGCTCGGTCGGACATTTTCGGAACTCTCCGGAAACACTCTTCCGAAGGGCGGCCGGCTTCCCTCTTATTGGCCCATGCCCGCTTCGAATCTCTTCGGAAACACTCGGTCTCCATTCGGCCATGTTCGGAAACCTTCGGCTAACCCCGGGAGCTCCCTCTCAATTCGCCCTCCCCAGTGTCCTCTTAAGCTCCTACACTATTTCGAGTCTAGAGAGAAGCCGGGCGGACCCTTCTCGCAGACTGCCACCCATTTCCTCTAAGGGCGAGGTGTGTTTGGAGGAAAAGAGATTTGCCTGGGAAAGGTCTTGGTTTCTTTAGGGCCTGCATACCTGTTCGCCCAGCTTATTTCCTGTGCCTCGCGGACTCCGGCCCTATTCTCCCCCTCCATTCCGCCCTATGTCACACCCATTACACTTTAGGGAAGTTTATTTTCTGTTGTCAGGGTCCTCTTTAAGGGGCAGGAGCCTCGCCTGATATACCTCTGAGTCCTCAGCCTCACCAGCACAGGGCCTGGAGAGACTCCAAGTGAACAGAAGGAATGACGGTGCTTTATGTCACCTCCATTAGGGCACCTTGAGTTGTGCTTATGTCCAGAAACTCCTTGAGGGCAGGGGCCTTGTCTGGCCCATCTCTGTGCCCTTGGACTTCGCCATAATGAGTCCTGACAGTCCAGAGGCCCCAGGAGAAATCTGAGCAAACAGGAATGTTGGGGTTTGCCCTGCTGCCTCTATTAGAGCACCCCGGATTTTCACCATGCGCTGCTTCAGGCTCCTTACGATGCAGGGGCCCTGGGCCGCACTAATCTGTGCGCCCAGCTGCCCCCAGCATCGGCTTCTGAGGGCCAGGGCGCCCTCGGGCCGGGCCCGTCCGCACCCAGCCCAGCTCAGGTGACCAGGCGGGTGCCGGGCACACCTGGCGCAGTCCCCTGACCCCGCCCCGGACCGGGCCGCACCCGGAACGCGGAACGCTCTCCGTCGGAGCCAGCCGCTGCGGTGGAGCAGGTCCATGGCGGCGGTGTCGGCGGTGTGCGCCTCGCAGGGGCCCCCGCCGGGCGCACCGTCCCCGCCGGCGAGCGCGCCTGTGCCCGCGTCCGGCCTGGGCCGCTGCCGGTTGGCGCTGCTGCTGGCCGTGGCGATGGACGTGGCGGGCATGGCGGCGCTGCTGACCGGCGTGTTCGCGCAAGTTGCAGGTGCGCGGCCGCGACTTCGGCGACCTGCTCATCTACTCGGGCGCGCTGCTCGTCTTCCTAAGCCTGCTCGGCTGGATCCTCTGGTACACCGGCAACATCGAGATCTCGCGCCAGGAGCTAGAGCGCGACTACGGCCTGCGGCCCTCGGCGCTCGCCCGCCTCGCGCGAAAGCTCTCCCGCCGCTGGTCGGCGCCGGCTTCCTCCTCCGCCGGCCGGCGCGCCGCGCCCGGCGCCTGGGAGCGCGCCCCGCCGCCCGCACGCCCCAGCCGCCCGCCGCCGGCTCCCGCCGCGTGCGCCTGCAGCTCGGCCGCGCTCGAGGCCGGGCCTGGGGCGGCGTGTGCGAGCAAAGAGTGAGCCCGAGGTGAGGGGCGGGAGCGGGGCGGGCAGAGGGGAGAGATGGAGGGACCGAGGACAGGAGGGGAGAAGGAGGGACAGCGGGAGAGATTGAAGGCGGACGGAGAGCTGGAGAGGTAGTGCGAGGGAGGGAGGGAGGGAGGGAAGGACAGAGGGGAGAGATGCAGAGACATCAAGGAGAGATGGAAATGGAGAGGGAAAGGTGCAGAGACAGAGACAATGGGGAGAGAGAGACAGGTAGAGGTCAAGATTGGAAGGCAGAGAAGCAAAGACTAGCAGAGACCCAGAGGATGAAGACCTAGAGACAGTAGGCATGGGTCAGACTGGGGAGAGACAAATGAGACCCTGCCCCCAGACGTGCGTGAGGGCTGGAGAGTCACCTTTAGCTCCACCAACACTTGGAGATTATTCGTCCGTGTGCACCAGTCCCCAGGTGCACCGAGTCCTACTTCCCATTTAATCCTCCAAGTGTAGCAGAGTCTCTGAGGTCACTGCTATTACTATCCCCATCCCAGGGAGGACACTGAGGCCCCAAAAGGTGCCACCTCTTGCGAAAGGGGAGGTACCTGTTGCACTCTCCAGAGTGCACTCCTCCACCAGAGACCTGCTATGGCTCCCTGTTGCCCTCTGGTCAAATGCAAGCCGCTCACTCTGTGTGTGTTTGCCACATCTCAGCCCCACATCTCCTGCCTTCTCTGTGGTTAGAATGACCTCCCTCAGTCCACGATGGCCAGGCTGTCTCACACCAACTGGCCTCTGTCCATGCCTTCACCTACACTGGGGGTGCCCTTGTTGTCTGCACTCCACTCAGAAAACTTACCAGGTGTCTTTTCAGATCCAACTGAACTTCAGTGCCTTTCTCTGGGTCTTCACATTGTCTGAGTTACCCTTGTTATTGCTTGTATCACTGTGTGTTGTATGTGTGTGTGCTGATACTGTCACTCCCACCCAACAGGGAGCCCCTGGAGGGTAAGGCCTGGGTCCCTGGTGTCTTTGTTCTTAGCATGCCCCAGCAGAGAGTGAACTCAGGAAGTCAGAGGTTGATGATCCGGTGGGTGGGTGGATGGATGGATGGATGGATTGGGTTGATGAATGAGTGGATGGATAGATTGATTGATGGATGGATGGGTAGATGGAGTTGTGGGTGGATAGGTGGGTGGGTGGGTGGATAGAGGGATAAATGGATGAATTGCTTGATGGATAAATAGGTGGTGGATGGGTGGATGTAGTTGGATTGATGGATGGATAGATGAGGGTTAGATGGATGGATAAATTGGTTGATGGATGGGTGGGTGGATGGATGGATATGGTGGGATTGATGCTGGTAGATGGGTGAATGCGGGGTTGTATGGATGTTTGGACAGATGGGTAAGTAGATAGATGAGAGGATAGATGCGTTGGTGGGTGGGTGGATGGATAAGTGAAACAATGGATGGATGAGTGACTGAATCAGTTTCTCAAATGGGGGTTACATAAAAGAATTAAATTCTAATGCCCTAAGACATTCTTTATAGGTGATGAATTAACTTTCCTTCTATGCATCCAGAAGGACAGTTATATACCCTTTTTTTGTGAGAATTTTGAAAATAGTCCAGTCGTATGCTATGTTCTGTGGTTCAGATGAGGAAACAGTTTATGCACAGATGAAGCGAGCTGAGCTAACACAGAATTTGGCATACAATGCAGAAATAACCACCTGCGGTTAAAATTACCCCTGGAAACACTTTACCTTGCCCAGAAGTCTAACACAGCTGGGTAGACCTCTGCTGCTAGAACCACTTGCCAGAAACTGGCCAAGCTGACCGGCCTGTAGGCCCCTCTTAGAAGGAAAACGGGCCTGTCCAAACACAGGACTCCATAATGGCAGGGTGAGGTGATTCCAGCCCATGAGGGACAGAGAACTGGAATTTTAACAGAGGGTCCTGTAGGTCCTGGCTCTGGTCACTTCTCTCTGCCTCTGGGACCAAAATTAGTTGAGAAGATGTGCAGAGCCAAACCCATCCTATGTCATTTCTCCCCCCATTTCACCTTCTCTGTCTCTGCCTGTCTTTCTCTTTGTCCCTGTGTCTGTCTGTCTTTTTTTTATCCTTTGTGCCTCTATCCTTCCCTCGACATATTTGTCTCCCCCTCTCTCTTTTTTTGTGTGTAAGTCTCTCCGTCTCTGCCTTTCCTTGCCTCTCATTCCCCACCTTGTACCACTGAGTTCCGGTGAGTTAAAGGCACAGTCGCCTGCCGCAAGTCAGGGCACGGAGTAATGAAGGAGCCAATGAGCAAGTGCGTCAGTCAATTGTGAGGGACTGAAGCGGGAGGAAAGGGCTCCTTCTCCTGGGTGGTGGTCCTGGGATGCAGGGATACACGCAGGGGTCCTGAGCAGCCACTAACCCCATCCTCCCTCCTACAGACGAACGCATGGCCACACCTGTCAGGACACGATGGAGATGTGCAGCTGCCCCATCACCATCTGGCTGCCAGGATGCCTACCTGTCCTCCATCTATCCTCCCCTGGATAAAGGGCTCTGCCTCACTGTGCTTCATATCTGTCTGGAGAGGGATGGCACTTGGGGCAGGGTGTGAGGGAGGGGCTGCCCAAGCCCTTGGGGACCTAGGAGCCTAGCTCCACGCTGTCGCCTCATGGAGGGGGACAGGAGTGGGGGGCAAGGATCTCAAGCCCAGACCCACCCCCTGAGTCCAGACCTCCCTCAGCCCAGGTTCCTCTGTTAGTTTGAGGTCCCCAGAGATGCAGACAGAGGGATGAAGACGTGCAAGATATTTGTTGGGGACATACTTATGGAGGGTAGGTTGGAGTAGCTCTGTTACCTGAAAAAGGAGGGGCGGAGGAAAGAGGACTGAGCGCGATGAGTCTTCAACTGTAATGAAGTTCCAGGAAAATTTCCGTGCCACCACTAGGGAGTCTGAGAGCTATAGTCGTCCAGTGTTCGTTCGTGGGAAGCAAGGCAAATGCCTGCTGGCCCAAGGGCGGCAGGACCCCAAGGGCAGGCAGCAGAGGCTGTCAGGCAGCGGCAGAAGGACAGCTGAGGGGCACGGTGGTCCATGTCCCCCCAGCCCAGCTGCAGTCCCAGCCCAGGCCACCCACAACTCACCCAAGCCCCTCAGTCCAGACCCCCGTAATCACAGCCCAGGACCTACACTCAACTCAGGACCCCCATCAGCTCAGGCCTCCCCCCGTCAGCCCAAGTTCCCCTCAGCTCGGATCCTCCCCACTTACCCCTGGACCCCAGATGCCCGTCAGCTCACACCCTGCATGATCACAGCCCAGGCACCCCCCAAAACACACACACACACACACACACACATACACTCTATCTCTCTCTCTCTCTCTCTGCCTCCGGGTCTTATCCGTCTCCTGCTTCATGCTTCTCAGAAAAGAGACCATGCATCTCTGTGCTATATCTGTATTGAGGGATCCCTCCAGGGGTGCCCCTAATCTTCCTCCTCCCCTGTTTCCGTTTCTTCGCCCCCCTTCCGTGCCCTTCCTCATCAGTGCCCCCTGAGACGTCCAGGGCCCCCTCTGTGGGTATGCTGCCAATGGACGCCATCTTCTTTTCGCTCCGTGTCCGGTCCTTGGGTAACAGAGAGACGGTCTGGGATAGGTTGCACTTGCTCTTCAGGAACCACGGCAGCCGCAGCATATCCCGCCGCTTGGCCCACCTGGCAGGGAGGGGACACCCTCAGCTGTGCCGTCCACCTGGCCCCGCCCGCCAGGGCAGGGGAGCCCCCCCGAGCCCCGACCCCACTCACCAGAACAGGCAGATGCTGGAGATCAGGAAGAGGAGGCCTCCGCACATCCAGCTAAGTGCCCACATGTGCTTCCTCTGCATGTTTTCTGCACAAAGCAGGGAGCTGTGAGACCAAGGGGTCCCTGCCACCAGCCCCCCCCAGGGGCCCCGGCTCCCCGGCACACACCATCCGGCTGCTGGTGGTAGCAGACCCCATCGTGGTAGCAGCATCGTAGACGCAGACAGAGATTCGGGTTCTCAATTGCCACCTGGCCCCCACAGCTCTCCCGGTCCCAGACATCTCCCTCACAGCCTGGGGACCAACGCGAGGAGCAGATTTCCTCACAGAGCCTAACCCCATACCAGGCTCTGGGGCTGCCGGCCTAGTGCTTACTTCATGCGGGACCCTGGACTCCAGGCCCCCAGCCCCTCCCCCCTCAGACCCAGGGGTCCAGGCCCCCAGCTCCTCCTTCCTCAGACCCAGGGATCCGGGTCCCCAGGCCCTCCTCCCTCAGACCCAGGGGTCCAGCCCCCAGACCCCTCCTCCCTCAGACCCAGGGGTCCAGGCCCCCGGCCCCTCCTCCCTCAGACCCAGGGGTCCAGGCCCCCGGCTCCTCCTTCCTCAGACCCAGGGATCCGGGTCCCCAGGCCCTCCTCCCTCAGACCCAGGGGTCCAGCCCCCAGACCCCTCCTCCCTCAGACCCAGGGGTCCAGGCCCCCGGCCCCTCCTCCCTCAGACCCAGGGGTCCAGGCCCCCGGCCCCTCCTCCCTCAGACCCAGGGGTCAGGCCCCCGGCCCCTCCTCCCTCAGACCCAGGGGTCCAAGTCCCCAGCCCCTCCTTCCTCAGACCCAGGGGTCCAGGCCCCTAGCCCCTCCCCCCTCAGACCCAGGGGTCCAGGCCCCCAGCCCCTCCTCCCTCAGACCCCGGGGTCTGGGTCCCCAGCCCCTCCTCACTCAGACCCAGCGTTCCAGGTCCCCAGCCCCTCCCCCTCAGACCCAGGGGTCCAGGCCCCCAGCCCCTCCTCCCTCAGACCCCGGGGTCCGGGTCCCCAGCCCCTCCTCACTCAGACCCAGGGGTCCGGGTCCCCAGCCCCTCCTCCCTCAGACCCAGGAGCCAGGCCCCAGGCCCTCCTCCCTCAGACCAGGGGTCCAGACCCCAGCCCCTCCTCCCTTTAGACCAAGAGTCTAGTCTGGGCTCCTTATCCCCAGGGGACCCAGAGTTTCCTCCACTGCTCACTCCATGGATAGAAGAATCCCTGGATTCCATTCCCATCTGTGAAAGAAAAGAGCGGTGTTGGGAGGCTGTATGGAGGGTGAGGAGGGCCTCTGCTCAGCTCTCTGACCCCTCTCATCAGCCCCCTCACCTACTGAGCCCTGCATTAGTAGGAAGAGGCCCAAAGCAGGGATCCCAGACCCCACCATGTCGCCTCCCCAGACTCCTGGGGCCTCTGTGGGGAGAGACCTTGAAGGCCATTACCCCAGCAACCGGCTCGCCCCACCCGCCTGCCCGGCTGGCCCCCCCAAATTCTAAGTTCTATTTCTAGGGAGCCCACTTAGCAATTGGG
Source organism: Phocoena sinus (assembly GCF_008692025.1). Classification (NCBI taxonomy): domain Eukaryota; kingdom Metazoa; phylum Chordata; class Mammalia; order Artiodactyla; family Phocoenidae; genus Phocoena; species Phocoena sinus. The sequence goes on from NC_045781.1 coordinate 3,017,901, forward strand.
AAGAAAGAAGGGGGGTGTCACACTGGCCTGGTCACACCTGGTTGCTAGGGAGTTGCTTCCTTAGCAACCAGGTGGAAGGGGCCTTGTGGGTGGGATGGGGCCCTGGCATTAGAAGAGCCTCCTTAGCAACCTGGGTAGAAAGCAGGTGGGAGTCTAAGACTTCTCCTCCTAGCCAACCAGGGGACCCGAGGAGTGGGCACCCTGAGACCTTCTTGCCAGGGAATCCCTCTGCTTAGTAAACATTCCTGAAAGACAGCTCCAGGTGACCCAAAGGCTCCTGAGACCTGGTTGCCAGGGAGTCTTCACCCTAGCAACCAGGGGCAGGGGGCCTGAGGCCCAGAAGACCTCACTGAGCCCCATTGTTAGGGAGGCCCCCTAGCAACCAGGAGACCTAAGAGGGCGATGAGAAAATGGGGGTCAGGCCATAGGCCAGAGCTCTTGCTCCGGAGTCCCCTGGTCCCAAAGGCATCCAGGCCTCCTGATGGGGAGGGCCAGGATCCGATAGGTCTGAGGCCCCAGGTGGTGGAGAGGGGACTCATGGGAAGGGAGCCCCTTCTAGCTGGGTCTGTTTCCCCCTCTGCAAACAGGGAAATGGGTCCGACTGGGATCCCCAAGCTTCTGGTTTGGTCCACCCCAGTGGTGGGGGAGGAGGTCAACTTGGGGGCTGGGGTGGGAACATGATCCCTCACTCTCCCCTGAACCTCCACTCAGCTTTCCAGCCAGTGAGGAGGGGACTCAGCTCTCCTGGGGCGGTGTGTCTTTGTGTCCAGATCCTGAGTCTGAGGGAAGAGGGGCTGGGGGTCTGGACACTTGGATCAGAGGAAGAGAGCATTTGGGGTCAGGACTCCCAGGTCTGAGGGAAGAGAGGCTGGGCATCTGGACCCCGGGGTCTGAGGGAGGAGGGGGAAGGGGACTAGGTCTGAGGGCAGCTGTCCAGGAGTCCAGACCCCATTTCTCAAGAAGCTCTTTGAGGCTGCCTCCCGCCCTACCCATCTCCCGTAAACATCCTGGTGGGTGCTGAGTGGGCCCAGGGTTGCCTTCGTCAGAGATGACACAGGTCCGAGGGGCTCGGCAGGGGGCCGGGGGTGGGGGTCAGAGGGGTTGTGGGGCTGAGGCCGGGCAGCTGCTGACCGTTTCCTGTGTCAACATCATCTGGACCCACTTCCCAATTCCCGGGATTCCTCAGGGATCAAGGAGGGGGTGGGGGGCGGGACCGCAGGGCCCTGGACCGCGGCTTGGGGCTGGGGGGGCCGCCGTCACGGCCCTCACCACTAATGACAGGTTTGGGCCGCCTCTGCGGCCCGCCTGCCCCGTCACCCCCCAGGGGCCAGACAGGACCCCCCAGGGACAGACAGACAGACACACACAGACTCGGACCTGCTGACCTCACACCAGCCAGCTCCACCTCACCCAGGGGCCAGCACATGAGCAAGGACCCCCTGGGGTCCCCCGTCATATCCCAGTGGCATCTCCCCTCACGGCTATCACCCCTCAGAGTCTCAGCTCCGTGTCACCCCCAGCCTTTGTCTCTGAGCCCCTGAGCTTGTCTCTGCGTCTGTATGGGTCACAATTTTTTTTTTTTTTTTTTTTTGCATCTCTGTCTCTCACTCTGGCCTCTGTGCTCCTGTCTCTTTCTGTTTGTCACAGTCATCTCCTGTCATTGTTTGTGAGTCTCCTACCCTGCCTCTCCATCTCTTTACTCGTGTCTCTGTCTTTGTCTCTCCTTGCTCTCCTTTCCACAGAAGTAGTCTGAGTGTCCTCAACCCTGGGGAAGACCCAGGAGTCCTGAGTAACCCCCACCCTCCTGTCCTGCACCCACCGGCCTCCTGCTGCCACAGTGAGGAAAGATGACCCCGCATCCCCGGGGTGAGAGGGCCGAAGCAGGCCGAGGGGACTGTCACTAGTCGGGGACTGATGACCCATGCCTAGACCCCTGACCTTCCCCAACAGAGCACTCCCCAAATTGCAGAATGGCCACAAGTTTTCTCTACCTTTCTTGAAACAAGGGTTTCGGACCTGGACACCTGCCACTTGGCTCTGAGGGAGGAGGGGGCTGAGAGCTGGACCCCTGGATCTGAGGAAGTAGGCGGCTGGGGGTCTGGACTCCTGAGTCTGAGGGAGGAGGGGCTGGGCTCTTGGACTCCTAGGTTAAAGCAATGGGGTTGGGGCCGGCAGCCCCGGTTCCTCCGGAGGTGGAAGGGGCTGCCATCATCAGATCCCTACTGTGGCTCTCAGGCTGGCCCCAGGCTCAGTCCCCCATCCCCTCAGACCAGTCCATCTCCCAGGCTGGTGGCCTGAGTCACCTTGGCTGGCCCCACCGGTCTTGGGGGGGGGGGCTACGTCAGTTCTCCCTTCACTGACGTAGCCTTGGGCCCCCCCACGCTGACTCAGCCGGAAACAGGCCCCCTGAGGGGCGGAGACCCAGTGGTCAGAGGCCTGGGTCCCAGCATGAGTAGGGGCTGGGGAGGGCCCCTGGGGGGCCCTGGCAGGGGTGGCCATGACAGAGAGGCAGAGGGAGCTCTTACCTGAAGCGATGAGGTCATGTCCCACCATGGGGGGGCTGTGACCTCACCTCCCTGGGGACCTGAGCAGTTGCCCCCCCAAGTGGTGGGGCATGGGAGGGGGAGGACTTCAGCCAGCATTCATCCTCAGAGCCCCCCTGCCCACTCAGCGGTCTCAGGGGTGGGGGGGAGGGGTGTCTGCGGGAAGACCTTTGGAAGTCCTTGTCACCTTCTGTCTTCTCACTACCCTCCACCCTTCTCTGCCACCCTTATCCTGGGGGTTGGGGTGCTCCTGGGGACTTGGGTTCCTGTCATGGTCCCTCACTCGTTCTGCCGTGAATCCCCGGGGCCAGCTCTGCTCCACGTACCTGGTACTCCCTGTGTGCATCTGTGTTGGCACCACCGTCCCCCTGAGTCTGTGTCTCCCACCCCTGCTCCCACCCCTCTCCGCATCTCCACCTCTCCACCTCTCCGCGTGGTGTCCTCCCTGCCATGTACTGGTCTCCAGCTCCCCCCACCCATCCCAGCTGCTCTCTCCGGGTCTCACCATCTCCATCTCTCCCAGGGGCTCCCTCTTTTCCTCTGTCTCCCTGGATATGTTAATAAAAATCAACGGTGAGAATAGCAATAGTTCGCATTTACTGAGAGCTGGTTGTGTGCTTTACAGGCGTGAACTCACTGTATCCTCACACAGGCTTTTGGGAGGGGGTCGTGCCCGGGGTATCCCTATTTCACAGATGGAGAAACCAAGGCACAGAGAGGTGAAGCCATGTGCCCGAGGTCTCACCTCTACTGGGTGTCTCGATGCCTCTTTCTCTTGGTCCCTGTCTCTCTGCCTCTGGTCCTCTCTCACCATGTTCCAACGTGTCTCTTGGAGAAAGGCCCCCCTCTCTCAGTCCCCACTGCTGAGTCCTCGTCATCCAGCATCACTCAGAGGATCTCTGCCCCTTGGGACTTCTCCATCTCTGTCACCCTGCCTTGTGTATCTCTTTTCTGCCGCCTGCCTCCCCTCTTTCTGGCATGCCTTTCTCTGTCCCTTTTCCTTTTGGGGGTCTCTCTGGGTCTCTCCAGACATCTCCTGCTGTTTTCATCGTGCCCCTCAAACCTCACTTTGCTCTCCTGTTTCTCTGCCTCTGCAGCGTGTCTCCTTGGCTGTCTCCATCTCTGCACCTCAGACTCCCCACCTCTGTCCCATGTCCCCATTTCTCTGTGTGTCTCTACCTCCTTGCCTGGGTCTCGGCCTCTCCATCTCTCTCTGTCCCTGGGAGTCTCTCTCCGTCTCACCTCCAACCCCCCAGGCCTGCGTCTTGTGGTCCCGTTGCCACCTCTACCCCGTCTGCATCACCCCCTGCCTCTCCATCTCTCTGCCTGTCCTGGTCCAGCCGGACCCCCACCCCGCAGCCAGGCCCCAGCTCTTGAGCTGCGCGTGTCTGCCCCGGCAGCGGCGGCGGCGGCGGCGGCGGCCGGCCGAGGAGGTGGAGGGAGGGGACGCCAATGACCTCACCAGCCCCTCTCCGACCACCCCCCCTTTCCCTTTTCAACTTTTCCAACTTTTCCTTCCGTGCCCTCCTCCGAGCGCGGCGGCGTGAGCCCTGCGAGGCAGCCGGCTCCGTCGGAATGGAAAAGGCAGGCAGGGAGGGTGAGTCAGGATGTGTCAGGCCGCCCTCCCCTGCCGCCTGCCCCCCGCCCGCCCGCCCCGGCCCCCTATATAACCCCCCAGGCGCACACACTCCCTCACTGCCGCGGCCCTCGCTGCTCACACGCACATGCCTCCCCTCCCCAGGCCGAGGCCCAGCTGACCCCCAGGGCTCCCACGGCAGCGGACAGGGAAGGGTTAAAGGCCCCCAGCCCCCTGCCCCCTGCCCTGGGGAACCCCTGCCCTGTGGGGACATGAACAGTAAGTTGGTTCAAGCTCCTGGAGGGGGGACAGGGAGGAAGGAGGGAGGGACCGTCGGCGGGAAGGGTGGGGAGCAGACAGACAGCAGAATCGGACCGAGAGACGGAGGAGAGCGAGGGAGCAATGGGGAGGCGGAGACGGAGCGAGCGGGAAGGAGATTCAGAGAAAGCAGGAGGCCTAGAGAAGGGACGGGCAGAGCGAGACATGAAAGGACGGATCAGAGACGCGGAGACACCGGCAGGGCAGCGCGAGGCAGAGAGAAATGGAGACTCACAGACAGAGACAGACGAAGGCCAGGGGGTGATCCCAAAGGGCCCGGGACCCCCAGGGAGTCAGCGGGGACCGAGAGACGCAGACTCCCAGGGACCTCAACAAGAGAGGCTCCGGGAGAGAAACTGAGGCAGAGAGGCCAAGGAGGTGAGAGCAAGCCCAGAACACCGACCCCAGCTACGGGGAGGAAAGACAGAGGGAGACACAGGGGTGCAGACAGAAACAGGAGAGCCAGACGGATGCGGACGGACGGGCGGACAGACCGCGGCCTGGGAGGGCCCGGGGGCGGGCTGGGGGTGTGCTGCGGGAGCGGGGCGGCCCGGGGGTCGCTGATTGGCTGGCGGGCGGGGTGGGCGGGGCCGCTGGGGGATGGGCGGCCGCGGAGGGAGCGGGCCAGAGCCCCCGCACTGAGCACCGCCGGGTCCCTCTCTCCCCGCCGCGAGCCCGGCGCGCCCGCGCCTCTGCCTCTCTCCGCCCAGGTGTGCTGTGGGGTATCCCCGGCGCTGCGGCCCGGCCTTCCGCGGTCCACTCTGGTGGGGCCTACGCGGAGGTCTCCCGGGGAGGGGTCAAGGCCCCCGGACCTCTGTCCAGGTCTCCTTCCCCTGCTCTCAGTCCGGTTCGGGCTCCTGAGCCTCGGGAGGGGGCAGGTTCTGGCCTGTGTCTCCCCCCTCCTGCCCCGCCCCGGGGCCCAGATTCCGGCGTCCGGGGGCGGACGGGAGACGCCCGGCCCGTCTACCCGCCCCGGGGCGCGTCTGCTCCGACGGGCGGGGCGACCAGAGCCAGAGAGGGAGAGGGAAACCCGCCCAGGCCCTGCGACGTGCCCTGGGCGCTCCGCCCTGGGACTCAGGACCCCCACCCCAGCCCCTCCTCCCTCAGACCCCCCGGTCGGGCCTGAGCCTCCTTTCTGTCCTCTCCCTCCCTCAGGTGTTTGCTGCCTGGTCCTGGTCGCGCTGAGCCTGTGGCCAGGTAGAGCTGCTGCCCCGGGGCCACCTCCTGGCCCCCCACGGGCCTCCCCAGACCCTCGGGCTGAGCTGGACAGCGCCGTCCTCCTGACCCGCTCTCTCCTGGCGGACACTCGGCAGCTGGCCGCACAGCTGGTAGGAGAGCCTGGAGGGGATGGGCTGGGGCCAAGACCGAGAACGGGGAGGGCGTCTGGGCTACCACGGTGGCAGAGAGGGGGAGAAAGGAGTCCGGGGCTCGTGGTGGGGGATGAAGCGACCCCCGGAGCTGGGCAGGGTCCCTCTCACGGCTTCTTTCTCCCCAAGAGAGACAAATTCCCAGCTGACGGAGACCACAACCTGGATTCCCTCCCCACCTTGGCCATGAGTGCGGGGGCGCTGGGAGCCCTGCAGGTAAGGGCAAGGGATGGGTCAAAGGTGGGAGTTGGGCGGTGAAGTGGGTACAGGGGGTTAGGGGCTGGAGTGGACAGGTGCCAGGTGCTCCTTGACGCCACCCCCCACCCCACCCGTCCCCCAGCTCCCGGGAGTGCTGACACGGCTGCGGGCAGACCTGTTCTCCTACCTAAGGCATGTGCAGTGGCTGCGCCGGGCAGGAGGCCCTTCCCTGCGGACCCTGGAGCCCGATCTAGGCGCCCTGCAGGCCCGGTTGGACCGGCTGCTGCGCCGGCTGCAGCTCCTGGTACGATCACCTGGCTCTGCGACCCCAGGACCCCAGACCCCAGGCCTACTCCGAGACCCTCACCCTGTGTCCCTGAGACCCCAGACTCCAAAATCCTGCCTGGAAACTCTAAACTCTCACCCTGAGACTCAGAAACCCCATGGTCTTGTGACTCCAAGACTCCCATCCTGAAGCCCTAAGGTTTGAGAATCCAAACCCTCACCCCAAGACCTGGAGACCCCGGTCCCAAAACAGGAGGAATCCAGACCCCAAGCCCAGGATATTCTGAGCCTCCAGACCCTGAGACCCACCCATATCCTGGCCCTGAGATCCTGACACATCAAGACCCCAGACCCTCAGATGATGCACCGTGACTTAAAGCCAGACTGCAGACCCTGGCTCTGCAAACCTCAGATTTCAAGGACTTGGACCCTGAGATCTCAAACTAGAAGACCCCAGACCCTGAGCCCTGGGTCCCCAAGAGCTCAGATCTAGGTTGTGAGCCCTTAAGACCCCAAGACCCTGACTTTTAAAACCCCAGACTCAAGACCCTGAGATTGTAAGACTTCAGACCCCGGTTCCTGGTTCTGGTGACCCCAAAGACCCTGGAACTCAAATTCCAACTCTCAGCTCTGAGACCCCAGACTTGAGACCCCACCTCTCACACATGAGTCTCTGAGCTTGATCCTACAATGAGACCCCACATCTAAGACCGAGGCCCCAGGATCCTGGCCCTGCTGCTACAGACCTCACCTCCAGCCCTCTGAACTTGGCCCTAGAACCCCAGCCTTAAGACCCCCACCTTTTGGCCCCAGCCTCAATTTTCTGAACCCAATGTCCTGAAGAACTCCCAACCCAGACACCCCACCTCACAGGCCAGAGACACAGTGGAAATATGCAAGCTGGACCTCCCCAACCCTGATTCAGTACAGGCTCCAAATTCCCGCTTCCCCGGACCCTAACTGCACCCCTGGCCTGATGTTAACCCTCTGTCCTCTCCTGACAGATGTCCCGCCTGGCCCTGCCCCAGGCGCCCCCAGACCCACCGGCACCCCCCCTGGCTCCCCCGGCCTCACCCTGGGGAGGCGTCCGGGCGGCCCATGCCATCCTTGGGGGGCTGCACCTGACGCTCGACTGGGCTGTGCGGGGCTTGCTGCTGCTGAAGACTCGGCTGTGACCCTCCACCTAGAGCCACCAGCGCCCTTCAAAGCCAGACCTTATTTATTTATTTATTTCGGAACTGGGGGCGTGGCAGCCGGAGGACTCCGCCCTCACCATTGTCTCCCTCTAGTTAGAGACGATCCCTCCAGGAGACCTGGGCAGGGGGGCATCTGTGCCTTATTTATACTTATTTATTTAAGGGGGTGGGTGGGAGGCAGGTGGACTCGGGGGTCCCTGAGGAGGGAACTGGTGTCCCGGATTCTTGGATCTCTAAGAAGTCTGGCCACAGTGTCTCCCTGACCCCCACCCCTCTCGGCTTGGGCAGGAGCATATATTATTTATTAAACAATTACTTTCTGTGTTGGGGTGGGGAGGGAGGGGAAAAGGAGGCCTGGGTTTTTGTACAAAAATGTGAGAACCTTTGTGAGATAGAGAAGAGGGAATTAAATTTGCCATACATACCCACTTAGACGTGATTTCTCTGCGGGCCAGGGGCTGGATGCTGGGGTCCTTGGGGGCCCTCCGTGGACAGGGAAGTAGAGGAACCATCAGTCCCCCAGAGACTGTGAGTTCTTAGTCTCACAGTCAATAAATAAATATTTAATGGATAGTTACAGAAGGTTACCCTGTGACCAACAGTACTAGTACAGGGCAAGGCTGCAGGCTCAAGGTTGTTCATTATGGCAGTGTTTACAACAGCAAACTGGAGACAACCTAGATGTCCAACAGTAGGCGATGGTTATGTACATGACAGTGCATCCATGTGATGGAATACACCAGCCATGAAGAGGGATGCTACAGAGACTGCTTTAGGCATAGAAGAAGCAGGCCTCAAGGCTACAAACCACTGTGTGATCCCCATTTTGTATAGATACGTATAATCCATGGATTATTTAAAAATCCTAGAAGGAAATACACCAAAGTGTTGACTATGGCCACCTCAGGGTACAAGGTGGAGGTGGGATTGTGGGTGACTTTTGTTATTTGTGCTTCTCTGTATTTTCCAGAATTTTTACAATGACCATGTATTTTGCATGACACATGAAAAAATAATAACCACTATATTTAGAATGACAGAACATCAGCACCCCCCGCCCCGAAAGCCCTCAGAAGGGGACAGGAATGGCCATTCACTGTGCGCCTGCTCTGCGCCATGCCTTAAGTGCGGGGTTTTACTTACAGGATCCCGTGCATCCTCCAGTACCCCCCAATTTTACAGATGAGGGAAGCTGAGGCTCCTCAGGGATGCCTGTCGTTTAAGGCCACACAGCTAGGGAGAGGCAGAATATGATTTTGCCAAAGGTCTGGCTTATTCCAAACCTCATGTCCCTTTCTTTATAACCAATGTAGAGCAACTGTTGCCACAGACACAAACAAGTTAGATACAGGGAAACTGAGGCTCCTGAGGGTATAGACCTTACCCAGGGTATAGACATGGGTCAGTGGCAAGTTGGGACTGTAATTCAGGCCTCCCCTCTTAAGAGTCAGAAACCCTTTTGTTTAATTATTCACTTAAAACATCCCAGACGGCCCCTCCCAGGGCCCCGGGTCGTCCTTGGTTTGGGTCTGGAGCAGGGGCTTCTGATTCACCCACCCCAGCCCTCAAGACTCCAGGACAGGTTCCTGGAGGGGAAGGGAGCTGAAGGCCCCTGGAGACTTCCCAGGAAGAGCTGCAGCTGTGTCCGATGAGGTCACAAAACTCCTCCACCGAAGTCTCCTCCCCCAGGCCAGGGCTGAGCACCTCTGCAGGGCCCTGTCCAAGCCCTGGGGAAGCTCCACCCTCTGGAACCGCTGAAGCCCAAGGGGCTGGGGCCGGTGGGCTGGGGGGCCGGCACCCTGCCTCCGTGTCCCGGGTGACCAACACTTTCTGCAGCCATCATGAACCGGCTCTGGAACATCAGGCGTTGGGAGCCACTCCAGGGCCCCCTGAAGTGGGTCCCCACCCTGGGTGAGCTGCAGAAGACCCTCCAGAAGGGCGAGTACTTGCCCCTCCGCCCGCTGCCCATGTTCGAGAGTAACTTTGTCCAGGTCCCTGGCTCCCTGTGCCCTGGGGGCAGAGAGGGGCAGGAGGGAAGGGAGACCCCCTGGGCTGGGGGATTTGGGCCCAGGAGGGCACAAGGCAGCTGGGGGGCTGGGGGGTGGAGCTCTGTGTGGAGGTGCCAGAGGAGCATAAGAGAAAGGAGTGGTCCCACCCCCTCTCCCTGGATCCCCAGGTGACCAGTCGTGGGGCCCCAGTGTATGTGCACCACAGAACCAACCGAGTGACCATGGGCGTGGCCGCCTCCCTGCCAGGCTTGGTGTTGCCAGACATCCTGCTGATGGCCCAGCACCCCGCGGGCACGGAGCGCTCCAGCCTCGTCCTCACCAGGTGCCGCCATCCCCCCATCCCCTGCCACCTCGCCCCCATCTTCTGCTCTTCCGCTTCCATCTCCTGCCTCTGCTAGGATGGTCCTGCTGGACCTGGCCCACCTCTACGTCCACGACCTGTCTGCCTGGAACCTGAAGCTGCGTCTGGTCACGGGCTGCCGCTATTACCTGGAGCTGGACGCCCCTGACAATGAGGTCAGCTTCCTGTTTGACCGCTGGATCCGCCTCATCAACCTGCTCTGGCAGCCCGCCCCCTCCTGGGCCCCCAGGACCCTCCACACGCCCCCCATGGACCTGGGCCATGTGGCACCTCCAGGTGGGCCCTGACCCCACAGACCCCTGGGGGCAGCTATGGTTCTAGATTCGAGAGGGTGCCAAGACCAAAAGCCAGAAGTACAGGAGCCCCAGGAATGGAGCTGGGGCCAGGACCCCTGGCTCTGAAGGAGGAGGCCTGCACTCCAGAGTCTGAAGGAGGAGGGACCAGGGGCTGAATACCTGGGTCTGAGGGGGGAGGGGCTGGGGGCCTGGACCCCTGGGTCTGAGGGGGGAGAGAACAGGGGCTGGATACCTGGGTCTGAGGGGGGAGGGGCTGGGGGCCTGGAGTCCTGGGTCTGAGGGGAGAGGGGCTGGGGCCCTGGAGTCCTGGGCTGGGTAGGTAATGGAGATGTGGAAACCAGGAAGATCTCACCCTTCCTCATTGCCCCTCTTCCTGTCCACAGGACCCGTTTCACCACAGACATTCAGGTGAGCTGGCTTGGGTTTCCATCAGGCCCTTCCCTGAGTCTCAGCTTCTCCTCCACCAGGCACGGACAGCGCCTCAGCATCATACCCCTCTCTCCCCTGGCCGAGCCCCCCAGGAGTCCCCTCTGGGCCTCCCCCCGCACCGTGTCATCCCCATTGGGGTCCTTGACCTGAAGTGTCCCCCTGCCTTTCCAGTCATGATTGTCGAGCCCACCTTTCCTTACAAAATTCTGACAACTCAGAGACAGAGGAAGGCCAAGGTGAGCGGCCCCGGTGGGCCTGGAGGGGAAAAGGCTGACGGGGCTGCACCTCCTGACTGCCCTTCCTCCTCCCGCTGCCAGACCCTCAGGCGCAAATTCAAGTCTCAGGCCCTGGGTGACTCCGTGCCGCTAGGCTGGTCACAGCTGGAGCAAGCTGACACGAGAAAGAAATCGACAGAAAAGAAGTAGCCTTGGGGCCTTACTGCCTTGCAGGGCAGGGGGGAAGGGTGGGGATCCTAGTGCTGAAGCCGCCAAAGTCACACCAAATTGTCCTTACAGGTCGCAACCGGACCTCTCCCCTGAGAGATCGCAAACCAAAGTCCAAGTTGCCAGTGAGCACACCCCCCTCCCTCTGCCTCCATGAAAGGACCCCGAAATTCTGACCCTTCTGCTGAGAGCTCAGACTGCTTTCTTCCACCCCACCCCACCAGAGAAGCCCAGCATCACCTTTCGGACCATCTTCAGCATCATTTCCAATACACCTGATCACATGGCATCCTCTTCCAAGGCTTCCAATATACTGAGAGCCGGGGCCAACTCTAGAATCAGAGGGAGGAGGGCAACTCACAGTCTGAGGGGGGAGGGGCTGGGGGCCTGGACTCCTGGGTCTGAGGGGGGAGGGGCTGGGGGCCTGGACCCCTGGGTCTGAGGGAGAAGGGGGTTGGGGGTCTGGATCCCTGGGTCTGAGGGGGGAGGGGGCTGGGGGCCTGGAACCTGGGTCTGAGGGAGGAGGGGGTTGGGGGTCTGGACCCCTGGGTCTGAGGGGGGAGGGGGCTGGGGGCCTGGGTCTGGGCATCTCCACTGGCCTTGACCATCCTTCCCCTCCCCTCCATCTACCTACAGGGTTGCTGTAATTCTGACGGGGCCACATGCCTGGCAGGTTTACTTGAGACCCCTTCACTCTGTATCTCAGAGGACAGCCCTGAAATGCCCTTGCTGGGCTCCTGTGATCCCTTGCATATGTACCCATGGCAACAGGACATGGACGACCTGATGGACCCGGAGGCCAGCACCTTGTCCACGTCCTCCCTCTGCCCAGCCACCTACCCTCCTGACTTCCACAGGTGCAACGAACAGGCCAGGCCTCTGGACTCCGTGCAGAGACTGTGGCCGCCGCCCTCCCAGAAGCCCCCAGCCATCCCTGCTGCCTCTTGTAAGGCTCCATTCATCCTTGACCAGTCCCAGAAGTTCTTGGCTGTACCTGCTCCATCCCGGAAAGCACCAGTTTTTCCTGCTGCTCCCCAGGAGGCCCCAGCCACACCTGCCCCATCTCAGAAGGCCACACATGTATTGGCTACTCCCCACGAGGCCCCAACCACACCTGCCCCATCTCAGAAGGCCACACATGTATTGGCTACTCCCCACAAGGCCCCAGCCATGCCTGCCCCATCTCAGAAGGCCGCGCATACACTTGCTGTTCCCCCGAAGGCTGTGTCCCCCCCGCTCCAAACAGGAAATCTATGTTCCTACCTACCCCGTCCCATAAGGCTCTGACCTTACCTACCCAATACCAAATGACATTGGACCCTGCCACCACTGGCGTGTTGCTTGCGGGAAGTCACGGAGGAGATGTGCTTGAGAAAAGCAAGCCTGAAGGGAAGCCAGAGCCATGGTGTTGATGGGCACCCAGGAGACAAACATAGTAGAGGTGAGGACTCAGAAAACATCCCTGGAGCTGCCTTTCACCACCACCGAGAAGGAGTCGGAGGAAGTCCTGGTCAGCAGAGCCCAGGATGTCACCGCGGATGGCTTGAATGACAAGGGCAAGTTGGAGGACAAAGTCCGCAGGATGAAGGAGGAGATCTCTCTGGACATGCTGGGCTTCAAATCCAAGGAGGTGGGGCAGCAGCAGAAGTGGATCAAGACCCAGGAGCTGGCCATCGAGGAAGCCTCACAGGGGCAGACCGGGCCCTTCTCAGTGGAAGGGCTCACCTGTGCCAAGCTGATGATCACTGCCAGTACCAAGGATCCCTCCTTGAGATCAGCTCTGTCCAATCTGCCCTCCTGGCTCTCAACCCAGCAGGGGTCTGCCATGCCAACTATGGACACAGTACCCCTCAGCACCACCAAGGTGTCCTTGCTGGAGGAGATGCCGGTGGTGGTCAGGGAGCAGCCACAGTTGGGGGCCTGGGCGAAGGGGAACACGCATCCATGGGCGGAGGTGGAGGAGGTGCCCCAGGACCCAAAGGGGCCTTCCAAAGCGTCCCCCTTCCCCAAGCGTGCCACCAGCAGCCCCAAGATGAATGCTGCCTCCCTGACTCCCATCTCTCTGCCCTCAGCGAGGTGGGAGGACGTAATGGAGTCTCCTACCTCTCTGACCCCTGTCTCAAAGATGGAGGCCAGGGTCTCCCAACAGCCCAGGAGAGTATCTCAAGAGCCCAAGAGGGTGCCGGACCAGTGCCCCATGGCCACAGTGGGGTCGTCTTTGGAGATTCTCTTGCCCACTCTCTTGGAAATTGAGAGTATGAAGGATATGGTCTCCAAGGTGGAGAAGATAAAGGAGGAAGTGGGCATCTTTGCTCCTTCGTCCAGGTATTTGGGGTGACAGCTAACGTGTATTGTCAACTCTGTTATCCATGAGGTAGAGAGGATCATTCCTTCTTTTTCCACTTTCCTTTGTGCTCTCAGTGTATAGTGAGTATCAACTATGTGCCAGGCATCATTCTGTGCACTATGGACATGGCATTGAGCAATTTGGGGGGGGGGGTCCTCCTGGCATCTTTTGGGTAGAGTCCAGGGACGATGCTCAACATCCCACAATGTATGCGATGGTGCCCCACAGCAAAGTATGATCCTCCGCAAAATATCAGTAGTGCTGAAGCTGGGAACTCTGACAATAAAATCCACAGTAATTATATTGTACATTATTAGCTGATAGGGCTCCGGGCAAACAGCAGGGTAGGGAGGGCTACGAGTGGGGGTAGGCAGCTTCCAGTATTGGATTGGGTGGTCTGGGAGGGCCTCAGTGAGCTAGTGTCATTTGTGTAAAGATCTGAAGGAGGGGAGTGAGGAAGCCGTGTGGGCATCTGGGGAAATTCGTTCCCTTCAGAAGGAACAACCACTGCAAAGTCCCTGAGGCAGGAATGTGCACGATGTGCTGGACCAAGAGGGAGCTCCAGGACAGCCCAGAGTAGGAATTGTGGTCACAGGAGTCACGAGGGTGGCACCATCATGTGGGGCCATCTTAAGTACTTTGGGTTTGATGCTGAGCAAACTGGAGGTTTTGAGCAGAACGGCTGGAGTTGCTGTATGTTAGAAAGGACTCTCTCTGGCTGAAGTGTGGAGAAGGTAGAGGAGGAAGGGTGGGTGCCGGGAGAAGAGTGGGGAGGCAGTTGCAATGACGCAGGAACAAGATGATGGTGGCTTGGACAAGAGGGGAAGGAATGGAGGTATTGAGAAGTGGTGGGGTTCCAGAGATACTTTGATGGTTGAGCCAACGGATCAGCTCATGGATTGGGCATGTTGTCATGGCATTGAGGTTTGGGATCTGAGCCACTGGGAAGATGCAGCAGTCAAGGAGGCTGTGAGTGGAGTAGATGTCAGGGACAAGATCAGGAATTCCATTTTGGACATCTTGATTCTGAGATGTCAGGTGACGATGCGGGGTACGCAGCTGGACACATGAGTCTGGAATGATTTGGGGAATCATCAGCAAATGGATGGTTGCTGCAAGCTATGAGACTGGAGGTCACCAGCGAGTGACTGCAGGTGGAGACAGAGCCAAGGTGTTTAGGGAAAGGCGAACCATAGTCAGAGAGTGAACACTGAACAGCATCCTGAACACCAGAAGAAAGTGAGGAGCGTCATGAGGGCAGCCGTGTCAGATGCCACGAGCAGGTGAAGGAAGACGGGACGAGAGAGGACCTCTGGACGTAACAGCAAGGAGGTGACCTGGTGGGGACGAAGACCTGAGTGGGGCAGGCTTAAGGGAGCACAGGAAGTGGGTCACCGTGCTGCAACTCTTGAAAACATGTGGCTGAGCCAAAGGAGCTAGACACAAAAGGCCACACAGTGTACGATTTTCGTTTGCAAGAAATGTCCAGAAGAGGCAAATCTGAAGAGACAGGAAGCAGATTGGTGGCTGCCAGAAGCTGCAAGGGATGGGAGGAACGGGAAGTGACTGCTTAATGGATTTGGGGTTTCCTTTTGGGGTGATGAATATGTCCTGGGAGCTAGGTAGTGGTGGTGCTTGCACAACATTATGAATGTAATTTATGCCACTGAATTGTACCCTTTAAAATTGTTACAATGGTAAATTTCATGAGATGTGTATTTTCCCACTACTTGTATACATACATATGTATGTAAAGAGGGGAATCGGAGAGGAGGAGTAGACCAGCTCTTTCCAAATGATCTGCTGGAAGGGGAGGAGGGACCTGAAGAGGAAGCTGGAATAGGATGTGGGACAAAAGAGGGCTTCTTAAGAGGAAAGAGATATTAGTGCGTTTGGATGTTGGGGCAAAGGATCCAGAGTCAAACTTGATATTAAGGAGGCAGGAGGGAGAGAAACCTAGGAGGGACACTGGTGGAAACGTGGATTCCAGCTCAGGCTTGCCGGGCCCTGGAGCAGGACCACGCCCCCCCCCCCCCCCCCCCCCCCCCCCCCCCCCCCCGTCAGCATGTATTTATTGAGCAGTTACTACTCTCTCCCTGCCGATCCCCCAAAGCCCTCTCTGGCTTTCTCTCTGCAGCATGCACGGTTCCCAGCGGCCTCAATAGCGGGATGCGGGGGACTCAACCTCAGTCGCCGAAGTGTCCAGAGGAGCCCAGCGGGGCCAGGTAGCCCCTGAACCCTGCAGATCAGCCTTATACCTAGCGCTGGCGTCCAGGAGCCCGGACCCCACCCTGTCTCTTTCCTCTTCCTCACAGGCCCCTGGGTGTTGTGCCCCTCTACTGTAAGAATCAGGGTGCTGAAAAGGCTGGGCGGGGATGCTCCTTCTCCGGTAGAGACCAGAGCTATCTATATCTTTATATATTGGGGGGGCGGGGGGCGGATCGAGGGAGAGCCCGCGTGGTGGCCCAGTTTCGCAGAGATTAAAAGCATGAGCCTGAGACTCGGCAAGAGCAACACCCGGGTGCCTGTGTGTGAGCGCCGGCCCCAAGTGGGGGTGTCGGGCCGGAGGTGGGAGTCGCGGCGGGGGAGGCAGGTCCACACTGACCCCGCCCCGCGTCCCAACGCAACGGCGCAACGGCGTCCATTGGCTGGGGCTCCGGGGGTCCCAGCCAATCCGACCGGGAGGGTCGTGTTTTTCCTGGGCTGGGACCCTCGAGACTCAGAAGCGAGGGGGTCCCCGGACGGAGCCACAAGCACAACTGAGCCAGTGACCCGCTGACATCAGCCTGGTGAGGGCAGGACGGGTGGGAACGGGGGCTGGGTTTCGTGGTGGGGGTCAGGAGCTGAGTGCGGGTCGGAGCGAGGGGCGCCCCCTAGGCCCCACAGAACCCCATCCCTCCCCGCAGCAGACGCCGCCTTCGTGGATGTTGGGTATTGATTGCCCAAAGCCCTGAAACGGGAGATGGCCAACGGCACCCTTCGACCTGCGCTTCCCCAAGCAGAACCAGACCCGTAACTGTTACCAGAACTTGCTGGGTAAAACCTCGCGGGCCAAGTTAGGGGGAGAGGGTGAGAGAAGGTGGGAGGCAGGAAGAGGCGCGCCCCACCTGAGGACGAGGAGAGGGTCCTGGACTCGCCGCGGGGGCGGAGACCGTTGGGGTGGGAGGTGGAGCGGACCACGGTCTGAAGGGGCGGGGCCTACCTGGGAGAGGAGGGGCCTTGTATGATAGGGCGGTACCGATCAGTGGAAGGTCGGGGCCTATTCTGGAGGCGTGCGATAAAGTCACGGAAGGGTGGGGTGACAGAATAGGCGAGGCCTGGCGGGGAGGAGGCGGGTCTGCAGCTGGACCTTTCTGGAGGGCGCGGCCTTGGCGTGGAGGGGGCGGGGCGTGCTTGCGACCCCGCCCACCTGCCCGCTCCTTCCCCCCCGCCCCACTCGGCAGACTACCGTCCCTGCGTCAAGAGGATGAGGCGCCGCGGGAAAAGCACACAGCCCTGCGAGTATTACTTACGCGTGTTCCACGCGCTGTGCCCCATGAGCTGGGTGAGTGGACAGAGGGGCAGCGCACAGACAGGCCGGGCGAGGGTGGATGGGCCGGCTGAGTTGAGCAAGCGCCCGCTCCCCACCTTCCTCCATCCTACCCACCCCCACCCCAGGTGCAGCGCTGGACCGAGATCAAGGACGGGACTTTCGCTCGCAAAATCTAACGGCCCGAGGGCGGCTTCTCCGAGGGATCAGTATCAGTGTCATCACCCCCAATTCTCTCATCTTCCGGGCCCCACCACCCCAAACCCCGCCCCGTCTTTAAGCTGCAAATAAAGCTATGTTATTGCTGATATTTCTTCTTAATGTCTGGTCAGTGAGGTGCGCACGGGGGCGTCGGGAGATCCTCCCTGTGTGTGCCCTGCAGCCAACACTACTGGCTCTAATCATGGGAGGGGTGAGGGAGGACTGGGCTCCATCAGGGCTGGTATGGAGGGAGGACAGTCAGGGTAGGAGCAAGCTGAGCCCCCCGCTCCCACCCCCTTCCCACCTTCCCCCCTCCAGCAGGCAGCAGTCTTCTCAGCAGGGTCTCCCTTGGCTCTTTGAGTCCCAACACTTGCCCACCAGGACGGTTCCAGGGTCCTCCTGCCTCTCAGTCCCCACAGGTACCTGTCACCCAAGTCCTCCCTCCACCTCTTCCTTCAGGATCCTCTTCCCCTCCTGGACCACCTCCCCAGCTGGCTCCTGGACTTCCTGCCCCACCCCTTCCATCCCATCTCAAGTTCCAAGGAGTCTTTTATATACCACCCAGCGCTGACCCCATCACTCCCTCCCCTGCTCCCCACCCTTCCCGGCTTGCCACCACTCCCTCACTCCCCTGTCCCCTTTGACTCCACATCCCTCCCAGTACATCCCCAACCCCATCACATGAGCCCCTCCCAACAGGGTGCTCTGCACTGGTCCCCTAGGTCTTTGGAGCGCCCTGTCCACAGCCAGGAGCAGCCTTTTCTCCTCTGATCAAACACACGTCACTTCAGTCTTTCCTGCCAGCCCATTCCTGACTGCGAGCTCCTCCAGGACGCTCAGAGCTCCAGGATAAATTCTTCTTCGCTCCCGCCCCACTCGGGCTCTGGGCCTGCCCTCAGCCAAGCTCAGGGACCACAATGCTGAGATTCATCCTGATTCCAGATGCCCCTCAAAATGTCACCTCTCGGGGCTTCCCTGGTGGCGCAGTGACTGAGCGTCCGCCTGCCGATGCAGGGGACACGGGTTCGTGCCCCGGTCCAGGAAGATCCCACATGCTTGCGTACCGCAAAAAAAAAAAAAAAAAAAAAATGTCACCTCTCCAGCCACCTCCCTCCCCCCCTCCCCCCCACCCCGAGCCAGGCTGAGGAGTGACCCTTGACAGAGCTCAGAGCCTGGGGCTTCTAGCCTGACCTAGATGGGCATGAGTCCTGGCCATCAGCGGGGTGGTGGATTTGACTTTCTGCCTGAAGCTGTCAGTCTCCTGGGGCAGACTGGACCCCCAGACTCTGCCTGAAGTGATCTCATGAGGTCTCCATTCAACCCTAGGGTTCAAAAGTAGCTATTACTAATCATATGACAACTTACTGGGTGGCCCTGGACAAACCTCCTGACCTGCGTCACCTCAGTTTCCCCAGCTGTCAACAGAGATGGTGCAAAATCCCGTTATCAGGAGGGGTGGAATGATGGGAGGGACTGGGTAAGCTCAGGGGAGAACTGGCTCCATCCACTCCCCTCACCCCCTCTATGCTGCCCTCATCCCCCTACCCAGGGCACACCCCAGATGTGCCATCTCCCAGGATGGCTCCACCCAAAACCTTGGCCCCGGGCCCCCTCTCTCAGACCACAACCTGAGAGGCAGAGGGGCAAATGAGGGCATGGGGTGTGGACTCAGACAGACAGGCTGGAAGCTACAGGAGGGGGTGAGTCGTTCATGTGACCTCCCCCGACCTGCAGACCTCTGGCCTGCACAGAGGTGGCGCTGCTGCAGGAAAGAAGGAAAGCCGTGATGCCACGCAGTCCAGGCAGCTCTGAGTCACCGAATGAATGGGGCTGGCGGCTGTCTGAGCACTTGGTGAGGTCATCCAGGTAGCATCCAAGCACAAGGCCTGACACCTGTGCAGCCACATCCAGCCTCCTGACCTCACCAGAGCGCCAGTGCTGGTAGTGTGTTCTCGCCCTGTGGGCCAGCAGCCCCTCCCAGTTCCCCCTTCTTTCCCTCTGGGGCCAGGATCCCTGCCACCATCCCTTGACCACTCCTGGGACGTTCTTACACTCCTGGCTTCCCTTCTGACCACCACTGCCCTATGGATGCCTGAACCCAGGGCAGGGCCAGACCCACTTCACTTCCAGCTGGCTGGGCCAACACTCTCAGCCCCCAAACTCTGGCTCTGAACACCTCTTCCTAGGCTCCTGGGCCATCTTTGCCCACCCACATCCTGAAACCCCCAATGTCAAGCTCACTGTCCCGAAACAGCCTCCCGGGACAAAGGAGACTGACTTCCCCATCCCTCCTCACAACCTGCATCCCTGCTCTCCTCCTCCTCTCCCTGCTACCCCCTCCCAGTCCCAGCCCATCAACCGCACACTTACCCTCTTCCCCTCCCTCTGCAGCTCCTTCCTCCCAGTCTACTGAAAGGGTCAGGTGCTTCCCGGTCAAAATCACAAAACCACTCGGTGCCCTTCACCCGTTGCTCCATGAACCCTCCAGGCACTGCTCTGGCCCTCGTCTCCACCCACTCCCCCCTCCCATGGAAGCCACTGCTGAAACAAGCCCTGAGTCTCCAGTGGGCACGGCCCCGGCCTCCCCTCTGGTGTCTGCCTCTTTCCCATCCCAAGGATCTCAGAGCCTGGTTGAGCTCTGAGAATGGGTTCAAGTCCTGGCCCTGAAGCTTGCCAGCCTTGTGGCCCCAGACAAACTTCCTAAGCCCTCTGCACTGTGGCCTTCTCACCTAAAATACAGTGATAACGATACCTAGACTTCACAGGGCCGTGGGGAGGGTGATGCTGTGTCACAAGCCAGGACAGTGTCCAGTGCAGCTGTCCTCAGGGTGTGTGGGTTCTCTATGTAAATAATTTGAGGCACTCAGAGTCCTCATGTCGGCCTGATTCTGGTGCCCAATATCATGTTGGAGGTGGGGGTGACCGATCGTCAGCTGTCCTCCTGGATCAGCAACCCCAGGATGACCAACACCATCAACAGGGCCCTGGAGCTCCTGCTGGCATCTGGTCAGCCCCATGCACAGGATAAAAGCATCAGAGAGCTCCCCCAAGGGGAGAAATGGGATCCAGGATTGGGCTCCCTGCCGTCCCAGTAACCCAAGGAGGGGAACTTAGAAAGCTTTGGGGAAGGCACTGCAGAGTGCGGGGCTTCCTGAGACTCTGGCCTGTAATTATTTCCTGTTTCTTTCAACTCCCTCCTCCTCCTCCCCCAGCGAGATTCTCCGTTTCCTTGCTCTGGCCCCCAAGTGTATGACGGGGTTCTCAGCTTGAGCCTTGACCCTTCGACCCTCCCCCTGGGGTTCCCAAGCCCCAGCTCCACCCAAACATCCCAGGGCCCGCCAGCTCACTGGACCCAACACACACTCCTCTCACTTCCCTATCGTGGTTGGGGCTCCATCTACCTGGTGGTTGAGGCAGAAACCTGGCAGCAAGGCAGGCTCTGTCCACGTACCAGCTGTGCGGCCTCAGGCAGACGTGCCTGCCCTCCCGACTACCTGCAAAGGCAGGGGGGTGATCTTGGTAGCACTGCTGTGAAGGTTGATGCCAGATGCACAGAACCTGCGACCAGCGTCAGCTGTAGTTATTGTCCTGGAGGTCTTCCTTCCCCGTCATCCTGTCACTCTAGCCCAGTGGTTCCCACTGGGGGCTGGCTTTGACCTCTAGGGGTACATTTGGCAATGATCACAGATATTTCTGTCACCACTAAGGGGATGCTACTGGCAACTCGTGGGTGGAGGCCTGAGAGGCCACTCCTCGTCCTGTGACACAGGATTAGCAGCTCAAGACAGCAGCAGTGTTGAGAGTGAGAGACCCCGATCACTGGTTTCTAATCTTCGTGTTTTGGGTTCCAGACACTTTTGAGAATTGGATGAAGGCTCTAAACGCTCTGCGCCAAGAACACGCCTGTGAATACGCAGTTACTACATTTGAAATAGGATTCCAGGAGGTTCTCGGAACCTCCAATGTCCATCCAGGCTAAGCCTCCTTACTCTGCTGTCATATTTGCCGAGAAGCCATGAATTTCTGCTTGTCTAGAGGGACAAGTTCTTTAGCGACTGTGTCAACCATCTCTCTTCATTCTCTTCGTTACCACTTGCTGACTGGGAGGCCCTCTCCCTCGTTTTTAACCTGAGGGAGAAAACTAGGAGGGTTCAGTAGGCTCTGCATGGAAGAAAGACACATTTTCTCATTCTGAAAGGGATGAAGCAGGCTATACATAAATAATATGAATTTTAAAGTAAAAAAAAAAAAGTTACCTGCTTTGAACTGTCCTCATCCCCACCCCCAGGTCCACTGTGGAAGTGCCCCTTCCTGGGCCATCTCCTTGGCCCACCCAAGTCTTCCTACAGCCTCTCCATGTGTGTTCACCCCCTCTTCTCAGCACCCCCATGTCCCTCATGCATATGGCCTGGCCTCATCAGCCTCCAGGGTAAACTTTTCCAAGGCCGGTCGACATGGAGGAGATAAACTGGGGCCTGCAGCCCACACACGACCCTCAGACATTCCTGGCTTGTCCTCATGAAATGGCTGTGAGGCCTCAATGAACAAAAAAAACATATCCACAAGACACTTTGCAGCGGGTGCCTGGTACCAGGAAGCACTCACTGATTGTAAGCTGTTAGTATTTCCTTCTGTAGAATGGGGGTTGAGGTGAGATGGGGGGAGTTCCCTGGTGGCCTAGTAGTTAGGATTCTGGGCTTTCACTGCTGTGGCCCGGGTTGAATCCCTGGTTGGAGAACTGAGAACTGAACTGGATCAGAAGAAACAAGAAGATTCACTGTCCTGGCCTCACAGAGCCAGGCCAACCGAGATGACACACGTGAGGTCCGGGAGGGGCTCTGACTTCAGACAAGGGTGATCTGGCCCCAGGTGACCCGGGACAAGTCACTCTAATTGCTGGACCTCACTAATCTCATCTGAAAAATGGGGAGACTCCCCACCTGGGTGAGAAGATGGGACTGAAAGCATTCTTTATGAGCACAGTTTGCGCCTCTGTACTCGGCCATCCTCAGAGCCCACTGCCCTTCCACCCTTCCAAAGCTTTCAGGGCCCAAAGTCTGGGCTGCTTCCTCCCGGTCTGGTCTCCCCAGCAAGGCGGAGGGTCTCACCCTCCCAACGGACATCACTTCAAAATGTAAATCACGATGAAATGCTTCCCAGGGCACTGCTTATGACAAGGTTTTAATAAAATAAAATAGAAAGTTCAAGTGCTTCCAATCCCTCAACATACCCCATTCTGGCGTGGGGGAGGGGAGGGAGCCCCCACAGCCCAGTAGCACCAGGGATAGCACCATGAGAAAGATGAGGTCGCACCGGCCTCCCTGAGACCCACGGGGGTGGTGGGGACATGCCCCTGGCCGCCCCCTTGTCGCCCCCCACCTCAGACACAGAGCCAAGAGCACACTGACTCCCCTCTGTAGGGCAGTGTCTAGGGAGCGCCAGCCCATGTCAGTTCCACCTCCTCCCGAGGCCTGGGCTTCTTTGGAGAAGCCATGGGGCGGCCCCCACCCCTTATGGCTTTGCTCCCTGGGCAGAAGGCGGGTGGGGAGGGAACAGCTCCTTCAGCCCTGAGGCTGGGGCTGGGGTGGGAGGGCGGCAATGGCCAGGGCTCCCTGCTAGGATGGGGGTGGCTCAGGGGTCAGCAGTCACGAAGGGTCAGGGGTCAGATCCCCAGGGGGTGTCCAAACCAACCCGCCCCGGGGGTCAGAGCTGTGCTGGGGTTGAAAGTCAACGCCCTCCCAGAGGTCCAAGAGCTCCTTCTGGAGGTCGGTTACTGAGAACTCAGGGCAGAGGGGACCAGGAGGGACGCCCTCCTCTCCCAGCCTGGGCCTCCCTGTCCAGCCCGTCACGGCCCATCACCGTTGACATCCAGGTCGATGGAGCCATGGCTGACCACCAGCCGCAGGCGCTTGGGTGGGGAGAAGGGGGCAAAGGCAAGGGCCTGCTTGGGGATGGGGATGGGGCCTGGGGTCCCGGCAGGGACGGGAGTGGCAGTGGCAGGCGGGGCCGGGGCCACACGGCTCAGATCCACACGTACCACGTAAGGCAGCCCGTAGCGCCGGGCCCAGTGCCAGTCCTGCTGGGGGGCCCAGCGGGCACGGGCGGCCAGCCCCAGAGCCACTAGGGCCTCTGCCCGCAGGCAGCAGTGGGGGCCACAGCCTCCCCATCGGTGCAGGGAGACGCGGGCAGCACGGAGAACGGGGGGTGCCGGGGCCCGCCGGGGCTGGGGGCGTCGGCGCCTCCGGGGGCGCACCCGGAGCTGGGGCTGAGGCAGCCACTGGAGCCAGAGGGGTGAGGCATCGGGGCGGGCGCCGCAGGGCGGGGGGCGCAGGGGCTGGCAGGCAGCTGTGGAGGCCCAAGGGAGGGGGAGTGGGGAGAGAAAAGGGCATCTGTGTGAGCAGGGCCTCTTCAGAGGGGAAAAGCTCCTGCTCAGGCCAGCCGCCACCCACCCCCACCCCTGCCCGATGCTCTTCAGAGGGAGACAGATGAAGAGAGGGATGTTCAGGAGTGAGGTTCTGTCTGGGGGACCAAGTGGGGGTACCAGGAGGGACAAGACGAGAGGAGGGCAGAGAAGGGGCTGGGGCTGGGGGGGCAGCTGATGAAGACAGGCCAACAGGACAGGGTCCCCGCCCCACACTCACCGCAGAACAGGTCCCGGCGCAGCGGGGGTGGGTGGGCACAGGCCCGGGGGCCATCCAGGCCCTGCTGCAGCCGCCGCTTCGTCTCCCGGAGCTCATACTTGTCCACGGGCCGGGGCGGCAGGGGCTCCTTGGGCTGCAGTCGGAAAGCTCCTTCGCCTCTCCTAAGGATGGGAGGGAAATGAGGAGGGAGGGAGGGGTGGGCCCTGAGGATGCACTTCTGGTTCCCAGGATCCCAGGGACCGTGTCCCTTCCTGCAGGCCATCCCCACCTCTCGCAGGTGTAGCATTCACAGTGCTCATTCTTTTCACCGAAGAAGCCTTCGCCGTAGAAGCAGGTCACCTCGTCCCCTGGCTCGATGTCCCGGAGCACCTTCACGCAGGCTGCGTTCCCATCTGCAGGTACGAACTAGGGGCCAGGAGGCTCAGCGCCCTGTCCTGGGAGTGGCCTGGCTCCACCCCGCCTGGCCTGGCACCCTGGCCTCAAGGGTCCCCCTAGGATGGGCAGCGCCGGGAGCCTGGGGAAGAGCCCTGCCCAGGGCCTGCCCTCAGCATGCACTCCCTGACCCTCCCCCGTTTTGCTGGCTCCCACCCTCCCTGCAGGACATGACCTAACCAGCCCCTGGCACCGTGCACAAGAACTGCTCCCTCCAGCACTCCTTCTCGGGCTCCTCTGACACACCCTGCCAACCTGCACCTCAGTGGCCGAGATGTGCGCCTCTGCCTGGCTCTGCAGCCTGCCCTCCCCGAGGCCTGTGTCCACCCCGCAGCCCCAGTCCAGGATCGCCACCCCTCTCGCCTGCCTGCTCCTGACTCCAAGCTCCCCATTTGGGAGAGGCAGCACTCCCACCCATCTGTCCATCCTAGCCTGACACACACCTGGGAGTGCCCCTGGCCGCCCGCCCACCCACCTGACGCCAGGACAACTGGCCGGCACCTCTCGAGCGGGCAGTGTTGGGTGTCCTCTTTCCCTCCCTCCCTGAGACCCCAGCTGCCCCTCATCACCTCCTATACAGCTCTGCCCCAGGCTACCTGCCAGGCCCACCCCCGAAGCTCCCAGAGCAGCGGCACCAGGGCCTCTGAGAACCAAGCCCCCTTCACTCACTCCGTGGGAGCCTCCATGGGGCAGACCCAGCTCACGCTGACACACGAGGCGGGAGCTACTGTGCCTCCTTGCTCTCCGGTGTGGCGCCTCCCCTCTGAGATGCCCTAAAGCAGCCCCATTTGCCCTCAACACCTAGAAAAATCCTACTCCTCCTTCAACGCCTGGCTCCAGCGTCACTTCCATGCAGCCTGCGGTTCCATACCACGTGGTGGCTGACCCCCACCTCACCGAGCTTTGCTCAACTCTCCATCCTATCCAGCGTCTGTGCCCCGAAACCCACGGAACAGTGTGCAGAGTCACAGGACGCTGCCACACACCCAGCCTTCACGACTGTCCCAGGAGGCAAGTTCTCCCCATTTCCCATCCGAGAAGAGAAAACAGGGCCAGGGCAGCAGAGCCAGGACTCAAACCCTCCCCACACCCCTGGGGTCCCAAGTGCGGCCAGGTGAGCCCCACACTTGGCAGGGTGCACACCCAAGGCCTTACAGGGGCCATCTCCCCACAACTCCTCTCTCTCACTGCTCCGTGCTCCACACGCAGCACAGGGTCGGGGGTGGCCTCCCAGAACCTCCTATCAGGAAGAGTCCTTGTCCTCCAGGGCAGCGCTTGCTCTGACCCCACCCCAGGAGGCCCTCCCCAGCCTCCTGCTATCACAGCTGCCGTGGGTGTCTCCCTGGGAAGCCCGGGGCCCATGGCACAGGCAGGGGCACTTTGTGTCTCCCCATCACCACACTCCCGCCAAACTGGCCCAGCCCCCCGCCCAGGTTCAGAGAAGGGAGAATGCGGCCAGCAGGTGGCAGCCTGGGTTCCAGTGTGACTTTAACCAGAGCCCCTCCCTCCTCTGACAATCGCACAAGCGCCAGTGCTGCACAGCCAGGGGTGGGAAACTACTTTGTCAGATGGGGAGACCCGGGACAGTTTCTGGCTATTCGCCGAGCAGAAAGCCCCTCCCTCGTGCACATTCCTGCGAACGGGGGTCCCCAGGTCTCACCTTGCAGTTGGGTTTGCAGTCTGGAGCCAGTTGGGGGGTCGCGGGGAGAGAAGAGAACTGGGTCAGCGAGCCAGAGAGCCGGGGCTCAACCCCTCCCCCGCTGGCTCCTCGCACCACCCCGCCCCCGGCCCCGCCCCCACTGCCCCCTCCGGCCCCCCCAGCCCCCTCCTCGTCCCCACCGTGGTTGATGAAGGCGGCCGGGCCGAGCCACAGCTGAGCGCTGCGCTTGCGGGTGGAGTACATGATACTGAAGTCATTCTCCCCGGCCCTCAGCAGCCCCTCGTCCGCCTCCCGCAGCTCTGCGATGCAGCCCACCAGCAGCTCCAACTTCTCGTTCTTTTTCCTGCCCAGAAGCCAGGTGGTGGGTCTGTGAGCACCTCCCTGACCACCAGTGCTGGGGACAGGGGCCCCTCATCCCAGGCCTCCGGCGGGAAGAATCGATGGGACGCACCAGCCACCGCGTTCCAGCTCCCAAATCTGAAATTCACCCACCGTTGCCTCTACACCTGCGCAGGCGCGGCACCCTCCACCTCCTGAAAGCCTGACCCGCATCCTCTCCCGCTCTCGGTTCCTCCAGCCTCCAGTGTCCACTGCCTCGGCCTCTCGCAGTCCAGTCCTGCCCGGAAGTCCCCACAGGCGCCCCCGCACTCTTCACTAGACCCTTTGGCTCATCCTTCGGGCCTCAGCCTAGGCCTGGCTCCCAGGAACACTCTCAAAATTCCTGGGCAGGCTCAGGACTCACTGAGCAGCTGTGGTCAGCCCTGTGTGCTCACTCAGCTACCACCTGCCTTCCCGCTAGAATGTGAGCAGTGGGCAGGGTCCTCTTGTTCACGGTCCTGCCCCGTACCCAGCAGCGATTGCTACGCAGCAGGGGCTCCAGTGGGGATGAAAAAAAAGACAGCACAGTCCTGGGTGCAAGATCAGTCCTTTCTTGGCAGCCCCAGAGAGCCTGGGTCTCGAGGGGATCTCATCTCCCAGCAGGGCCGTGGTGGGCCAGGAGGGTCTTGGGGGACCAGACCCGGCCTCCTTTCTCTCAACACAGACATCTTCATGGCCCTGTCCCGAGTGTCCAGTCTCCTCCAGAAGGGAGGGGGTTTCCTCCCCCAGCAGCCCCCAGGGAGGAATGCCTCCTGTCAGGCCTGGGGCCCTGGGAGGCATGTTCTGCCCTCTTACCAAGCGCGGGTAGACACAATCTTGGCTCCATTTGTCTCCATGGAATAACGGGTACAGGGCAAGATGGTGAAGCCGCTTTCAGGCAGGAAGGCTCGGAGGTAGCGATAGATCTGGGGGAGGTGAGGGGTGGCACGGTGAGGACGTGGGGCAGGGTCGTCCTCGGCCCTCTCTCCTGGGTTCTAGTCCTGCTCTGCCACTGACTCGCTGTGTGGTCTCAGGGAACTCATTTCCCCTCTCGGGGCCTCAGTTTCCTCATCTGTCAAATGAAGAAGTTAGACTCCATCTCAGAGGGCCCCCCAGCTCTCCTTTCCTAGGATTCTCTGAGCCTTGCCTCAGATGGTCCCAATGGCTAGGAAGTCAGGGAGTCCCGGGGAGCTGTGCTGAAGGTCTGCCCGACAGGGCGGAGGACCCAGGACAGGCAGAGGAGACGGGGAGAACACGAGGGCCGAGGGGAGGGAAGGGAAGGGCTCCCTCACGTGGGTCTTGAGGGCAGCCTCCTGCCGCGGGCCCCGGCTCTGGAAGTAGTGGGCCATCCAGCCTCCCAGCGTCAGGGCCCGGTACGCAGCCTCCAGGTCCCGCTGCCTCAGGAAGGCCTCCAGCGCTGAGCGCAGGTGGTGCTGTCGCCGCAGGGGGGGCACGGGGCTGGGGGAGAGGGCACGCCTGGGTCCCAGGGCCTTGGCCTATTCCCTCTGGGCCTTCCCAGGCCCCACCCCCACCCCCACTCGGAGCTGAGAGGAGGATGGGGCTGAGGGGTGGCAGTGGAAGGAAGGGGTCCCGAGCCCTCGGTCGCCCTCCCCCAGGTCGCCTCACCTGACGTTCATCTTATGGGTGCGGAAGCCGAGGTAGGGGTCCAGGACGAGGCTGGTGGCGAGGTCGTCATTCTCACACAGTTCCCTGGCTGTCACTCTGTCGGGGCCCATGGTGCCCCAGGCACCATGCTGCCTCCTGCAGAGAGTGGAGAGCTCAGGGCAGGGGCAGGGGCGGTGCCCCGGGCGTGTGCCTGCTCTATGTCACTTATAGGTTGTGTGAGACTTAGGCAAGCCCTTCAGTCTCCTCATTTATAAAGCAGGGAGAAAAGCAATACTGACTTCACAGGGCTCTCGGTGAAGATGAAATGCAACAAGTGCTTCTGACAATGGGGAGATCCCCAAAGAAATGCCAGCCACCATCGTTAGTAGCTGCATCTCCTCCAACCACCTATGACAGCCCCGCCACGTGCACACACACACGCAGATTCCCCAGGACCCCCATACACACCACACACACACGCACACACACACACACGCACACACACACACACACACGCACACGCGCAAACGTGCCAGCTGGCCCACGGAAGGCTGATTAATTGGCAGTCTGGGATAACCCTAAAGGCTTAGTCCTGCAGGAGGTGGAAGTCAAGGGGGACCCAGCAGCTCCACCTCTGGCCCTCACCAAGGAAAAAGCCCAGGCTTCCTGCCCAACCAGAACTGCTTGTTCCTCTGCCCATCCCCACTCTCTCCTGGCCTTGGCCTCCACCCCCATCCCCAGCAGCCCTTGGGAGTCCTCAGAAGGCTCTGGGTGAAACCCCAGGCAGCCCGAGTCGGAGGCGGGTGAGGGGAGGGAGAGCAGAGGAAGGATCCCAGCACCTGCTCTCTTTCCAAGGATTCCGGAGGAGGGAGGGGCACAGAGGACAAAGCGGGGGGAGGGGGGGGAGAGAAAAGGAACGGTGTGGAGAGGCAGAAGAGGCCCATAAAAAAAGAGGAGAAAGACGGGGATTAGCAAAACGAAACAAAACAAGCCTCCTAACCCCGACTGCAGAGGGCCTGGTGGGCACCGACACCACGGTACTTCAGGGAGAGCAGATGGGGGACGGCGAGGAAAGGGGAGCTGCAAAGAGATCAGGCGCTAGAGCAGCTGGGAAAGGGGGTCGAGAAGGCACGCAGGCTGGGGATAAATAAAGAGGGGGCGCTGCGGGAAGGCGCTGGAACAGAACGGAAGCTGCAGAGGGGCAAGCGGGTAATACGGACACTACAGGGAGGGAGCTGGGGCAGGGAGAAGGGGCGGGGGTGCCTGCGGGGGAGACCGAGGGCTGCGGGAAGGCTTGGGGATCCAGGGAGGATCCCAGGAAAGCTAGCAGGGAGACCAGGGGCCCAACGAAAGTAGAGAAGGACCTGGAGGTCCAGGGAGGGTCCTGAGATGGCATAGGGGGGCCTAGGGGTTCCAGAACGGGGCTTGGAGAAGCAAACAGGGACAGGGGAAAGTCCTAGGGATCCAGGGAGGAGCACAGAAGAGCCGCGAGAAGAGAGCCTGGGCTCCAGGGAAGGATCTGGGTAGACAGTGAGAATCCAGGGCAAAGGCCTGAGGTCCAGAGGGAAATTGGGGGAAGCAGACAGGAGCCTGGGGAGGCAGGGAAAGTGCAGGAGAAGGGCCTGAGATCCAGGGAGGGGAGTGTAGAGTCAGAGGGCGAGCTGAGGGTCCAGGGAAGGGCCTGGAGCGCGAGAGCGGGGCCTGGGTAAGGAAGCACAGGAAAGGGGCTGGGCGCCGAGAGCAGCCTGAGGCTCGCCGAAGGGCTAGGAGACGTGGGCGCCTGGACACGAGGAGGGGCCAGGCGGGGAGGGGGACAGTCGGGGCTGGGGACGACCGGGAGCCAAGGCGGCGCGGGGCGGGGGCCGAGAGGGGGCTCAGAAGTCGGGCCCCGCGCCGCCCCTCACCCGCTTCTCCTCCTCCTCCTCCTCCTCAGGCGCCCGCGCTGCGGCTGCCACCACCTCCCACAGCCTTCTCCAGCTCTCTTCAGACACGGTCGCCGCGCCTCCCGTCTGCCCAGCCGGGCCCGCCTCGCAACGGCCGTCACGGCCTTCCATTGGCCAAGGTCGCCGCCATTCTTCAGTCGCTCTGAAGCTTGCGCCGCTCCCGTTGGCCGGACTCCGCTCTGCCCCTCCCTGCCCGCCCCACGGTCAGCGCCCCTAAAAAACTCCGTGTCGCCCTCGCTGCTGTTGAGAGCCGCCAACTGCACCCAGTGGCTGCCGCCGCTGTCCTTCCGGCGCTGCCATGGAGACGTATCCCCGCCCACGGCCCAAAGTCGACACCCTCATTGGCCGAAAGCGCCGTCGCTCCGGGAGAAACGCGGGTTTGGGTCGGGTTATTTGGGTCCAAGTGGAAAGAGGGCGGGTACCGCCTGCTCCAGAGCCCGTATGTGGTTGGTTGGCCTTGGAGCGACTCATGCTTCCATTGGCTAAGGTCTCCGCCTGTCACCATAGAGTCGCGACCTCCCTGTTCTTTTTCTGTGGCGAAACCTTCGACCACCAGAGGGAGAAAGCAGGGGAGGACGGGAGGGGGGGTGAATGCGCGCGCACCTCCTTCCCCCCGCCCGTCTGGGCCAGCGGTTGCCAAGGCGACAAAACTTTATTGACAACCCTGTCCGGTACAAAGGGCTTTTCGCTCTCTTCCTCACTCCTAGACCACCTTCTCTTCCCCTAAATAACCTGTTTAATTTTGAGTACCCACAATACACTCTGTGGGTGAAAGGGTCAGAAAGAAGGAGATTGATAGGTGGGGGCTTTGAAGAAAGCCCTGACTCATGGGGAGCTCCCATGGGGCACCCCCCCACGCCCACAGTTGAGATCACCCCTCTGCTCCAGTCCTAGAGGCAAACATAATTAGTAATTCATCATAATTACGCCCAGAATAATAAGCCCCACACTTGGAGCAGGCGGTCTTTGTTTTGTTGCTGGCTGTATATCCTGTGCTCTTGGAACAATGCGTGGCACGGAATAGGTGCTTCATTAATTTGTGCTGAAGGAATGAATGTATGAAGCTGGTTTCTGCAATCCGTCACTCTGTGACTTTGGAGAAGTGGCTTGCCCTCTCTGGGCCTCAGGCTCGCATCTATAAAATAAGGACCACACTGGTCCCTCTTTGAGGGGTCTTCCTTAACACCCTCCTAGGTGTCCTTCACTCGTGCTTCCAGGCTCCCACCCTCTGTTCTTTCCCCAGCTGGGACTATCCCCAGCTCGGAGACACCCCCAACTCAGGTACCCCCACCCCCATAAGGATGGCTACAGCTCCGGAGAAGAGATGCAGCCTCACCCGGAGAAGGGGAGCCAGCAAGCAGAGAGGACCCTATAAAAAGCTCAGCTCGGGGCTTCCCTGGTGGCGCAGTGGTTGAGAGTCCGCCTGCCGATGCGGGGGACACAGGTTAGTGCCCCGGTCCGGGAGGACCCCACATGCCGCGGAGCGGCTGGCCCCGTGAGCCATGGCCGCTGAGCCTGCGCGTCCGGAGCCTGTGCTCCGCAACGGGAGAGGTCCGCGTTCCGAAAAAAAAAAAAAAAAAAGCTCACCTCAACTGAAACAACACTGTAAATCAACTAAATTCCAATAAAAATTAATTTAAAAAAACAACAGCAACAAAAAAACTCAGCTATTCGGGAAAGTCCTATCAGCAGGTCTGAATCTTAAAAGTGCAGCCCTGGGCTTCCCTGATGGCGCAGTGGTTGAGAATCCGCCTGCCGATGCAGGGGACACGGGTTCATGCCCCGGTCCGGGAAGACGTGCCGCGGAGCAGCTAGGCCCGTGAGCTATGGCCGCTGAGCCTGCGCGTCCGGAGCCTGTTCTCCGCAACGGGAGAGGCCACAACAGTGAGAGGCTAGCGTACCGAAAAAAAAAAGAAAAAGAAAAAAAAAAAAAAGTGCAGACCTTCCACCAGCGGGTGTACACCCTAGAGAAATTCTCAAAAATGTGAACAAAAAAATAAGCACAAGAATACTTGCGACAGTGGTGTTCGTAAGGGTGAAAAACTGGAAGCGGCTTAAATGTCCATCACATGAGGCATGAATTAAATGGATCATGGTATCTTTACACAGGGGAACACCATACTACGGTGAAAGTAGGTGAACCAGCACTCTGTATATCAACCTGGACAACCCTAAAGCATGCTGCTAGTTGCAGAAGTTTACATAGTCGAATGCACGCAGTTTTAAAACACATAAAACAGGGGTTGTGTGTGGACGCATGAAATTATACACAAACTTGCATGGGTATGATAAGGGGCGGGGGAGTCCCAGTGGCGACCTCTGGGGGCAGAGCGGAAGGGATGCAACCAGGAAAGCTACTCAGGACGTTGTTATTTGTAATTTTTTTGTTTTTTAAGCCCGGAGGTGGAAGCCCTGAGTTCATTGTATTCACTGTCTGTTCTTTTTCTACGTGTCAGAAATATTTCATAACACAAATAACATTTTAACACGCCAATGCCACTTCCAGGATTTTATGCTAAAGAAATAACTGGACAAGTGTTAAAATATTTAAAGATGTTTGTCTCAGCATTTGTTGAAAAAGCAGAAAAATAGGAAGAGCCGTAATGTCCAGCTGTAGGAGGTTGGTTGGACCGATTACGGCATATTCGCAAGACGGAAGAACAATAGTACCTAACAGTTGCTGAGATCTTAGCACACTCCAGTCACTTTGCAAATAGTCCTGTGAGGGAGGGGCTGTTATTATCCCCATTTTACAGATGAGCAGAGTGAAGCTTTCCAAGGAGGTGTAACTGGCCACCACATTACAGAGTTTGTACTCTCGACCCCTGCTGCTACACTGCCCGGACAGGATCCAACTTGTTCTCGACCCACAGATGACATAAGAGGCACCTGGGAAAAATGAATAAATCTCTGACACATGCTACAACACAGATGAACCTTAAAAACATCATACTGGGTGAAAGGAGCCAGAGACAAAAATTCACATATGGAGTAATTCCATCTCTATGAAGTATCCAGAATAGGTGAATCTGGAGAGACAGAAAACAGATCTGGGGAATTCCCTGGCAGTCTAGGAGTTAGGGCTCCATTGCTTCCACTGCAGGGAGCATGGGTTCCATCCCTGGTCGGGAAAATAAGATCACGCATGCCTCAAAGCGGTGTGGGGTGGGAGGAAGCAGATCTGTGATTGCCATGGGCTGGGGAGAATGAGGAGTGACTGATATTGGGCATGGGGTTTCCTTTTTGGATGAAGTTCTGGAACTAGAGAGTGGTGATGGTTGCAAAGCATCGTACATGTGCATGATGCCGTTGAATCGTGCACTTTAAAATGGTTAAAATGGGGTTTCTTTGGTGGTCCAGTGGTTAAGACTCCACCTTCCACTGCAGGGGGCACAGGTTCAATCCCTGGTGGGGAAGTTCCGCATGCCCCGAGGTGAGGCCAAAAATAAATAAAATGGTTAAAATGGCAAATTTGACATTATGTATATTCTACCACCACCCCCTCCCCGCAAAAAAGAAAGAAACTCCACCAAAAAACAAAAAGAGAGAAAATAATAAAGAATCACCTAGAGAAAGTAGTGAAAATATAGATTCCAAGGATCAGCCTCTTGAGAGAGGCTGGTCGAATATTTAATAATTAATCATTTCAGGATGTTGCTACCCAAAGTGTAACCATAGACCAGCAGCATCAAGCAGGATTCCACGGGTGCTTGGTAGAAATGCAGAATCTCAGACCCCACCCCGACCTCCTAAATCAGAATCACCCAGACTGGTGATTGGGACGGTCCAGAACATATGAGAAGCATGCCTTAGAAGACACCCGTGTTGCAGGTGGCTTCCTCAGACCAGTCATTCGCTTGCTGGAGGGATATCGTGGGCTTGGTAACTCTCAAGGTGGCACGTGACTTATTAAGGGGGAAAGCGTGCTATAAAACAGCAAATTCGGGATGATCATATTTTGAGGGGAAAGGGATATCTACTTTTATGTGTGTGTAAATTAAATGATTGGGAGGAGGGTATGGAGAAAAGGGAACACTTGTACACTGTTGCTGGGAATGTAAATTGGTGCAGTCACTGTGAGAAAAAAATTTGGAATTTCCTCAAAAAATTAGAAATAGGGACTTCCCTGGTGGCGCAGTGGTTAAGAATCCACCTGCCAACGCAGGGGACACGGGTTTGAGCACTGGTCCGGGAAGATCCCACACGCCGCAGAGCAACTAAGCCCATGCGCCACAACTACTGAGCCTGCGCCCTAGAGCCCATGCTCTGCCACCGCAATAAGAAGCCCGCGCACTGCAACGAAGAGTAGCCCCTGCTCGGCCAAAAAAAAAAAAAAAAAAAAATATATATATATATATATATATATATATATATATATATATATAAAACAGATAGAATTATCACGTGATCCAGCAAGCCCACTTCTGGGTATATATCAAAATGAAATCTCTATCACAAAGAGATATCTGTACTCCCCAGTTTATTGCAGCATGATTCACAATAACCAAGACATGGAAACAACCTAAGTGTATGTGGACAGGTGAATGGATAAAGAAGATGTGTATACATACATTGCAATATTTTTCATCTATGAGGAAGGGGGAAATCCTGTCATTTGCAACAACATGGATGAACCAGGAGGACATTATGCTAAGTGAGAAAAGATAGACACAGAAAGACAAATACTGCATGACCTCATTTATACGTAGAATCCAAAAGACAGTCAAACACAACAGAAACAAAGAGTGGAATGGTGGTTACAGGGAGGGGGGAACGGGGGTTGGTCAAAGGGTACAAACTTCCAATTATAAAATGAATAAGTTCTGGTGGTCTAATGTACAGCGTGGTGACTACAGTTAATAATAAAACATTGTACGTTTGAAATTTGCTAAGAGAGTAGGTCATAAGTGTTCTCACCACGTACACACAAAGATGGTAACTATGCGAGGTGATTGATGTGTTAATTAGCTTGATATCGTGGTGATCATTTCACAGCGTATACATATATCAAAACATCATGGTGGGGTTTCCTTCGTGGCGCAGTGGTTGAGAGTCCGCCTGCCGATGCAGGGGACACGGGTTTGTGCCCTGGTCTGGGAAGATCCCACATGCCGCGGAGCGGCTGGGCCCGTGAGCCATGGCCGCTGAGCCTGCACATCCGGAGCCTGTGCTCCGCAACGGGAGAGGCCAGCGTACCGCAAAAAAAACCCCCAAAAAACCCATCATGGTGTACGTCTTAAATATACATAGTTTTTGTCTGTCAGTCGTACCTCGATAAAGCTGGAAAAAAAGAAATGGTTGGTGGGGAGTTGTCTCTCTGTTTTCATGTATTACTTGTGTAATAACAAAATGTATACAATAATAGAATAAAATATAAGTATTCATACTATGTTAATTTATACACATATTCCTATATCTATATATACATACCTATGCATACGCACACGTGCATATACATAATTATCTATATATCTGTCTCTACCTATAGCATCACCATTATCCTGCTCAAAATTCTGCAACGGACTCATACCCTGGTAGCCAGCCCCCAAGAGGATCTGCACTCTGCACCCCACCCCCTTCCCCAGGGTTCATGCCTTGTGTAGCTTCTTCCACCCTGAACATGGCTGAGCTGTGCAACCAACAGGATATTGCAGAAAAGATGGCATGTCCATTGCTGTGTTATCAAAGACACCATCCTCTCTGGGATCACTCACTCCTCTGGGGGAGCTCAGCGCTATGTCAAGAGGTCATGGCAATCACCTATGGAGACATCCACGAGGCAAGGGCAAGGAACTGAGGCCTCTTGCCAACAGCCAGAGAGGAACTGAATCTGACAGTCGTGTGAGTGACCACCCTGGAAACGGTCCTCCTGTCTCTACCAAGCTTTCATAGGATTATACCCCATCCACAGCTTGACAGCCATCTCAGGAGAAACCCCAAGCCAAAACCATCCAGCTAAGCCACTCCTGAATTCCTGACCCACAGAAACCATATGAGATGATAAATGTTTATTGACGTCCTAAACTACAGGCAATGGATACACACCTAGATTAAAATGTGATGTCCTTACAATGGCCTCCATTCTTCCTCTGATTAATCACTTACTTTTCTCCTCATCGCTCACTCTGTTATAGTCCCATCGGCTTCCTTGCTGGAAGCCGGAAGTCCCAAGCATCTCCAGGTCTTTCCCTACTCTTCTCTCTGCCAGGAGAGCTCTGCCCACTGATATTCACAGGGTTCACTCTCTCACCTGCTCCAGGTCTTGGCTGCAACGTCACTTCCTCAGGAGACCTTCCCCGACAGCCCTGCCTGGAATCACCCACCCACCGCAGCCATCCCCCCACTCTGCTCTGTTGTTTTATGCCACCAGGTTTGAGGGAATTTGTTATAGCAGCCACAGGAAGCTAATAGATGGTTGATTAAGTGGACTGGATCAATGGGAAAGTGGATGATTGGATTGATGGATGGATTGTAGGATAAACAGGAACAGAGAATTGATCGAACGGGTTAAAGAATGAAAGAACATATGGGTGGGTGAATGGATAGTTGAATGGATGGATGGAGCTTTGGAGAGCTGGAAGAATATCTGAAGAAATTATGGTTGGATAGATAGGCAAATGGGTGGATGAGTGGGTAAATAACTAGTTGGATAAATGCATAAAGGCAAGAACATATGCACAGATGAATGGGTGGTTTGGGTGGAAGTTTGGCTGGATATGGGTATTTGAGGAAGAAGCATGGTACACTGGAAAGAACCAGATTTTATTTTATTTTTTTTATTGGAGTATAATTGATTTACAATGTTGTGTTAGTTTCAGGTGTACAGCAAAGTGATTCAGTTTCACATACATAATCTTTTTCAGATGATTTTCCCTTTTAGGTTATTATAAAATATTGAGTACAGTTCCCTGTGCTATACAGTAAGGTCCTTGTTTGTTATCGATTTTACTAACAGTAGTGTGTATATGTAACCAAAAGTTTGGTTTCTATTTCTGTGGGCCTATTTCTGTTGTATAAATAAGTTCATTTGTATCATTTTTTTTAGATTCCACATATAAGCGATATCATATGATATTTGTCTTTCTCTGGCTTACTTAGTATGATATTCTCTAAGTCCATCCATCCATGTTGCTGCAAATGGCTTTAGTTCATTCTTTTTTATGGCTGAGTAATATTCCATTGTGTATATGTACCACATCTTCTTTATCCACTCATCTGTTGATGAACATCTTGGTTGCTTCCATGTCTTGGCTATTGTAAATAGTGCTGCTATGAACATTGGGAGGCATGTATCTTTTCAAATTATAATTTTCTCCAGATATACAGCCAGGAGTGGGATTGCAGGATCATATGATAGCTCTATTTTTAGTTTTTGAAGGAACCTCCATATTGTTCTCCATAGTGGCTGCACCAACTTACATTCCCACCAACTGTGTAGGAGGAAGAACCAGATTTTAGAACCAGACAAACCTTAGCTCTGACCCCAGCTCCCCACAGCGACGTTGGGAAGTATGGCAGCCAAAATGGATCCCCCCTCAATAAATAACTTACTCAACTGTGAGGACTGCATTTGGCTGACAGCTCCCAGCTGCAGTACCTGCAACTATTATTTTTTTTGGATCGAGATTCTTCTTGGGCAGCCCCCAACCAATGACTTAGCATAGGGGTGGGGGCCGTGCTGGGGCCTGACCACTTCCACCCAATGTGGGACTCATCTAATGGCAATCTGTTTGTTTGTTTTTTTTCTTTAAATTGAGATAAAATTCAAGTAACACAGAATTCGTCACTTTAACCATTTTAAGGTGTATAATTCAGTGGCATTTGGTACCGCTGCACTCTTGTGCCACCATCACCCCTATCAAGTTCCAAAACATTTTCACCATCCAGAAAGGAAGTGATTAAGCAATCACTCCCCACCCGTCTGGCAACCACCAACCTACTTTCTGTTCCTATGGATTTGTCCGCTGTGCATCTTTGCTCTGCATCTCCCCGTTGGGCTGAGCTCTCTGAGTTGCATGGTCTCAAGCTCTTCCTAAATATACCTTCCTTCCCCCCTTTCCTTTTACAGGTGGCAGACCGACTCCCCCGCCTACTCCTCTTCTCCCTCTCCTCTACCTTTCACTGGTGTCCCCCCCAATAAATCTCTTGCATTGCTAACACCACAGCAGCATTTGCCTTCTGGAGGACCCAGGGACACAGCAAGCCTCTTGCTCTGAGCTCGAGCTCCCTACCCTACAGAGCTGTACAACTTCTCAGGGTTGCAGGAGGCTCTGCAGAAGCTCTTTTTTTTTTAAATTTTATTTATTTATTTGTATTTTTATCTTATAAATTTATTTTTATTTATTTATTTCTGGCTGCTTTGCATCTTTGCTGCTGCGCACGGGCTTTCTCTAGTTGCGGCGAGCAGGGGCTACGCTTCGACATGGTGCATGGGCTTCTCATTGCGGTGGCTTCTCTTGTTGCCGAGCATGGGCTCTAGGTGCGTAGGCTTCAGTAGTTGTGGCTCGCAGGCTCAGTAGTTGTGGCGCACGGGCTTAGTGGCTCCACGCCATGTGGGATCTTCCCACACCAGGGATCAAACCCATGTCCCCTGCATTGGCAGGTGGATTCTTAACCACTGTGCCACCAGGGAAGTCCCGCTCTGCAGAAGTTCTGAACACAACCTGGAGGACCCCACAACGTGAATACCTACCTTTATGCAGCATTCACTATGTGCCAGGCACTGTTTTAAGTCCTCGCATGGACTCACTCCTGAACCCCATGACACAGGCACCATCATGATCCTTGCTTTTACAGCTGAGAAAACAGAGATCCCTAGAGGCCTTCATCCCCTACCCGGGCAGGTTCCCTTTTCTGGGGAAAACGATTCCCACCACCAAGCAGAAGCAGTTTCCTAAAAGCGAAACTGCAATATCATCTCACCCTGAGGAAGACCACGGCCTCTCCCCCTCAGCCGAGCTAGGATAGCAGCCTGTTTCTGGAAGGATCCAGAAGATTCCAGGCCCCCAGCCTGCAAGTGGACAGTGGGAGGAGCCTGATTCCCAAATTGAAAGTAGCCCACCAGGCTGGAGTCCCCCTTCCCCCAGTCCTCTCAGGGATGTCCTGAGGATATCAAACAGCCACCAGAGGAACACCAGTAAGCCTAGGCTTTGTACCAATGCAGGAAGGTGGGTACCAAGGCCCAGGGCAGGGCAGGGGGAAGTCTTGCCTCGGGGCACCTGGGAGTTGGCATCTTTACTTCCTTTTGAAAGAGGAGCAGGAATCAGACAGACATAAGCACAGCTGGGGCAAGGTGGGGGGCACACTTTCCCTGGCAGAGTGAGCAGCAGGTAACATCCAGCCCTCCCTCCCCTGGGCTCCTTCAGGGCTCTAGGGCACACATCCCCTGTACACAGGGACCCCCTTCGAGGAGAGCGGCTGGGTCAGAGCAGTCCTGGGAACCCAGGTACCTCAGGGAACTGTTTACTGAATGAAGGAAGGAAGGATTTCGGGAGGAAGATGCTGAACCGTGGCTGAGACAGGGGTCTCTAAGAAATGAAAGGAGGGCACTGGTGGGGTTGGGGGAGAGGGGTGAGAACTTGCTAGAGCTCCACTCCACCAGGGCAGTTTTCGTCTGCTGGCTCACGGCTGTATCTCCAGCGTCTAGAACAGTGCCTGGCACACAGTGGGTTCTCAGTCAACATCTGCTAAATGGCAAACAAAACAAAACAAAATTCCAGGAACTCCGATTCCCCCTCCTGCCACTGGCAGCTAAACTAAGGAAGCGTCCTGCATTGAGCTATAGTCACGTGCCAGGCACCCATCAAAGGCGGACCACGCATTCTGTTTTCACTCGATTCTGAGCATGAACACTCAGATAAAGGCAACAGGAACAGCAGCTACCTCTTGGAAACACACAGGTGTCAGGGAATTTTCTGGCGGTCCGGTGATTAGGACTCTGTGCTCTCACTGCCGAGGGCCCGGATTCAATCCTCGGTTGGGGAACTAAGATCCCACAAGCCGCACGGCGCGGCCAAAAAAAAAGAAACGCACACGTGTCAGACATGCTCTGAGCGCTTTAGGTGGGTTGGCTCCTCAATTCCACACTGCAATCCCCTGCTAGTTATTCTTATCTCCATTTCACAGATGAGGAAGCCCTTGGGGCAGGTCACACCGCCAGCAAGAGGCAGAGGCGGAGACCCAAACCCAGGCAGTCAGACTCCCAAATGGTACGATGTGCCCCATTTTACAGACTGAGGAAACTGAGACACCCCCCCACCCACCCAAGGGCCCTGTGGGAGCAGAATAACACCCCCGCCCAAGATATCTATATCTTCATCTCCAGGACATGTGTTGGCAGTAGTTACATGGTGAAAGGCACTTTGCAGATTAAGGATCTTGAGATGGGGAGATTCTCCTGGATTATCTGGGTGCGCCCAACGTAATCGCAGAGCTCTTACAAATGAAGGAGGGGTCACTATCAGAATCAGAGAAGCAGAGAAGGGGGTGTGATGACAGAAGCACCTCCCACCATGCAAAGGGAGGTAGAGGCCATGAGCCAAGGGATGCAGGCACCTCTAGAAGGTGGAAAAGACGAGGAGGAAATGGATTCTCCCATGGAGCCTCCAGAAGGATCGCAGCCCTGCCCACACCTTGATTTCAGCACATAAGACCCATTTTGGACTTCTAACCGCCAGAAACAGAAGCTAATAAATTTGTGTTGTCTTAAGCCACTAAGTCTATAGTACTTTGTTACAGCAGCTGTAGGACACTCTACAGGCACCCAGCTCTTAAATGGCAGAGGCGGGATTCGAACTCAAGTCTTGCCAAGTTGAAAGCTCTGGATCTTCTGGGGTATCACTTAGATGTGTGAAGTTTGGAATTATTCCAGATGCTTTTTCCTCAGGATCGCCGGGCTCTGTGTGTGTGTGTGTGTGTGTGTGTGTGTGTGTGTGTTGGGGTGGGGTAGGGAGCATGTAGGAGTGAGTCAAGAAACCAGGAATTTAAAAAAAAAAAAAAAAAAGAAACCAGGAATTTGGGAATTCCCTGGTGGTCCAGTGGTTAGGACTCCGAGCTTCCACTACCAAGGGCACGGGTTCGATCCCTGGTCGGGGAACTAAGACCCTACAAGCATGGGGCCAAAAAAAGAAAAGAAAAAGAAAGAAAACGAAACCAGGAATTCTACTTTCATGAGGATTAGAGAATCTGGTCCATAATTACGGCAATGACACCTTAGGGCTGTCATGAGAATTAGTGAGTTAACCCATGTGGAGCACATAGGGCAGTGCCTGACATGTAAGATGGGGTAACAGTTACTATCATTATATCTTTTTCATGTCTACACACCACCAGCATCAGCTCCTCTCAGTCTTCTCTGTTCAAGAACCTTCCATGGCTCCCCAGTACCCTCAAGATAACATCCAAGCCCTTTATGGCAGTTGAGAGCTTTGGGTCCCGGCTCATTTCTCCTAGTGGACCCCACAGTCTGTAACCCAGCAGACTGCCTACTAAGGAATGTCGCTCTCCACTTGGCTCTACAAGGATTGAGTCATTAGTCACTGGAGTTACTCATTTTCGACACACCCTGAAGGGTGTTCAAGGCAGGGATCTGGAATGAGGCACTCTGTGCTCTGGGAAAGCTGGCAGAACAGGCCTTCAGGGAGTTAGATGTTTTCAGGAGAAGATTTTATGAACCCAATTTCTTGCATCTTCTCGTACTTAGAAAAGCACTAAAGTCATTAACTAAGGTATCTGTTCCTCGTGAGTAGCAGCAACTTTCTACGTAGATGTGTGCTTGATGGCATGGACGCCTTCTCCAAAATCACATAGATGCTGATGTCAGAGCAGTTCCTCAGAGCTCTCTGAGAGGCTGTTTGGTGGGCCACAGTCCTCAGTATGTCCCCAGATAAAACAGAACCCCACAGCTCTCACTGTGCATTTCTATTTTAGTCGACAAAACAAAGGCACTCAACCCTCAGGTGCCTGGTTTCAGGAACCGTCTGGACTCTACTGAGAAGGCCTTGCTGCAGCTTGCATGTATTCTCTAAGTGTAGCTCATGAGACTTTCCTAAACGTCCCCCACAACCAAGCGCACACTGGCCACCATTG
This sequence comes from Phocoena sinus, assembly GCF_008692025.1. Lineage (NCBI taxonomy): Eukaryota > Metazoa > Chordata > Mammalia > Artiodactyla > Phocoenidae > Phocoena > Phocoena sinus. Next base: position 3,059,724 of record NC_045781.1, read on the forward strand.
CTACTTAGCCACTTCCTCTTCTGGGGACCCCCATGCACTGTGCTACCTTCCTTGGAACATCTTGTTTTCTCATTATGGATCCGTGTGTGTCTGCCCGCCAGGCTGGGAACCCACTGAAGGCAGAGATCTTATTCCTGATTGATCGCTGGGCCTCCTCCTTCAAGAAATATTCATAGTCTCTGTCTGTCTGTTTCTCTGCTTTTTTTCTTTTTTAACTCACAAGGAACCTGAGAGCTGAAGGTCCTAGTTGCTGGGGCACTGGAAATCCTGCAGCACAGAGGAGGAGAAAAGTGGGTCTCAGACCCTTCAGTCCCCAGATAGCTGGCATTGATGGAATATTATTTAGTCATGAAAAGGCAGGAAGCACTGCCTACGACAACATGGATGAACCTCAAAAACATCATGCTCAGTGAGAGAAGCCAGACATGAAAAGGCACATATTGTATGATTCCATTGATATGAAATGTCCAGAATAGGAAAATCTATATATGGAGAGAGCAGTTTGGTTGTGGCCAGGGGCTGGGGGAGGAGGGAATTGGGAGTGCCTGCTTAATAGGTACGAGGTTTCCTTCTGGGGTGCTGAAAAAGCTCTGGAACTTAGATAGAGGTGGTGGTTGTACAACATTGTGAATATGTTAAATGCCCCTGAATTGTATAATTTTAAGTGGTTAGGGACTTCCCTGGTGGTCCAGTGGTTAGGACTCGCGCTCTCACTGCAGGGGCCCGGGGCTCACTCCCTGGTTGGGGAACTAGGATCCCGCAAGCCACGTGGCACAGCAAAAAATAAATAAAATAAAATAAAATAATAAAATTAAATGGTTAATCTTATGTTATGTGAATTTTACTTCAATTACAAAAAAAGAGGGGGCTTCCCTGGTGGCGCAGTGGTTAAGAATCCGCCTGCCAATGCAGGGGACACGGGTTCGAGCCCTGGTCCGGGAAGATCCCACATGCTGCGGAGCAGCTAAGCCCGTGCACCACAACTACTGAGCCTGAGCTCTAGAGCCCGCAACACAACTACTGAGCCCATGTGCCACAACTACTGAAGCCCGCACGCCTAGAGCCCGTGCTCCGCAATGAAGGGTAGCCCCTGCTCACTGCAACTAGAGAAAGCCCACACACAGCAACGAGGACCCAATGCAGCCAAATAGATAGATAGATAGATAGATAGAGAAATAAATTTATAAAAAAAAAAAGAGGTGGGGAGCTGAGGGAGGAGGGGCTGGAACTTCCGGGTCTGAGGGAGGAGGGGCTGGGGCCTGGACTCCTGGGTCCTGAGGCAGCAGGAGGGGGCCCAGGACACAAACACCTGAGTACCAAGAGGGGAGGAAGCCAGGAAGTTGACGCTTGTTCTGCCGGAGAGAGAAGAAAACGGTCCAGGTAGAGGAAGCAGTCGCTTTCTGGGAGGGAGGTTTCTCCGATGGAGATGTCATCACTAAGATCGCCCTTCCCACTCAGGCCCGGCCTGTGGGGAACTTCAGCTTGATAGAGAGGAAGGGAGAGGGGAAAGCCAGGGGGGGAGGAGGAAGGGTCACCAGGGTCCCACACCCGACTGCCTCAGGACAGAAACTACACTCAGAAGGGCAGGCACCTGCAGGTCTGGATTCTCCGTCCCCAAGGAGGTAACAGCTGGGAGGATGGACCTCAGGGGCTAGAAACAATTGCATGAGTTCTGGAAGGGACTGGAGGCCTGGACTTCTGGGTCCCCAAAGGAGGAAGGGTGGAGAGAGCTAGAGGCTCAGATTTCTGGGTCTTGAGGAGGACAAGGGCTGGGAGTTTGAACATTGAAGCTATAAAGTGGGAGGAAGGAAGCTAGGGGTCCCTGGAAGCTAAGGTGCTGCCTGCTCGGTTCTGAGACCAGAAGTGGCAGTTTGGGGTTGAGGTCCTGAAGAGTGTGGAGGTCATATTCTTGGCCTGACAGTGTCTTTGGCTCTGCTGGAACGCCGACAGTCCCACCCCACAACCCAGCCCTGTTCCCCAAACCTCTCACACTGCGCCAGTCCCCGGGTGGAGAGAGGCAGAGAGAGCCTGGACAGGAGAGCATCCAGGGGGGGTCCAGAAGCTGGAAGTGCAGGGAGGGGCTGGGAGAGTCTCGGAATCTGGGTGGGAGCAGGACAGCTAAGAGAAACTAGGAGATCAGGACAAAGGACTATGCAAAAGGTAGGGAATGTTTCCCAAGCAGACAGCTGGCTCATTAGAGCGGACCTTTGCCCATTACTTATGCCTGGGAGCCGATGGAGGCCTCAGGGGCGGTGGCCACAATATGACACACCTGTACCCTTAGGGACGGTTGCTCACCCGAGAGAGACAGAGAGATAAAGTCGAGACAGAGATAAAGTCGTGACCTCAGTCCCTGCCCCTCTCTCCCTACAGAGCCCGGCATGTGGGGATACCTGTCCCTGCTGCCTGCCTTCCTGGCATTCTGGGCTACTGCTGGCATCTGGACAGTGTGAGTGTTAGAGGCAGGTTGGACCCCTGGGTCTGAGGGAGGAGGGGCTGGGGGCCTGGACTCCTGGGTCTGAGGGGGGAGGGGCTGGGGGCCCGGACCCCTGGGTCTGAGTAAGGAGGGCCTGGGGACCTGGACCCCAGGGTCTGAGGGAGGAGGGGCTGGGGGCCCGGACCCCTGGGTCTGAGGGAGGAGGGGCTGGGGGCCTGGACACCTGGGTCAGAGGGGGGAGGGGCTGGGGACCCGGACCCCTGGGTCTGAGTAAGGAGGGCCTGGGGACCTGGACCCCAGGGTCTGAGGGAGGAGGGGCTGGGGGCCCGGACCCCTGGGTCTGAGGGGGGAGGGTCTGGGGACCCGGCCCCCTGGGTCTGAGGGGGGAGGGGCTGCGGCCCCGGGTCCCTGGGTCTGAGGGGGGAGGGTCTGGGGACCCGGACCCCTGGGTCTGAGGGGGGAGGGGCTGGGGACCCGGACCCCTGGGTCTGAGGGAGGGGGAGCTAGAAGTCCGGTTTCTGCGCGTAACAGAAAGAAAAGTTTCGTCGAACTCCCTGTACTCTCTTTGATGTCTCCTCGACTTCAGATTTTCGCTTGCTGTGGCCAACAAGGCTGTGAACCTCACTGAAGGCTTCCCCTATATCAGGTAGTTATGGTGCTTGGGGTGGGGGGGGTCTGGAGGGAGGAAAGAAGGGGGTTCTGGTTCTGAGGAGCTACAGGATGACCCTTTATCTCCCCCAGTCGATGTGGAAATAGCCCACCTCAGAGCTGCATCTTCAGCCAGGTGCTCAACTTGGGAGCTGCTTTGGGTAAATACTCCCGCGCACACTTCGTTCGGTGCTAGCCCCACCCAGCCAAGAGGGCCCCGGCACCCAGCCTCCTCCTCCCCCAAATCCAGGAGCTGAGCACTCACTCCAGGACCCACAGACTCTTCCACCCCACACCCCACCCCCTACCCAGGAGTCTGGGACTCAGGCCTCCCGCCCACTTCCCTCTCCTCCCAGCCGCCTGGACCTGCATTCTCCGTTACCACCAGCTTCGGGACTGGGGGGTCGGAAAGTGGCCTAACCAGCTGATCCTGTGGACGGGGCTCCTCTGCGCCTTGGGCACCTCCATAGTGGGCAATTTTCAGGTGAGACGCAGCAGGCCAGCCCAGGTTCTTGCCCGCCCGAGTCTGGGACTACAACTCCCAGCACCTCCGGGGCGCAGGCTTCTGGTTTGGGGGGCTGGTCCCCGCACGGGCTCCTGGGACTTGTATTTCTCTTGTGGCTCTCGGGCCGTGGAGGGAGGGCGTTCTGGTCTCTAGATAGAGGCCTCGTGGGAGGCTCTTTGTAATCATTCCGTTAACCCCTAGGAGTTTGGGGTAGTTCACTGCCATAGCCCCATTTAATGATAAAATTTCTCAGTTCATGGGCTTCCCTGGTGGCGCAGTGGTTGAGAGTCCGCCTACCGATACAGGGGACACGGGTTCGTGTCCCGGTCCGGCAAGATCCCACGTGCCGCAGAGCGGCTGGGCCCGTGAGCCGTGGCCGCTGAGCCTGCGCGTCGGGAGCCTGTGCTCCGCAACGGGAGAGGCCACAACAGTGAGAGGCCCGCGTACCGCAAAAAAAAAAAAAAAAATTCTCAGTTCACTCCCCCTCCCGCCCCCCACCCCGCACCGCGCAGCTTGGCTGGATCCTATTTCCCCAACTAGGGATCGAACCGGGGCCCTGGGGAGTGAAAGCGTGGAGTCCTAATTACTGGACCGCGGGGGAATTCCCCACTTATTCTTAATGTTTGCCATATCGATGGAGTGTTCTCTCTGTAGAAGGCACTAGCTTTATACGTTGTGCCGGGTTATTTTAACCCATCTCCACAAGAACTCCAGGGAGGTCCTTCTTGGTCAAATCCCACGGAGATATTTCTTTATCAGCTGGTTCGTGGTGGTCAGAGATGAACCCAGATTCGTAGACTCTAGAAGCCCACATTCTTAGCCACAAAGCTCAGTAGATATTTGTAGAATAAATAAATGGATTAGTAATAGGAGAAATCTTATTGATTTATTTTATCATTTTATTTTTTATCTATTTGTTTTTCAGTATGATGTCTGATTCCAAACCTCTCCCGCCAAAAGGCCGTGGAAGCCGCAGGGTGTTTAGACAAGAGGCTGCCTCCAACTTAACAAAAATTCCCCATGACATTTGCATAGCAAATCATTCACTTATCATGTATTCCTGTGTTCATCAACCTTTTTTCTTTAATTTTTTCCTTTAATTATTATATCCCCCCCGCAGAAGCTTTTTTTTTTTTTTTTTTTTGCTGCTCCCTGCCTCATGTGGGATCTTAGTTCCGGATCAGGGCTCCAACCCGAGCACCGTGCGGTGGAAGCCCGGAGTCCTCACCAATGGACTGCCAGGGAAGTCCCCAGAAGACTTTTTTAGACATTTTCTCCTAATCATCCTTTCCCTCCATGAAGATTTTATTTTTTCCCTAATATTTATTTATTTGGTTGCGTGGGGTCTTAGTTGCGGCAGGGAGACTCCTTAGTTGCAGCACGCGGGCTCCTTAGTTATGGGCTGTGGCCTCCTTAGTCGTGGCTTGCCGGCTCCTTAGCTGTGGCATGCAAACTCTTTGTGGCGGCATGCATGTGGGATCTAGTTCCCTGACCAGGAACTGAACCCAGGCCCTTTGCATTGGGAGCGCAGAGTCTTATCCACTGCTCCACCAGGGAAGTTCCCCCCACCCCACCCCACCCCACCCCCGCCATGGAGTTTTTAATATGAAAACATTTTAATATAATACATACTATATCTGTAAGCCAGAAACCATTGTAACATTTAATATTTTTTCACCCTCCAAGAACCAATTTTTACCCCCTTGGTGGCAACAATCTGCTCTCTTCCACCCAGGTTGAGAACGAAGGATTTATTCCACTAATATTTTACAAGGCTTGGGCTTCCCTGGTGGCGCAGTGGTTAAGAATCTGCCTGCCAATGCAGGGGACACAGGTTCAAGCCCTGGTCCAGGAAGATCCCACGTGTAGCGGAGCAACTAAGCCCATGCGCCACAACCCGCGCCTGCGCTCTAGAGCCCGTGAGCCACAACTACTGAGCCTGCGTGCCACAACTACTGAAGCCCGCGCGCCTAGAGCCTGCGCTCCACAAGAGAAGCCACCGCAATGAGAAGCCCACGTGCCACATGAAGAGTAGCCCCTGCTCACTGCAACTAGAGAAAGCCCGTGCGCAGCAACGAAAACCCAATGCAGCCAAAAGTAAATAAATAAAATAAATTAATTAAAAAAAAATTTTTTTTTACCAGGCCCTACTATGTGCCAGGCCCTGTTTTAGGGATGGAGGCCCCAGCAGTGAACAGCAGGTTTAAATAAATGCCTGGCCTCATGGAGCTGTCAATAGCCAATGCACCTAATCAATCAGCCATTCGCCGGGTATGGCAGCTTTCAAGCACAGTCCGTGGAGTTGGTCCTGGTGCCTCCCCGCACGGCATCGTGGCCCTCTCCCTCCCACAGGTCTGCCCCTCAACTCTGCTTCCTTCCTCTCCCAGGAAAATAACCAGCGGGCCACGCACCTGACGGGGGCCTTCCTCGCCTTCTTTGTGGGAATATTCTACTTCTGGCTGCAGCTCCTTGTCTTCTGGAGGGTGAAGAGCCTGCCCCAGCCTGGGGCTCCCTGGATCGGGCCACTCCGTCTGGTCCTCTGCAGCCTTTGCACCATCCTCATGGTGGCCAGTATCCTTCCTGGGGCCGGGGACAGGTGTTGGGGGTACGTCTTCATCGGGGTGGGTCTGCTGTGTGCTACGGAGGGTGCCCCTTCCTTTCTCAGCCTCGGTCTCCATGCAGGATTATAGTGGTGTTGTCACCGAGTCCCGGCTCTGGGGTCACGCTGCCTCCACATACTAGTTGGGGGAGGAGGGGTAACTCTTCTGGTTTCTTAACTTCTCAGTGCCTCAGTTTCCTCATCTATCAAATGTGGATAATAATAAGGAATGTGAGGAATGCAGGAGATGACACATGTAAGGTGCTTAGAATGGTGCTTGGCACATAGTGAGCAACCAATACATGTTGGGAGATCGATAAACCAATGACAGCAGTCCGTTTGGGGTACCGCTCTGTGCTGGGCATCGTGCTGGCTAAGACTGGAAACGGAGGTTCAGATGGCCAAGGACCGTCACGAAGTTCAATGGCAGAGCTGGTGGTAGGCTGGAGGTGGCTGGTACGGGGTCTCCTGAGCTGTCTGTGTGTATCTCTTCCCAGTTCCATGTGCAGTGATGTCACGTTAGTAATAGCTTGAAACGGCCAAGAATCTGACAAATGCTACAAATCAGAGCCAGTTGTTACACATTTCCCAGCATGCCTGTGGGTGGAGCCTTGATTCCAGCCCACTTCTGAGTCACCCCAGAACCCACTAGCTCGGCACGCCTCCAGGTGAGCCAAACCACTCTCTGAGCCTCAGATTCCCTATCTGTAGAATGGAGTTGCTTTCATCAGAATAATGATTACTGAGAAGCAGAGTGCTCCGAGAGAGAGGAGGGGCTGCAGGCTAAGCCTTGGGGACTGCGGCCCCCTGTGGGGATGATGGAAGGGGAGGCCAGAGGTCCTTGGCATCTCGAAGAGGCTGGAGGGAACCCAGCTGAGACCCTGGGCCGGCTGCATTCAGAGGATCCCTTTGGAAAATTGGATCCATTTTCCCAGCAAAATGGAGGTGGCGATCTCATTTCCCAGAGCAGCAAATTGAATCCAGTGAAATGGACAGGAAGGGCTGGCTCCCGAGTTCAGCCTTCTGCAGCTGCAGGACCAGCATCCGTCCCGTGCAGCAGCAGGTGCAGTTAACCATGAGGTCTAGGCGGCCCCTTCCAAAATCCTGCCTGTGCTGATCAGTTTGGCCGCAGGGTTCTCACTCTGTGGGGCTCTGATATCCCTTGGATGCGGAAAGTGGGGGACAGGACCATAAAATGGTCAGCTGAGTGTCGTAAGGGCTGGAAGGCTGCAAAGAGAGGTCTGAGACCTGGGTTGGGGGAGGGAGGGAGGGACACCGCGGGTACATGCGGAGGGTGGGAAAACCAGCCCAGGGGAGGAGATGAGGCTGCTGGCAGGGCCAGAGATGAGCATCTCCAGCGCTAAAGTGAGGGATTACAGTCTTGTGCTTCTGTACAAGTGCAATAGGGAGCCACAGAAAGCTTGTGAGTGGGGGAGTTACAAAGTCAGTTCTGGGGTAAGCACTTCTTTATTCTAGGATTGGTGGGGCTTGGGGATGGTGTTGGCCTTATTCACTGTCTAGAAATCTTAGAATGAATGAAATGATGTCTAATCTGATCTGGGGGGGATGAGGAGTGCTCCAGTGAGGGGGGTGCTCCCAGAAAACGAGAGGCATCTCTGCAAGGTGGGAGCTCAGAGTATGTGTTGACCAGTGGTTACAGAAGAGTTTTAAAGAGCTGGGACTGTGGAGCCAGAGGAGGGACAGGGCCAACCAGTAGAGATGCCAGGCCAGAAAGAGAGGACAAGACTTGGGGTGTCCAGCTGGCCATGGGGATGAGGAGGGAGGGGACGAAGGCGATTTCCACGGGTCTGCTAGGGGACAGGAGTGGACGGTGTGGTTACGGAGGTCAGGGCACCCAGAAAGAGGAAGAGCTTTTAGGGAGAAAGGGGGATTCTGTTTGGGAGTGAGTAGGAAGGGCCTGTGGGCCCTGGGTCGGGGGAGAAAGTTGCAAGCACAGCCTGAGGCTGGCGGGTGGGGTGGAGGCATCTTTAGGAAGCCCTGCATTTTTGGAGGTAGAAGCAATGGCGGCCAGTTGGCCCTGGCAAGTGGGGAGATGGCAGAGCCTTCATGGGGTCAGGGAAGGCCGACAGGAAGATAGGAGCCTTGTTCTGGGATATTGGGAATGCAGTGCAAACCGGAGAAACATGCAAGGGCAAACATTTAGAAAACAGCTTGAGACAGAGGCGGGAACTGGAGGGCATCCATTTGAGAGTGTCTGGGCGTTGCCAAGGAGGGTGTCCAGCCAGAGGGGCCATTCCAGCCAGGGCAGGGCGGACATGTCACGAGAGGGTACCGAGAGATGGATGGTCTCAGCCTGCCCAAGGTCACTCAGCAACCTAGCCGGGCTTGCGGATCCTCCCCGTGTTGCTGTGCCCTTGACCCTGGTGTACAGTGGTCGTCCTCTACACCTGGTCACTGCGCTCAGCCTCTGCCGCCTGTGAATGGGTCGTCGCCATGCTGCTGTTCATCCTCTTTGGCCTCTTTGCGGTGGATTTCTCCAGCCTGGACGGCTGCACCCTGTGTCTCCAGCCGGGCCCTGGCAGCCTGAGCCCCCCGCCGGCCTCCCCCATCTCCCTGAAGGTCCAGCTCTGAACACCTGGTCAGCGCAGCATCTTCACACCTCCTGTCCCTGCCATCTGGTTCCGCCCCTGCAACCAAGGCCACCCAGGAAGTGAGAGGCCAAGGCCAGCCAGCCATCCCTGATCAAGGATATTTATTATTATTAATTTTTTTTTTTTTTTTTTTGCCGCTGGCGGAATCAGAGACACGGACGCAGGCAGGATCACGCGAAATCAGAATTCCTTCCAGAGAGCAAATCCGTACAGAAGGTCGTGGGGAAGGGAGAAGACCAGGGGCGGGGGGCCCAGGAAGGGGGAGTTGGGGACACAAGGACAGATGGCCCTGTCCGTCCGGATCTGCTAAGCCACCCCAACCAGACCCCATCCCTCCCCCACCCCACCCCGCAGAGAGATTGATCAATAAATAAAATAATAAATTAATCAATAAATAAAATAGAAACAGCTCCCCCCCAGTCCCCCCAGAACCACCCCCATTGGGCACGGCCCCCTGAGCCCTATCCCTGCAGGGCAAGGCCGGGTTTGTTGTGTCTCCCCCCTCCCTACGTACTCCTTGGGCCCTATTTACAGATTCACAGTTGGGGGGCAGGGAAGGGGGGTGGAGGGGGCGCCCCTCCTTTCCCGGCCCCCTGGGGTCAGGGTAGGGGGGTCCCGTTGGTGGCCAGGAGCTTCTTGTCCTTAGGGGGGCCTCGGCGGGGAGAGCTGGTCAGCTCTGGGTCTGGGCGGCCGGGCGGGGGCTGCAGGCTTCGGGGCGGGGTCCCGGCAGGCCGGGTCTGGGCGCCATTCTTCTCGTCTGTGGGGGAGGAAGCGATCTGGCTTCAGGAACCCCAGGGGTACCGAGCCCAGGGATGTGCTCCAGCAGGGGAGGTGGCTGCCAGGGGTCACACACGCCAGCAACTAGGCCTGGCTTCCCTAGACCAACAAGGCACGTGTCCCAGGCACCCCCAAACCTAAGGCTTTGGAAGCCAGGCCATGCCCCAGTGAGACCTGGCTGGCCCAGCTCAGGAGACATCCTCAGAGACTCTGGTTACAGCACCGTCTGAGTTCCCCGATCATGGCCAAAGGGCCCCATTACTTTCCACTGGTTGTTAATGGGGCCCAGCGGAGCCCACAGCAGATTGTTTGGGGGTCTCGGGCTCTCCCAGCTGGGCCTGCATGACTGCGGTTATCTTTCTGTGGGGCCTCACTGCCCCAGACTAGGGGACTGCGGTGGCAGTGCTGCTTGCCAGCAGCCATGCAGTAGTTTCTTTAGGGCCCAAAATAGTACCTGTAGCAGAGGCCAGCCCCTTAAGAGACATTGATTGCTGGAGGCCTTGTTGCCATAGCAACCAATGGAGCTCCCCCTCTTTGGGGCAGACCCAGAGGTCCCCCATTGCCCCATTCCCCTTATAAGGCATGTGGCTTGGGCCCTGGGTGTCTGTGGGTCCTACGTGAATGCACGTCCTTTTAGGAACTCTGGTTGTCAAGGCCAGCTTTCCTTGGCAACCGGATCTGGAGAGGGTCAGGGGGCCTTCCTCACTTCTGGTTGCCCTGGGGACCCAGACTAACAGAAGGCAGAGTTTCTCCAGCTCCCTACTACTGAGGCCCTCCCTCCAGGTGCCTTGGTGTTAGCCTGCTTAGCCTATGCGGGACCTCTGATCTCCAGGACTGTATGATAATAAATTGATGTCGTTTCAACTATGGAGTTTGTTGTTTGTGACCCTGGCCTCGCTGATCCCTGGTTGATAGGGAATTCTGCTCCCGGAGACCGGGGCTGGTGGGTGAAGGGAAGCCCCTTCCCCCTGGAGCACAGACCTCGCCTGCGCCCGGGGGGACGCCCAAGTCCTTGAAAGCCAGGCCCAGCGGGGTCAGAAGAGTCTGAGCATCTGCAGAGAGGATGACCAGCTTGTCCCGGTTTTAGCACTGAAACTCCTGCATCCCAGGGACCTCTCCATCCTGAGCAAACCAGGATGGCCGGCCACCTTCCTCCAGAACACAGTTCAGGAGCCTCTGTTAGCGGAAAGCTCCGCTACCTCCGAGACAGAGACAGGTCATCCCCTTAGGGATCCCTGGAGGTCCCCTCCCTGGTGAGGCCTTCTCAGGCTCAGGATGGCCTGGTTCCCTCGGAGCTCAGGCCCCAGCCTCTCTGGAAACCTGCTCCCAGCATTGCAGGTAGGACCTAAGGGCGACAGCGGGTGGGCCCTGCTGCCCCACAGCTGAAGCCTCGCCAGCAGCACCCCCCCCCCCGCAGCACCTGGCCACCAGGAAGTCTCCCCTCCGCCCCACGGGTGCCCCAAGGTGTCTCCCACCTGCCAGGGCCTGCACGGAGGGCTGGTCATGAGTGCTCAGCAGCTGAGCCTGGATGGTCTCTACAACCCGCTTGAACCGACGGCTGGGACCTGGAAGGGGCAGGGAAACAGACTGATGAAACAAAATCCATATTTTACAACAAGACGAGAAACTTCAAACACAACAATTTTCTCTGCCGGTTTGGGCCTCCTCCCTCCCCTTTAGTGTGTGCCGTGCACCTGCATTGACCACACCTGCTTAGGAGGTAACCTTCTTAAACTTGTCAGGGGCCACGAAGACCCATGACCCACTACTTGCCTTGCACCTGGATTGTGTAAACTGTCAATAACACGTCATTTAATGTACAGCCCTCTGTCTCAAAAATTTATATAACTGTGGTTTGACCTCTAATGGCGGAACAGTCTCGGAGCTTTCTGAGCGGCCATTCCTGGGTTATAATCCTCACTTTGGCTTGAATAAAGTTTTCCACTTTTTTCTTAGATTGACCGGTTAACTTTTTCGTTGCCTTGCATGGCGTAGCCGGCAGGATATGAGAGACACCCACCAGAGGGCACCTGGAGTCTACCGGAACCAACACTAAGTACCAGCATGGGCCCACTGGGCCCCCCCAGCTTCTCGGTACTCCTCAGGTGTTCTTCTCAGGGGTTCTGACGAGTTCTCCTGATAGCTGGATCTTGTTGTTTGAGTGGTGATCCTGAACATTTTATTTGAGCTGTTTTCACTTAAGACTTGGAGTTTTAAGGGGCACTGGTGTATGCCCTAGGCAGGACCTGGGGGTCTGGGCAAGAGGCCCAGGGAAACATAGGTGGCTGGGTTTTTGTTAAATTTGGCTTGAATGGAAGACTTCCCTAGTAGTCCAGTGGTTAAGACTCCTTGGCTTCCACTGCAAGGGGGCGTGGGTTCGATCCCTGGTCGGGGAACTAAGATCCCGCATGGCCCCCGGTGAGGCCAAAGAGTAAAAAATAAAATAAAATAAATAAATTTGGCTTGAATTGAAAAAAAAAAAAGTTGCTATACGGTCTGAACAAAACTGTTGCTAGTGAAATGAGAGACTGAATTATTCAGCTCTTAAGAAAAAGGGAGACCCACCATAACCATTAAGTAAATACTGCTCGTGGAGGTGTGAGGGGGGATGGGCAACAGAGGCTGATAACCTAGAACTCCGAGCACCTGTGATGGTTTTAGGCTGTCGCAGGGAGAAACCGAGACAGGTAAAAGAGTCGAAGTAACCCACGGGTAACTCCTTGGGGAGCTAGACTCAGACGCAGTGCACATGCAATCCACCACACTGCCCTCAGAAAGTTGTTTAGATCATATTTCATATCTGAATTAGGCTATTGACATTAGGCTGAATTAGACATTAATAATGGGAAACTGTGCCTCAAAGGCCAAACAGCTCCCGTTCAGACAGCCACCAGTGGGAATACCAGCTGGGCTTATGTATGTTTGCAACTACTTAATTGGAATTAAAGGAAATCTGTCCCGAAATGGCCAAGATAGGCTTCTTTTCGTTTTTTTTTAAAAAAAATTTATTTATTTATTTGGCTGCACTGGGTGTTAGTTGCGACACGTGGGATCTTTTAGTTGTGGCATGCGGACTCTTAGTTGTGGCATGTGGGATCTAGTTCTCTGACCAAGGATCAAACCCGGGTCCCGTGCATGGGAGCACAGAGTCTTAGCCACTGGACTACCAGGGAAGTCCCCAAGATGGGTTCCTTTAAGCACCCCAAAACTGATTCTTCATGCGCAGTAAAACCCTGCAGTCTCCTGGACCTCTGTCCACAGGGTCTACTGGAAACAACAGTAGTTAAGAGTTTTTCTCCTTTTTAAAATTAGGTTAGCAGGGGAAAATATTTGTAGCGCTAGCTTCTAGGATCTTTTGAATTGGGAAAACTTCTAAACTGTAAAATTTTAGAGACCTCTCATCTTATTTTTCTATTTTTATTCATATTTAAAATTTTGAAAGTCTTCAAAATTCCAAAATAGCCTCATTGACAGGCTTCTCTGGTGGTCCCGTGGTGAGGACTCAGCACTTTCACTGCAGGGGCCCGGGGTTCGATCCCTGGTCATCCCTGGTCGGGGATCCCGCAAGCTGTGTGATGTGGCCAAAAAAAAAGGTCTCATTGAAAGATTTGTTGCAGAAGGCTAATGAAAGATCAATGATATAAAAGGTACCTAAAACTTTACTGCTCCCCTCTATCCTCCTTCATTTGAGTACTTATTTTAATAATCCTGTCTGAAGTGCCTGTCCACTCTGACGATGCCATTAAATGGTTACCTTTAGAAATGGGACCACCTGAGGCTGTAGGTGAGCCTCTTCAGATCAAAGGCCTAACTGACTGGCCACAGTTAAAGGATTTCTTAAAACCCAGGGAGGGTGCTCAAAAGTGTTAGTAGGGCTTCCCTGGTGGCGCAGTGGTTGAGAGTCAGCCTGCCGATGCAGGGGACACGGGTTCGTGCCCCAGTCCGGGAAGATCCCACATGCCGCGGAGCGGCTGGGCCCGTGAGCCATGGCCGCTGAGCCTGCACGTCCGGAGCCTGTGCTCCGCAACCGGAGAGGCCACAAGAGTGAAAGGCCCGCGTACCGCAAAAAAAAAAAAAAAAAAAAAAAAAAAAAAAAAAAAAAAAAGTGTTAGTAAATGGATTACCAAGATGGGAGGCCACCAGTATGACTAAACTGACCACAGCTGAAATTAGGAGCCTGATAGGAATATGGCGGGTGTGGGGGGGTGTCTTCTCACCTAAGCTAAACGAGGGAAAGTAAAACATTCCAACATAGCTGAATGGGTATGTCAGTCCTTTGATCAAACACTGAGGTGGCCACCCAATTCTTTAGGAATTAAGAACTGTCCTTGTTTTACAAATCTAGTCTTTACAGGACCAGAGGTGCGGCTCCAGAAACAATCCAAAACCCATCAATCCTTTTACCACTCCCAAAACCTTCCCTCTTTATATTAAAAGGCTTGTTAAGTATTGGGAAAAAAAAAATTCTGGCCTTAAGAGAACAAAATCCTTCTAGGAGAACTTGCCTTTCTCCTCCTATGTCTTTGATAGGCATATATTCTACCTGGTCTCCTCCAGGAACTCTTAATTCCACCATCTTTTTAAAATGCAAATTTCAGGAAAGGTAACTCTTATAAAAAGAAAGAACAAAAGGGAGACAGGGAATTTGAATCCAACCTGTTTTGTAATGGATGGGTTTTACATTATTGTAACTGATTCATGGCTGACATTTTGGAATGGAAACTGTGGGGTGTCTGTTTGTGTGTTTGTATGTGTCTGTCTGTGTGTTTGTATGTATCTGTATATGTGTGTTGAAAACGTGTTATTGCCAAAATTAGTTTGTAAGTGGAAATTACACTTACAAGGAAAGGAAATTAGGCACTTATATAGATTCTCACAAATAGAAGAAAACTAACCCCAATGACTTTCAGATTTGCATGAACTGGGAAATATTGAGTATAGCATTAATATCTGGTACTAAATTTAGCTGAAGCTTGTTGCATTAATTAATACAGACATGTCTTTAGAATCATCAGCGTTAAGTGTAATATTTTTATTGTACCTAGGTTTACTAGAAATGAAATAAATGAGATATTATTCCTGTTACAAAGTTTGTCAGCAAGAAAAATAACTAGATGTGATGAAACTTTTCAGTAAATAAAATAGACGTAAATGAGATAAGCACTTTTAGGTAAACTTTTTAGGAAAAATTATGTTTTGGTAATGTCTATCTAAAGTAGTCTCTCCAGATTTTGATAACTTGAAACTTCATGGAGTTTTGCTAAATTAAGTTAAACTACAGAAATCCATTGAATATCCAAATCCTTTCCAAATAAGATACTGGAACAGTAATTACTGAATATATGCTTCCTTTTACAGAGAAACTAAAGGTAATTAGGACTATTAGTAAATATGGTGGATGCCACACTAAGACATTTTCTGTGGAAAAAAAAAAACTTTTTCTAGAAACTATAAACAGTATTTATAAGTTTGCTAACCTATGGGATGCTAATGTAAAAGTTCATACTTGCTTACTACTTAGTTTGTGCTAGAAACTAAGTTTTAAGGTTAAGAATTATGCATATGTAACTAAAGCTACGAAAATAAACGTTTCAGTATGCAAGAAAAATGGAAGGTATGTTTTCAGTAAAAGACAGTATAAAGAATGGAAATACCTTTTGTTAAGGGAAAAGAAACCCCGAGGAAAAAGTTTTGTGCATGTTCAGGATTGGCTAAGACTAAATTGAATTTAATTAAGTAAATGAATTTTGTATTTATTTATTTATTTATGGCCACACCGTGCAGCGTGTGGGATCTTAGTTCCCTGGCTAGGGATCAAACCCAGGCCCTCGGCAGTGGAAGCACCGAGTCCTAACCACTGGACTGCCAGGGAATTCCCGTAAATGAATTTTAGTATTAAAGTGTTACAAAACCTGAACTTGGTTTTCTCTCTATTAAGAGGACAAAGTTTTCTGAAAATATTGATCTGCTTTTGAAAACAGATTGTAAAGTTTCTTTAGTGGTAATCTGTTACAACTTTCAGTATTTGCTTTTTTTTTTTTTTTTTTTTTCAGTATTTGCTTTTGAAATCTTCTTTGTGACTTTGGTTACATGAATACAGTGACCTATGTCCTATTTGACCAATTGTTTTGAAATCTTTTTGATTTTTTAATAATTAATTAATTTATCTTTGGCTGCGTTGGGTCTTCGTTGCTGTGCACAGGCTTTCTCTAGTTGCTGCGAGCGGGAGCTACTCTTCCTTGTGGCGCGCGGGCTTCTCATTGTGGTGGCTTCTCTTTGTTGTGGAGCACGGGCTCTAGGCAAGCAGGCTTCAGTAGTTGTGGCACACGGGCTCAGCAGCTGTGGCTTGCGGGCTCTAGAGCACAGCCTCAGTAGTTGTGGTGCACGGGCTTAGTTGCTCCACAGCATATGGGATCTTCCTGGACCAGGGCTCGAATCTGTGTCCCCTGCATTGGCAGGCAGATTCTTAACCACTGCGCCACCAGGGAAGTTCTCTTTTTGATATTTTGACGAACTTTCCAAATATCAAATTCTAATCGAAGTTCTTTTGACCTCTAGCTAACTTTGGGATGCTTCAGAGAGGGCCCCTGGAGCATCTCATAGAGAAATATTAAACTAATTAAGTTTATTTTGTATGTTAAATCACATGGAAAGCATTGTCAAATGAGAGGTTATAAAATTTCTTAGATTGTATCACACAGACAAATGTCATTAATATATATATTCTAGAAATTATATGGAATTCCTAAAAATCTGGTATGTCCTGATAAAATGTTATCAATCATAATTCTAGTAATTATTTTAAAACGTATGTCACAGCAGTAACAAAGTTCACTTGTCAATCGCATTGGAATCAGGACTTTAACCTTGACTGTTAAAGTCTTTTGTCATTTATAGACAGTTATTGTTGTACTCTGATGCTTTTGCCAAAAAAAATGCTTAATTGTCAAGAAGATTCATAGAAAGGACTTTTTGACAAGTACAGGTTTCTGATAACTTTCAGATCATACTGCTTGAATGGGTAAGAAATTAAAGCATACTAATGGAAAACCTGGTGGCTTCATAAAACTGTTATGAAGATTAAGATCAAGAATTAGTCACATGGGACTGAGAGAACTGATGAATATCGTTATAATTTTGGGGTTTTGTCTGAAATATTGCTGGTTTTTACTCTGTGTTTTCCAGACATAAGGAAACCCTTCCCCTCAACCTAATTATGACTTGACTTGCGGCAATTTGGTAAATTATTCCTTTATAAGCAGAATTGAAACATGTATCTTTTCTCTTTACCTGTTGTCTCTAGATTTTGGAAACTCTTAGGTTCCCAGCAGTTTTCTCAGGTAGATAAGGAAAGCCACCTCCTGACAGGTACAAGAAGCCCAAAGTATTTTAGGGACCTCAAAAAGAGAGGAATTCATCCAAATACATAGATATCTCAGGTGGAATCTGTGACACATCTTTGGCATGGATTTCCTGGCCTCAAGAGGTTTTTTAAAAGTTCAATCTGAGGGACTTCCCTGGTGGTCCAGTGGTAAAGAATCCGCCTTACAATGCAGGGGATGTAGGTTCAATCCCTGGTCAGAGAACTAAGATCCCACATGCTGAGGGGCAACTAAGCCCTCGTGCCACAACTACTGAGCTTGTGAGCCTCAACGAGAGAGCCCGCATGCCACAAACTATAGAACCCACACACTCCAGAACCCCGGGTGCCACAACTAGAGAAGAGAAAACCCACATGCCACAACTACAGAGAAGCCTGCGCTCTGCAACGAAGAGCCCACGCACTGCAATGAAGGATCCTGCATGCCTTAACAAAGATCCCGCTTGCTGTAACTAAGGCCGATGCAGCCAAAAATTAAAAAAATAAAAAATAAAAAAAATAAAAAATCAATCTTTAAAAAAAGTTCCATTTGAGAATGAATATATGTATACGTAAAACTCAATCACTTTGCTGTATACCTGAAACTAGCATGACATTGTAAATCAACTGTACTCTTAAAAAAAAAATTCAATCTGAGATCCTTTATGAAAAGTTCCAGCACAGCCAATTTAAAACAGCTTATGTTTGGAATTCCCTGGCGGTCCAGTGGTTAGGATGCGAGCTTTCACTGCTGTGGACTCGGGTTCGATCCCTAGTCAGGGAACTAAGATCCCACAAGCTGTGTGGTGAGGCCAGAAAATAAATAAATAAATAGGGGCTTCCCGGGTGGCACAGTGGTTAAGAGTCCGCCTGCCAATGCAGGGGACACGGGTTTAAGCCCTGGTCCAGGAAGATCCCACATGCTGCAGAGCAACTAAGCCTGTGCACCACGACTACTGAGCCTGCGTGCCACAACTACTGAGCTGGCATGCCACAACTACTGAAGCCCGTGTGCCAAGAGACCATGCTCCACAAGAGAAGCCACTGCAGTGAGAAGCCCACACACCACAATGAAGAGCAGGCCCTGCTGGCCACAACTAGAAAAAGCCCAAGTACAGCAATGAAGACCCAATGCAGCCAAAAATAAATAAATAAAATAAATTTAGAAAAATAAATAAATAAATAAAACAGTTTATGTGGTCAATTAACCAGACTTATTTTGCGAACAAATTAGTCTTAATTTGGCTATATTTGGTAGAAATGAGAGTAATTTTAGAAAGAAAAAGATTACATTTCAGTGGATATTAAATTCTGGTTTTGTTAATTGAGGCTTGTATTTACTGCCTAAGTCCTAGTGGACAACTTGGAATTGACCTTTAGTCCATGCCAGACACCTTACTAGTACAACCCCCTAAAGGGAAAGAAATAACTTGGCTATTAAAACTCAACATCAAGGGACAGGATGGACTCAGGGCAAGTAAGCAACCACCTTTGCATCGAGCGACCAAACATTTGATCACCTAAGGCTTTCTGAAAGGCTGTTGCCCAGTTATAATCCTCAGTTTGCCTTGAATAAAATTTTCTCTTTTTTTAGATGGACTGATTTATTTTTTCATCAGTAAGACTGACTTGGGGCTGGGGACAGGGAAGGCGCTCCCACCCTGTGGAACCAGTCCCTCCACCCAGCAAATGACTCTTCTTCCTTGCCTCAAAATCCCCCTATTGGGGCTGGGCATAAATCCATGGTTTGCAAGTGGGACTAAGAAAGATTCAACTTAAAATAATGATGTGCGCTGTTTTCTATTTAAACGGGTTCTAGTTGAGGCCATGAAGACCCAGAAACGTAAGAAAAATAAATGAGAGGGAAAAAAAATCTTAACATTGAGAAAGTTCTGCATGTTAGTCTTTTAAGAAGAAAAAAAAAAGAGCCATAGTTCATTTTGGTGATGTAATTCCCCAGTGCCCCAGAGCAGCTTGGTTAAAAACTCTAGGAACAAGCTCATCTCCCAGATGTGCCATGTTAAGATTGGTGGCAAGGACAACAAACAGAGGTATTCCTCATTATCCAAACTCTTGTTATCAGGACTCAGGGACCAAGTAGAATTGGAAGCAAGGAACTTCTGTGGTTTTCATCTCTTGCGCCAACTCTTTTTTTTTTTTTTCTTGTGCCAACTCTTGATTGGTTGTGGCTGCCTGCAGCAGAGCTCAGCAGAAAGAAGTGTTGTGATCGATTGCTGATGTCTGCTCTGGGTGTAGAAATGAGTTTTGACAGCAGAGCACCACAGTCTTAATCTAGGAAAAGTCCAGTGCTTTGAGGTCAGGAGGCCTTGGCTGAGCCCCAGCTCCGTCACGGTCTGCAGTGTGACTCTGGCCAAGTCAATTTACCTCTCTAGGATGCAGTTTTCTTCTCTGTGAAACCTCAAAGGCTGCTGGGAAGCTTCAAGGAAGTAGTGCACATAAAGCACTTGGCATGTTGTGGAGGAGAAGATGTGGGGGGTCTGGGAGAGGACGGGGCTCACAGAGTCAGCATCATCTCCTCCTCCTGCTTGCTGCCCTCCTGGGCTGCTACCCTATCTCAGCTCTTCTGAGTATCCCACACACCAGGCTGGGGGCAGCTGCATCAAGGGAAGCTTACCGGAGATGAGAGTAAAGGTGACAGAGTAGATGCCACCACCACCGCTGCCGTCCCGCCGGGGGGAGGGCTCTGGACCCTCAGAGGAGCTGATGTCCACCTGGAAGCGGACAGGCTTCTGGAAGACGGAGGGGCCACCACTGGCCTTGTACTCAGCCCTGAAGCTGGTCTGCGACAGCACACTATGACTCAGGCTGGGGATCTGAGAGAGGTGGGGGACAAAAGGAGGGGGTGATTTCAGCGACCTGACTCCAGGGGACAGATGAGCAGCCCTATGACCAGCTATGCCCAAGGAACTACCCGTCCCCTCAGCCACCAGGGAGAAAGAATAACAGGAAAGGCACTGGGAGGCCCCACTGTCCGCTGGGATTTGTAGTTTTCTCTAGCTTATAAACAGGGCATCAGAGGAATGATTGAGCAACTGAATCCCGAGGTAATAAGGACTCTCATATCTGGTGCCAACCCCAGGCTCCAGAACCACATGAAACAAACTTCTTCCTTCCTCCACAAACACTGGCTAAAGTCACATCTGTCTCAGAAACTTTAAGTCCCATGAGCCCCTAAAGCACAAAACCACAGGACCCAGTGGACAGCCCTAGAGTTCACTGGAAAAAGTAGTTCCTTTTGCCAATCTGAGACCTGGTGGTAGGGAAATGGCAAATCACTAGTCCTCGGTGGATGCTAATATGTGGGAAATTGTAATTCAGGATCCTGTTTCACCAATTCCAAGCCCCAGGGTGCAATAAACCTCTCCTGCCTCCATGCCCCCACAACGACCAAACCCAACTCGGGCTGGAAAACTACAAATCTCATGAGCCCCAGGTGGAACTCAGGCCAGTGCTAAGGTGGTGAACCCCAGAGGCTGCTGGGATTTGTAGTTCTGTGGCGGCGAGGTTGCACGGTGACCCAGGCCTCTCACCGACAGGAAGGCATGGACAATGTCCGCTTTGATGCTGCTGAGAGGTTTATCCTTTAGCACGAGGAATATTTGTTCTTCTTTGTCCAAGGATATGAAGTTCCCGAACCAGGAGCGTTTTGCCAGCCTGAGTGGGAGGGGATGGTTGGAGGTGGGTCGGGAGGGGGCTAAGGGAATGAAATCCCCCCTCCGGCCCCTCTTCCCTTCCTTGTCAGACTCACTCTGGAGAGGACTCTGGCGTCAAACTGGACATCTCCTCGGCAGTGGGGACTGGGGAGGGGAGAGCATGGTCAACACATGTCCATCATCCTGGTGTCCAGCACACAGGCCAGCAGTACCCTCCAACCAGAGGTTCCAGACCCCAGAGTCTATTCACTTCCCAGCAGCTAAACCCCAAATGGCACAGGCATGATGTTCCCTCTAGGGATGGGCCCCTGGTTAGGCCACGCCTCCCGAGGGGAGGCTTGCTAGCTATGAGCCAATGGAAAGGTAAGCCAGAGCACTGAAGGGGGCGTGTCTTTCAGACGAGCTCCTCCTCCAGAGTTGGAGGCCCCGCCTCTTCTCTCCCCAACACCTGAAACTCTGCTCACAACAGCATCTTCACCTAGGATGTGTGAGTCCAGGCCGCCAGCCTCTTCCTTCCCAGGGACCCAGATGTTAGACCCCAGCTCCCACCCCCACATTAGGACTCAGGAGTCCGCATCCCCAACCCCTTCACCCCCAAAGGACCTCCATACCCTGCATCTTGCGCCGGTGAAAGCGTGGGGAGCCCAGGAAGCTGTTGCGGATGGAGTTGAGACGACTCCTCCAGGCGGCTCCCCCGACGCCACCGCCGGGGCTGGGGGGCGGCGTTGTCCCTGGGGTCCCAGTGGGGCTGGCCCGGGGCGTGTGCAGGGGCGAGTGCAAGGGGGTGCCCCCGGAGGAGCGTGGGGAGCCTGGGGGGCCGGGCAGGGGTGTGGAGCGGGCACTGGGGGGAGGGGGCTGCTCCCCGGCGCCCCCACCCCTGGGGCCCCGAGAAGGCAGCGTCTGCGTTTTGGAAGTCGGTGAGCCCCCACCCCGGGCCTCATCTCCAGCGGGCTCCGGTGAGAAGGAAAAGACCGGACTCTGCAGAGTGGTGGAGTCGGGTGAGAGGGTGGACTCAACTCTCAGGAGGCTCTAGGCCCACTAGCACACACTCACAGAGGTGCACCCCAAAGCATGCTGGAACTTGTAGTCCAATTATTTCCCCCAACCCCCATTGTTGCGGGGGAGGGCAGGGACTTTTTCTATCATGCTGACTGTAAACCCAGCAGTGACTAGTACCCAGTAGGCGCTCAACTAGCTTTTGATAACTGAATAAATGGAACCCTTCAGACACACTGAAAACGCAATCCTGTTAAGGTGGGAAATGGCCAATGGACTAAAATAGTAATGAGGCCTTGGGTCTTTGGTCCTTTAGGGGCAAGGAGGCATCGTCCCAAGACTTCATGGGAGTTGTAATTTCTGCTGTTTCATCTTTGCTCCACAGTGTCTTCACCCCCTTACCCCTTCTTAATCCATTTGGGACCTGGCCTTACCCTTGGGCTGCTCAGAGGGCTGGATGACAGACCAGTGGAGGCTCCACTGACACTACGGGATCTGTTTTCAGGACAGATTAAGAAAAAACAAAATCAGGTGGGAGGGTTTCAGAAGGCTCAGATGTCCTCTCCCTTCCACAGTCCTTTGAGATGAGGAAATGAGGCCCAGAGAGGGGAGAAGACTTGTCCCAATCACACAGCACCTTTGAGGTGGGTATGGGGTTAGAGCCCCTGAACTCCCTCTCCACCCAGGGCTGTGGATCCCACTGGAGGGGCAGGGTTTCCCACCTCTGGCTGTGCTGGGCCATCTCCAGGGCCCGTCGGGTGGGCACCGGGGAGCCACCACCCCCGGCATCCGTGATGCTCAGGACTTCCATGGACTTCCGCTCTGGCCGCCGCTTCCCGTGACGGCTCAGCATGGGGGAATCCACACGCTTCCGGGGTGGGTCTGAGGGCCGAGAGTTTCAACCCAATCAAAAGATACACTGGTCCAGCTGTACATGGCACTCGTACACATGGGGAAACTGAGGCTCAGAGTGGAGAGGGGTTTTGACAAAGGTCACAGAGCAAGTCAGGGAGTCTAAACGCAGAAGCTCAAGGCCTGCAGCCCTTTCTCCCCTCAGGAATCTGGGGTCTGGACTCTGAGCCTTGCCCTTCTCACCAACATCATTCCGAGGAGGTAGGTCCTGGTCCTCACAGCTGGGATACCGCTCCTTCCGATCCAAAAGCAGATAATATATCATCTTTTCTTGGTTCTCCCTATGGGGGCGGGGGGGACGGGTGGGTAGGAAAGCACTGGGGTCAAAGGTCAGGCCCCAGAGATGGTCTCATCCCCTCCCTATGTCTGTGGCTCTGTGGGGCTCAGTCCACTCAGTTTCTCTGTCTGTGGTTCCATTCTCCTAGGTATCAATAGGATTGGTCCCTTTGTCTCAGTGTACATCTCAGCCTCATTTTACTCAACGTTAATAATAATTATGCTAACACCTGAGCACTTACTATATGTAAGTACTATGTGAGGCACTAAGTTGGCCTCAGCATCTATTAATACTTTTCAGCATCGTTTCTTTTTCCCACTGGTCCTACCACCCCCTCCAGGTTCTCCCTAGAATAGCTCCTCGGGGGAGCTTTGAGCCACACCCTTTCTAGTGGCCTGGACCTCCCCATCAGGGGAGTCTGCAAGTGTGCAAGGCTCCGTCGCGCCCCCTGCCGGCTGTCGGGAGAGCTGCAGCAGTTCACCCCGTGTGGCCAGGGTGTTATGTGCTAGAGTGAGGGCGTCTTACTCCTCGCTGCGGAGCTCGCGATGCAGCCGTTCGCGGTCCCTGAAGCAACCCAGTGAAGCCATGCTCTCCAGGACATCAGGGTCCAGCTCTCCGTTTGATGGCAGGCTCCGCATGGCCACCCGGCGGCCTGGGGTTGGCTCCAGGCACGGGTCCGGCTCGTGTTTCCCGCCCCTGGGGAGGAGAAGAATTATAGCGAATTGGGCATCTTCTTCAGCGGAGACTCAGGGGTCCCGGGTCCCAGCCTGCTCCTTTCTTGGGAAACCAGGAGTCCGGGCCCCGGTCTCTCCCCCCTCACACCCAGGAGTCCAGGCCCAGGAGTTCGGCCCCAACCTCTTCTCTACATGTCTTCCTCCCCTAGGACCCAGAAGTTCGAGTCCCTAGCCCCTCCTTATTCAAGACCCTCGGCATTCCGCCCCCTAGCCGGCTCTCCTGCTTTGGAACCCACGATATTTGGGGTCCTCTCCCTCCGCCAGGGACCCAGGTGTCCAGTTCCCCCATACTCACAGGTACCAGGGATGTTTCTGAATTTGCTCCAGCTGTGAGGGGCGTGGGTCGTAGAGAAGCAGAAGTGAGATCATTTGAACACAGTAGGCACGCAGTGAAAGTAGAATGGGTGATGTTGGGGGTCCCTAACGTGCCCCCTCCCCTCCCCCCAACCAAGGGCAATACGACAGCACGACAGCTCGTCTCCCCCTAGTGGCAGCTGTGCGGCGCATTCTGACTACTCCGGACCGGCCGGGCTACAGGTCCCGCATGCGCAGTGGCAACCTGCCCCCGCTCCGCTCTGCCTCGGAAGGGCCGGTAAGCGCATGCGCACTCCCGGTGTGTGTGTGTGTGTGTGTGTGTGTGTGTGTGTGTGTGTGTGTGTGTGTGTGTGTGTGTGTGTGTGTGTGTGTGTGTGTGTGTGTGTGTGTGTGTGTGTGTGTGTGTGTGTGTGTGTGTGTGTGTGTGTGTGTGTGTGTGTGTGTGTGTGTGTGTGCAGGACCCCAGGGCCAGGGTTAGAAATCCAT
This sequence comes from Phocoena sinus, assembly GCF_008692025.1. Taxonomy (NCBI): domain Eukaryota; kingdom Metazoa; phylum Chordata; class Mammalia; order Artiodactyla; family Phocoenidae; genus Phocoena; species Phocoena sinus. The sequence continues at coordinate 3,084,056 of NC_045781.1, forward strand.
CCTCATGACTTCCCTAGGGATTCTGTCCCCACCACCCACTGTCCCTCCATCCCCGCCCCCCACACTCACGCTGAGCCTTTTCTCCGGCTCCACTTCGATCATCCCCCTCAGGAGGCTCTGGCAGTCTGGAGGAATGAAGTGGGGCATGTGGAAGACGCCTCGTTTCACCTTCTCCAGCAGCTGGCGGAGGTTGTCATCGTCGAAGGGCAGCGCCCCCTGTGTGAGGAATAACAGACCCCTCACACACAGAGCTTACGAGAGCTTATTCCAGGCGAATGCCTAAGCGCCTCACACGCATTGACACATTTAGTCCTCACCGCAATCCCCAAGAGGTAGGGAGCTACTACTATCTCCACTTTGCAGGTGGGGAGGCTGAGACACGGAGCCATTCAGCAATTTGCCCAAGACCATCTAGCTCTGAGTGGCGGAGCAGGGATTTGACAATGGGCAGTCTGGCTCCAGCGCCTAAGAGGCTGGGGCCGCAGCTTGGAGGCTGTCCTTTAAAAACATGCTTCTCCCAGGGAGTTCCCTGGTGGCCTAGTGGTTAGAATTCTAGGCTTTCACTGACATGGCCCAGGTTCAATCCCTGGTCTGGGAACTAAGATCCCACAAGTTGTGGCAAAGTAAATAAATAAATTAAAAAAAATGAAAACATGCTTCTCCCTAGTTTCAGGAGGGGTAATCTTCATTCATTTTAAAAAAAGTGAGCGTCCATTACAGGTCAAGGATCTAGGAGTGAACAAAGCAAGCCCTTGCCCTCCTACAGTTCACACTCCAGAGTGGGAGAGGCTGGTGAGGGAGCTATATAGTGATGGAGTGATTGAGGTGACACTGGAGCACGGACTAGGATGAGAGAGGCTATGGGAATCTGGGAGTGTAGCAAGTTGACTGGTGTGCCCCCAAAATTCATGTCTACCAGAACCTCAGAATATGACCCTGTTTACAAATAGGGTCTCTGCAGATATAATTCATTGAGGATCTGGAGGTGAAATCGTCCAGGCATTAGGGTGGGCCCTAAATCCAATGCCTTGAAGAGGAGGGGAAATCACAGAGAGATATCCCTCAAGGAGTTACACACACAATGACAACTCTGTTAGCTGCCAGGAAGGAGATAGCCTACCACAAGGAAATCTGACCACATGGGGGGAGTGAAGGGGGCCAGGGTAGCCTTCCTGGAAGGGCGACAATTGAGCTGAGAGCTAAAAGAAGTCTAGTATTAACTAGGTGAGCAACCAGGCTGGCAGGGATGGAAAAGCAGGTGCAAAGGCCCTGTGGTAGGAGCTGGGCTGATATTCCCCAGTCTGGTTCTATTAATCATTACAGTACTGTAATCAGGATCAGTTAGTAAACAGCCACTTTCCCAAGCGCTCCAAGTCCTCCTGGCTGCCCCATCCCTTTCCGGGGGACCCGCCTGGGCTATCTCACAGTTCTGTGACTGAACAGTTAGCTCCAGGCACAGAGAGGGGTGCCCCCAGGATTTTGCTCTGTTGGTGAATACCCCCACCTTCCTGGTACCAGTTAAATATTTGGGAAACAACCCCTGAGGTGAGGATGGAAGTAAATGTTCTGTGCTTCCACCAGGCAGGACTGTTCTAGAAACGGGGCAGGAGAGGTGAGGAGCGCCTTACCACAAGCAGGGCGAAGAGGATGACTCCACAGCTCCACATGTCTGCCCGGCGGCCATCGTACTTTTCCCCCTGGAAGGGAGAAGGACCCGCCATGACGTTCATCTCTCCCAGGCTCCCTCAGCTCCTCTCTCCCCTCCACCTGCCCCTCACTCACCTTAATCACCTCTGGGCATGCATAGTGAGGGGACCTGAGAGAGAGAGAGGTGGTATGAGCTTCTGGCCGGCTTCTGACACCCTCCCTGGGGCATAGGAGGCCGGGCCCCCACTCACCCACAGCTGGTCTCCAGGAGGCTGTCCCCCACCTGCAGGGACGCCATGCCGAAGTCCGCGATGCGAATGTTGTTTTTCTCGTCCAGAAGTAGGTTCTCAGGCTTCAGGTCTCTGTGGCTGAGACAGGACGGTGGGACTCAGGCCTCTGCCCTCTTCCCGGAAGCTAAGGCCCCATTCACTATTCTCAGAGGGGGACATGTCTGGAAACGTCTAATTAGGGACGTTTTCAAGCATGCCCCGAGGTTGGAACGAGAATATAGGAAGCCCCATGTACCCACCCACTAGCTTCACCCATTATCAATTCGGGGCAAATCTTCTCTTATCTCTATCCCTACGTATGCTCTCCTTCCCCCACTGGACGATTTTGTAAGAGACCCCACACAGCGTACCATTTTATCCACAAATATTCGAATATGTGTGAAGTGAGATATTTTGAGGTAAGCAGGCAGATGATACTGAGCTGGTTCTTAAAACATTCAAATATTCCAATACCGAATAATAAAAAAAAAATACTGCCACCCCAAGCCCATCACTGGTCCCCCCCACCCCACCCCGGGGACAAACTCCTCAGGATGGAAGGGTTAATGTCTGGGGGAGGTGGGGCGGAAGATTCTACAGTTTCTCTCGGAAGTGGTCCTTAACTGGGTCATACTTGTTAAATCTGTTGACTATCGCCCCCTGGAGGCCAGTGTTTTTAATGTCAGAATGTAGACACTTAAGGTGTTGACAAGTTAAATGGGCTGCTTTTTCATCACCAAGCTTTACTCCCAGGTCTCAGCCCCTCCACCCAGATCCCCATCCCAGAGAGGAAGGTGTGCAAACAGATGAGGCTGAAAGATGAACTGGAGGCATCTATTTTGCACCTTAATTAATCATTAAAATGTTGCATATTGAATATCTTGTTTTGAGAGCTGAAAGCAATTCAATGAGGAAAGGAATATCTTTTCATATGGACTTTTTTTTTTTTTTGCGGTACGCGGGCCTCTCACTGTTGTGGCCTCTCCCGCTGCGGAGCACAGGCTCCGGACGCGCAGGCTCAGCGGCCATGGCTCACGGGCCTAGCCGCTCCGCGGCATGTGGGATCTTCCCGGACCGGGGCACGAACCCGTGTCCCCCGCATCGGCAGGCGGACTCTCAACCACTGCGCCAACAGGGAAGTCCTTATATGGACATTTATATGCAAAAAAAAAATGACCCTCAACCTTTACCCCATACCATATACAAAAATTAATTCAAAATGGATCTCAGAAAAAAAAAATGGATCTCAGGCCTAAATGCAAGAGCTAAAACTATACAACTTCTAGAAGAAAACACAGGAGGAAACCTTTGTGACCTTGAGCTGGGAACTTTTTTTTTTTTTTTGGCTGCACCACGCAACAGGTGGGATCTTAGTTCCCTGCCAGGGATTGAACCCGTGCCCCCAGCAGTGGAAGTGTGGAGTCTTAATCACTGGACCGCCAGGGAAGTCCCTGGGCAAATATTCCTTAAATAGGAAAGCAAAAGCATGAATTGTAAAAGGAAAAAAATCAACAAACTGGAATTCATCAAAATGTAACACTTTTGCTTTTTACAGGATATTGTTATAAAAATGTAAAGCATGTCACAAACTGGGAGAAATTACTTGAAAAATATACATTTGATAAAAGATTTGTTCTTAGAATAAGTAACTCTTAGGAGTTATTCCTAGAATTATCCCTTGTCCTGGAATAAAGAACTCTTACAACTCAGGAACAGAAAGACAAATAACTCAATTAAAAATGGGCAAAGGATCTGAACAGATGTTTCTCCTAGGAAGATATACAAATGGCCGATAAGCACATGAAAAGATGTTCTACATCATTAGCCATCACGGAAATGCACATCAAAACCACAATGAGATACCACTTCACACCCACTAGGATAGGTATAATCAAAAAGTCAGATAATAACAAGTGTTGGCAAGAGATTGGAACCCTCAGAGACTGCTGGTAGGGATGTTGAATGATACAGCTGCTTTGAAAAATGGACTGGCACTTCTTTAAAAGGCTAAACATAGAGTTCTCATAATTCCCTGGCGGTCCAGTGGTTAGGATTCCGTGCTCTCACTGCTGAGGGTCTGTGTTCAATCTCTGGTTGGGGAACTAAAATCCCACAAGCCACACGGTGTGGCCAAAAAATAAAATAAAGAGTTCCCATGTGACCCAGCAATTCGAATCCTAGGTATATACCCAAGAGAATTGAAAACATAGGCACACGCCAAAACTTGTATGTGAATGTTCATATGTCCATATTATTCATAATAGCCAGAAAGAAGAAACAACCAAAATGTCCATCAACTGGTGAATGGATAAATAAAACATGGCATATCCATACAATGGAATATTACTCAGTCGTGAAAAGGAATGAGGTGTTGATACATACTACAACGTGGGTGAACCTGGAAAACATTTTGCTAAGTGAAAGAAGCCAGCCACAAAAAGACTACATATAGTATGATTCCATTGATAGGAAATGTCCAGAATAGGTAAATCTGCAGAGACAGAAAGTAGATTAGTGGGTACCTAGGGCTGGGGGTGGGGCAAGGTGACTGCTTAGTGGATACGGGGTAGTGATTTTTGGGGTGATGAAAATGTTCTAAAATTAGGTAGTAGTGGCGCACAACATTGTGGACATATTAAATGCTACTGAATTGTACGCTTTAAAGGGGTGGATTTTTATGAAGTGTGAGGTTTTTTTTGTTTTGTTTTTTGGCCGTGCCGTAGGGCTTGTGGGATCTTAGTTCCCCAACCAGAGATCGAACCCATGCCCCCTGCAGTGGAAGCGCACAGTCCTAACCAATGGACCGCCAGGGAATTCCCGATGATGTGAGAGTTACATCCCAATTTTGAAAAAGGGATAAAAGATTTATTTGGGGGCTGCAGGACTCTGGCTTCCAGTCAGCCTGCTATGTGCTCCCAAGGGCCTGCCTTCTGGGTAGCGCTCATTCCGGCCTCCCCTCAAGCTGCCCCCTCACCAGATGGAGTAGCTATGGCAGAAGTCCAGCGCCGACACGATCTGGCGGAAGAACTTCCGGGCCTCCTTGGGGGTCAGTCTCCCCTTCTTTACCAGGTAGTCGAACAGCTCACCTCCAGACACGTGCTCCAGAACCAGGTACCTGGGGGACATGGAGGAGGCAGAGGGCTGGAAGGGGCATGTGGAGGACCAAAGAGCCTGGTCTCCCTCTTCCAAAAGCATAAGACCTCAATCCCATTGGCCCCTCGAGGCAGAGAATCCCAATTCTCATGAGTCCCTGGGAGGAGGAGGCTCCAGTTCCCATTAGCCTCTGGGAAGCAGAAACTCAATTCCCATTAGCCCTAGTCAGCATGTCAGTTTCAGGGGGGTCAACACTTTGACTAGTTGTCCTCAGGAGATAAGGCAATTCCATTAGCACCTGGAGGTCAGAGATCCTAATTCTCATAGGCCCCTAGGAAATAAAGTCCTGTATTTCCATCAGCTTCTGGGAAGCCAAAGTTCTCATTCTTATTAGTTTGTGGGATGCAGATAATGGAATTTTAATCTATTTTTGGATAATGATATTTGTAGTGTGTACCAAATGAACAGTCAACATCTGTGAGCTAAAGCCTACAATTCCCATCAGCCCCTGGGAGGTAAAGACTCCAATTCCCATCAGTCCTTGAGAGAAAGAGACACTAATTCCCATCAGCCTCTGGGAAGCCAAAATTCAATTCCCATCAGCCCTGGGCAGCACAGACTCCCATGTCAACTTCAGGAGTATTAATACTTTGACTCCTAGTCGTTTCAGGAGATAAGGCAACTCCATTAGCACTTGGAGGAGACCCCCAATTCTCACAGGACTTTGGGAAGCAAAGACCCCCCACCCCAACCCCTACCTACTCCCATTACCCCCTGGGAAGCCAAGCCTCTTATTCCCATAAGCCTCTGGGGTGAAGAAACTTGAATTCTCATTAACTCTTGGCAAAAACGATTGCCTTGTGCACCAATCTAAGTCAATTTCTGTGAAGTAAAAGACTACAATTCCCTTCAGCTCCTGAGAGGTTAAAAACTCCCAACTCCCATAAGCCTCTGGGACATAGAGACTTCAATTCCCATCAGCCACCTGGATTGTAAACACTCCAAATCCCATCAGGCTCTGGGAGGCTAAACCTCTATTTCCCATCAGCCCCTGGAAAACAAAAGCTCAATTTCTGTGAGCTCTTGGAAAACTGAGGTTCCTCTGTGAAGCACAAACTCCCATGGGCCCTCCCTTCCCACAAGGATGGTGGAGTGAGAGTGATAGCTCCACGAATCAGGGACAATGGCCCCTCCCTGCCGCCACACCTGGGGAAGCCTGAGGACTACAATTCCCATGAGTACCTGGGGCTGGCCAGCCTCCTTCCTAGGGAAATCCACCCTAGCATCTGATGGGTGCTGGAGTTGGTTCATCCTGGGGACTGCCTGGTGGGGGCAGGGGGTTGTCCCCTCTCTCACTGCCCAGTCCAGCTGTCCCTTGGGTCACCAGAGTCCAGACAAAGGTCTATTGTCTAGAGTCCGGACAGCTGGACCCCACCCCCATCCTAAGGCGGGTAATCAATTTTGAGATGCAGACTTAGAACTCCCAGGAGACCATTGTTGGGGTGTCCAGTCATAGCACCCAGAGTTATGCTGGGGGATGAAGGGAGCCTCCCGTGCTCCAGAGAGGGGGTGTGGGAAGAGGCCTGGGGCTTTGCTAGGCCCCATTGCCCTAGCAAATAGGAAAGGGATCTGCCCTTAGCAAATTGGGTCTGGCTGAGGGCATCAAGATGATCCAGTATCGAGTGTTCCCTGCAGCACAGTAGGGCGAGGGACTGGGGCTGGAGAGGAAGGGGGAGGATCAGCCTGTGTCCCCCACTCGGGATGGCTCAGGCTTAGCTGTCCTGTTGCTGGGGCACAATCGGCCTGTAGCCTCAGGCCAGCTCAGTGTGGGAACAAGGAGTGTTATGAGTGTGTGTGTGTGGGGGGGTTGTCCTTGGGCAGTAAGGAAGGGACTGGGCCTTCAGTGGCCCAGCCAGGAGAGCTCAAGTTTCCCCAGGCCCCTCCACGCCTTGTTTCTGGAAATGTCCCCCCCTAGGAACTTGGGGAAGGCGCATGGGGGGCTGGGTGTCTATAAATACCTACAAATATTTCTTGTTCTCGTAGACGTCGTGGAGCTTGAGGACATGTGGGTGCTCAATGAGCTTCAGGATGGCAATCTCCCGCTCCACCTGGGGGAAAAGGAATGGAGGTCAGCCTTGCCTCCCTCCCTGCCCCCAGCCCCAAAGGGTCCCCTCTTCCCCCAGCACACAGACACACCTTCATCAGCACCGACTCGGACAGCTTCTCCCGGTTCACGATCTTGATGGCAACCTTCTGGCCCGTGATGCAGTGGACCCCGAGTTTAACCAGACCTGGGGGATCGGGATTGAAAATGTGGGGTGCGCTCCCAGGGCATTCTCCCCACCTCTGACTCCTAAGCCCCCCTTGCCACCCCGTTTCCTCTTTCTTCCCCTGCTGGCTGTTTAACAGTGGCCTGAATCACTCTCACCTGAACGCCTGGGGGCTGACAGCCGTCATTCCCACCAAACGCAATTCTCTTCCGGCTCCCTGTTGCCCAATTCTGTTCCTTCTGATTGTCCGTCCACCTACCTGCCTCCCCCTCCCTCCACAGCTCCCCTCGATTTAAGTTCCTCTCTCCACATAGTCTTGCCTCATTGAATCTCCGTAGTTTTGTCTCCTGCAATCTGCCTCCTTCAAACAAACCTCTCTCTCTCTCAACCCATCACTTCCTTGAATTCTTTGCCCTTTAATCTTCTGGAGACACCATGTCTCCCAAGGAATATAATCTTACGATTGTCCCCTTCCCAGACCATCCTCCTCCACCTCTTCTCAAACCCTGACCTCTTAATCCCCTTCTTTGACCTTCTTTTAATAGCAGCTGTAGCTGGAAGCATGCACACCCCAAGGGTATCCCCACTCCCCAAGGGTAAGCCCCAAAGCCACAGATCCAGGAGTCCAAGCCCCCAGCCCCTCTTCCCTCAGACCCCCAAGTCCAGGCCCATGGCCCCTTCCTCCCCCATAACTCAGGAATTCAGGTCAGCAACACCTTCACACTTTTTGCACTAGGATATGGAGTCTGATCCTCTCCCAGCCCTGACCCTCAGCTTCATAGACATCCTGGACCCAATCCTGAACCTCGTACCCAGAACACAGGTGTTCAGCTCCTGTCTTACAGCCACCCACCTCCCACCTGGCAGGAAAGAGGTTACAGAGGTTTAGCAACAGTGAAAGATGACCCCCCCAATCCACAGCCACTCCTGAGGGATTTGCCATTTGCATCGACCTTTCCACCTCTCCATTCCTGGTCCCCACATTGAGCCAGCATGCCGGAGAAGGGGCAGAATGCTGTAGACCTCATCGCCCTAGCTTCAGTCCCCCGTAACCCCAACAGAGGCCCTCCTAGGCCAGAGGACAGTGCAGAGAGAAGCAGCTTCCTGAGGCGCACCCCCATCCCAGCACCTCACCCCGGCCTGCGGCTGTACTGCACCAAGGACCTCAGCTCCTGGCCCAGACCCTGGCTGCAGGCCGAGGTCCCTTTCCCACCGTTGCTCGGACCCCCCCAACCTCTGTCCTCAAATGATGGGAGCCTCTGGGCCCCAGTAACTCCTCCCAGGAGTCCAGGCCCCCAGCTTCCTTCTCCCCAGGACCCCAGAGTCTGAGCCCTCACCCCCCTCCATCCTAGACACCCGGCAGTCTGGACCTCAAGTCCCTTCTCTGTGAGGGACTTAGGGGTCTGAGCGGCCAGCCCTTGCCCTTTGAATACCCATGAGTCCCGCCCTCTGCCACCTATCTCCCCTCGCCCCCGCGCCAGGTGTCCCCTCCCCTGACTCACCTGTCTGTCCTTTGCCCAGCGTCTTCTCCAGCCGATAGGGGCCCACATATTGGGCGTGCTGGGGTGGGTGTGGGTGTGCGTGCGGGAGGTGGTAGGCAGGGGAGCCCCCGCCCCCCTCCTTGCCCCCGGACGACATGTTGCCCTTGGTCCCGGCCCGACCGGCCCCCCGGCCACCCCCCTTGCGGCCGGTCGCCCCGTCCCTCCGGTGGGGGCCGGCGACCGCTCCGTCCCGGCCCCCCCGGCTGCCCCCCACCTCTCCGGGGGTCCCCAGGGGGCTGGGCTGGGCCCCCCCCAGTCGGCGGGCCGCGGAGCTGGGGGAGGGGGGGCTGGCCCGGGGGGGTCAGGCCCCGGGAGTCAGCATGGCCCGGGGGGGCTGCGCGGCCCCCCCTCCCCAGCCCGTCCCTGGCCGGCCCCCCCCTGCCTGCGCCTCCCCCCGCCGGGGGGGTCTGAGGTGCGGGCCGGCGGATGCTGCAGGCCGAGGTCCCCCCCGCCCCCCCACGCGCCCTCTCTCCTCCGCCTCCTCCTCCTCTCCGCCTCCCCCCCGCCACCTCGTCCTTTCTCTCCCGCACGCTGACATCACCATCCGGGGACTCCGGGCCCTTCCCCAAAGTTAACCCTTTCGGAGGGGGGAGGGAGGAGCGGGGGCAGGGGGCGGGCCTGGGAGCTGGAGGGATGGAGAGGAAGTGGGAGGATGCTGGGAGGGATGGAGGGATGCAGGAGAGACGATGGAGGGACGGAGATGCGGAGCAAACAGGCAGGGGCTGAGGTGGAGCCACACAAAGGGAGATGAAGTCTGACAGGAGTCAGGGAAAGAGACAGATGGCAAGGGAGATGGAGACCACCAGAAACAGGGATGGGGCAAGAGAGGAAGATGGGGGAACACGCAGGCAGCCAGAGATAGGCAGAGACAGGAGAGATGGGGGGTGGTCAGAGAGACAGGGAGATGGAGAAAAGGAGAGAAGGTGATGGGGAGAGACAGAGATGGAAAAAACCGGAGAGAGACCGAGATGAAGGGAAAGAGAGTTGGAGAGACAGGGAGTAGGGGGTGGGGGATAGAGGCAGAGAGATATGGAGAGACAGATGGGAAGAGAGATGAACAGAGAAAACAGAGCCAGAGATGGGGAGAGACCCAGAGTAATGGAGGGGAGACCACAGAGAGACAGCAGTGGAGACACAGAGAGATGGGGGAGAGAAATTAACAAAAATAGAGGGATGGGGGCAGAGAGGGGCAAGATGTAAAGGTAAGGCGCAGGGGAAGATGGCAGGGGAAGGATGGAGGGTCAGAGAACAGGAGAAAAGTGGGAGAGAGAGATGGAAAGGGACCAGGGGGGAGGAACAAAACAGAGAGACAGGTGGAGGGAGAACTGGAGAGAGACAGAGAGATGTAGAAAGAGAGACTGACAAAGAGAGATAGAGGTGGGGACCACAAAAGATGGAGGATACATACAGGTGAAGGGCTAGATGCTGGGGGGATATGGGACAGATTGGACGGGCAGAGAAAAAGGGAGATAGAAGCAGAGAGAGGGAAAGCATTTGGGGAATTGCTGATCCAAGGCACATCTCTGTTCCCCCAGACCCCCAAGCTGTCCACCCAGGCCTCCGTTCCCCACTAGCATCAGGACCCTGTATCCACCCACAGCCCAGGGTGCCGGGTTTTAGATCATCTTGGATCCATACCTCCATTTAGGATCCACGATCCTCCTACAGAGAAACTTCCAGAACCCCTTGAGGTCCCTGTGTTTTTTTTAGGCCCCTGTCTATTCTCTGTGCCCACCATTGGATCCCGTAGATCTTCATGTGGGCTCCAGTATAATCATATGTCCCACTATAGCTCATCCATGGACCTGTGCACAGCTAGATTGCCACGTGATCCGGGATTCCCCTGTATCAGACACCCAAAAGTGTTAGGCACCCATTTAATTTCCAAATCACCTATAGAGTGTACCCATGAACCTTAAGTCTCCTAGTCAACCACTTTCATTCCGTGAATCTATACTCAGTGCCAAATCTAAGCCAGATACTGTTCCCAGTGTTGAGGGTACAGCAGGGAACCAAATCAACAAAGATCCCTGTCCTATGGAGCTCTCACTGCAGTGGATGAGACCAGAGATAAACAAGATAATCAAAATATATGGTATATTGGGAAGTCCCTGGTGGTCCAGTGGTTAGGACTCCGTGCTTCCACTGCAGGGGGCACAGGTTCGATCCCTGTTAGGGGAAGTAGGATCCCACAAGCCTCACAGCCAAAAAACAAAACAAAGAAAACAAAACAAAAAAAGCACAAAATATATGGTATGTTACAGAGTCGTGATCAGTGATGAAGTGGAAACTAAAGGAGGGAATGGGGACAGGAAATGTTTGTTGAGTAATTTTCTGTATGATTTTTTTTTTTTAATTAATTTATTTATTTAGGTTGTGCTGGGTCTTAGTTGCGGCACGCGGGATCTTTGTTGCGGCATGTGGACTCTTAGTTCTGGCATGCATGCGGACTCAGTTGCAGTATGCATGCAGAATCTTGTTTCCCGACCAGGGATTGAACCTGGGCCCCCTGCATTGGGAGTGTGGAGTCTTACCCCCCAGACCAACAGGGAAGTCCCTTTATATGGTTTCCACTACTGTGCCAAGAAAGGCCTCCTCGGTGAAGGGACACTGAAGAAAAATGAGGGTCAGAGCCATGTAGATAAAGTGCCAGGAGCCTTCCAGGCAGAGGAAACAGCAGTGCAAAGGCCCTGTGGCAGGAGTGTGCCTGGTGTGTTATGGGAAGATTGAAGGAGCCAGTGTAGCTGGAGGGGAACAGTGAGAGGAAATGAGGTGAGGAAGCAGATCAAATAGGACCTTAGCTGCAGGGTGACCAGGGAATTCCCTGGTGGTTCAGTGGTTAGAACTCGGCACTTTCACTGCTGGGGACTGGGTTCGATCCCTGGTCAGGGAACTAAGATCCTGTAAGCCACGTGGCCACAAAAAAAAAAAAAGGAGGGTGACCACATGTCCTGGTTTATGTCTATTATTCTGTAATTATTAATAGGGTCCGTTTTCACTCTCAAGTGTCTTGCTGTGGATGGAAATTATATGATCATCCTTCTTACAGGTCATTGTAAAAGCTATGTCTTTTTTTTTTTTGCAGTACGCAGGCCTCTCACTGTTGTGGCCTCTCCCGCTGCAGAGCACAGGCTCTGGACGCACAGGCTCAGCGGCCATGGCTCACGGGCCCAGCTGCTCTGCGGCATGTGGGATCTTCCCGGACCGGGACACGAAGCCATGTCCCCTGCATTGGCAGGCGGACTCTCAACCACTGCGCCACCAGGGAAGCCCAAAGCTATGTCTTTTAGAGGGTACCTGAGGAATTTTCATCTAGGCTACCATTATATTAAACATATGTTCATATTTGTAATGTTATATACAGTTACATGTTATATGTACATATATATTATATGGCATTATGTATAATAATGTATGTAAACAGTATTACAGATAGATGGACTTGTACATACGTGTACATAGGTATATTAGGCTGAACAACGGGCCCCCAAAGATGTCCACATCCTAATTCTCAGAACCTGTGAATATGTCACCTACATGGCAAAATGGACTTTGCAGATGTGATTGAAATGAAAATCTTAGGTGGGGAGGTTGTCCTGGTCATTTGGGTGGGCCCTAAATGTAATCACAAGCGTTCTTATGAGGGAGAGGCATGAGGATCAGAGTCAGAGGAGGAGATGGGATACGGAAAGAAACAGTAGCCAAAATGATGCAGCCACAATCCAAAGAAAGTGGGCAGCCTCTAGATGCTGGAAAGGCCAGGAAACAGATTCTCCCCTGGAGCTCCAGAAGAACACAACCGTGCTGACACCTTGAGTTTAACTATTTTAACTCAGTGAGACCCATTCCGGGCTTCTGAACTGTAAGGTTATAAATCTGTGTTCTTTTAAGTTTTTGGTAATTTGTTAATAGCAGAGACAGGAAATGGATACAATAGGGTACCCAGGGGCCCAGACGCCTGATAGCTATCCTCCTCAGTGCTACACACACACACACACACACACACACACACACACACACACACACGGCTTATATGTTTGGTCTTCCCATCTCTGTCCAAAAGATCACCCAGCACATCCCAGACCGAGCAGTGTGCTCAATATATCTGCGACTTGTGGGCTCCACCAAAGTTGAGTACAACCTTTTCCTGGAGCGGGAGGGCCTCTTATGGAAGAGAGAACTAGGATTTCTCTAAGCCCAGCCCAAAGCAAACACCTCCAAAGACCAGGCACATTCCCGGACCTGAGCCCCAAATCTGGCGCAGGGAGGCCTCGAGCCGCCTAAACCACCTTGCCCGGGCATTTTACTTCCAAGATTCAAGAATCACCTCCTAAAAAAAAAAAAAAAATCACCTCCTTTGCACCTGGCAGGACTCAGGGATTCCACGAGGGAGACGCTAGAGGATAAGAGAGGTGCGCACAGGTGCTGCAGGTGGGGGTAACGGGCAGCCTCCTATGACGAAAGGGGAAATTGAGGCCACGAAGGCGGTGGGACAGGCCAAACTCTGCCTGGGTCAGGTATTAGTGTTGAGAACCCAGGGCTCTAGTAAAAGACGGAATCGGGGCCCAGGTGCAGGGGAAAACGCCCCGAGGATGAGGGGACCCTCGCTACAGGCAACCACGGGGTGGGGCGGGGCCAGGAAGAGGGCGGGGCTTAACGGGGAGCGGCGGGTGCACGGGCACGGGGGCGGGGTTTAGCTGGGAGAGGGCGAAAGGCCTAGAACAGGGGCGGAGCCTTAAGTGGCGGCCAGGGGCAGAGTTTAGAACTGGGACAGGGTGCGTGGGTGTGGAAGGGGTCTAGCCAAGGCGGAGCCAGACCAGGGAGCGGGGCCTGCACTAGGGCAGGGTGGAGCTTGCAACGAGGAGGAGGGGCTCATTAGGGGCGGGATCCGGGCAGGGGGCGGGGCTTACGCCAGAGCGTGAGCGCGGGGGGCGTGGCCTAGGTGAGGGGCCAGGCCGAGCGAAGTATCCCGCCAGGTGGGAAGGACTTAAGAACCGGGAGAAGTAGCCTCACGCCCAGGTACGGCCCTTAGTTGGGTGGCTGCGCGGGGAAATTCCGGGCGAGACCGTGAGTATTTCCGGTCAATATGGCGGCGCCCAGCAGAGTCAGGTGCGGGCGAGTTTGTCTTTAGTAGCGGCGGCGACACGAGGCCCGGGAAGGTGAGGTCCGCCCCGCTCAGGCTCCCCTCTTCGGAGAGGAGGGAGGAGACTTGTTGCTAAGAAGACCACAGGGAGGGCTTGTTGCTCTGAAGGCTGGGCAGTGGGGTTGCTAAGAGACGGGAAGGACTGCAGTGGAAATGGAGGAGGGGGTTGCTAGGGAGAGTAGGTGGGGCCTGTTGCTAGGGAGGAAGGAGGGACTTGTGACTTTGGGGAAGGGTCCTGTTGGTATGAGAGAAGAAAAGAGGGTTAAAGGGGGTGTGGGCAGAGTGGTTTGGGGTCATGCGGGGCCGCGGAGCTTCCCTAAAACGCCCCTTATCAGCAGACCCCCAGGAATCGACCCGCCAGGACGCCAGAGCTACCTCAGCGGGGACCATCCCCTACCCCAACACATTCTTCCCTTCTTTGCAAACAGCCCATGGCGAACCAAGGCTCCGGGAGCAGTCGTCTTCCCCTGGCGCTGCCCCCAGCCTCCCAGGGTTGCTCGTCAGGGGGCAGCGGCTCCTCCGCGGGCGGCTCCGGCAATCCCCCGCCACCGCGAAACCTCCAAGGTCTGCTGCAGATGGCCATCACGGCGGGCTCTGAAGAGCCAGACCTCCCTCCAGAACCCATGAGTGAGGAGGTAAAGGGTGGGGACCCGAGAAACTGGGGTGAGGGACGTGGGGACAGATATCTGGGGAGGGGCGGGAGTCCCGCTGTGAAGTCATAGTAGACTGTATTTGTGCTCGATAGGGTTATTGTAGACTGAAGGTCAGATCCCTGGATCCCTGCACTGTGCTGGGAGACAGTCTTATGCTAAAAAGAAAAAGCAAGGGCTCTCCAGAGCCAGACAGCCGTGGATTCAGCATCATACAGCTGTGTGACCTTGGGTATATCACGTCATGTTTCTGAGCGTCGAGTTCTTTAGTTGCAAGTTGATGTTGATGATAAGAATAACAGTGGTACTTCACAGAGTAGTTCTGAGGTTCCAGTTGAAGTAGGGCTCAACACAGAACCTGACACATAGGTCGTGCTCCTGAAGGCAGCAGGATATTCTCATTAAGAACACAGGCTCTGTGGACAGACCGCTTAGATTTGACTTAAGGCTTTGTGGATGGCTGACTATGTGACCTTGGGCAAGTCGCACTTTTCCGTGCCTCCATTTTCTCATCTGTGAAGTGGGAATAACAGTAATCCTTAACCATGGAAGGTTGTTTCGGAGATTAATAGCAATATTTGTTATACATGATGTTTAGTTGGCGATGACAATTACAGTATACAAAATATGGTGCTAATTCGGTTACATCCATGATGTCATTGAACCTCTGGGACCATGAGGTAGGCAACAGGCACAGAAAGATTAACATCTTGCCCAAATTTATCCAGGACAGTGACCACGGAGCCTGGCCAAAAACCAAAAAACCAGCGGCCAGTTTTCAGCGCTTATCTTATTTGACTTACTAGTAGCATTTGATTACTACCCCCTCCCCTTGAGTTCTTTCTTCATTTGGCATCTGGAACAAAATGCTTTTCTGCTTTTCATCCCACTCACTGGCTCTTCTTCCCCATCTCCTCTGTTGGTTCATCCTCATTCCCCAGCCTCTTAACCATGGAGCACACCAGGACTCTCTCTTCTACCCTCACTTCCTGTGTGATCTCACGTTGACGTTTTCCTCTGATGATTCTTTTAATTTTTTTAATTTTTTTATTTATTTTTTTAACGCGGTACGCGGGCCTCTCACTGCTGTGGCCTCTCCCATTGTGGAGCACAGGCTCTGGACGCGCAGGCTCAGCGGCCATGGCTCACGGGCCCAGCTACTCCGTGGCATGTGGGATCTTCCCGGACCAGGGCAAGAACCCATGTCCCCTGCATCGGCAGGCGGACTCTCAACCACTGCGCCACCAGGGAAGCCCTGATGATTCTTAAATTTATATCTCTAGGCCAGTGGTGCTCTCCTGGGGGGGCAGTTTTAACCATGGTGGGGTCGGGGGGGTGGGAGGTGGGGGCAGTGCTGTTGGCATCTGGTGGGTGGAGGCCAGGGATGCTGCTCAACACCCTACAGTGCACAGGACGACCCCCACGGCAGAACAATCCAGCTCAAAGTGTCAGCAGAGTCGAGGTTGAGAAATCCTCGAGGTTGAGATCAAGGCTGGACCTCCTCCCTGAACTTCAGGCAGCGTACTCAATATCTGGCCTTGGCTGTGCCATGGATCCCTCAAACTTAACAAGTTCAGAAATGAGCTCTAGGGCTTCCCTGGTGGCGCAGTGGTTGAGAGTCCGCCTGCTGATGCGGGAAACAGAAGTTCGTGCCCTGGTCTGGGAAGATCTCACATGCCGCGGAGCAGCCGGGCCCGTGAGCCATGGCCGCTGAGCCTGCGCGTCCGGAGCCTGTGCTCCGCAACGGGAGAGGCCACAACAGTGAGAGGCCCGCATACCGCACAAAAAAAAAAAAAAAAAAAAGAGCTCTAATCTCTACTCCTCTCACTCCACTGCTGATTCTCTTGCAGTCTTCCCCATCTCCTTCTAGTTGTTCAGGACAAAAACCTAGGTGTCCCTGACCCCTCTTTTTCCTCTCACGCCCCACAGCCAGTCTCTCCATAGATCTAGCGTCTAGAAACGTGTCTGTCAGTAGAGAAGGTGCCCGGTAGGTACGTGTTGACTGAAGGACACTCAACTCTCAGATGTTGGCTGTTATTATTAATGACTGTTATTCCTGAGTTGATTATTGATGAGGTTTGCTTCTTTCCCCCACCCTCCCGCTCCGCCTCAACCCCCAGAGGCGCCAGTGGCTGCAGGAGGCCATGTCGGCTGCCTTCCGGGGCCAGCGGGAAGAGGTGGAGCAGATGAAGAACTGCCTCCGAGTGCTGTCCCAGCCCACAACCCCCTCAGCTGGTGAGGCTGAACTGGCTGCTGACCAGCAAGAGCGCGAGGGGGCCCTGGAGCTGCTGGCCGACCTGTGCGAGAACATGGACAACGCTGCAGGTACAGCCAGGCCCGCTCCAGCCTGCCCCCAGCCTCCAGGGTCCTGTGCCTTCTGCCTTCTGGTCTCCCTTCTGTCTCTTGCCTCCTCCTCCTAAGCCCTGGGTCCTGCTGCAGCCCAGCCCTTGTCCTTTGTCTCAGGGACCACACAACCAGCCTCCTCCCAGCCTTCCAGCCTTACCTCTCCATTCCGGCTCTGACTCAGGCCCCAGGTGAGACTGCCCTGTCCCTCCATGCTTGGTCTGCTTGCCATCAGGAGCAGTGATGGTGCCAGGTTCAGTCCACCACCTCCCTGATGCTCTCTGAGACTGACCATTTCACCCTAGTCTGCTGGGAGTCCATTGCCACTCCCTAGAGTAAGAGACAGGAGGTGGTCCTGGATGGGGTAGTCAGAGAAGGCCTCCCCGAGGAGTGGCATTTGATCAGAGACCTGAAGTGAGGGCGTGAGTCATGGAATTAGCTCTGGAAAAAGCATTCCAGGTAGAGGGAATGACCAGTGCAAAGGCCCTGAGGTGGGAACCTGCCTGGCCTGTGTGGGAACAGCAGTGAAGCCAGCAGAGCAGAGTGAGTGAGGGGCGAGGTCTAGGAAGTGACGCTGGGCATAGAGGGGCTCACGGGCCAAGGCTGGTGCTGTGGGTTTTATTCTAAATGCTGAGAAGCCAATAGAAGGATGAGGGGTCACTTCCACTTGGAGGGGTGTGGTGTGGTCGTTGATGGTGTGGATTTGTCTGTTCTGGACATTTTAGGTACATGGAATAGTAGAATATGTCACCTTTTGTGACTGGATTCCTTCACTGAAGGTGATGTTTTCAAGGTTCTTCCATGTCTTAGCTGTATCAGAACTTTATTACTTTTTGTGGCTGACTGAGACGCCAGTGTGTGGATGGGCTACATGTTGTTTATTCGTTCATCAGTTGACGGGCATTTGGGTCACTTCCCCCTTTGGTTATAGTAAATAATGCTGCTGTGAACACTGGTGTACAAGCATATGTTCAAGTTTCTGCTTTCGATGCTTTTAGATATATATGTAAGAGTTGTCACAGGGTAACTCTGTATTTAACTTTTTGGAGAACCACCAAGCTCACCAATACAGAAAACAGGTGGTAGGCTATAGTTTGCGGACGTCTGGTGTGGTGTGTTCTCCCACAGGGGATGTTCTGATTGTCACAAAGACGGGGGGTCAGAACTGGCATTTAGTGGGCTGGAGCCTGGGACCCTGACCCTCCAAATGCTGACATCGTTGAGACACACTGGCCTTGGACAGACCCCCAGTTGGGTGCTTGGGGAGAGCCTGCCCTTGGGGGCAGGCTCCCCTCAGCCTCACCTGGTGTATTTGTCCAGTTGGGCTGCCGTAACAAAGCACCACAGACTGGGGACTTAAACAACAGAAGGCTCTTCTCTCACAGTTCTGGAGGCTCGAAGTCTGAGGGTTGATTTCTTCTGAGGCCCCTGTCCTTGGCTTGTATATGGGGGCCTTCTTGCTCTGTCCTCATGTGGTCATCCCTCTGTGCATGTCTGTGTCCTAATCTCTTTTTTATAAGGGCCCCGGTCATATTGGATTAGGGCCCCATCCCATGACACCGTTTCACTTTAATCACCTCTTTAAAGCCCTGTCTCCAGATAGAGACATATTTTGAGGCCTTGGGGGTTAGGGCTTCAGTGTAAATCTGTGGGGACACAGCTCAGCTCATCACACCTGGCCTGTCTGCTCCCCTCTCTCCACACAGACTTCTGCCAGCTGTCCGGCATGCACCTGCTGGTGGGCCGCTACCTGGAGGCGGGGCCTGCGGGGCTGCGGTGGCGGGCGGCGCAGCTCATCGGCACGTGCAGCCAGAACGTGGCAGCCATCCAGGAGCAGGTGCTGGGCCTTGGCGCACTGCGCAAGCTGCTGCGCCTGCTGGATCGGGACCCCTGCGATGCTGTGCGCGTCAAGGCCCTCTTTGCCATCTCCTGTGAGTGTCCCGGGGGCTGCCGGGGAGGGGCTCGGGTCCCTAGGGCTGGTGCCAGCTTCCGGATCTGCTTTGGGGCAGAGAGAGAGGGGCCTTGTGTGTTCGTTTATCCCCGGTACCTGCTGGGGCTCTGCTGGGTGCTGGGAACAGAACAGTGAGCTTGCCACACCTGCCGCTGGTCAGAGAGCCAGAGCCTCACAACACGGGACGAGGCCCAGCTTGAGTGCTTTTAGGCCCCTCAGGGCTCTCAGTCTTGGCACTGTTGACATTTGGGGCCCCGATCACTCCTTGTCATGGGCGGGGTCCTCTCGGGGGCTGCTTGAGTGTCATCACAGCTCAAGCTGGGCGGTCAGCTTCTCCCAGAGAATGCAATCCAGGATGCCAGGCAGGAGCTACAGGAACTATCAATTCAATGCCCTTTATCTTTTTTTTTTTTCCTCTTTTTTGGTACCTCTTAAAACCCACCCCTGTCTTGTGCCTCCCCGCTCCCCTTTCATCACTGGTAACCACTAGTTTGTTCTCTACATCTGTGAGTCTGCTTCTTTTTTATTATATTCAATAGTTTGTTTTATTTTATTTTTTTTTAAATATTTTATTTATTTGGTTGGTTGTGCCGGGCCTTAGTTGTGGCAGGCAGCCTTCTTAGTTGTGGCACGCGAACTCTTAGTTGCAGCATGCGTGTGGGATCTAGTTCCCCGACCAGGGATCGAACCCGGGCCCCCTGAATGGGGAGCGTGGAGTCTTAACCACTGCACCACCAGGGAAGTCCCTCAGTAGTTTGTTTTATTTTTTAGATTCCACATATAAGTGATAACATACCATATTTGTCTTTCTCTCTCTGACTTATTTCACTGAGCGTAATACCTCCAAGTCCATCCATGTTGTTGCAAATGACAAAATTTCATTTTTTTCTTACGGCTGAGGCCTTTTATTTTTATTTTTTATTTATTTATTTTTATTTTTGGCTGCGTTGGGTCTTTGTTGCTGTGCACGGGCTTTCTCTAGTTGCAGCGAGCGGGGGCTACTCTTCCTTGCGGTGCGCAGACTTCTCATTGTGGTGGCCTCTCTTGTTGCAGAGCACAGGCTCTAGGCGCTCAGGCTTCAGTAGATGTGGCTCGCAGGCTCTAGGGCGCAGGCTCAGTAGCTGTGGCGCACGGACTTAGTTGCTCCGCAGCATGCAGGATCTTCCCGGACCAGAGCTCGAACCCGTGTCTCCTGCATTGGCAGGCGGATTCTTTTTTTTTTTTTTTTTTTTTTTTTTATTTAATTTATTTTATTTATTTTTGCTGTGTTGGATCTTCGTTTCTGTGCCAGGGCTTTCTCTAGTTGTGGCAAGCGGGGGCCACTCTTCATCATGGTGCGCGGGCCTCTCACGATCGCGGCCTCTCTTGTTGTGGAGCACAGGCTCCAGACGCGCAGGCTCAGTAGTTGTGGCTCACGGGCCCAGTTGCTCCGCGGCATGTGGGATCCTCCCAGACCAGGGCTCGAACCCGTGTCCCCTGCATTAGCAGGCAGATTCTCAACCACTGCGCCACCAGGGAAGCCCCAAGGCAGGCGGATTCTTAACCACTGCGCCACCAGGGAAGCCCGAGGCCTTTTATATTTTTAAAAATTGATGTAAAATTCACATAACTGTTTTCAAGTGTACAATTCAGTGGCATCTGCCTTCTTTTTTTGGGGGGTGGGCATGGCTGCAGGGTATGCCATCGTGTGGCAGCTACCATTTGGAAAGTGCTTAGGACAGGCCAGCCCTGGTGCTACGAGCCCTTTGCTTGGTCAATCTCCTGACTGCTCCTGCGGCCCGCTGCATGGAGGCTCACAGAGGTTCACCCTCTGGCCGCAGACCAAGAGAAGGTCAGGTGGAGGAGTGTGTGAGAGCTGCAGAGGAGGTCGGTGGGGGCACCCCCAGGGAGATGCATCTCCAGGCCACTGGCATCTAGTGGGCTCAGGCCAGGGCTGCCGCTCAACACCCTCCAGTGCACAGGGCGGCCCCCACGACACAGAATGGCCTGTACCTGCATGTCAGCTGTGCCCAGTGGAGAGGCCCTGGAGTGAAGGGAAGTGGTTGCTCCTGGATCCGTCATGAAGGCAGAGCGGACGTGGAAGGTTGTCATGTCTTCCCCTCACCATCCGCCTGTCCTTTTTTTTATTTTTTAAATTGAGTAATGTTTTATCTAACCCCATATATCCAAATTATTATCATTTCGGCCCATCATTATGTGGAGTATTAATGAGATATTTTACATCTTTTTTTTTCACTCTACGTCTTTGAAACCCAGTGTACATCCTACATATAAAGCACATCTCACCTCAGGCTGTATTTTTAGCAGTCAGTGTGGAGTGTAGTTCTAGTGAGGGGACGAAGTTGTGCTTAATGGGAACATGCTGTACCACTGCTTCACTTTTTTACCCTAAACTGAAATAAATTAAACTCAAATGAGATTAACAACTCAGGTCCTCAGTGGCACTTGCCACATGTCAGGGATTTACTGGCCACGGGTTTCTGGGGGCTCCCATCTATCCTGGCCTAGACCCTGCCCAAGTCGGCGCCTCCTTGGAGGTGCACCCCTCAGGCTGGTTCTGTCATACTCGGAGGCCTTCCAGGGTGACCCCTCACGAAGTAGTCTGGCTCTCTGGGTCTTAGTTTCCTCATCAGTAAAATGGGATTCCTAGAGCACTCACCTCCTAGGGTGGTTTTGAGGATTAAAAAGAGGTAATGTTCCCATCAGTGGATGGATGGATTAAAAAACACGTGGCTTATTCATACAATGGGATACTATTCAACCATTAAAAGGAATGAAATATTGATTCATGCTGTAACCTGGACGAGCCTAGAAAACATGCTGAGTGAAAGAAGCCGACCACAGAAGACCACACAGTGTTTGATTCCATTTATATGAAATGTCCAGAAGAGGCAAATTCATAGATGTGGAAAGCGGATTAGTGGTTGCCAATTGTGGGGAGGGACTGCTAACAGGTATGGGGCTTCTTTTGGGAGTGATGAAAATATGCTGGAGTTAGATAGTTATGGTAAGCCAACCTTGTGAATATACTAAAAACCACTGAATTGTATACTTTAAAAAGGTAAATTGTACAGACTGTGGAATTATATCTCAATTAAAAATATATTTTTTTAAAGTACTCTGCTCTTTTTTAAAAAAATTAATTAATTAATTAATTAATTTAATTTTGGCTGCCTTGGGTCTTCGTTGCTGCACGCGGGCTTTCTCTAGTTGCGGCGAGCGGGGGCTACTCTTCGTTGCGGTGCGTGGGCTTCTCTTGTTGTGGAGCACGGGCTCTAGGCGCGCGGGCTTCAGTAGTTGTGGCACACAGGCTCAGTAGTTGTGTTGCGGGCTCTAGAGCGCAGGCTCAGTAGTTGTGGTGCCTGGGCTTAGTTGCTCCGTGGCATGTGGGATCTTCCTGGACCAGGGCTGGAACCCGTGTCCCCTGCGTTGGCAGACGGATTCTTAACCACTGTACCACCAGGGAAGTCCCTAAATTAAAAATACTTAAAGGTAATGCTTGTGAAGCACGGACCCATAGAAATCGATGATGATGAGGATGGTGATGATTGTGGTGTTTATGGTGGTGATGGTGAGGTGATGATGGTAATGATGATACTGGTGATGATGGTGGTGATGGTAGTGGTGATGATGGTGATGATGATGATACTGGTGATGGTGGTGGTCATGGTGTTGATGGTGGTGATGGTAGTGGTGATGATGATATTGGTGGTGATGATGGTGGGTGATGACAGTAATGATGGTGGTGATGGTGAGATAATGGGGACGATGATGGTGGCAGTGGTGACTGTCACCTCAAGGCCCCGCCTAACCCCCTCCCCAGGCCTGGTCCGGGAGCAGGAGGCTGGGCTGCTGCAGTTCCTCCGCCTGGACGGCTTCTCTGTGTTGATGCGGGCCATGCAGCAGCAGGTGCAAAAGCTCAAGGTCAAGTCGGCGTTCCTGCTGCAGAACCTGCTGGTGGGCCACCCTGAACACAAAGGTGGGGTGGCCAGGGCAGGGAGCTGGGATGGTTCCTGGCGGGGAGCGCACGGGGGAAGGGACTGCCCCTCTGACCCCGTGGCCCTTCCGCAGGGACCCTGTGCTCCATGGGCATGGTCCAGCAGCTGGTGGCCCTCGTCCGAACAGAACACAGTCCCTTCCATGAGCACGTGCTTGGAGCCCTGTGCAGGTGCGCTGGGGCCCAAAAGGACCGCCCCCCTCCGTGGGGGCTAAAGGGTTTAGGGTCAGAGGGGAGCAGGAACCACGGCGCTGGCCCTCCCTGAGCCTCAGTTTCCTCACCTTGGGGGCTGCCGCAGCAGCCTGGGGAGGAGGGGGAGAGTCTTTCTTACACTCATACTCCCCCATCCCCCGCACAAAGTACAAGCAGATTAGAGTCTTAAAACACGATGGAATGGAGCAGCTGGACAAGCAGGCAGCAGCTCTCACGTGTGGAGTCGGCTCCAGGCCGGGCACTGTGCTGAGTGCCCTGTTTTGTACAAGTCTCATCGAAGTCCCTGGGCTGGGGTGGGGACAGGAGTCAAGTCCACGTTGCAGGTGGGGAAACTGAGGCCCAGTGTGGGGGAGCAGCTTGCCGAGGCTCCCGTGGTTCAGGGTGCTGTGCAGAGCGAGGTCCCAAGGGCTGCTCTCCTGTCCCCGCAGCTTGGTGACGGACTTCCCCCAGGGTGTGCGGGAGTGCCGGGAGCCCGAGCTGGGCCTGGAGGAGCTTCTGCGGCACCGGTGCCAGCTGCTGCAGCAGCACGAGGAGTACCAGGTACTGCTGATGGGAGGGGCGGGGGCGCTGGCCCAGGGGACCCGGCCGTTTTGTGGGAGGGGCCAGCCTGGTGCCTGCCTTCTGGGTCTCTTCTCCCACGGTTTTGTTTACATCCTCTTTACAATTCATGTGTTTCTCTAGTCATCATTCAGCAAACATTTATTGCCCCCCTGCCATGTGACTCGTGCTGTGTTAACACCAGGGGGATTGCAAGGAGAACCAGAAGCTCGGGGTTTTGAGAGTTAAAGAGTTAACAAATTCATTTAATTTTTTTTTTTTTTTGGCCATGACTCACAGCTTGCGGGATCTTAGTTCCCCAAGTGGGGATAGAACCTGTAACCCCTGCAGTGGAAGCATTGAGTCCTAACCACTGGACCGCCAGGGAATTCCCCCAAACTCATCTAATTATTATCCAAATTATTTAATATTGTTGTTTACATCATATCATTCAAATATTTAAGTATTTTTAGATTGATAAATAAGTAAATGATAAATAGCAACAAATTAAATATTTGATTAAATAGGTAAGTAACTAATATGTGATAAATAACAACTCATTAGCTATTTAATTAGATAAAGGGTAACAAGTGATAACAAGCAATAAATAACTCACTAAATAGTTAAATATATAAGTAACAAATAAGTGATAACAACTCATTAGATATTAATTATATAGATATTGAGTAACAAGTGATAAGTAACAACTCAGGTATTTAAATAGATAAGTAACAAATAAGTGATAAAGAACAACTAATTACATATTCAGCAGTTATTTAATTATTTAAAGGATTAAGTGATTTAGTTAACTTTACTTAAGTAATTTATCCAACCGTTATAGTACCGCCCAGACGCTGGTGCTTCAGCAAAGCTGGACACAGCAAACGTGCCAGCTTCTTGGGACTTCCATTGTGCTGAGATCATTCCTCTGTGGACACCATCAGGTGTTTGCAGAAGGGTGCTGGGCACTGGGTGTGAGGAGCGGGGGTGACTGGGAGAGGCACAGTGCCCGCCCCCAGGGGCTCGCCCCCTGACCTCAACACGAGAACCCGTGGAGATTTGTGCCCATGGGGGGCAGGGGAAGCCCCGGCCCTCGTCCGGCCTGTGGTTTTAGCCATCCTTGCTTGATGCATCCATGTGTTTGTTCCCTGAGCCTCTGGTGTGCCAGATCCTGGTACCAGACCATGAGACCAACCTGGTGAGGGAAGCCTCTTGTGAACCGGCCAACATGCCTTTTTTTTTGTTTTCAAAACAAATTTTAACAGCTTTATTGAGGTATAATTTACCTATATTGAAAGTGTGCAATGTGAGAAGTTTTACATATGTATACATCTGTGGAAACCTTCATTTTTCCATCAGGGGCAGGTCACCCATGTGCCAGGTCCCAACCTGAGCACTGGAGATTTGGGGCAAAGGGATACAGCCTTGGTTCTCGTGGGGCTCATGGGGTAACAGATAAAAATGTAGACAAACGCACACACAAATACGTATTTACAGATACATATCTATCTATCTATCTATACACACGCGTGTAATACGTATCTATATAATTTAACATATACTGTTGTGTATAATATGACATGAGGAAGTCAGAACTACAGTGA
This sequence comes from Phocoena sinus, assembly GCF_008692025.1. Lineage (NCBI taxonomy): Eukaryota > Metazoa > Chordata > Mammalia > Artiodactyla > Phocoenidae > Phocoena > Phocoena sinus. The sequence continues at coordinate 3,109,314 of NC_045781.1, forward strand.
GGAAAAATTAAACCAGTGAGGGGTTAGAGAATGGTGGGATGTGATATTTTAGGTAAGGTGGTACATTTGTTTCCTAGAGCTGCTGTAACAGAGTACACTGGGTGGCTTAACACAGAAATGTATTGTTTCACAGTTCTGGGGAACAGAAGTCTGAAGTCAAGGTGTCAGCCAGACCGTGCTCCCTCTGAAGGTTCTAGGGAAGAATCTTTCCTTGCCTTTTCCAGCTTCTAGTAGTTGCTGGCAGTCCTTGACGTTCCTTGGCTTATGGATACATCCGTCACTCCGATTTCTGCCTCTGTTTTCACATGGCCTTCTTTCTCCCCATGTGTCTGTCTTAGAACTCTTTCCAGATATGTAAATAGAGGTGTGCTTTAATTTCAGTGTAATTCAATATTATAATTGCATAGTATTCTCTGAAGTGATTACATCATGATTTAGCCAGTCCTCTTTTGTAGGTACTTTTGTGGGCCGTGTGTAGAGTTAAATTAAATTACATTGGTGCTCTTTGAATAGGCCCCATAGTCATGTGGTTCAAAATTCAAGATGCATGAGAGGATAAACAGTGAAAAGTCTCCCTCCTACCCCTATTCCTATCCACCCAGTTCTTCCTGTGGCCTTCCTAAGATAGTCTGTGCACATACAAGGAAATGTACATATCAATTCTTTTCCTCTTCCTCTCTTCATTTTGTGTAAATTCAGCCTATTCTGACCACTATTCTGCTCTTGCCATATTCCCTTTCATAACATATCCACGAGTGTGTTTCCTGTCGGTGCCTATGGCTCTATCCTCTTGGAGTTTGTTTCCACTCTTTCACTACTATCAACTTTAGGAGTAACTTTAGGAGTATGTCTATAGAACAATTTCTAGAAAGGGAAAGGCTGGGTTAAGGTAGGTTAAAGATGAAGTTACAGGGTTTAAGCGCCACGTCCTTAGCTGTTGCCAAGTTGTTCTCCATAGAAGTTGAACCATTCGACACTGCAGCCATGAGGGTACTCAACTTTCCCACATCCTGGCCAGGATAGGGTGCCTCAAGACATTTGACCTTTCTTCAAGCTTTTCCTCAAGCCATTTGACCTTTCTTCAAGCTTATTGGTGAAAAGCAGTATTCCAGTCCAGTTTATGTTTGCATTTCTCCTGTGAGTGAAGTTGGGCATCTTTTTCCTTTTTTTGTGAACTACTCATTCATATCCTTTGCCCATTTATCTAATGGATGGTGGTTTTGCAACTGATTCATTAAAGCTTTATTTTTTTAAAAAATTTTGATTGATTGATTGATTGATTGCTGCATTGGGTCTTCGTTGCTGCCTGCAGGCTTTCTCTAGTTGTGGCGAGTGGGGGCTACTCTTCGTTGCAGTGCGCGGGCTCCTCATTGCGGTGGCTTCTCTTGTTGCAGAGCACCGGCTCTAGGCGTGCAGGCTTCAGTAGCTGTGGCACGCAGGCTTCAGTAGTTGTGGCTCACGGGCTCTAGAGCGCAGTCTCAGTAGTTGTGGCACACGGGCTTAGTTGCTCCATGGTATGTGGGATCTTCCCGGACCAGGGCTCGAACCCGTGTCCCCTGCGTTGGCAGGCAGATTCTTAACCACTGTGTCACCAGGGAAGCCCCCATTAAAGCTCTTGAAGTATTAAGTATGTTAGACGTTTGTGATGAGTTGCAAATATTTTTCACCTCAAATTGTTGTTTTTCTTTCACTTTTGTTTCTGGCATCTTTCTGCTATGCAGATACCTTTTATGTTTATGTGGTCCAATCTATCAGTGCTTCTTTCTTGGTCTCTGGAGTATGTATCCATGGAAGGGATTTTAAGTAGGGATTAATCAAGGTTGGTCATTTCTGGGAGTTAGGACAAGCTGGAGGGGGCTGATGTGAGGACAGACCAGTGGGGTGAGACAGGAAGCTTCTGGGGTGGTGGGTGGGAGGGAAGAGGAGCCGTTTCTGCGGGCAAAGCTGGTGAAGGCAGGGGGTGGCCTCTGCACTCAGGGCTCCCAATCTCACACCCCAATCCAGGAGGAGCTGGAGTTCTGCGAAAAGTTGCTACAGACCTGTTTCTCCACCCCGACGGACGACAGCATGGATCGGTGAAACCCGGTGGCTTCTCTCCCTCTCTTTGTGGGAACCCCAGGCCTCCTGACTCCCCCTCACCCACGAGGCCCTCTCCCAAAGGAGAGCAGGGCCTTGATGGTGCCGGGGCGTGTCAGCCCGTCTCTTCTCAGCCCTCAGGAGGGGCGCTGAAAAAGGCACTGGCTCCTTGGACCCCACCTCTCGTGCACTCTCACTCCATTCCCCCTTCTCGTGTCCACACTGGTCTTCCAGTAAAGGTGTTTCTCCTCCACCACCTCCTTCACTGCCACCTTTGTCACCTCCCCTGGAGAGTGCCTTGGTTGGGGAGGAGGGGCACGATCTTAGGGGACGTGGGGAGCCATGGAGGGAACAACAGCGGGCGGAACCTGGGAATAATAAAAGTGTTGCTATCTAAAGTCCAGAGCCATTGTCTCCTTTCATCCTCCTGGCCTCTCTGGAGAAGGAATGTGTGGGATAGTCCTCTTGGGCCCCCACCGTCTCTGCAACTACTCTTCTGTTTGAGGACTCTCAACGTTATACACCCGTGCTGCTGAGCCTAAGGCGGAAGCCAAGTTCTTTCCCGGCAGGACGTGCTGGGGGGGGGGGGGCGGAAATCACGTGGCTTCAGCTCTGCCAATCAGGGCTCGCCGTGCACCCGCTCGCGAGCCGCGGCCGGAGAACCGGGAGCACGTTGCGGAGGTCCCGCTGTACTGCCCGCGCCGGGGCTAGTGGTCACTCTGGGTACCTGGGGCAGGCCGTGGTTGGGCGTGGGCTTTGTCCCGACAGGAAAGCGCTAAGCCTTTTCTCCAGCCTTCTCCAAGATAGGGGGGCTAGCTGGGACAGAGGGATACTGCCTCGCCTCCTTTAATAAATTGCTTTTCAGTTTAGTCAAAGGAGCTTTCCTTTACAACCAAGAGTCCTGACCGGTGGTGTATTTCAGACAGGGAAGCTGAGCCCAGGGTGGTTGTTCCGTGGCCAAGTTTATAGCCAAAATTTAGTCCTGGGCCAATTCCAAAGCTGTGCCCCTCCTCCCTGTATCTTGGTTTCCTAGACCCATTTAATGCCAGACTAATTCCTCTCCTGTGGAATTTACTTGTACGGGAGGGAATGGTTATTTTTTCACTCCCCTTCCCAAATTCAGGATAAATCGAAAGGCAGCTACAGGATCCGAGAATTGGAGATAACATATAACCTGTATCACTTTTAGAGCAGATACGAGAAAGCGGCATTGGTCTTTCTGCCACTTCACCCAGCATTGGATGTGGTTGTCTGTCTGGTCATAGGCAGTGCAGTCCTTCCCCTTGGCTGCAGGCACCAGGTCAGAACACTGGGCAAGCTGGCTCCAAGAGGAGGGAAGCTGGAGGGCTGAGCCGTGATGCCTATCCAATCCAGTAAATCATTCCTCAGCCTTTGGAAAGGGTGAAGAGGCAAGGAAAGAGACAGCAATAGAAGTTTCTCCATGTGGAAATGTGAGCAATGGGGAATGAGTGTTCCCACCAAACACTTTTTTTTAAATAAATTTATTTATTTATTTATTTTTGACTGTGTGTTGGGTCTTCATTGCTGTGCGCGGGCTTTCTCTGGTTGAGGCGAGTGTGGGCTACTCTTCGTTGCAGTGCACGGGCTTCTCATTGCAGTGGCTCCTCTTGTTGCGGAGCATGGGCTCTAGGCGCGCGGGCTTCAGTAGTTGTGGCACGTGGGCTGAGTAGTTGTGGTGCACGGGCTTAGTTGCTCCACAACTAAGTTGCTCCCACAACTGTGGGATCTTCCCGGACCAGGGCTCGAACCCGTGTCCCCTGCATTGGCAGGCAGATTCTTAGCCACTGCACCACCAGGGAAGCCCCCCCCCCAAACACTTTAAGAAGCTCCTTCCAATTCTAATGCAAAGAACAGCATTGTCGAGCTGTGCGTTCTGACAAGGTGGAGACCCAACTTCAGTCCTAAGCCCCTGCAGCTTCCCAGGTTCTTGGAGATGGACTTTGTCAGCTTCTCAGGTTCCATTTGGTGATTTAATATGGCCAACCCCCTGCCCCTCAGTTCCTGAGCTTATGCGTTAAAACAGTGTGGCAACTATGCAATCGTATTGGGGAAAAAGCAAGTAAAATGCTGTGCAAACGACAAAAGAAGCTGATGTAGAAGATGATTCAAGGAACAGAAGGAAATGCCTCACAAATGCTTCAAGCTGTATAACAATAGTAACCTGTGTCCATTTTTAAACAAGACCTCAAAGATGAGAAGGTAAGCTTCGCAAACCTAAGGAAACAAATCGAGGACTGTGGTAATTAATAAATTAGATGGTTCAACAGATATCTGCTCCCTCTCATTGCACCTCCATGAGAGAAGTACATTTCCTCACCCATGGTGGGTGGGGCGTAGGTGCCCGCCCCATGACTTTGGGCTTGACCACGTGACTTGCTTTGACCAACGGATGGTGGCACATGTGAGGCACCCTGAGACTTGAAAATGTGCCTAACACAGTTTGGCTTGATCTGAGGCGCCTGTCTTTTCTTATGAGATGGTGCCCTGGGATGTCCATTGGTGCCCAGAGTACGAGAGACATGAGGAACAGAACCAGCCTCACCAACCTTCACACCTGCAGCTCTAAGCTGTGAGCATGATAGGTTGTGGTTGCCTGTCACTCAGCAGTAGCTAAGAACATCACATGCAACAAATACACTGGAAATAGCAAGGAGCAGAAGAGACACGGCTGTAAAGTGAAATTACTGACATGTGGTAATCAGCAGAGCGGCAGGTAGAAATGACAAAGATTAAAGCAAGTACAGAGAAAGTTAACAGATGTTAGCACAAATGCATAACTGGCATCCTTGAAATAGAGAACGAACAACTAGAATAGGATTCAGTGCAAAATGTCCCTGAAATGGAAAAGGTAAATCTGCGAGTTAAAAAAAATTTTTAATGCCGATCCTTACACGCACTTACAGCGCTGATTCTTACAGAAGGCCTGTAACATGGCAAGAGAGGGGTATGAAAATGGAGGAAACTGAGGATCAGAGCAAGATGGGACCTCTAAAGAACATGGACAACAAAGTCTAGGAGAACCCTTCCAGTCGATGTTGTTAGAGGATACTTGGTGCAGCGGCTGGCAACAGTAAAGACACGGCCTGGGCCAAGGCCTAGAAGTGGGACCTGAACAGAGGAGGAAGGCTTCGAGAAAGATCGCGGCGGGACAAAAAGCTGTTGGGCCCTGGGGTTGGAGAGAAAACCCGAGATGGACTGCTCAGGAGCCGACCCATGGAGCCGAAGCAGGAATGTGATTGGAGGAGACGGAAGAGCAAGTGGGTATCCAAAGGGAGCGAGGGATAGAGAAATTCAGGAGCAGGATTTCCTGTGGACTTTGGAACGGAGTCGCAGAGAACGATGCCCTAGTGTGCAGTGGGGCCTGCGCACTGGGTTGCCTGGGTTTACTTAGGAGAGACCGGTGGGCACATATCGGAGCAAGCACTTCTGCGGCGGAGTTATTCTAGCTGGGCGTACTCCGCAGCGGCTGGCCCAGCGCGCATGCGACGGTAGGGCTCGGGCGCGTGGCCTCCGCACACACTGCGCACCGAGTCGGCGGCGGGAGGGCGGGGCCTCCTGCGTGCCTCCGTTCTCAGGGGATTGTGGGGATAGTGGCGACGGAGCCGGGCGTCTGAGGCCCTGAAGCCGACTGCAAAGCCCGGAGCCTCGCCGGTGTGGGGAAGGGGGCGGTGGAGGAAGTGGGCCTCGGCTTCCGTCAGCCGTTGCTCAGCACTGCGGCCTGTTCGGACTGTGGAGTAGGACGCCTTCTGTGACCGGCCCTTGCTTTTCCGCAGGGCGCGCCGGGCCGGGGAAACCGGGGCGACTTCCCAGCTGAGGGCCTACGTGGGCCTCGTGACCCCGCCAACCTCCCTCAGACACCTCGCCTGCGGGCCCCGGACCCCCACCCCACCCGGCCGGCACTGACCACCGAAACTCTGGAACTCGGCGCGCGAGGGCCCCCCTAGGCCCGAGACGCTTGCGCGAGCCCCGGCGCCAGGGCGAGACCCCGCCGCCGCCCGCCGCCCCTACACACCGGCTCCCTGAGGAGGGGCCGGAGCCGCCGGCGGCGGGGCGGGGGGGGCGCCCCGATGAGCCCCGAGTGCGAGGAGCCGCCGCCCCCCCGCGCAGGTGAGCGGACCATACCGGGAGTCTCCCCGCAGTCCAAGCACCCGAGTCACCCTCCCCTCCCCCGAGTGCCCCGCCCAGGTATCCCTGGAGTCTCTTCACCCCTTCTCCTTCGGACCCTGTCCCTCGTCCGTGGGGGCTCTCCACCCCCGGTCTGTCCCTCTCAGCGCCCCAGGTCGCCTAGTCTCTCCCTCTCAGCCCCCCTAGTCTCCTGTCTCTCTCCCCCTGAGGCCCCCTAGTCTCCTGTCTCTCTCCCCCTCAGCCCCCCTAGTCTCCTGTCTCTCTCCCCCTCAGCCCCCATAGTCTCCTAGTCTCTCTCCCCCAGGCCCCAAGTCTCCTAGTCTCTCCCTCTCAGCCCCCCAAGTCTCCTAGTCTCTCTCCCCCAGCTCCCCAAGTCTCCTGTCTCTCCCCCTCAGCCCCCCTAGTCTCCTGTCTCTCCCCCTCAGCCCCCCAAGTCTCCTGTCTCTCCCCCTCAGCCCCCCAAGTCTCCTAGTCTCTCTCCCCCCAGCTCCCAAGTCTGTCTCTCCCCTCAGCCCCCCAAGTCTCCTAGTCTCTCCCCTTCCGCCCCCCTAGTCTCCTATCTCCCTCTCAGCCCCCTAAGTCTCCTGTCTCTCCCCCTCAGCCCCGCTAGTCTCCTAGTCTCTCCTCCTCCAGACCACCCTTCCTTCTCCTCTCAGGCCCATTCCCCTGCCTCAGTGTCTCTTTTTTCCACATTCCCCTCCCTCACCTCGTGTCCTGCCTCCCCCCTCCTCACCTCCTGTGATTCCACGGGTGCCCCCTGTAGTATTTTAGTGTCTTCCCCCTCTGGCCCACTCCCCCGCGGACCCTTCCCCAGGACACCCCTTGCCCTCCCTCTCTCTGCCTCACCCCCTCCTTCCATGCCTGCTTCGTAGACTCGTGGGCTCTGACTCTCACCCTGGGCTCAGGACACTAGAGTAGTCAGGCTTTCACCCTGGCCGTGGCTCTGCGCCCTGCTGTGTCGGGCTGTGAGGAGGGCAGGGAGCCAGGCTTCTGTGGAGCAGCCACCACTCTGTCCCCTTTCTGTGAGGTGAGGCCGGCTGAGGGCACAGAGGGAGGGAGGGACCAGCCCAGGCCCTGCCCGGGGGAAACAAAGGCAGAGCCGGACAGTCACCGTTGCTGGTGGAGTGACAGAGGTAACTCAGGGTGTTGTGGAGGCCACAGAGCAGAGGGACTGGTGAGACTGGCTCAGCGGGTGGCTTCTATCTAGGAAGGGTGAGTAGAAGTTGACAGATGGAAAGTGGGAAGAAGGGCCTTCTGGGTGGAAGGAACAGCACGTGCAGATGTGTGAAGGTGGGAACCCAGGAGTCGTCTGCGCACCTGCGGTGCAGATGTGCTGGGAGCGCGGGCAGGATACCCTGGTCAGGCTGCTTGTCCAGGCCCTTGAACGTGACCCGGTTAGGGTCTTTCTTGCTGGATGTTTTACATACCTGTACGTCAGTGCCGAGGACACAGTTGTTACCGGTAACACCAGCCTGAAAGGCAGGATGTTTCTGGAAAGGAAGATGTGTTGTCAGGTGTGGGACGGGCTTCAGAATTGTAAAGAAGAAGCTTCAGTGGATGTCGAGGGGTGCTGATGTCAGTGCTGTCCTCATAGGGTGGTTCTGGGGATTCAGCATGCTGTTTGTAGAAGCCTGGAGCAGAAAGCAAGGCACAGGAAGTGCACCAGGATGAGGAGCTTTTAAGGTTATTATTTAGTTTGGGATTATCCATTGCAGTGGTTCTCAACTCGGGGGCGGGGAGCGATGGTATCCCCCAGGGGACGTTTACTAACGGTGGGAGACATTTTTAGTTGTTACAGCTCAGGGGATGCTACTGGCATCTAGTGGGTGGAGGCCAGGGATGCTGCTCGACCCCCTCCAGTGCAGACGACAGCCCCCCACAACACGGTGTTTTCCAGCCCAGCTGTCAGTAGTGCTGCAGTGGAGAAACTGCTTTCTTGCTTGGGTGTTGTATCCTTGTGGCTTATTTGCTTTCTTGCTACTGTGAGCGGCTGTATGTTCTGAGTTGTGTACTTTCATTTACTTTTGTGTTTTTAGTAGTTAGTTTTGTTGGGATACCTACTGTTCTTTCCAGTAAAGGAGAATCTGCTGGTCTCCCCCCAACCCACCCACCCACCCAATGTTTTTTCAGGACCCATGGCCGGGTGACCATAGCAGGTCACCTTTCCCCTCTGGACTCCAGTTTTCATCAGTTCAAGAAGTATCTCGAAAACAACAAGGCCTTATTGTATAACACAGGGAGCTATATTCAGTATCCTGGGATAAACCATAATGGGAAAGAATATGAAGTAGAATGTGTATGTATGTATAACTGAGTCACTTTGCCGTATGGCAGAAATTAATACAACATTGTAAATCAACTAGGCTTCAATAAAATAAATTAAAGAAGAGAAGTATCTCTAGCTGTGGGCTTGGCCTTATGCTAGGTCCCGGGAAACTGGCATCTTGCTGCAGGAGGCAGGCGACCGAATAGGCAAGTCCTGTCGCAGAGCGCTTGGATGCCATCGTAGTGTGACCACAGGAGCTGTGCAAGTGTGGAGAAGGCCTCTAACGCAGTCAGGGGAGGCTTCCTGGAGGAAGTGGTGTCTGTGCTGAAGCCTGAAGGACCCACGAGGAGCTAGCTAGTCAGGCCCAGAGAGCTGGAGGGAAGGCAGAGGGAGCAGTCGAGCAGTCAGGTGTGGCGGGAGTGTTGAGCGCCATGCGGGTTGCAGCAAGAGATGAGGTGAGAGAGGCCTGGACGCCCTGGTGGAAACCAGAAGCCTTCCCCGCATTGCCGGGCTCCGAAAGGGAGCTTGGGCAGGCTCAGTACCTGGGGGGTGGGGACACACCTTCCTTTCCAGGCTGAACCATGGTTTCCCCCTGAACACTGGTTTTGTGGATCTTCCCATGGGAAGTGCCATCTTACAGTGACCGCGAGGTGTCTCTCAGGGAAGAGACTGAGGCTTAGTGGAGTGAGGTCCCTGGTCTAAGGCCCCAGAGATTGGAATTTTGGGAGGCAGATTGGAACTCAGGCCTTTCTGACTTTGGATCACCCTATAACACTCACTCCTGCCCTCTGATTTCCAAGAGCTATTTCAAAATCTGTTCGTTGCTCTTTTCCCCTTTGAACCCATCTAGGAGATGGCACTGAATGGAAGCTTTTGGGCCCCTCCTCAGTCCTTGGCCGGGTATCCCATTCTCTTCTGTTTCCTAATTGTTCCATCCTCTGGGATTGGACCAGAGCTGCCACCTCCCCTGGGCAGGTATGGTCTAGGGCCAGAGTGGTGGGAGGTGTTGCCCCTAACTGTTGCCTCCCCACTCCCCCAGCCCCCCATGGGAAGGATGAGCCACAGGAAAGCTCCAGCCCATTGTCCCGTGTGGCCTTGGCCAGGTCCCTCTCCTCTGGCTTCTGCGGCCCCTACTTCCAAATGGATGTCCCGCCGCTTACCTTGCTGGGTCTGTGTTGGGTCCTGCTGTTATCCATTGTCCCCTTCCTGGAATTGGAAGTCCCCCACCCCCATTACATTTCAGATTTGGCTGAGAGCTGACGGACGGGGGGGCAGTTAGAGGGTGGTGGTCTTGCTGTCCTCTGACCTGCTGGGCCTTGCAAGGGGCTGGGGGCCTGGCCAACCAGCAGCAGGTTCTCCCCCTCCTGCGGCTTGCCTGGCCGCTGTCTCTTTAGGGCCTGTTGGCCTGTGGTGGCTGAGGGCAGCAGCGGCAGCAGGCCTGAGCTGGCCTCTCCCAATGTTGGAGTCTCTGGGCATCTCAGGTGACGGCCCCAAGGCCCTCCCAGAGGCCTCTTCACACTTGACCTCCACTTCCGGGTGCTTCAGGGCCAGGGCAGGCGAGAAAGGGGTAGCAGATAAAGGATCAGCTCACGGGCTCCCTTGCAGGTGGGGCTGTGTTTGGACGGACAGTGGCAGCAGCGGCAGTGGGGACGCTCTGTGGGAGCTGCAGTCGGGCCCTGTCTGAGCCCAGGCAGGGCCAGGGGCTGGCAGGCTCCTGAGAGGGGCAGCTGGTGTCGGAGGCCTGAGAACAACGCAGCAAAGCAGGAAACCTGAGGCGATGGTGCAGAGCTGGCAGAGAGAGAGGTAGTTTTCGTTTTTAATGGCTTCCTTTGTCATTTACAGTTTCCCCTTCTTCCGTTTGCAGCCAGAGTCATGGTTTTCAAACGGTCGCTAAAAACCAGTAGGTAGTCACTTCCGTTTTCTTGAAGTTGACTAAAAGTTGCAACGAGTGGGGGTGGCGGGGTGTATGGCGCCCACCAGAGCACTTGAGTGACCTCGGTCACTCAGGCAAATGGGGCATTTCCTCAGGTCTTCTGTTTTTAGTGCCGTCACCCTGGGTAGTGGCTGTTCCTTCCCTCCTGCTCAGAAGTGTCCAGGCTCTTCTAGCCTGGCCTCAGGGACAGATAGGAAAGGCCAACACCTCCTGAGCACCTGCTGTATCAGGACCACTGGCCTGACCCTGCTGTTCTCATAAAATGGCCCTTCCTGATGGCTGTGCTCCCATTTCACAGATGAGGAAACAAGGCATTTGTGCCTGCCCATATTCACCCCCTTAGAGAGTAAGAATGAAACCCACCTCTCCTGTCCAGTTCCCAGGGCTTCCAGGAAGTTCCGTTAAGTGGAAGGTGGGATTGACTGTCAGGACTTGAGGCTAGAGTGAATTGAGAGTTTATGGCGGGGGAAAGTGTTTTTCTCTTTTTTCTGTTTTCTTTTTTCCACTTCTCCTGTATCTGCATCTCTGTTCTGCATAGAGTTTGAGACCTGATGTTTGTAGGATACTGACTACCACTCGACTGCATCTGATCTTTGCAGCCTTCTCTGATTTTCAGAGGAGGGACCTGAGGTTCTGAGAGTTAAGGGGCCACCTGGTTTCTGAGGCCGCTGGAGTCCACACGCCCCAGCCCTCCGCACCGCACCCGCTCTCCATTCTCCATTCTCTGGCAAGCCAGCTTTGGGAGGGAAGTCCTACCTTCTGTCCGAAGCAGGTGGGAGGGGTGGGGTGGGAGGAGCGAAGCCTGTGCCTATCTCCAGATGCTTTGGAAGTGTGTGGGCGTGCCTCAGCCTTGAGAATTTCCTCCTGTGCTCTGGAGAGGGCGCTGAGTCCTGGTTCTGCTGTGGCTCGACCCCTGCGGGTCCCCATCTCCTCAGCTATCAAATTGGAATAATAACAGTGCTGTACCTAGTCGTCTTGATTAGAGATACAGTGCCATGCAGGTGCACAGGTTCTCTGAAGGGGTTGCAGGGCCCTGTCCCCCAGCTCTGGGGGGCCTGCTTAGCTCAGGGACAGCCTTGGCAGTGAGGGGGGACCTGGGTGTGCTCCCGAGGTGGAGCCTTCACGCCTCAGCCTCAGCTCTGCCCTGGCGGCTTGTCAGTTCGGGGTGTCTTGGATGCAGAGCAAGGCCAAGGCCTGGCCCTGTCACAGCAGCCTCAGGCAGCTTTGGTTTTGTTTGTTTTTGACAACTGGTTTTTTGGTTGAGATGTAATTCATATACCATATATGACTTATTCATTTAAAGTGCACAATTAAACAGTTTCTGGTCTATTCAGAGTTATGTAATCATCAGTCACCACAATGGATTTTTTTTCAAATTTTAATGACTATTATAGACTTTTTTTATTCCTTTCCATTTTGACAGTATATCCTAATCCAGACATTTTGTGGCTTAACCATTTCTTTCTTTTTTTTTTTTTTGGCTGCATTGGGTCCATTGGCTTCATTTGGCTTCATTGCTGCGCGCGGGCTTTCTCTAGTTGTGGCGAGCAGGGGCTGCTCTTCCTTGCAGTGCGCAGGCTTCTCACTGCGGTGGCTTCTCTTGTGGAGCACGGGCTCTAGGCGCACAGGCTCAGTAGTTGCGGCACACAGGCCCTAGAGCGCGCGGGCTTCAGTAGTTGTGGCGCACGGGCTTAGTTGCTCTGCGGCATGTGGGATCTTCCTGGACCAGGGCTGAAACCCATGTCCCCTGCATTGGCAGGTGGATTCTTAACCATTGCGCCACCAGGGAAGTCCTACAATGGATTTTTTAAGTTGAGGTATCGTTGACAAATAAAGTTGTATACAATTGGTTTTAGAACTTTTTTTTTTTTAGAACATCCTTTCCCCAAAAGGAAACCCCATACCCGCTAGCAGTTCTTCCCCGCCACCCCCCACGTCCACCATCTCCTGAAAACCACTAATCCGCTTTCTGTCTCTATGGATTTGCCTTTTCTGGATGTTTCATGTAAATGGAAATATACGACGTAGTCTTTGGTGATTGGCTTTGTTCATGCCACCTGGGTGGCCTTTTGACCTCTCTGGTCTCCTTATCGCCGCACAAGTCTGTGATGTAGAAAGAGGTGGTGTTCTCGCCATGGCGAGCTCCTTGTCCCTTGGGCCCAGCAGTGGCTGCCCCTTGAAGTGATTCTGGTCCCAGGTCCACCTAGCTCAGGAAACCCATTCAGGCCCGGCTGTGTCTTGAAGTGAAGAGGACGGTGGAAGGGTCCCTCAGAGGTCTGGGAACTGGGCAGAAGTGGGGAATTGCCCTCGTGCAAAGGCAGGTCTCTGAGCACTTGCAGAGCGGGGGGTGCTGCCTTGATTTCCTTTCGGAGTAGTGGTCCTCACTCCGACACAGGGACCCACGTTTGGCACCGGGTTCAGCCCACTCTCCTTCCTCCCATCCCCAGCGTGCCTGCCCTGGTGGTCACCCCTACCCCACCCCACCCGACCTGTGACTGTGGTTTATAGGGAGCCTCTGAGTGTGGCTGGGGGAGACAGGGTGGGAGCGGGTCCCTTTACTGATTCCCTGACAGGTATGTCAGCTTCCTGCCTCAGGAGCAGGGTCCGTGGGAAAACTTGGGGTGCCTTTCAGTCAGTGTTTCTGAGCACATATTGCATGCCAGGTACTGTGCTAGGTGCTGTCCAGGGTGCTCACAGCAGCCCAGCAAGGAAGGTTCTCTCTGTGTGGTCCACCATCCTATCAGGGCACATTCAGCGTAAGGGCTGTACAGGCTGGGAGTGATCTGGCCCAGCCTTCCTTCCTGAACTCAGAGATGTCCACTGAGTAAGTGCTAGACTCGAGGCTGAGTTTCGCTAAGCCCCGCAGGGACCAGGAAAGAGCTGGCCTTCAGCTCCTTGAGGGTGTCAGCTGGTGAGAGCCAGGTTAGGGAAGGCCGTAGCCAGGGCAGAGCCAGTGCTGGCAACCACCTTGGGCCTGAGCTCACTCACTTATTTTGTGAATGTTCATTGGCAGTGGCTGGGCACCAGTGAATGGGATGAGGCCCTGCACCCTGAGAAATTACCTCCTGGGGTTTGGGTGCCATCTCCACAGTTCACCAGCCCCCAGACCTCGGTGTACTTCAGTTTCCTCACCTGTAAAATGGGGCCATCGGTTCCTTACTTGGGGGCGATCGTGAGGGTAGATTGAGATAATGGCTGTGTGGGCCTGGGAACGGTGTCAGGGGTGCAGCTAACGTGGTTTGTCCACTTCATGTGTCTGGCGTGTTGTCTGCAGTATGCCCTCATTCCCGCAGAACCAGAGGCCTAGGGCTGGAGGCAGTGACGTCACACAAGAGGCTTCTCAGGGGGCTGCAGGCTCTGAAGGAGATGCGCCCTGAAAGGGCAGTCGCGGGGCAACATGTGAGCAGCCAGGCCAGAGCTTGCTCAGGGAAGGGTGGTACCAGGGGACGTGGCCTGGGCTCGGCACACACATGGAGGTGGGTCGGCCAAGGGGGTGGCAGGTGTGAAAAGCCTGGTGCACATACTCAGACAGGACTGGGACGGTGAGTGCTGAAGAGCAGGAGGTCCTGGGTGGGGAGCACCAGGAGACGGTCAGGGGCCCTCGGGGTCTTCATGCGGAGACAGGGGAGCCACCTCAGGGTCTCCTGGGGGGAACAAGCATGAGGTGCTCACGTTTGTGTTTCAGAAAAGCATCCTGAGTGGGGTGGAGTGCAGGGCTAAGGGGGCAGTCCCGGCATGCTGTCGGACAGGACCCATGAGGCCTGTGGGACTGGGGGCCCTCAAGTGCCCCCTATGTCCACCCACTGTCTGGGGTCGGTGTCTGCTGCTGTCTCCCGAGGTCATGGCTCGTCCACTCCATCTTCAACCGTAGGTGGCCAGGGCTTAGGAACTGACATGAGTCCTGGCAGGGATTGCAGATTTAGAGCCACTTGTTCCCAGTCACTGAGAAGTCACCCAGAGGGCTGGGAGGAGATAAGTGAGGCTCCTGAGGAGGCTGGAAGGGAGAGCTGGATGCTGGTGGCGTCTTGAAGGAACCGAGGGGCAGAAGGCCAGTCGCCTGCCTGCGGCCACACGTGCCACCCAGCTCTGCCCCGCTTTCAGCTCCAGCTGCTTCCCGAGTCGAGCGTCTTTCTCCCCTGGGCTGCTGCCCTGTGTGGCAGGCATGCTCTCCGTGGTTGGGATGGTGTGGGCCAGAAATGGCGAGGGAGGGCATTGTAGGAGAGGGACTGGTGTGTGCATCTGGGAGGTTCCAGGAGGGGCATCCTGGTCTCTGGGTCTGTCTTCAGTGGTCTCTGCTTCAGGTGGTCTCCACGAGGTGGCTGATGTGCGTGAGCTCTGATCAGCGCCTGCACGGTGCTCGGGGGGCCCAGCTTACCCGGGTGTGGTTGCCCGTACAGTGGGGTGACCGCAGCCCCTCCCGAGGGCCATAGGCACAGCACCCGGTGCATAGGGAACCTGAGTGGGCAGCAAGTGACCTGGGAACTGGCGGCCAGCTCAGGGCGGGTCTCTACCCGGTGGTCGACGCTGGGAGCCTATAGAAATCTTCAGAGGAGCAGCCAAATCCTTGCTGGTTGAGGGCTTGGACCCGCCTGGCACCTGGTCAGTGCTGCACCCGAGATGGCCCTAAGGCCAATGCCGGGTGGGGTGGGCCACAGCCAGGCGTACAGGGTCTCCCGTGCTGGCCAGCGGCTGCCATCCTCCAGTGCTGGGCGCTGGCTTTCCGTCCTCCCTGCTAAGGTGGTTCCCTGTCCTGGTTCCTTTTGGCCCTGGGCAGCAGCTGTTCTGGGAGCTGCCACCCCCTCCCCTCAAACTTTTCCTCTTCCTGTCATGGCACTGGGTACGGGGGCTTGGGGGGGTGTGTGTGTGTAGTGTCCAGGCAGCGGCCACAGCCTGGAGACGTCGCAGACCTTCCTCCCTCTGCCCCTACCCCACAACCTGCACACAGCACAGAGCTTGCTGGGCTGGATGGCAACCGTGCTGGCTGTCATGGGGCATTTTAATTTGTTCGGCAATGCAGATTGAAGCAAGTCTGATGCCAGAGGTTCCAGGATGAGCACAGTTCCAGCCTAGATGTGCGGACAGTGGACACAGGCCCTGTGGGGGACAGGATCACGGCGGCTCCGTGCACAGCATCGGGGCTGTTTTCCACAGGGCCTGTGTGTGGTCGCACCCGGGGGTCTTCCCCAGGCCTGGGGGCTCGGCAGTACACAGGACAGTCGCCCATAGGGTGGTCCTCGTAGGCTGGGAGGTGGAGGGAAGCAGGCGGGGTCGGACCCCACGTGTGACAGCCCCTGCCCGCAGGGCGCCATGTTTTGGAAGTTTGACCTGCACACGAGCTCGCACCTCGACACGCTGCTGGAGCGGGAGGACCTGAGCCTGCCCGAGCTGCTGGACGAGGAGGACGTGCTGCAGGAGTGCAAGGTCATCAACCGAAAGCTGCTGGACTTTCTGCTGCAGCCGCCACACCTGCAGGCCATGGTGGCCTGGGTCACCCAGGAGCCGCCGGCCAGCGGCGAGGAGCGGCTGCGCTACAAGTGAGCCCCGCCCTGTCGGTCCCCCACGGTGGGACACCCCGACTTGCTGTGGACATCGTTGACTCCCGTTTTTGTTACGGGACTTCCCAGACGGAGGGATGGGCAGAATGAACCCGAGGACCCTTCCCCAGCTGTTAGGGGTGCTGTGTTTGGGCAGTGTGTTTCATTGGCCCACACCCCACCCCCACTTTATTTCCATGGTTTATTCAGTTGGATTTTTGTTCCCTTTTTGGAGTATGGGCAGCGTGAGGCCTGCCCCCTCACCCCCCACGTCCCCAGTGCCCAGCGTGACGCCAGGTGCTAAGGGTGTGCCTGTGCCCCCTCCCACATGCTCTTCTGCCCTTCCCTCCCACCATAGGGCCCTCGGGTGTGCCAGAGAGGGTGGGCGAAGAGGACAGGGCCCTGTTTGAGGGTCAGTAGGAAATCGTCTCCATGACGGGAGGCTTCTGTCTGCCCTAGTCTCTGCTGCCTTTCTTTTTTTTTTTTTTTTTTTTTTTTGTGGTACGCGGGCCTCTCACTGTTGTGGCCTCTCCCGTTGCGGAGCGCAGGCTCCGGACGTGCAGTCTCAGCAGCCATGGCTCACAGGCCCAGCCGCTCCGCGGCATGTGGGATCCTCCCGGACCGGGGCACGAACCCGTGTCCCCTGCATCGGCAGGCGGACTCCCAACCACTGCGCCACCAGGGAAGCCCTGCCCTTCTTTTTTATTTATTTATTTATTTTTGGCTGTGTTGGGTCTTCGTTGCTGTGCGCGGGCTTTCTCTAGTTGCGGCAAGCGGGTGCAGATGCTACTCTTCGTTGCGAAGTGCGGGCTTTTCATTGCAGTGGCTTCTTTTGTCGCCACTGTAACTAAGCATGGGCTTTGTTACTCTGCGGCATGTGGGATCTTCCCAGACCAGGGCTCGAACCCGTGTCCCCTGCATTGGCAGGTGGATTCTTAACCACTGCACCACCAGAGAAGTCCCTTTGCTGCCCTTCTTGAGCCCTGCTCAGTCTGTCCTGGACAATCCTCTTGGTTCCCTGGTGTCGCCCTCTCCCTGGCCCCTCACACTATAGACACGCAGGTGGTCCTTACGAGCTCTGCATCTTCTGTCCCCGGAGGTCTTGAGCCACATGGGGAGTGGGTGACTGCTTCTCCTCACTTTGCCCTTTGTGAAGTGGGGGTCTGTAAGGTGCTGCCAGCTGCTTAGTGTGGGGTCTGGTGCACAGTGGGGACCTCTGGGGGGCCAGCAGAGTGTCCCCTGTGTCCCCCAGTGTTCATCTGTCACTTACCTTGCCCCCACGTGTGTCTTCTCCCTTCTTTGCTTTGTTCGCCCGGCCTCTGTACCCCCTTGAGTATGTCCAGTGGCCCCGTGGACTGGGCTTTTGCTCATAGTAGCAGGGAGCCTTCATTCTGACACCTGTGCCGAGCTGCCCCTGGGGTCCCTGACGTGCCTCAAGGAACCCGCTTCCCAGAGGTCTTATAGTTTATGGGGCAGAGCTGGAGAAGGTTGTGGTCCCCCAGGGCCCTGGGTGGCACACTGGGTGGGGCAATCCTCTCCCTGTCTGTACAAGGAGGTGAGGGGATAAGGTTGGATTTTAGAAGGGTCATCGGGGCTGGGCCTGGGTCAGACTGGAGGGTTGGGGGTAGAGGGACTAGAGGGACAGGTGTTGATAGGGGGTCAGGTCCAGGCTCAGGAGGCTGGATGCTACCTTGAGGGGTGGGGAGCATGAATGGGCTGTGACTGGGAGGCGGGGTGGTTTGGCCTCCGCCCCCACCGTGCCCTCCCCGGCCCTTTCTGGGTGTGTCAGGTACCCCAGCGTGGCCTGTGAGATCCTGACGTCGGACGTGCCCCAGATCAACGACGCACTGGGTGCGGACGAGTCCCTCCTGCACCGGCTTTACGGCTTCCTGCAGAGCAGTGGCAGACTCAACCCGCTGCTGGCCAGCTTCTTCAGCAAGGTCATGGGCGTCCTCATCAATCGCAAGACCGACCAGGTGCCTGGGGCCCCAAGGAGGGTGGGCGGGTGGGCGTGGGCCGGGTCCTGCGCTGACGTGCCAGTCCCCTGTGTCCCCAGCTCGTGTCCTTCCTGCGGAAGAAGGACGATTTTGTGGACCTGCTGCTGCAGCACATCGGCACCTCGGCCATCATGGACCTCCTGCTGCGCCTCCTCACCTGCGTGGAGCGGCCGCAGCTGAGGCAGGACGTGGTCAACGTGAGTGCTGAGGGGCCGCAGCGGGGCAGCTGGGCAGGGGCGGGCGGCAGGAGCGGGGTCAGTGAGCGGAGCGCTACCTTCTCGCCCCCAGTGGCTCAATGAGGAGAAGATTGTCCAGCGGCTCATTGAGCAGATCCACCCATCGAAGGACGACAATGTGAGTGCAGCCCACCCACCTGATGTTTCCAGCCTCCGCCCCACACCAACTTGTCCCTCCACTCCCTTCTTAAACGAGTTGATGAGAAAAGGAAGCATTTGGAACTGTGTGTATTTGAGCGGGGGGCTCCTGCTGAGAACAGAAAAGGGGTGTACACACATGGAACGTTTCTCAGGAACTTGGCCCATCATCCCTTGAGGGGTCAGGGCTCTGAAGGGGGTCCTTTGGCCCTGGCCCCTCGCTGCTGCCCTTCTCAGGGGCCCCCTCTCCTCCTCCCCTCTGTTGCTGGCTCTGTGGCCTGGTGGCTTTTCCTGTCTCTTATGCCTGGATCAGCTCTGCCTGTCCTTCAAAGAAGCCACCCAGGAGCCCTGAGTCTGTCCGCCCGGCCCACTGGCTTGTAGGCAGAGGTCCACAGGCGCAGGTAGTCAGCACCAGGCACTCAGCCAGTGCCTGGCCTGGGAGAGTGATGACTGTCCAGGCCTTTGTGGCAGAGGGACTAGGGGTATCTGCCATGAACCAGGTGGCAGGGCATCTGTGAGGGGCTCTGAAGTGCGGCCCTGGCCTGGTTGGTCTGCATGGGCTGGGGGTCTGTGTGGGTGGGCCCTGGAAGCACCTGTTGGGTTAGGCTCAGAGCTCTACTTATGGTTTTCTTTGTTTATCTTGCAACAACTTTATTACATACCACATAACTCACCCATTTAAAATATAGGATTCAGTGGCTTTTAGTATATTCACTGGGTTGTGCAGCCCTTGCCATGTTGACCTTAGAGTATTTTTCATCACTCCACAAAGGAAATCCTGTACCCATTAGCTGCCGCTCCCCATTTCCCTCATGGTTGCTTGGCCCCCACCAACCACCAGTTTGCTTTCTGTCTCTGGGTTTGCCTGTTCTGGATGTTTCGTATAAGTGGATTGCATGATGCAGGGTCTTCTGTGACTGGCCTCTTTGCCTTAGTGCCAAGTTGTCTGTGTTCATCCATGTTGTAGTGTGTGTCAGCGCTTCATCCTTTTCTAAGGCCAAAGAACGTTTCAGTTTGTGGATAGACCACAGTTGCTTATCTGTTCACCAGGTAGTGGACGCCCGAGTTGTTCTCCTCTGTAGCTGCTGTGCATAGTGTGGTGTCTGTGTGGGGTGTCTCCTTTTCCAGGAAGTCGTCTTTGGTTTCCCTTTCTCTGTGTCGTCTCTGCCTTCCCAGTGTTTGGTGCTTTTGTTCTCTCCCTCGGCACTTGTGTCCCGGGGTCTGTGTGACCCTCTGTCCTCAGGGGCGGGTGCCCAGTCTTCAGCTTGTGGGGCTTCCTGACACCAGGGCGGGGCCGGGCTGTCAGCTCTGTCTGCCCCTCCCCCAGCAACATTCCAACGCATCCCAGTCCCTGTGCGACATCATCCGCCTGAGCCGGGAGCAGATGATCCAAGTGCAGGACAGCCCGGAGCCCGACCAGCTGTTGGCCACCCTGGAGAAGTGGGTTTGCAGGTGGTGCCCAGTCCAGAGGGAAGGGGGAGCCGTCTGGGGGCCCTCCTCCCTGACGCTTGCCACCCCCGCCCCAGGCAGGAGACGATCGAGCAGCTTCTGAGCAACATGTTGGAGGGGGAGCAGAGCCAGTCCGTCATCGTGAGTGGAATCCAGGTGCTCCTGACGCTGCTGGAGCCCAGGAGGCCCAGGTGAGAGGCTGGCCTCCCTCCCCAGGTGACCCCTCAGAGCCCCACCCTCCAGTTCCAGGGTGGGGGTCACTAGGGTTCCGGAGGGGAGTCCTCTTGTTCCCTTCTGGCAGACGAGGAAACAGGGTGAGTAGACCGCCTGTAGCTTCGAGCTGGTCACTGCCCCCAGGATCCCGGGCTCCCAAGGGCAGCAGCTTCTCACTCCCTCCCAGGTGTGGCCCACACGTGCAGACGTGTGCACACACATGCATGTGCACAGGCTGTCTGGCGGTTCACTCTGCTGTCCCTCTGCAGGTCTGAGTCTGTGACTGTGAACAACTTCTTCAGCAGCGTGGATGGGCAGCTGGAGCTTCTGGCCCAGGCAACCCTGGACAACGCCGTGTCCAGCGTGGGGACCCTGCATGCCCTGCGCCCACGGCTCAGCCGCTTCCACCAACTCCTGCTAGAGCCGCCTGAGGTAGGTAGGGTGTGTGGGGGAGGCGGTGGCAACAAGGGCGCCCCGCCGTCAGGGCAGTGCTGGGGCAGGAATTGAGCTTCTCCTGTGCCTGCAGCTGGAGCCGCTGCGCACGACATGGGGCAGCCTGGCCCCACCGCTGGGCAACACACGGTTGCACGTGGTCAAGCTGCTGGCCAGCGCCCTGAGCGCCAGCGATGCGGCCCTGACCCAGGAGCTCCTGGCGCTGGACGTGCCCAACACCCTTCTGGTACAGGGGACAAAGGGCAGGAGGCAGAGGGGGCACTGTGCAGAGGGATGGTTGGGTGGGGAGGACGGGGACTGGGTGGGGGCCGCTCGAGCCAGCCTGTGCCCCTCACCCCCAGGACCTCTTCTTCCACTATGTGTTCAACAATTTCTTGCACGCCCAAGTGGAGGTGTGTGTGAGCACGATGCTGAGCTCTGGGCCTCCTTCCAACAGCAGCTCTGACACACCAGCCCAGAACCCTGTCGTGAAACACGTGAGTGGGGCTCCCAGGTTCCCCCTAGCCCGGGGCCTAGGGAGGAGCTGACCAGTGGAGCGCTGGGGGTGTGGACAAGCAGGAGTTGGAGGCAGGTGGAGTGGCTCTGGGGTTTGCTGGGTGGGCTGAGCGGGCGTCACACAGGCAGGGGGCGTTTCTGGGTGAGCAGAGGAGGAGCGTGCGTGTGCACACTCACACGCTCCTCGTAGGCAGACCAGGGGCTTGGAAGTGGGCTGGGGTGGCAGGACCCAGCCGTGGTCCCGCCCCACGCCAGCCCCTCGCTGCTCCCCCCAGCTGCTGCAGCAGTGCCGCCTGGTGGAGCGCATCCTGACCTCCTGGGAGGAGAACGACCGTGTGCAGTGAGCGAGCGAGCGTCGGGGCCTTCCCTGGGGAGGGCAGGGCTGGGCGGGAGGGGCGGGTCTGTGTCCAGCCGCGGCCCCTCTCGCCCAGGTCCGCAGGGGGCCCTCGGAAAGGCTACATGGGCCACTTGACAAGGGTGGCCAACGCCCTGGCGCAGAACTTGGAGAAGGGGCCCAACGCCGAGCAGCTGGGGCAGCTGCTGAAGGGTGAGGGCTGGGGCTGGCCCGGGGGCGGGAGGAGGCTGGGCGCCTGGGGCCTTGTGTCCTCACACCCCGCTTCCCCCAGCAGAGCTGCCAGAGGACCAGCGGGAGCGGTGGGAGGTGTTCGTGTCGGGACCCCTGGCGGAGACCAACAAGAAGAACACCGTGGACCTGGTGAGGCCCCTGCACCCAGGCGCGCCCACGTCAGCCCTCGCCGGTGCTCCTCCTTCTGGTCCAGCCCGGACGCCCCTCCCCACAGTCCCAGCTCGCGCGCGTCCTCTCTGGGGGCTCCGCAGGCCCTGACCCCTGCCCTGCCCCACCCCCGCTGCCCAGGTGAACACCCACCACCTGCACTCCTCCAGCGACGACGAGGACGACAGGCTCAAGGAGTTCAACTTCCCAGAGGAGGCAGTGCTGCAGCAGGTGGGGGCGGTGGGGGGGGCGGGGCGGGGAGGCTGTTCTGGACGCCCGGCCCTGACTGCCCCCTGCACCCTGGCAGGCCTTCATGGACTTCCAGATGCAGCGCATGACCTCAGCCTTCATCGACCACTTTGGCTTCAATGACGAGGAGTTCGGGGAGCAGGAGGAGAGCGTAAAGTGAGTGTGGCCCATGCAAGGCTGGGGCAGGCGGGGCCCGCCGGCCGCGTGACACGAGGGACGTGAGGTGGCGAGTCCGCACGCGCTGCCGCAGCGTGCTCCTTCTGCCGTCCTCCCTGCGTCCTCCTCGTGTCCCCACTGCCCGCCTACCCACACGTGGGGCTCAGCCTGGAGCGCAGCCGGCCTCGGGCCCTCTCCCCGCCTCTTGAGGACCAGGCAGGAGGCGTGGGCGTCCTGGGACACGGGGGCTGGCTGTGCAGAGCTGGGCCGCGGAGCTTGTGGGACAGACACTCGCAGACTCAGAGCTGGCCTACCTCCCTACGTGGAGGCCTCAGAGCCTCGTGAGAGATGGTTTTCAATGACCAGGTCTGATTATTTGTGTTTGTCCTGTAACACTGACAGCAGTCGCTTCTGGCCTTGCGCTCGTGAACTACGTTCTTTATTGTCCAAGTTTCTTGCTGACAGAGAAAAAATTAAAAGTTTTAGTGTTTTGTCAATTTCACGAGCAGCCTTACGACAGCAATGGGTAGATAGTGAAGGGAAGGTCAGGCAGCGAGAGTCTGAAGGGGAGACTGTGTCGGGGTGGGAGCAGAGCCACCGCCTGTGGACTCACACTGGACCCTGGGGGCCATGCAGGCTCCTGGGGGACGTGCTCCGTGACCGGCGCAGCCAGTGCTGTCAGAGTAGAAGATGAGGCCATGACACCCAAGAAAAAGTGGAACAGTCACCGAAGGGCATGCCGTGGGGGTGTTCCTGAGTTGGGTAGTGACAGAAAGGCCCGGCTGGCCCCTTAGGGGCTGCATGTGGGGGCCGGGGCCCTGGCCTGGTCTGTTTCATTACAGGCAGCATGCCGGGCCCTCTCAGGTGTTGCCTAGTTATGTGCCATGACGACCCTCTGCTCAGGGCTCAGGAGCCCATCTGCAGCTGGGAGATGCAGTGCTGTCACTCACCCCAGGGCACTCACCAGTTACTGTGGGATGGTCAGCTCTGGTCTTTCGGGCCCACAGCGAGACAGAGACCCTGTAGGACTCAGAAGTGAGGTTCGTGTCTGCTGCTGCTCTGTCCCGCACAGCGCCCAGTGCTGGGAGGCCCCCTGGAGAGGAAGAACACTGGCCAAGGAAGACACCACCCCTCCTGGCGGGGGTGGTGACACTCGGTGAATGGCCTCAGCTTAGCCGGCTGCCCTTTTGGGATGAAATTGTGTTGCTTCTTCCGTCAAGATAAATCCCAGTGAGGTTAAAAGCTTTAAACGTAAGAGAAAAGTAAAGCCGTGAAGCATTCTGGAACAGAAAATGGATGAGTATCTTTCATCTCAGGGCTGAATGAGCTGTTCGCAGGGCTCTGGTTGCTGGGCCTGCCAGCTGTGCGTGCGGGCTGCTCCCTCTCTGTGAAGGAGATGAGAATACCTGCCCTGGTGGTGGTTGTGAGTCCATCTGTCACGTGCTTGGACCATGGCTGGTGCCAAGTCAGCACTCAGAGATTGTTGTTAATGTACTTCCTGAATCAGAGAGACAGATAACAACCTGGGGAGGATCCCTACCACATGGCGTGGAGCCCTGACCTTGGCATAGATGCTAAGTGCTCTTTCCACAGAACAGGAGAAGGATGGATTGGTGCCCCAGGAAAAAAAGGGGGTGCAGGATGCAAACAAAACCAGTAGGAGGCTGCTGAAAAATTGCAGTCTGCGGGTAGGGGTATAAACTGACAGATCTCTTTCCACAGTTTGTGTCAGTATTTAAAATGCATGGATTGAATTCCTTAACCCAGGAATTGCACTTCTGTGAGGCCTTCTGAAAGAGAAAGAATTGAGCAGACATGGGTGTGGGTGGATGTGGACACTGAAAGGCTGGAAGTTGGAGATGATGAGCACCGCACTCTCCGTGATCCCTAGGATCACTCGCCCCCATCTGGGTCCTGCCTCGGGCTGGCAGTGGGGCCCACACAGAAGCGTTTTTGTTTCAGCTCCAAGGCTGATTCTTTTGGCCCAGACTGACCCTCTTTGGGCTGGGGCGATGCTTTGTGTGGGGCGGCCCGTGTGAGGCTGCATCCAGTAAAGTCACTGTGAACAGTGAGCTGTCTCCTGTGGGAAGTGTGTACATAGAAAATGAATAATCTCACCCAGCATATGATCTCAAACCCTAAAAACAACCTCTCCAGCTAGGTTCTGTGTCCTTTATTTTACGGTAGAGGAAACAAGGTTCAGGAGTCTTAGGTGGGGCCTGACCCCGTCTCCTTGTGGGACCTCACTCGGCTGGGGGTGTGCAGCTTGGGCGACTCACTTAACTCTGCTCTGCAGACATCTGTGCTGATGGAGGGTGCTGCCAGAGTTGATATGGGGTTACAGATCAGCTTTAGCGAGGAGGTGTGTTCGCTGGTACAGGGCCCGAGGAGAGCGAGGGTCGTCCAGCAAGGGGATGAGAGGGGGAAGTGGCCTGAGCCTCCCCTCAGTGCCCCTGTGCTTCTCCCGCAGTGCGCCTTTCGACAAGACGGCCAACATCACCTTCTCCCTCAATGCCGACGACGACAACGTGAGTGCTGCCCTGACCCCTGCTGGTGGGGGCGGGCTGCAGACAGTCAGCTCACCTCACCACCACTGCCCCCCCCCCCACCGCCCCCACAGCCCAACGCCAACCTGCTTGAGATATGCTACAAGGACCGGATCCAGCAGTTCGATGATGAGGAGGAGGACGAGGAAGAGGGCCAGGGTTCGGGGGGGTCTGATGGAGAGGATGGTGCCTGGCAGGGCGGCCAGCTGGCCAGGGGGGCCCGCCTGGGCCAGCCCCCGGGTGTGCGGTGAGTACCCTCCTGCAGGCTCCCCAACACAGCAGGGCCACAGGGCCCATGTAAAATGGTTTTCATCAGCTGGAGTGAGTGAGAAAAATAAGGAGAAGGTAGTGTGTCTATTATTTGGGGCGCTTTCAATTGTGAGTGATAAAAACCCAATTCAGATAAGTTCAGTTACAAAAGGAGTAGGATAACCGCTTGTGCAAGGCTGGAACGGTAGGTGGGTCCTTCAGGTACAGCTTGGTCCAGGTGCGAATGGAATCATTATCTGCCCCCACCCCCACTCTCCTCTCCCCTGCGGTAGCTGTCGGGCAGGTGTTCTTCCCAAAAGGGCAGTAAGTGTACTGTCAGCTCCTTTCCCAAATTCCAGTGAAAGGAGACACGATGATTGTCCCTCACAGTCCCAGCATGCGGGTCAGTAAGCTGTGACCTGCTGTTTGTACAAGAAGTACATTATTTTTTCTCTTACTGGCTGGCCCCAGAATCACTGACTAAATGCATTTGGGTGGCATAGACTTGCCAATGCGAATACCAACTCAGGGCCTGCACCTTGACCCCTGTGGCTTCTGATTTGAGGGTTAGAGTGTTTTAACTTTTTAAATTGACGGGTGACTAGCATACAGACAAGTAGACGAATCTTAAGTGTCCGGACACGTGGACATCCCTTTGCCAGCACCCAGAGGAGGGGGCAGAACCATCCTTGTACCCCCGTGCCTTCTGCTGGCCGCCTTCCGAGGGTGACGCTCTCCTGACTTCTTGCCCTATAGATTTTGCCTCTTCCTACATGTGAGGCCTATCCCTCGGGTGGGTGTGGTTGTGTGTCACTTGCCATCCGCTGGTGTGTCATTGTGTGACTGCCAAGTTGATTTGCACTTACGGTGTCATTGCCAAATCCAAGGTTGTGATGCATCCCTGTGTTTTCAACGTCAGCTTTTAACGTTTAGGTTTTTGATCCAGCTTGAGCTAGTTTTTTAGATGTGGTGTGAACTGGGAGGGTCCAGCCTCATTCTTCTGTGTGTGGGAATGCCAGTGTCGCAGCATCACGTGTTGAAGAGACTCCCCTCTCACTGGATGGTCTTGACACCTTTGTCAAAAATCTTTCTACTGTACGTGCAAGGGTTTATTTCTGGCCTCTGTCTTCTGGTTCATTACTGTTTCATCGTAGTGAGTTCTGAAATTGGAAATGTGAGCATCCAGTTTGTTCTTCTGTTTTAAGTTGTGTTGATCGTTCCAGGTTCCTTGAGATTCCAGGTGAATTTTAGGATCAGTTTGTCAGTTTCAACAAAGAAGCCAGCTGGGACTCTGAGAGGGATTGCCTGAATCTATAGGGCAGTTCAGGGAGTGTTGCTGTTTTAACAATATTTTGTCTCCCAGTCCATGAACATGGGATGTCTTTACATTTATTTAGGTGTTCATTACTTTTCACAGTGTTTTGTAATTTTCAGAGTATAAGTTTTATGCTGCTTTTGTTAAATTTATTTCTAAGCGTTTTATTCTTTTTGATACAATCCTGAGTGGGATTGTTTTCTCAAAGTCATTTTGAAGTTGTCACAAGTGTGTAAAAATAAAAGTCTCTCGCACATTGATCTTGTACCCTGCATTCTTGCAGAACTTGCTTGTTCTAGCAGTTGTAGAGGACTCCTTAGGTTTCTGGATGCAAAATCACCCTTTCTGCAGTTAGAGATAGTTTTGCTCCTTCCTTTACCAAGTGGGAAGAGCAGGCCCCCACATCACTTCCCTGATCTGGGGGGACATCGGGTCTCCCTGTTCAGTGTGACATGGGTTGTGGGTTCTGGAGATGCCCTCCGAGGTTTCCAGGTTCAGGAAGCTCCCTCTACCCTGTCTGTCTACCCAAGCGTCTGGCTCGTTTTCACTGTGCGGACAAGCCCCTTCTGGTCACGGCAGTCAGTGACCGTGGAGCAGCATCCACGTTTGCTTAGCGGTTCCCCATTGGACAAGGTGTCTGCGTGTTAGTCAACACTCAGCCGTTACGTTTGGAGCAGCTGCGCTGCTGGACTTTGCCCTCCTCCGAGGCTATAATGGATGGAGGAAGAGTGCGGAGTCAGCCTTCCCTGCCAGGGCTGTGCAGGGGGTGGGAGGTGTCCCCGTTCCTGCTGAGGGCTGGGCGGGGCTTTTCCGCCCCTGTGCTGCTGGCCACGCTCTTTCCAGAGGGCACTCAAGTTCCCACCTGCCTTCCCACCACCATGGGACATGGGCTCTTTCTCTGGGCCTCTTCCCCGCTGCCCCCTCCTCTCCATCCCTTTGAGTCCTTCCCATCGTTTGCCTGGGGCTGGCCTTGGTGGGGTCAGAAGGGTGCCCAGCACAGTGGCTGACTGACAGGTGTCCCTGGGGCAGGAGCGGAGGCAGCACAGACAGTGAGGACGACGAGGACGACGAGGACGATGAGGACGACGAGGATGGTGACCGGCGGGTGGCCCGTGGCAGGGCTGGGCCCACCTGTCATCCCAGCCCCGGCCCCCAGCCTCCGGGTGGGTGCATGCGCGGGGCTGCCGTGGTCAGGTGCATCCGGCTGTCTGCCTCTGTGCTCACCCCTGCTCTGCTCTCCCTCTCCAGGCCCCAGCTGGACAGCTACCTTTGACCCAGTGCCTGTGGATGCTCCTACTGGCCCCCAAGCCTGCAGGGAGAAGGAACCGCACTCTGGGCCCCCTGCCCCACAGGAGCCCCGCAGCGGGCCCCTGGACCTCCCTACCCCGAGCCCAGCTGGCCCTGCAGCCCCCAGCACCCTGCAGCTCAGGTGAGGCCTAGTGGTGGGTGCCCAGGGCCCGGTTGCCTTAAGCTCCAGCGCCGACCCCAGCTGCAGGGGGGCGGGGGCTGCACCTTAGGCTCCTTCTCTTGCCTCCTAGGTCTCAGGATCCCATCCCTTCCTCAGCACCTCAGGAAGCCACAGATGGCAGCAAAGTAGCGGAGCCCCCGGGTGAGCCGCTCTCTACCCACTCCCCATCCTGCCCACCTCACCCTCAGCCCTCCCATACACAGCTGTCCCCTGGCCTTGTCCACACCTGGTCCTGAGGAGCGAGGCTGGTGTTAAGCTCGCCGAGTCTCACATCTCTGGGCCACTCTACTCCGCACAGCCCCCTGCCAGGCCTTGGTCAGTGTTGGGGACCTCCAGGCCACCCTCAGAGGGACGCACTCCGCCCCCAGCTCCTTGGACAGGTAACTGGCTAGGGAGCAGCCACTAGGGGGCCAAGAAGGGGAGAATCTGGGGAGGCGGGTAGAGCCTGGTCCCTGGGCTGTCCCTGCCCTGGAGCTGAACCACGTGGCCCTTGCAGGACCCTCCTCCCCGCAGGTGTGGGCCACTGCCTCAGAGCTTCAGGAAGCTGAAGGTCTAGGGCTGTGCCTGTGCCCACACATGGCCACAAGAGAGGATTCTGGATCCCAGGGTCCCGCACTCAGCCCTGGGGTGGGAAGGCCCAGTAGGATCAGAAGGGGGCTGGAGTGTGCAGAGCTCGTGTCCCGCTAACCTTGAGCTGCTGCTGCCGGTGGGCGGCTCCCAGGGGTCTTCGGATGTGAGGGATGCCCCTGAGCCGTGCACTCCTTCCCTGCTTACACAAGCAGGGGCTGAGGGATGAGAGTGCCCAGGAGGGTGTCAGTGACAGTAACCCCACGGGTCCCCCCACAGTGCAACCAGAGACCCTGCTACCTCTGTCCCGGCCCCCAGGGCCCACCAGCACCCCCAGACCACAGAGGGGGTGAAGAGCCCAGAGTCCTTGGGGCTCCCCCGAAGCCAGAGGTAAGCATGGTGCAGCCTCACAGGGCAGCTGGTGTTACATAGGGGGCACTGACCTCCCCACGTTGTCCCTCTCCCCCAACAGTGCCCTGGCCCTCGAGCCACTTCCGATGCCCAATGGCTCTGCCCCAGGAGGGCCGGCGTCCCCGGGCTCCCAGTGAGTGGTAGGGCTGGGGGCAGAGGGTGGGCTGGGGCAGGGCAGGCAGGAACTTCACGGGGTGGCCACAGGGTGGCAGGCTCCTCACGTGGGTCTTCCTCTCGGTTCCCAGGTAACTGCCTGGTCCCAGTGGTGGCAGCCAAATCCTCCGTACTCCACGTGGACCCTGTCCGGGTGGGGGCAGGGCAGGTTTCGCAGTGGCCCTGTTGCCCCATCACCCCATCCTTACCCTACCCACCCCAGGTCCTCTCTGGACTCCCAGGAGGCTGGTGCCAGGGAGACAGGCCCCTCACCCCACCCCCATTTGCACTGAGAGAAGAAATTATGGAGTTTTGTCTCCTAGAATAGAGTCAAATAGAGAGAAAGAGAGAGAGAGAGAGAGACCTATATTATATATTATGTGTATATATATATATATATATATATATATATGTGTGTGTGTGTGTATATATATATATATATATATATATTTCGAGGGGGGAGAGAGTGGGTAGGCGGGGAGCCAGAAGGAAGCAGGACTGGGCGGCAGTAGCTTGGACCTTCACCCTGTCCCACTGGGGCTGCTGTGGTGAGCGTCCTGAGGCTGCCACCCACCCTCCCCTCCCACCATGCCCACCCACCCTCCGGTGCAGAGGCCCACACCCACACTTGGCCTTTCAGCTCAGGTCCACCTTGGGGGAGGGCCCGAGTGGGGGTCGTGCCTTTGCCCAAATACCCTTGCCTCGGACCCTGCACTTTGACCCAGGCTGGGAGCTAAAAGACCCTCCACCTGGCCCAGCCAGCTCTGTGGGAGGGAGCTGGGGGTCCTGGTCCCAGGGGGCCTCCCCAGTGACATTCCCTTGGGGCCCTCACGCACTCACTGAGACCCCCCCCATCTCCCATGGACTCTGGGGTGGGGGTCTGGCTGGGGTCCCCGTCCTACTCCCAAGGGTCTGGGGTCCAGCCCAGCTGCCAAGTGACCTTGTCCCAGCTCCCTCTCCCCAGGCTGGTGTGAGTGTGCGTGTGTTTGTGCCGAGCTTCTGTTTCATATTGCAAATATAAACAAATAAAGGAAGACAGTTTAAGACTCTTGCTGCTCAGACCTTGAGTTCTGGGACATGGGGTCGGGGAGCCTGAGCTGTTCCCGCATCGTGGCCTCTGGGGTGGGACCCTTGGAGCATGGAATTAGGGTTCTCAACCTCCAGGCTCTGCTGTGGGGTAACTTCTGCTCAGACTGCTAAGCGTTTCCTGGAGGAGCTGAGCACTACCCAGCCTCACGTGGGTCTTGGTCCCAGCGAGCCGTCCCCTGTCCACACGCGCAGGCTCTGGGAGGTGTGGTGAGTGGGCTTCTAACCAGCCCCCTTCCCAGCACCCCCTCACCTGCCCAGCGTTTTGCAGAAGCCATGTCCCCTGAACCCTTTCCCCTTGGTGGAGCAGTGGTAGTTGGGGGCAGCCAACCAAGCCAGACAGGTGGGCGCCCAGCGGGTCCATGTCTTCCAACGGAAAGGTAAAGAACATACCAGGTGCGCTGGCGGACATGTGCGGGAAGCCTTCCCTGGAGCTGAGGGCTGGCACGGCCTCCTGGTTCAGCTCCTTCCCGTTGGTTCAGCAGGCGTTTGTGGTGGGCACTCCTGAGGGAAGGCCAAGGCCGAGGACGGTGAGGGGAGGAGGGAGTCTCCCGACCTGTCCCTGGGCTCTGGTCCCCTGCCCTTCCCCCCAGCTCATGGAGGGGAGGGCGTTGAAATTCCGCACCCCATTCCCTTCTGACCTGCCAGGCACAGCACAGGGGGAGGGGCGTTGGCAGCCATGGCTCCCTAGGCAAGAGACGAAGCCAGGGGCAGGGGGCTGTGGAGAAGGAGAGACCCCTGGGTCCCAGTGGGCACTTTATCAGCGGGTGCCAGGCAGGGCCATCCCCAGGGTGGGGGCAGCCCCTCCCTGGGCCCTGTTATCAGTCCCAGAGTCCACAGGACGCTCCTCGGGTTAACGTGTAACCACACGCCATCCCCTCCACCCCCAAAGCCACTGGTGCCCACATGCAGGCCACTTTGGGTGGGTCACACGTTGACATGGACACCCGGGAAGAGGGGCTGCCTGGAAAACCTCGCTTTTCAGCTCAAGTGAGAGCCACGGAGTGTGGGGTGGGAGCTGGGCCTGGGCTCCTGGGAACCCACATGACCTGGAAGAATTGGGGGGCTGGGTTCTGTGGGGTTGGATGTCCTGGTCCCTGTGCAGCTGCCCCCCTACCCTGGACAGCATGGCTGGCGTCCCTGGGTGGGGGTGGGATGGAAGCCCTGACTCCCAGCTCCTGGCCATGTGGGGCCTGACCCCCAAAGGCTGGGAACTGGCTGAGACCAAGGCCAGGAGGGTTCTGGAGCCTGGTCCCAGGGCCTGGGGGCTGGGCTGAGTTCCAGTGGCTCAGCGGCTCCTTTGTCCCCCGAAGCAGCCGCATGTGGGCAGGTGGCTGAGCCCGTTCTTCCTCACCTGTGCTGTCTACTTTCTCCTCTGGAGCCCTGAGAACCAGCCGTCCTGGGTCGGTGCCCTGATCAAGTGCCTGCCCATCCTCTACCTGGTGGTGTTCCTGTGGACCGTGTACCCGGGCGGGAGCTATAGCTTGCTCCTGCAGGGGGCCCTTCTGTGCTCAGCTGTGGGGGACTCCTGCCTCGTCTGGCCTGAGGCCTTCCTCCATGGTGAGAGGGGCTGTGTTGTGTTGTCCCTTCTGGACCCCGGTGGGGGGGGTGTCCGGGGTGCAGGGGGCGACTCCCCAACAGAGCCCCTGCCAAGTGCTTGAGCCAGTTGGCGTGTAAAGGCACTGGGAAATGGACGGCAGTGAGGGAGACATACCCAAACCTTGGCCCCCGAGGAGCTCTCCTTCCATGAGGGCGTGGGCAGCATTACCTGAGGCTGTGTGAGTGTCCAGAGGTCACAGTCCTGAGTACGCTGGTCGAGGACAGCCTTGCCGAGAAGGTAAAGTCTTGAAGCGGGTGCAGGGTACCAGCCCGGTGCCCTTCCAGGGAAGGCCCTTCCAGGCAGAGGGGCAGCAAGTGCAGAAGCCCTGGGGTGGGTGTGCCTGTTGGGTGAAGCCGACTAGGGGCTGAGCAAGATGGGGTGTCAGTCAGTGGACAGTTCTGAGCAGAGTGAGGATGGAATGCAGTGCGCGTTTTTAGGTCATTCTGGCGCCAAGAGCAGGAGGAAAGAGGACCACCAAGGAGGCCAGCGTTGTAATCCTGGCAGATGGGGTGGTGTGGCCAGGGTGGGAGCTGGTGTTTGGGGAAGGCCCTTTTTCTCAGGCTCTGAGGGCAACGAGGTGATGCCAGGAAGCAGGGGTCTCAGCAGGCGCACCCACCCCTGTCTCCTCCAGGCATGGCTGCCTTCGCCGTGGCGCACCTGCTCTACCTCTGGGCCTTCGGCCTCACTCCCCTGAAGCCTGGCCTCCTGCTGCCTATTCTCCTGGCTTCCATCCCATATTATGGCCTCCTGCTTTGGCACCTCCCGCCTGACATGGTCCTGCCCCTGACGGCTTACTCCCTGGTCCTGGCCGTTATGCTGTGGCGTGGCTTGGCCAGGGGCGGGAGTACCTGCTGGGGCGCCCTGCTCTTCACGCTTTCAGATGCCGTGCTGGCCTGGAACCTCTTCGTCCATCCCCTGCCCCATGCCCACCTGGTGGTCATGGCCACCTATTATGCTGCCCAGATCCTCATCGCCCTGTCGGCCTTCCAGAGCCCCAGGCTCAAGTCCAACTGACCAGGGGCTGAGGCAGGCAGATGTCCACCCCCCTCCTCCCTCAAGGACCTGGGCCCCCAAGATCAGTGAGGCCAGAGAAACACCCTTGGGGGTGAGAGCCAGTCCCCCAGACTCCCATCTGCCGGTGCCAGTCTATCTGGAGGCACAGAACTGTTTCTGGCCCTGATCTGTTTTTCTGTTGCCTAAGTAAAGTGGGTGTTGAAATGGTGACATCTCCATTATTTGGGGAGGGGTGATCACAATAACGGCAAGTGGTTCGTTTTCCTTTTTTTTTTCCTCCCACAAAATTTACCATTTTAACCACTTCTAAGTGTATGACTTAGTGATGTTAAGTACATTCACAGTGTTGTGCCTTGAACACTTGCTGTGAGATCTACCCTTGGAACACGTTTTCACATGTACAACGCAATGTTGTTAACTATACCCACAGCAGATTCCCTGTGGACCAGTCTTGGTGCCCAGGACTTAGGGGATATGGAATAACCAATCGCCCCCCACCCCAGGCCCTTTGATGGTGGTGGGGATTCATTATGCTCATTGTACAGATGAGGATTTTATAGACTTGAGGCCAGGAGGAGACAGCTTGGTCAATGTATTAGTTTCCTGTGGCTGCTGTCACAAATTACCATAAACTGGGTGACTTAACAGATTTAATCTCTCACAGTTCTGGAGGCCAAAAGTCCAAAATCATGGTGTTGGTAGGGGTGCCCTCCCTCCAAAGCTCTAGGGGAGGGTCCTTCCTGCCTCTTCCAGCTCCTGGTGGCCCCGGCCACATTCACATGGTGTTCTCCCTCTGTGAGTCTGTCCTCTCCTGAGGACACCAGTTGTTGGATTTAGGGCCCACCCTAAATCCAGGATGATCTCATCTCAAGATCCCTAATTACATTTCCGAAGACGCTATTCCTAACTAACATCACATCCATAGGTGCTGGCTCTTAGGACTTGGGCATATCTCTTTGGGGGCCACAGTTCAACTGACGACAGTCACATACAGTACCAGGAGAGGAGAGGGTTGAGGAGATGAGGAAACTCAAGAAGAGACTTGGAGGAAGGGGTAGGTAGCAACACGGTGGGAATAGAGTACTAAATAAGAAAGAACCTGGGTATGGCCCTCGTCCTGGCTGTGACCTTGATAGCCCACTGCTCCTCTCTGGGCCTCAGGTTCTACATGTGAGGACAGAAAGCAGTCAGAGCTGCTCTCCAAACCCTGCTCAATTTCTACAGACATGATGTGCTTTTAGGGACTCTTACAGCAGAGAGGAGACTTCTACATTCATGATGTGATTTTTTTAGGGACTCTCATAGCAGAGAGGAGACTTCTACATCCATGATGTGATTTTTAGGGATTCTTAGAGCAGAGAGGAGACTTCTGCATCCATGATGTACTTTTGGGGACTCTTATAGCAGAGAGGAAACATCTACATTCATGATGTGATTTTTAGGGGCTCTTACAGCAGAGACAGGACTTCTACAAACATGGTATGCTTTTAGGGACTCTTATAGCAGAGAGGGAACTTATACACCCATGATGTGGTTTTTTAGGGACTCATATCAGAAAGGAGACTTATCCATGATGTGTTTTTAGGGACCTCCAGAGCCCACCCTTGGTTTCTAGTCCCTGCCTCACCTTCAGGCCAGGATCCCCACTCACCATAGAGGAAGGCCTCAGGCCAGAGGAGGCAGGTGTTCTGGGTGGGGGTGCCCTGCTCTTCACAATCTCAGATGCCACGTTGGCCTGGGATGCCTTCCTTCAGCCCCACACTCACTTGGTGGTCATGACCACGTCTTACACTGCCAAGGTCCTCATCACTCTGTCAGCCGTTAAGGGTGGGAGACTCATGACAGACTAACTGGTGGGTAAATGAAGTGAGCACCCTCTCCCCTCCTAAAGGGCCCCCCAGAACAACCTTCCACCCCAGGGAAACGTGCTAAAGGAGCAATATTTCCAGCCTCCATCTGTCTAAAGCCCATATTCTGTTTTTTAAATTGAGATATAGTTGATATAAAACATTGTGTACCTTTAAGGTGTACTGGTGTTGATTTGATGCATTGACACATCGCAGTATGATTATTACCCTGGTAATGTTAGCTGACATCTCTATGGCATCACATAACACCTATTTTTTTTTTTTTGTGGTGGGACCAATTAAGATCTAGTCTTTCAGCAACTTTGAAATTTATGATACAGCATTGTGGTCTGTAATCACTATATTGTGACCATGTTCTGTTTGAAGGCATTTATATCCAATTCCTGAAAACGATGTTATCGCAGCTTTATTGAGATACTCTTCATATATGTACCACCAACTGCCCACTCAAAGTGTGCATGGGGTTTTTAGTATTTTCACAGTTTTGCAGCTATCACCACAATCAGTCTTAGAGCATTTTCATCACCCCCAGAAGAGACCCCGTGCCTTTTACAAATCACCCATCCCCTCCAGCCCAAGGAAACCACTAGCATAATTCACTTTTTTTTTTTTTTTTTTGCTGCGCCGCGTGGCTTGCAGGATCCCCGACCAGGGATTGAAGCCGTGCCCTCGGCAGTGAAAGTGCAGGGTCCTAACCACTGGACTGCAAGACAATTCCCCATAATTCATCTCTAAATGTTGGTGTTTCCAATCATTTGGGTTGTTTCCAGTGTTTTTTTTCTTTTAATTTTTTTAAAATTGAAGTATAGTTGATTTACAATGTGTTAATTTCTGCTGTACAGCAAAGTGATTCAGTTATACATATACAAACATTATTTTTTAAATATTCTTTTTCATTATGGTTTATCCTAGGATACTGAATATAGTTCTCCAGGGACTTCCCTGGTGGTCCAGTGGTTAAGACTCCTCACTTACAATGCAGGGGGCGTGAGTTCCATCCCTGGTTGGGGAACCAAGATCCCCCATGCCCTGTGATGTGGCCAAATAACAAAAACAAACAAACAAAAAAACCCATCAAATATAGTTCTCTGTGCTGTACAATAGGACCTTGTTGTTTTGCCTTCTGTGTTTCATGATGATAAACAATTACTACTCTGCACTCAATTCCAGTGTGGGGCTTGCTCCCCTCACCAATAAGCCAATCTCCAACACCAGCTGGGCGTCCTACAAGTCAACTCAGTTCTGACACTATCCCACAGGTTAAGGACTCAGTCCTACAAGACTGCCACCTTTTACCCCCCACCCCCACTTCAGATTCCGGTCACAAGCCCAGGTTGTTAACCTGTGCTTCTGACCAACTGGCTATAAATCAGAGGTTCCCAAGACCCCCCTCCTCGGGTTGGATTAATTTGCTAGAGCGGCTCACAGAACTCAGAAAAACGTTTTGCTTACTAAAACACTGGTTTATTACAGAATGTAACTCAGGAACAGCCAGATGGAAGCACAGGCACAGGGCAAGGTGTGGGGAGAGGGCACGGAGCTTCCATGCCCTATCCAGAAAATGTTCCTCTCCCCAATCTCCACGTGTTCACCAACCCCGCAGGCTAACTATAGATTGAGACTAGGCTGGGACCGGGTGGCCTAACCCCTACTTCAAGGTCACTCCCTCCAGTCCCATTTCCACCCGGCGCTCTGGCCACACAGAAATCCCCCCAGATTACCCCCAGCCCCTCCTCCCTCTTAGCCCTGACATGGGCTCTCCCCTCTGCCTGTGATGACTTCCCAATGCAGTTCTTCACTTGACCAAACCCTGCTCTTGTACGAAGACTCAGCCCCAGTGTCACCTCCCACTAAGGGACAGATGCTTCCTCGGTGCTCTCACCATTGTAGCCCACTTCATGTCACTCTGCGGTTACCATCCCGGTCTGCCTCCTCACCACAGTGTAAGCTTGGCCAGGGCTGGAAGAGGCTGTTTGCCCTTGGAGTCCCTGGTGTTGGTTGAGCCTGTGGTCCTGCCTGTAGGAAGCCATAGGTGTTGGGAAAACACCTGCAGGCAGGCAGGGAATTGCTTCAAGATGGTGAATGAACACGGCTTCAGTTTTTGAACCACACAAGGAGAGGAAAGCGTGGAGCAGAGAGACTGATGTCCACTGAGCAGCAAAAACAGTGAGAAACTCCTGGGAAGATTGAAGGGGATTGTGAGCTGGGTGGTGGAGGGGTGGACAGGGTTGGCAGCTGGAGCGGGCTAGAAAGAGGATAGCCACGGAGTCTGTAAAAAGAGAGTTTTGCCCCTCCTGGGGGCAGGCCCCACAGAACTGAAAACATACAATGTTTTCGTACATACAACTGAAAACATACAATTCAAGCAACATTATTTTTAACAGCCAAAAAGGTGGAAACCCAAATGTCCATCAGCTGGTGAATGGAGAAACAAATTGTCATCTATCCACAGAGTGGAATATTATTCAGCGACGAAAAGGAATGGAATATGGACTTTGGATGATTATCATTGTGTTCATCAATGGTAACCTGTACATTTTGGGGATGTTGACAGTGGGGGAGGTTATGCATGATGGGGGCAGAGGGTGTATGGGAAATCCCTGTACCTTCTACTCGGTTTTGCTGTGAACCTAAAAGTTGTGGTGAAAATAACTATGTCACGGGCCAGCAAACGTTTCCTGTAAAGGTCCAGGTAGTAACTTAGATCAGACCTGGGAGCAATGAAGGTGAGTGGACTCCAAATCCCATCAGGCCATGGGGTCATGACTTCATGAGCTGCAGTGACACAGAGAGTCCAAGTGCTCATGGGAGTTGTAGTTTAAGGGGGCATGTCTATTTGGGGACAACAGATAATGAGGGACGAAGAGGTATTTTGATTTAGGGGAAGGAAGGGATAAGCTATTTCTCAGAGAACTGGCCTGACTGGTGAGGAGTGGGGAGTTGGAAAGCCCCCCTGGATGGAGCCTACTTATTTCTCTTGTCCCCTCCACCCAGCCCTGGACCCCGTCACCATCACCTCCTGTATCAGCACCTCAGGGGGTGGGGGGGCACAGAGTCACCCTCACCTAGTCCTGCCCCCTGGGAGGCTATGAGGCCTTTGAGTTGGAGGTGGGCGGGCAGCGGGACTCCAGGACAGCTCCTCTTGTGGGAGAGACGTGTGGGTGTCGGGACTTAGGCCGGCTCAGTCTTACTCAGCCACCATCACGACCGTCTGGGAAGGAATGAGGGCCCAGTCTGCCTCCGTGACCTGCCACACCGAGAGCGCAGGTGAGCAGAGCCCCACGGGGACAGAGAGCTATTGATACAATGACATTCTCTCCAGACCCCTTCACACCCTGTTATGAGACAGTCTCACCAACCCATGGAGTCCTTTTTGTTTGTGTTTTATTTCCTGCTTTCTTTTAAACAGCTCTATTGAGTTGTAATTCCTATAACATACAACAGTTCACCCACTGAAAGTGTACAGCTCACTGACTTCTAGTATATTTGCAACCATTATTACCAGCAATTTTAGAATATTTTCATTAACCCATAAAGAAAAGTCATCTCCTTAAGCCATCACCCCCTAATTTCCCCAATCCCCCACCAACCAGCCATTGGCAATCTCTAATCTGCTTCTGTCTCCATAGATGTGCCTCTTTTAGAGCTTTCCTAAAAATACAATCACACAATATGTGGTCCTCTTTGACTGGCTTCTCTCACTTAGTATAATGTTTTTAAGGTTCATCCACTGTTCTAGTGTGTATCAGTGCTTCATTACTTTTTATTGCCAAAATAAGATTTCATTGTGTGGATAGACCACATTTTGTGTATCCATCTGTTTGATGGATCTGTTGGGCCATTTCTACTTTTTGGCTATTATGAGTAATGCTCTTGAACATTCGTGTGCAGGTTTCCATGTGGACGTATGTCTTCATTTTTCTTGGGTGTATACCCAGGAGTGGAATTGTTAGATCACATGGTAAGTCCGTGTTTAATCTTTTGAAGAACTGCCAAATTTTTTTCCAACACTGCCGCACCATTTTTCACCCACCAGTGGGGTATTTGAAGAAGTTTGAACCTCACACTCAGGAAATCTTTGATCATGTACCATTGACCATGGTCATGGGCCTCCCTGGGCCCTGTCAACCATTTCCTAGGAATGAAAGCCTCTTATGAGATGGGGTCTCTGATCTGGAGACACTGGAGTTTGGTGTACTGATAAATGGATGCTGTTCCAAACTGGGCTCAGTGGGTCCCACTGTCCAGGATTCTCTGGTTTAGCAAGAAGGGTCTCTGAGAAGACAGGTTCCTCTTGGATCCTGGACTGGATCACTCTTTCTGATGGGGAGGGGAGGCTGCCCTGGGCATTGTAAGATGCTGTAAGCAGCATCCCCGGCCTCCAGCCACTAGATGCCAGTGGCACCACCATCGCAGCTGTAACAACCAGAAGCGTCTCCAGTCATTGCCGGATGTCAGCTGGAGGGCAAAATCGCCCTCTCTGAGAACGACTAGTCTAGGCCAAATTGGGGAAGAGTCACTCTCTAACAACCAGGTCACTTGAGAAAGTGATGCCTTTGGATCAGGCTCCTCGGGAAGTGCGGACCTAAAGGGGAAGAGGTTGGGCGGGAGGTAGGGCTCCATCCAGAAGCTTTCTCCTTTCCCTTCTCTGCCCTCGAAGCTACCCTCTAGACCCTCTGACAGAGGTAGGGGAGATGAGACAGCAGGAGAGCAGACCTAGGCTCTCACAGCCCACCACGCCTCCTTCTCCCAGGGGCCATCGTGGGAGCCATAGTCAGTCCCCTTCTGTTTCTCATCCTGGTGGGCCTGCTGGTTTTCTTCCCAAAGAGGAGGTGAGACTTGGCGCAGGGCTCATCGGGCGCCAGGAGGGAGGGGGCCTGGGGAAAGATGGGGATCCGTGGTTCTGGCCTCACTCCGCATGTCCTTTTCCCAGGCATGAGAAGAGTGAGAAGAAACCAGCACCCAGGGATCTGGTGTTCAGGTGAGTGGGTTTGGGGAGCATTCAAAAGACTCACTGTCAGGTCAAATCCAGCTGGTCACTGTATAGGTCAGAGGGCAGGGCCAAGGAACCCACCCACACCAGCCTCAGGTCCCCACTGCGGCAGGGATCGCAATGCCTTCACCGCTGCCCGCTCCCTAAGCTGTGGCTGTGAAATCTCTTTCAGTCTCAGTCCTGGGACTTCCATTCATTTATCCAAAAAGACATTCACTGAACCCCTGTTAAGTGTCAGGCACTGTTTTAGGTGCCGAGGAAACTGGCTGAAACAAAGATTCCTGCCCTTGTGGAGCTTACATTCTAGCACAAGCAGCCATTAATAAACAAGATGATTAGGAATTCCCTGGCGGTCCACTTGTTACGACTCCACGCTTCCACTGCAGGGGGCATGGGTTCAATCCCTGGTCGGGGAAACTAAGATCCTGCAAGCCGCGCAGCGCGGCCAAAACAAACAAACACACAAAAAACAAAACCAAGATGATAAAGAACGTGATGCTTACTTGGAGACAAATAAAGCAAGAGGTGGAGGCAGGAAGGGTGGAGGAATATTTTAAATAGAGTGTCCAGGAGAGGCCTTACTAAGAAGATG
Source organism: Phocoena sinus (assembly GCF_008692025.1). Classification (NCBI taxonomy): domain Eukaryota; kingdom Metazoa; phylum Chordata; class Mammalia; order Artiodactyla; family Phocoenidae; genus Phocoena; species Phocoena sinus. Next base: position 3,149,250 of record NC_045781.1, read on the forward strand.
ACTGAGACGAAGTCATTTGAGGACAGACCTGAAGCAAGTGAGGGCAAGAGTCCTGTGCCCATCTGGGGAAAAGGCATTCCAGGCGGGGAGATCAGCAAGTGCGATGGCCCCGAGGCAGGCACAGGCTTGGCGTGTTTGGAGAACGTGGTGTGTCTCTGAGACTGAGCAGAGTGGATGAGGCGGGGTGGGGGTGGGGGTGGGGTAGGAAAGGAGGATCGGAGATCTACCAGGTGGGATCAGATCAGGTTGGGCCTTGTAGATGATAGTGGGGACTTTGGTTTTATCCTGAGATGGGAGGTTTTGGAGGTTTTCAATAGACCTGTGACACAGTCTCACATTTTTATGAAGCAAAGGCAAAAGTAGGGAAGCAAAGGAAGACGTCTGTATATAATCCAGATGTCTGTTATGTCTTGGAGCAGGAAACAGTTAGAGGGAATCAGATTCAAGATGCCGTTTGAGTGTTTGAAGAGCAGACCTGGTTAAAGAATGGATGTATGGTGTGGGATTCAGAGAGGGCTCAAGAGTGAACCCAAGGAATTCAGCCTGAGCCCCAGGGAGGCTGGAATGGCCATTACTTGAGACAGAATGACTGTGCGGGGTGCAGGTGTGGGGGAAAGTATCAGGAGCTCAGTGGTGGACACACTGATTCGAGGATGCTTGTCAGACATGTGAGTGAAAGCGCTGAATGGGCTGTTGGATACAGAGTTCCGTGGTTCAGAAAAACGTTTGTGCAGATGTCTTCATCACTCTGAGTCCCCTTTAGGTTGGGTCAATCATCAAATCTCTATGTCAGAATGATCCCCAGGGATCAATAGAGGAGAGATAGACCAGGGAGTTAAGGGATGTTGCGAAACCAGGTGAGACGGCCTGGGTGTAAAAGAAAGAGGCATAAACTGAGGGCGTGGCCATCAGAGGCAGGGGCTTGAGGGAGAGTAAATACGATGGTGTCCAGTTTCTCCTTCGCCATAGAATCTGTCCTGGCCAGCGTCCCACCCCACTCACCCTGTGACCTCTCCCCTCCTTACCCTGTGTCCATTATATGGCATCTGCAACAAATGACTGCACCCATTGGATTCCAAGTCTGGCCCCACCTGTATGCTGAGCATCTTGCCCTCCTCAACCTCAATGTGCGTGTTTGGATGTCCCAGCGATGACCCTCGAGGGCACACAGGTGGAGATTCCAGGAGGCAGGTGGGAAAACAGCTCTGAAGCTCGGGAGGGGGAGAAGTAGGGACTGGCAATGGAGATTCAAAAATCACAGATGAATGGATGGAAAGCGAAGCTAAGGAAATGGACAAACCCCATAAGAAGTGTGTGTCCAGTGAGAAAGGGGGGATTGAAGATGGGCTTCTGGGGATGCCCACCTTTTAGGATGGGCAGAGGACAGGGGCCCACCAAGGAGATGGAGAAGCAGCAGTCAGAGAGACGGTGATGGTGCAAACCAGGAGAGGGTGTTCAGGAAGAGGGTGGATCGGGAAGAAGGGAAGGCGCGGTCAAAGGTGCGAAATGCTGCTGAGCACCGAGAGGTGGCCTTTGGAATTGGTGATAAGGAGGCAAATAAGATAGGGGACTTTGAAAAAAGTCCTTCTTCCCCTGTAGTCTGGTGGAGACACCAGGCCATGGTGAAGGGTGGGAAGGAAGCAGAGAAAACTGGTCGGTGTGAGAAGTTTGAATGTGAAGGTGTGTTTTCATAGGTCGTCTTATTGTTTAGGTGTGATAAGGCCAGTGGATCCAGAGACAGACACCACTGAAAGATAGTTCATTACAATCACAGATCCCAGGAGAGGGATTACACGTTACACCAAGCAAGGCCATGCAGAGAAGCACCAGGGTCAGCTGGGAGGTCGGGGAACACCTGAGGAAGAGGCTTTACTGTGGTTTCTGCAGCAAGAAGTGGGCAATCCAAGGCAAACGGGTTTAGTTTGAATCATTTCAGTGGACTCTGTCCCCTGTTCCTGGCGGGGATTCCAGCAGATGAATCCCCAAAGGGGAGGTGGTGAGGGTGTGGATTTAATCAGCTTCTCAAGAAGGAGAACTGGGGAAATGCCTGGCGGTCCAGTGGTCAAGATTCCAGGCTTTCACTGCTAGGCCCGGGTTCAATCGCTGGTCGGGTATCTCCCACAAGCCACGCAGCATGGCCAAATAAATAAACAAAACTGTAAAAAAAAAAAAAAAAAAAATACCAGTCACGCAAAAAAGAAGAAGGTAAATTGACGAACCTCCAACCAGGGTATCAAAACTGAGTCAAGACTGTATATATCACATCGTATGAATAACACTATACTACAAGGGGAAGAGAGACAAAGAGCTGGAGCTGGAGCCACAGGAGGTCAAAGGATTCTTTCTTTAATACAGAAGAAAGATTAGCATGTTTACACACAAAAGGGAAAGAGGAGAGGGGAGAGATACAGCAGAGAGGGAAGAACCATGGCTAGAGAGGGCCACAGGGAATTGGGGCCCAGAGAAGGGCAGTGGTCCTAAGTGGGAGAAGAAATACCCTTTCCTTTTTTTTGAGTCAAAACAAATTTTGATTGTGGTTAAAAAAAAAAAACAACCTCCAGATAACAAATTTACCACCTCAGCCATTTTTACGTGTGCATTTCAGTGGCATTAAGTCCATTCACGTTGTTGTGCAACCATCACCACGTCCATCCATAGAACTCTTTTTTTAAAAAACTTATTTATTTATTTATTTATTTTGGTCACGCCACATGGCTTGTGGGATCTTAGTTCCCCGACCAGAGATTGAACCCACACCCTCAGCAGTGAAATCGCGGAGTCCTAACCACTGGACCGCCAGGGGATTCCCCGTAGAACTCTCTTCATCCTGCAAAACTGAAACTCTGTACACATCAAACACTAACTCCCCATTTCCCCCATCTCCCAGCCCCTGGAAACCACCCTTCTACTTTCTGGTTGTCTGAATTTGATGACTGCCTCATATAGGTGGAATCGTATTTGTCCTTTTTGTTTGTTTGTTTTTTTGTCTGTTTGTTTTTGCGGTAAGCGGGCCTCTTACTCTTGTGGCCTCTCCCGTTGCGGAGCACAGGCTCCGGACGCGCAGGCTCAGCGGCCATGGCTCACGGGCCCAGCCGCTCCACGGCATGTGGGATATTCCCGGACCGGGGCACGAACCCGTGTCCCCTGCATCGGCAGGCGGACTCTCAACCACTGCGCCACCCGGGAAGCCCGTATTTGTCCTTTTATGTGTCCTCTTGTGACTGGCTCATTTCACTCAGCATAATGCCCTCCAGGTTCATCCATGTTGTTGTATGTGTCAGAATTTCCTTCCTTCCTTAGGAAGAATAATATTCTATTGTATGGTTAGACCACATCTTCTTTATCCATTCATCTATCAATGGGCACTTGGTTTGCTTCCTCTTTTTAGCTACTGTGAATAATGCTGCTATGAACATGGGTGTACAAATATCTGAGACCTTGCTTTCAATTCTTTTGGATATGTACCTACAAATGGAATTGATGAATCAGAAACAGCATCACTAACTTGAAAAGATATCTGCACTCCCATGTTCATAGTAGCATTACCCACAATAGCCAAGATATGGAAACAACCTAAGTGTCTATCAACGGATGACTGAATAAAGAAGGTGTAATATAGGGCTTCCCTGGTGGCGCAGTGGTTAAGAATCCACCTGCCAATGCAGGGGAGACGGGTTCAAGCCCTGGTCCAGGAAGATCCCACATACCATGGAGCAACTAAGCCCGTGCGCCACAACTACTGAAGCCCGTGTGCCTAGAGCCTGTGCTCCGCCACAAGAGAAGCCATTGCAATGAGGAGCCCTCGCACCGCAACGAAGAGTAGCCTCCGCTCACTGCAGCTAGAGAAAGCCCATTCACAGCGACAAAAGACCCAACGCAGCCGAAATAAATAAATAAATTTTTAAAGGTGTAATATACGTATAGAATGGAATATTATTCAGCCGTAGAAAAAGAATGAAGTAATGCCATTTGTGGCAACATGGCTGGACCTTGAGGGCATTATGCTAAGTGAGATAAGTCAGACAGAGAAAGACAAATACTGTATGAGATAACACTTATACAGTAAGCCCCTTACACACAAATGAGTTCCGTTCCAAGACTGTGTTCATAAGTCAATCAAAGTTAGCCTAGGTACCCAACTAACACCATTGGCTATATAGTACTGTACTGTAATAGGTTTATGATACTTTTCACACAAATAATACATGAAAACAAGCAAACACAAAAAATAAAACATTTTTAATTTTACAGAACAGTACCTTGAAAAGTACAGTAGTACAGTATAATAGCTGGCATACAGGGGCTGGCACTGAGTGAACAGGAAAGAAGGGTTACTGACTGGAGGAGGGAGAGGAGGTGGGAGATGGCAGAGCTGAAGGATCCTCAGCCATAGGAGACGGAGGGCAAGCTGCAATGTCACGCCTGATGTGATTGGACATGCGGACGCACATTCGCGTCTTTGAAAGTTCACAACTTGAAGTTTCGTATGCAGGGGACTTCCTGTGTGTGGACTCTAAAAAAAAAAAAAACTCGAGAGAATTCCCTGGGGGTCCAGTGGTTAGGATTCAGTGCTTTCACTTCCAGGGTCCCGGATTCGATCCCTGGTCGGGGAACTAAGATCCCACAAACGGTGCGACGTGGCCAAAATTTAAAAATTAAAAAAACCTCGAACTCGTAGATACACAGAACAGGCTGGTGGTTACTAGAGGCAGAGGGTGAAATGGGTGAAGGTGATCAAAGGTACAAACTTCCAGTTATAAGATAAATAAGTCCTGGGGAAGTAAAAAAAAGAAAACAAAACACAAAATCCTTTTCTTTTATCCCAAGCACACAAGGTTAAAGGAGGTTGTGTGCCCCTCTTCCCCCACAGCTTCCCAGGGGACGTCCTGGCTGAAGACTTGGCTAACCACGTCAGGAAACACGAGGACAGCGGCTGTGGCTTTGCTGAGGAGTATCAGGTCGGGTGAGAACAGAGGGAGCCGAGCTGAGCCCCACGTGCCCACGGAGACCTTTCCACCCCTTTGGGATTGAACAGAAGCAGGGATACATACTTGGTTGGCTCATACAGAAATTCTCAGCCATGATTATCCACCTTCTTGACTCACTGAACTCTTACTGTAGTGTTGGTTGGATGGGTTAATCCTAAAGCAACACCTTGGTTTTCCCCTGACCCCTCCTCTCTCACCTACCTCTCCAGTCCCCATCCTCCTGCCCTTCCTCCAAAATGCGCCCCCCCCGGGGATGGTGCACACACTCGTCCTATTTCTTTCTTTCTTTTTTTAAAAATAAATTTATTTATTTATTTATTTTTGGCTGCGTTCGGTCTTCGTTGCTGTGCGCAGGCTTTTTCTAGTTATGGCTCATGGGCTTAGTTGCTCCACGGCACATGGGATCTTCCCAAACCAGGGCTCGAATCTGTGTCCGCTGCATTGGCAGGCAGATTCTTAACCACTGCGCCACCAGGGAAGTCCTACTTGTCCTATTTCTGTAGGTGCTACAGAATTCCAGGGTGTAAGGGGTGAGTGGGGTGGCACTTAGGAAGGCGGAGGGAGCAACGCGGGTATCCCTAGGGGAGGGCAGAGAAAATCCAGCATCTGTGCACCCTCCCCTCACTTCGGCCCGAGCAGCCGGCCCTGGAGGACCACAGCCAGTCCCAGACGGTGGCCTCAGCTCCGGAGAACAGCGCCAAGAACCGTTACAGAAACGTGCTGCCCTGTGAGTCACGAGCCTCTGCTGACTTTGTTCTCAGCCGTGACTTTGTCAACATCCCAGGCCTGACCCTTGCCCCTTATTACCCGTGAGGGACAAAGCTCTTGCCCCCGTGAGCTGAGAAACCCCAGCCCGGCTCCTCCCGCCCGAGGTCCCTCAGACCCTCTCCCAGCTCCCCTTGTCTGTGTGCAGCGTGACGTGTCGGCGTGACCTCTGTCCCCGGGTCTCCCACCCTGCCCCCTGCATCGCTAATGCCGGCCTCTTCCCCTAGATGACTGGTCCCATGTGCCCCTGACGCCCCTCCCTGGGGAGCCGGGCTCTGAGTACATCAACGCCAGCTGCATCCCTGTAAGGCTGCGGTTGGGAGCCAGGAGGATGCTGAATGAGCCTCGGAAGACGAGGGCCAGATGAGGCGGGATGTGACCTACCTGTTTTCCTCAACCAGGGTCTCTGGAGCCTCCGGGAGTTCATTGCAGTCCAGGGCCCCCTTCCCCACACTGTGGGCGACTTCTGGCGCCTGGTGTAGGGGCAGTGGAGCCCCACACTGCTCATACTGACCAACTGCGTGGAGTCTGCCCAGGTGAGAGGACACCTGGGTCCTGGGTGCTGACCCCTAAGCTCCAGCCCGTGACCCTGCCCCAGACACTGATCCCAGGGTAGACCTTGACTTAGACCTCACTGATTCCCTCCATCACAGCCCCAACTTTCCTGTCTCCCCCAGTCCACCCATTTGTCCACTTACAGGGTGAAGCTGATCTCAAGGACCTTGTGAAAGAGGAGTCCTCCCGGCTGGGATGAATCTACACCTGGCTGCCTGTGGGTCCTGCCTTGTCACCAGAGCAGGGGGGATTCCCTGGCACTGAATACAAGAGCACCCTGCGGAGGGGCACCAGGGAAGGTGCTCTGGGGCCTCCTGTACTCTGACCCGCCCCAGTCTTCCCCCAGGTGAAGTGTGAGCATTACTGGCCTCTAGATGCCCAGCCCTGCACCCATGTGACCCTGGTGGGTGAGGAGGTGATGGAGAACTGGACAATACGAAACCTGAAGCTCTGGCATGTAAGCCCCCATCCCACTCCTTCAGCCCCACCTTGACCCTCAGTTCATCCCCCGTGATATTCCAGGCAGTCCCCTCCCCAGAGCTCCCCATGAAGTCTAAGCTTCCGCCACTCCCGCAAGAGACCACAATGTGCCCCAGGGATGTCCCCACCGGTCAGAAACCAGCCCCCGGGTCCTGAGCGCCCCCCAACTCCCCTCCGTCTAGATGCAAGAGCAGAAGACTTTATCTGTGCGTCAGTTCCACTATGTGACCTGGCCAGACCATGGCCTCCCCCACTCCCCAGACCCCTTGCTGGCCTTCTGGAAGATGCTCCGGCAGTGGCTGGACCAGACCGTGGTGGGAGGCCCCCCCATTGTACACTGCCCATGAGGACCAGCTAGAGCCCTCTGTCTGTGAGGAAACCGCCCCCTTGGGGCTCAGAAACCAGGGTTCTCTGGGTCCTTAGGAACTTCTAGAGGAGGTGGAGGAGATGGGGAGGGCAGAAGGTGAAGGGGCAGTGATGCAGGTCAAGAATGATGATAAAGGTGAAGAGGTGGGAAAGAAAGAAAAAGAGGTAAAGGAGGAGGCATGCATGGGGAGAAGGAGGGAAGAGGGGTGAAGAGCAGGAGGGAGAGGCAGCCAAAGGTTTTAAGAAACATTTAAAACAGCTCCTTGGGGGCTTCCCTGGTGGTCCAGTGGCTAGGACACAGCACTTTCACTGTCGAGGGCCCAGATCCCACAAGCTTCACAGCGCGGCCAAAAAAAAATTTTTTTTAATGAAAAATAAAATAAAACGGTCATTTTCATGTTTAAAAAAATTTTTTTTTTTTTTTTTTTGCGATATGCAGGCCTCTCACTGCCGTGGCCTTTTCCACTGCAGAGCACAGGCTTCGGCCGCGCAGGCTCAGCGGCCGTGGCTCATGGGCCCAGCTGCTCCACGGCATGTGGCATCTTCCTGGACCGGGGCACGAACCCGTGTCCCCTGCATTGGTAGGCGGACTCTCAACCACTGCGTCACCAGGGAAGCCCTAAAATTTTTTTTTAAATGACAAGCTTGGGAGCTCATCTTCCCGTGTATGAACCCTAGCTCTGTCACTTACTAGCTGAGTGGCCTGGGACAATCGACTTCACCTCACGCAGCCTCCATTGCCCCGTCTGTAAAATGGGCACGCTCAACTAATGGTTCCTACCTCTTAGGAGTGGGAGGAGTGAAAAAAGCACGTAAGGCACCTGGAACAGGGCCTAGCAGGTAGATAGAACACAGAGCATAGTCATTTGTTATTACTTCCTACTTAATGAAGTAACCCCCACTTAACACTGTAGCCTCCAGAATAGTCTCACTGAATACCCTGACCCCTGGGTGCTCCGAACACAGATCCCTCCAGTCAGCTGAGACTCCCCCTCCCGTGGTCTGACCCTTCTTGTCCCCGCCTAGCACTGGCGTGGGCCGCTCGGGCACCCTCATTGCCCCGGATGTCCTGCTGCGGCAGCTGGAGAGTGAGGGTCTCATGGGACCCTTCAGCTACATGATGGAGATGTGAGAAAGCCGGCCACATATGGTGCAGACTGAGGTGATGGGGATCCTCGGGCACAGGGTGGGTGTGGTGTGGTGGGGCCCCAGAGGAAAGCAGGCCGAGGCTCAGTAGCACACCCTTACCTGCCCATGCTCTGTCCCCAGGCCCAGTATGTGTTCCTGTACCAGTGCATCCTTAGGTTTCTGCAACAGTCATCCCCAGTGCCCGCTGAGAAGGGGCCCACCTATGAGAACCTGCTTTTTGAGAATGTAGCTCCTACAGAGGCCTAAGCTGCGGGAGGGCTGAGACCCCAGCCCATCTAGACTCAAATTCTGCATCCCTACTTCACCCCAGATACCTGGACCCCTGGGACAGCAGAGGGCTGGGGTCCCACACTCCCGGGCCCTGCAGGAAGAGGGGGCTGGCAGCCTAAATTCCTGCTTTCCAGAGGGGGAGAGAGGTCAGGTGGGAGCCCAGATCCTGGATTTCCAGTTCCTTGAAGAAGGAGAGGGATGGGATCTAGGATTTCCTTGTTGCTTTTTGAGGGAGGAAGAGGCTGCAGGGTCTCAAGGAAACAAGCTGATTTCTGAGGAAGAAAGGAAGTAACGAGGGTCCAGAATTGTGGCCACCCAAGGTGCGAGGGCAGGCCAGGCAGGATCCTGCCCGTATTTTACTCCAGAAACTGAATCATCAACCTTCGAGGATCTGAGGTTTCCCTGCACCCCACTGCCTGTACATATTTTTTCTTTTATCCCATAATTTATTAAATCACTATGCTCCCCAGAGACACTTGCCCCATTGGATTTCTGGGTCTGGAAATAATATTGGGGTGGGTTCCTGACGTTTAAGTACTGAGGCCAATGTCCTAGGGAGGAAACTAGAGGGACTCACAATTTGCACCTGAAAAATGTAGGTTTGGACAGTTGAGTCTCTCCGAGAAGACTGTAGGTCTAGGGTCTGGGCAGTGTGGACTCGCTTCGCTGGAGCTGGGAGCATGGGGGCTTGCCTTCTGGGCACGGCCTTAGGGGAACTTAGAGGGTGGAGTGAAGTCTGTATCGGATTTGCTGGAGAATTTCACGCTTAGTCTCCTGTCTGGATATCTGAATAGCTGGGTCTCCGGAGAGGGTCTTCTGGGTCCTAGAACCCGATATCCTGGAGCCTGGTTCTATGGACAGCCCCGGGGTCTGGGGTGGGGAGAAGGGGTCTGTATGCCCGGTGGCTGGACTAGAAGGCAGAGAATCCTTGGGACCAGGATAAATATCCGTGGGCGCCCTGGTGGTTCCAGGCTGGGGCGGGACGAGGGCCGGGGCGGGGTTCTCCACCTTCCAAACACGCACGCGCGCACACACATACACACTCTCAGTCTTTCTCTCACACACATATACACGCTCACACACACGCACACGGGCACATACACACCCCGGGCCGGCTCCGTTCGGCTGAGCCCCCGCCCCACAGCGCTCCGCGATCAGCACCCAGGACAGCGCCAGCCACACGCGTGCGGGGGCGGGGTCCGGGCGGGGCCGGCGCCTCGGTATCTCTCGGGAGGGTCCTGTCTAGCCACCGAGCAGGTAGGAGCCACTGGAACCCCCTCCCTAAGCCCCATCCTCATTTCCATCCCTAGAGAGATGGTGTGTGTATGTGCGCGCGCGCGTGTGTGTGGTGGCGGGGACACTGGGAGAGACCAGCAGATGGAGTGGGAGGGCTGGAGCCTGAAATGGGGAGAATGGGATTTAGAGACAGGTGTGGAGACAAAGAGCCAGAGGGAAGGGAGGAGCAGGCAGTGGAAGAGGGTGCGAGACCCCGGTAGACTGAGATCGGACAACAGGCAGAGGCCAGACAACCCAGACGGAGGAGCGGCGAGAAGCCGACGGGGAGACGGACCTCGATGTGGGGTCGAGAGAGGAATGGAGGCCGAGGCGGTCACGAGGACAGGTGTGAAGACAGAGCTCAGGGTGCGCGGAAGAGACAAACAGGCTGAAAAGGATGTGGGGGCCCAGCCAAGGCAGCAGGGCAGCCGCCCGCCCCTCACATTCCCCGCAAGAGTGGGAGAGGGAGGGCAGCCTGAGTCTTCACTCCCAGGGCCAGATGTGGAGGGAGGAGCCAGCCTTGGGCGCGTGGACAGACGCACGGGCAAGGCCGCGTCCTCCCCATCTTCGCTTGTCAGGGGTATCCGGGTCTGAGGTCCCAGGTGGGACGGGGAACCGAACAGGCTTGCGCCTCTGGGACTCGGCTTCTGTGCGTCAGCCCCGCCCGTTGTCCTGGCAACAGGCCGTTGCCGGGGCAACCAGCGCTACCTTCACCCCGCCCTCTTGGAGCCAGCCGTTGCTCTGGGCAACCCGGTGCGCCGGTTCCCACGCCCGCCCTCGCCCACTTCCGGTTCAGGCCCCGGGGAAGGGCAAGGAAGGGACAGAAGTCAGCGGGATTGGATTCCTGGAGGCCTTGGAGGGAGGGGGCGTCCCTTGGGATGAGACTTGGTCCTGGAATCCACCCCCAGCCCTCGCCCTCCGTCGCAGGAAGGCTGAAACAACAACCCCCAGCATGCCTCGCGGCGGTTGGCAGGTTCCCATACGGGACCATACGGCCCAGGGTGCCGATGGGAGTTGGAGTTCTTTGTTGTTCGGATGGCTCGACGGATGCACGGGGTGGGTGTGGGGGGACTAGAGCATTTGGGTGCCTCCGCAGAAAGAACAGTAAGACCCCGCCGCCATGTTCCCGGAGCCCCCAACACCGGGGCCTCCAGCGACCGACACGCCTCCTGACTCGAGTCGCATCAGCCACGGCCCTGGTGAGCGAAACCCGGGGTGGAGCGGAGGGAAAGCCATGCTAGGATTCCCAGGGGCGGGGTTCGAACGGGTGTATTCAGGCTGGCGGGCTGGAAAATACGGGTGAGATTATAGTCGGCATCCTGGATTGGAATCTAAATGAAATGAAAAAGGAACAGGTTTGTGAGAAAATCAGGAACCAAATCAAGGGGTGTGGAATGGAATGGAACTGTGGATTGGTGAATTGAAAGATCCACCTCTCCCTTCTTTTAAAGAGGGAGACTGAGGCCCAGAGAAGGGATAAGCCTTCTAAAACACAGCGGTCGAGCAAAAAGATTAGAATGGGAGTAGAAGAGGAGGTGGAACTAATCCTAATAGGCAAGAAAATCTAGATGGTGTCAGCCTGCCTTAAGTCTTCAAATAGTTTTATATGTGAGACCAGTTGGAAGGAAAACATGGGAATAAAATGGAATGGAAATGGCTGGAGGGAAAACAAGGCCAGGATTTCAGCTGACACGTGTCATACAGAATGAATCAGCCTTCTTGTCTCTCAGGGCCTCAATGTTTGCTGTTTCCATGTCCTCTGCAGTGCCCCCCTGGGCTCTGGCCACCATCGTGCTGGTCTCAGGCCTCCTCGTCTTCAGCTGCTGTTTCTGTCTCTACCGGAAGCGTTGTCAGAGGCGGATGGGCAAGAAGAGCCAGGCTCAAGCCCAGGTCCACCTTCAGGAAGTGAAGGAGCTGGGCCGGAGTTACATAGACAAGGTGTGGCCTGGCCCAGCCCCTCAGCCCTGCTCCTTCCTTCACCCTTACTCCTCTCAATGGCCCAGCAGCCTCAGTCCCTGCTCCATCCCTCTTACACCCGCTGTATTTGCTCATCTCCCTTGTGTGTCTAGCCCTAACCTGGACCTGGGGACCTGGAGATAGACCAGACATTCACAAGAACCTCCAGCCTGATGGGGAAGTCAGATGCTCATATAGACATTCAAAATACAGGGTGGTATGTGCCACATTAGAGGCAGTACAGGGCACATGGGAGCACAGAGAAACCACCTGACAGCCTAGGCAGTCTGAGAAGGCTTCCTGGAGGAGGTGACTTCTGTGTTGAGACCCAGAGGAACTCAGAATTAACTGAGAGCAGAGAGAAGGACGTTCTACCTCAAAGGAGGAGCATGTGTTGAGGCCTGGAATCCTGATTCTAAGGGATATTTGGAGAACAAAGAGTCATTCTTCACAATAGCTGGGGTATAGCATACAGATATCCTGTGCTCTAGGGTGAGGTTTCTGGAGAGCTCAGCAGTACCCATGTAATGAAGGTGATTGGGAGCCACAGAAGTTTTGAGTGGGAGAGGCACAAGGTCACATGGGCTTTAGGATGAATCCCCTGGAACCCTTGTGGAGGACAGGTCTGGGGCAAGGAGACAAGGGAGGAGGCTGTATGGCAGCCTTGAGAGGTTGAAGCAAACGCGAGTTGGAAGACGTCGTTGGCGTGGAAAGCTACAGGTGCAAGTATCTGAGCACTGGGCCTCTGAATGCAGAGTGCAATGAGGCTCTCCTGGGAGCCAGAGTCCTAGGTTTCCAACCCAGAGCAACCGGCTCTGTGACCTTGGGAAATTCACTGTTTGTCTCTGAGCCTCAAGTTTGTGGACCATAACTAGTATTTCCTTACCTCCCTTTTCAACAAACAGCTGTTAAAATTATTACCCTTAAGGGATGTCCTTTAGGGCCCTGGTATCCAGTCTTCATCCCTCTCCCCTAAGCCAGTGACTCCAAAGACCATCAGCATCAGAATCAGTTCAGGTACTTGTTGACATGCAAATTCTGGATCTCGTGCCAGACCTACTGAATCAGAGTCTCTGAAGTGAAGGCATTTTGCCACACTACTCAGGGGAATTCTGATTCACATTGCATTTTGAAAATCGGTGGCTTAGGTTAAGAAGTTTTCTGACTTTGTTGTTCTAGTTTAGAATGGCAAATACACACTAAATATGCCATTTTTCCTCCATATTTTCTGTCCAAGATCACTGATCAATGTGGCAATTTGGACAGTCATCCCAATACATCCATTCATGTGTGAACTAAAATCTGCATCCATCCTGTAGGCAATGAGACACTGTCAGTGCTTGTTTTTCTAGTCTAGTCATGACAAGCACACTGCATGTGTGTCATCATGTCTATGCCCCACCGGTAGCAGGCATCACTAATAAAACACTGACGAACGTATCACACTGTGTTGCCATGGCTAGTCCCACCTGTGGCAGACATCACTAATCAAACACCGACTCTGCTTAGCTTGCAAGTGTTCAGGTATAGCTGGAGGGATCTGTGAGTCTCCTTTGGCTTCTGTGCCTGGGTGGATATCACTATCAGGGGAAGAGTTCACCTGCCCTTGCCCCTGGCTCTCTAAGGTGCAGCCAGAAGTGGAGGAGCTGGAGCCGACACCATCTGGGCCAGGGCAGCAGGTGGCAGAGAAGCATGAACTAGGACGACTACAGTACTCACTGGATTATGATTTCCAGAGTGGCCAGGTGGGTGTGGAGGAGGGGAGATGCTTTGGAGGGGAGGGTCCCAGGGGTTCTAGCCCCTTCTTGGAGGAAGCTCTGGAAGGGAAGCTAAGACTAGGGTCCCCTTATCACTGTACAGCTGCTGGTGGGCATCGTGCAAGCTGAGGGATTGGCAGCCTTGGACCTAGGTGGCTCCTCTGACCCCTACGTGCGGGTTTACCTGCTACCAGACAAACGGAGGCGGCACGAGACCAGGGTGCATCGGCAGACGCTGAACCCACACTTTGGGGAGAACTTTGCCTTCAAGGTGAGCTCGTGGCCTCAGTGCTTTATGCCCGGCAGCCTGTCCCCAGTCTCTGAAACACTTGGGACCGGTATCTTCAGCTTTTACTGGTGGCAGCTACCAGCTCTGGGGACTATTCCACTGGACCCTGCGTTGTCCCTTTGGGGGGCACTACTGGCCCCTGGACTGCTTCGTTGGTCCTTGGGCTGTCCCATTTGGGGTCCATAGGCACCCCCCTAACTGTTCCTTGGGACCCTCGCTGCCCCCACTCATCGCCTTCCACCTGGATGTGCTGTGTCCCACTTCCTACTCTCACCGTGTGCTTTCTTTGCGTCCCCCTTCCCCCAGGTCCCCTACGTGGAGCTGGGGGGCAGGGTACTGGTCATGGCAGTATACGACTTCGACCGCTTCTCCCGCAACGACTCCATTGGGGAGGTGCGGGTCCCCATGAGCTCCGTGGACTTGGGGCGGCCAGTGCTGGCCTGGCGGGAGCTGCAGGCGGCTCCTCGGGAGGAGGTGAGCACGCGTGGCCACGCCCCCACATCTGGGCCCGCCCACCTCAACCCCGGGCCAATCAGATCACAGGCCTCCGCGATCCTCTGGGCTCCAGCACTTCCACCTGCTGCAGAAGAGTAGCTCCCAGGTCTATCCTGGTGGATCAACGCCTCCCCTCGGCAGTCCCCCCTCGGATTGTACCACCCGGGTCTTAACTCTGGACCATACCATTTCAACACGAGGGGGAAGGAAGAAAAATCGCAGAGGGGTTGGATGCGGAGCCCCGGTTCCGGTGATGAGTCCCTCTCCATCTTTTAGCAGGAGAAACTAGGTGACATCTGCTTCTCCCTCCGCTATGTCCCCACGGCCGGGAAGCTCACCGTCATCGTCCTGGAGGCTAAAAACCTGAAGAAGATGGATGTAGCAGGGCTGTCAGGTGTGTGGGAAGCAAGCAAATGGTGGTGATGGGCGGGGGAGGTTCTCTGGCTAAGGTTCTGGCAGTGTCTGGGCCCCGAGGGTCTCATAGGGGAGAGGGGGATCCCGGCTGTCATGGAGGATTTAGATTCTATTTGGGCACGGAGAAAGGGAGACCTGAGGGGTCCATGGGCTGTCTCTGTGTTGTTCCAAAGAAGAGTCTCATGCGTTCCCCTCAATCTGATCCCTTTGGACTCACCAGAGTGGTGGGGTTATAAGATTCCTCCTCCCTCTCCCCAGATCCGTATGTCAAGGTCCACCTGCTGCAGGGTGGCAAAAAGGTGCGGAAGAAGAAAACGACCATCAAGAAGAATACTCTGAACCCCTATTACAACGAGGCCTTCAGCTTCGAGGTGCCCTGTGACCAGGTCCAGGTGAGCTCAGACCTGCCCATAGCCCCTGCCAGAGCAGCCCTTACCCCGGAGTCCCAGGCCCTGAGAAACCCCCGTTGCTAAGGGAAGGGAGACTCCTTTTCAACCCTGAGAAGCCAGGTCTTGGGGGTCTGATTGTGTTCTCAATCTCAGTTTCTCCCATGAGGACCAGGAAGCCCCACCCCCAAGCAAGACCAGGGTGCCCGTTGCCCTCAGGAGCTCTGGTTACTGAGAAAAAGAGACTTCCCCACAGCCCTAAGGCCCGGCCCCTCCACCCATTTCAAAGTCTTGAAGATTTGCCCCCCTTAGGAGGCTGACCCTAAGGGGCCTCCTAACAACCCCTGAGCAACGGGGTCCTGAGAGTTTATCTCCGCCCCCTCCCCCGGTCCAAGCTCCAGATGAAGCCTTAGCCCAGGGGCCTAGGAAGACCCCTCAGAATGAGGATTGTGAGGGAGAGGGTCTCCTTAGCAATGAAATCTGAGTCCCTCACATTACCTCCTTACCCCACTCTCTGTCTCTTCTTCCTCCCCTGCCCACCTCAGAAGGTTCAGGTGGAGCTGACTGTGCTGGACTATGACAAGCTGGGCAAGAACGAGGCCATCGGGAGGGTGGCCGTAGGGGCAGCGGCCGGGGGCGCTGGGCTGCGGCACTGGGCAGACATGCTGGCCAACCCCCGGCGGCCCATCGCCCAGTGGCACTCGCTGCGGCCCCCTGACCGAGTGAGGCCACCGCCAGCACCCTGATCCCCACCCTCAAGACCCTGACCCCAGACTCCTGTCCAAAGCCACGTCCATGCCCACCTTTAAGCCTTCTCTGAACGCTAACACCCCCCCCCACTCTACCCATTCCTGCCTTCTCCCCATCCCCATTATGCCAATCATGATAACCTGCCAACTCCCCCAATGTGGCACATGCCCAAAAGCCCCAGGGACCCCTGGGGGAGGAGGGGAGCAGTCTGGTCTCCCGCCATCCCAGGGTCTCGCCCTCTGCTTTGACAATCAGTGATCCCAGCCTACTATCCCCTTGGCTCCCAGTATCCCTTTTCCTGCACAGTATCACCCACTCCTGTCCCCGGTCTGATTCCTGCACCGCTCCTGGGACCAAATAAATACTCAGCAACTTTGCTGGCCTGGACCGGTGCTCCTTGATGGAGGTGGGTAGGGGTGAAGACTGGGAACCCAGGAGGGACCCTCCAGGGGTGGGACCACACAAGGGCAGGGATAGGGCTGCCTATCCTGGAAACACACACGGAAACTCACCCACCCACTCATCCATCCATCCTTTCACCCACTCACTCTCCCATTCACTCCATCACTTATTCATTCACTCACCCCTCCAAGCTTCAGCTTCCTCATCTGAAAAAAATCATGATAATACTAACACCTACTGTACATTTGCTGTGAGGAGTCACTGAGAATTCACTTAGTTATTCATGAATTTATCTGCTCCCTCACCCATGATTTACATAGATTTTCATACCCATATTTCCCTCCCTCCCTTCCTTTCTTCCTTGCATCATCCATCCTTTCTATATTCCCTGAGGCCCTCTGTGTGCCAGCTTCTGTTGGATGCTGGGGACCCCCAAATAGATGCAAATCCAGACTTTACTTCCAAGCAACTTATTGTCATCAAGGAAACAAAGTAGATATGCAGCGTCTAGGAATAAAATCCCTAGAGAATGAGAGAAAGGGCAAGATTTCCTCAGGGAGACACAGTAGTTCCAGCTACACCTCATTCTTTTTGCAACAAATTCTTTCTCTCAGTCTGTGTCTAGGAAAGTGGATCATTTTATTGTCTTCTCCCCCATCTCATCCCAGACAGGATTTCAGGTGACGGACAAAGGTCCATGACATTTGGCAAGAGAGCTCTCTGAGCATCAGGTAAAGTAGAAAATGAGCCAACAAGTACTGCCATGTGCTAAGGAAAGGGGCAGAACTTACCCCTGAGCTTCCTGGTAGCCAATGGGAAAAGGGAAATCTGATCAGTTACCTAGGTTGTGAGGTCATGAAATTTAAAAAGTTCCTCCAAAGGAATGCAATAATTTCTCATGTGTGAGTGAGTGGGGGGCATCTTTATAAAGACAGTACTATGTATATATTATTACTATTACTGCTACTACTTTTGATAATAATCCTCACAGCAACCTCATTAAATAGACACGATTATTATTCCCAGTTGACAAATGAGGAAACTGTGCTTCAGGGAATTAACATGACCTCCTCGGGATCATACATCCAGGAAGTCCTTCTCTAAATCCTGGGGTTGAATCTGTTCTGAGTTAGATGATGACATTGGGATCCCTGGGTCTATGTCTCCACAAGTAAGCAGACAAATGAGAAGTATAAAACCATTACAAGTGGCGACCAAACTGGGAAGGAAACCAGTAAGGGCTCAGATCATTTAAAAAGGGTTGTCAGGGACAGCTTCTCTGAAGAAGGCTGTGATATGAATGACAAGAAGGCATGAGGCTTCCAAAGATGAAGGGGAAATAGAATGGAATATGATCCAGTCACAAAAAGGAATTAAGTAACTGATTCATGCTATAGCATAGATGAACCTTGAAAACACGATTTTGACCAGACATAAAAGGCCACATATTGTATGATTCCAACTATATGAAGTATCTAGAATAGGCAAATCCACAGAGAAAAAAAAAAGCAGACTAGTGGTTTTCAGGGACTAGGGAGAGGGATAAATGAGGAGTGACTGATACTGAGTATGGGGTCTCCTTACGGCATGATGAGCAATTTCTGGAACTAGATAGTGGTGATGGTTGCACAATACTGTGAATGTACTAAACATCATTAATTGTAAGCTTCGTATGGTGTGTATTTTAACACACACACACAAAGATGGGGGGAAGAGAATTCCATACAGAAGGAACCCCAAGTTCCTTGCAAAGGCCCTGGGGGCAAGAACAGGCTTGATGTATTCTCCAAAGAGCCAGGAGGCCAGTGTGGCTGGAGAGGAGCATCAGGGTGGATGTATGGGGCTGGAGGTGGGGACATGACGTAAGAGACACAGCCAAGAGCCAGATCACACAGGAACTAGGAGGTGAAGCTAAGGAGCTGGGATTGTGTCTACCTGCAGTGAGAAACCTCAGTAGGGTTTTAGAGGGAAGTGGCATGGCTTGGTTCACATTTCAGATTACTCTGGCTCCTCCGTGGAGGAAACGTTGTGGAGAGTGGCGGTGATGAAGATAAAAGACGTTAAGCCTCACTGGAGAAAGTCAGGATCTGGGGCTCTAGTGGGCTGAAGGCTGACTCAGGAGGGGCCCAGGTTGGCTGGCCCACTCCTGGAGGGTTGCTGAAAACTCAGCCTTCATTTCCTTCCCACTAACCAGAACTGTCCTCAGCAGGCAGGTGGACCTTCTTTCAACCCACCACACTCCTGCTAGTTGCATGTTACCTTTCCCATTTTACAGAACATGAAACTGAGGCAGAGAGGGTGACTGACTTGGCTAAGTTCATGTAGCAGGGTGAGGAGAGGGGACAGAGAACCGAGGCTCCTTGGGTGCTGTGCCCTGGGCTGGGTGCTGGGGATGATCTGGAGATGTGTCTCACTGGAGTCCCTGCCCTTGTGGAACTCACAGACAGGTTCTCCCAGCCAGCAAGTGACAGGACAAGGTGTAAAACCCAGCCATGTCCGGCACCAAAAGCCACATTCTCAAGCGTCCTCAACCCCGGATATAAAGTACTGGGAGCCACAGGGCAGACTACAGTGGCCAGCTGCTGAAAAAGCAGGAGCAGAACTCAGGAAGATCCCTGGCTAAGGTTGGAAGGATTTGGAGTTTTCCAGGGGGAGAAGGGGAGGATGTTAGAAGGAGCAACACAAACCATAAAGGGACTTCCCTGGTGGTTCAGTAGCTAAGACTCCGCACTCCCAATGCTCCCAATGCAGGGTGCCCAGGTTCAATCCCTGGTCAGGGAACTAGATCTCACATGCCACAACTAAAAGATACCATGTGCTGCAACTAAAAAAAAAAAAAAACAAACGATCCTGCGTGCCACAACTAAGACCTGGCTCAGCCAAGTAAATAAATAAATAAATAATAAATAAACAAAAATAAATAAAAACACAAGCCATATAGACCTGGAGACAACAGAGGACTTGGTGTGGTTCCTGAAGCCCTGTTGTGTAGCTTGCCCCCTTCCGTAGGGGGTGTAAATACTGTCACTGTGGCTGATTTCAAGCCACCAATGTGAAGTCTGAATATAGAGTTGAGAAGAGATGCCTACTACCACACCATCCTATAGTATTTCCCAGAGTAGAACAAGGGTCCCAAAATTTAAGGCAAAGCCAAAACAAAAACAAAGTCACCAAAACCAACACACCCAGTAATCAAGATAGAAAGTATTTTAATGCAATATTTTTTTTTTTAATTTAAAGACAGGATCTGACCCTTCCCTTGGACCACTCTGCCTTATCCTAATCCTGGCCCTTGTTCTAATAAAACTTTATTTACAAAAATAGACAGCCCATGGTCCTAGTTTGCCAACTTCATTTTTTAAACTATTGCATGAAAATAGCATTTCCTTCTTACAGGTACAACAGCTGTAAATAACCTTAAGACCATCAATAATTGTAAAATAAAGTAGGAAGTGATGAGTTTTGAGTATGATTACTTTTATTTTAATGTATTTTATTGGAATTTAATTTTTAGTAAAAAGTTTAATTTTTAATAATGATTGTGTGTAAAACCAGGTCACAAAATTCCTGAAAATGTAGCAACCGAAGCCAGTGCTAGCTAGCCTCAGTACTTCGCTGTGTTTTTCTCACCTGGAGAGAAGCCCTGTGTGATAGAGCCAGGGTGTGAGGGGAAATGGGGCCACAGAGGTCTATAGTTTATGGTCTAAGCCACCTCAGTTTAATTTGGGTTGATCAAGATTCTGTTCCGTTCTGTCTAAATCTGAATCGGCCCAGGCCTCCAGCTTCCAGAAATTTGGATCGCCCCCAGCCCCGCCCCCAGCCTCTTCCGGCCCCGCCCCTTCCCCTTCAGCGCCGTCGTCATGACAACCGCGTCCTCTCGCCCACCGCTCCCACAAACCCTTAGCGCTCCCATTGGCTAAAAGTTTGCAACGGGCAGGTCTCCCTCGCTCTCATTGGTCAGTTGATGGCGGTGGTGCCAGCCCGCACACTCCTATTGGCCGACTGATTGAAAAGGGCGGGGACTATGGGCAGCAGTTGTGTAGGGGCCTTCGGATCCCAGCGCCTCACCGAGAGGGGAGGGAGGGGACGTCTCGGGTTATTTAGAAGGATAAAGGTGAGGGGGGTGTGAAAGGGGCGAGAAGTCAGCGGAGGTGAGAAGGGAATGGGTGGGCAATGCAGACACGATATTTGGGGATTCCCGGGTTGTTTGTCCCGCAGGGAGATGACCACACCAGCGGGCTCGGGCACTGGCTTCGGCTCTGTGTCCTGGTGGGGCCTGTCCCCGGCGGTTGACCTGCAGGCTGAGAGTGAGTCGCCCACACAGGACCACAAATCATCCGACACAGCGGCTGCTTTCACAGCCTGGCAGACACTAACGTTCTGGCGCTAACGTTCTCTGAGGCTCCAAGGGCGGGGGGGCGCCCTCCAGTGGACAGCCTAGATACCTCTGCGAACTACGAGTCCCAGAATGCTTAGAGGCACAGCTCCTTTTAAAACCAAGGCCTGGGCTTTCCTCGTGGCGCAGTGGTTGAGAGTCCGCCTGCCGATTCAGGGCACACGGGTTCGTGCCCCGGTCCGGGAGGATACCACATGCCGCGGAGCGGCTGGCCCCGTGAGCCATGGCCGCTGAGCCTGCGCGTCCGGAGCCTGTGCTCCGCAACGGGAGAGGCCACAACAGTGAGAGGCCCGCGTACCGCAAAAAAACCCAAAAAAACAAAAAAACAAGGCCAGGGGTGCAAGTCCTGCTGGGAGTTGTAGTTCATCGTGCTGGGGGTGGCTGCAGGGGGCGTTCTCCAGGCCACAAACCCCAGCCTGCTGTCGTCTTGTCAGGTCCTCCTGTGGACCCAGACTCACAGGCCGATACAGAGCACGGGACCCCCGAGCTAAATGTGCTGCTGTTGGGCTCCGTGGATGGGCGACACCTGCTACGGACCCTGACCCGGGCGGCTCTCTGGCCTCGAAGGAGGTTCCGTGTAAGCTGGGATTATGGGGTCCTGGAAGGAGGAGGATGAAGATAAGAGCGCAGATTCCTGAGTCCTTGAGGGAGGAGGGAGCTGGGGACCCAGACTCCTAGGTCCTGAGGAGGGAAGGGGCTGGTGTTGGGGACTCCTTGGTTGAAGTGAGAGGAAGAGCCTAAGGATCAAGTCTCCTGAGTAGTGATGGGGAGGGGGGTTCTGAGTGCCCACACTCCTGTGTTTAAAGGAGTGGGGCTGGTGTACAGGTCTCCTGGGTCCTGTGGAAGAAGGGGGCTGAGGTTTCCCACTCCAGGGTCTCCTAGGGGCCAGGAACACAGGTCTCACAATCATTTTTCCCTGTCCATCCTTCCAGTTTTATGTGCTGGAGAATAATATGGAAGCTGTAGCCCGACACATGCTGATTTTCAGCCTAGCCCTGGAGGATCCTGAGAAGATGGGGTTGCAAGGTCAGCAAATACCCGGCAATCTGGCCCCCAGCTCCTTCCCCCTCCCTGCAGGAATTCTGGCATTTCAAGGGTGCAGTTAAACATTTTGGACATTGTTCCCTATTTCATCACTTGCTCACTTGTTTGGTAGCCTTAGAGCCTCAGTTTTTCCCACCTTTGAAATGGGGATAAAAGATAATACTTCCTAGAATCATTTAGGGAATTCCAGGAGAAAAACCGCATAAAACTCTCAGAACTGTGCATGACACAGTGTAAGTATTCAAAACCTCTTAGCGAGGGAGAAGCCCAAAAGAGATCAAAGGGCTTCCTGAGAGGTAGTGAGTCCCCCAGATGTGGGAGGGTTTGGCTGAGCTGAGCCTGAGTCCTGAGTCTCCCTTAGTTAGAGGTGTGCACCCCAGGGAATCTGCGTGGAGGAAGCGGCCTTGGAAGTGAGATTATAAGGAGGAGGGGGAGAAGGAGGATTTGGGTGGGAAATGATTATTTCCCAGTAACAAAAACTTCAGTTTAGTGCCTAGAGCAGAGTGTAGACTCAGGCAGGCTGTATTCAAATTCTGACTCTGTTTGCTGTGTGACCTTAGTTGCGGCAGGCGAACTCTTAGTTGCAGCATGCATGTAGGATCTAGTTCTCTGACCAGGGATCGAACCCGGGCCGCCTGCATTGGGAGCGCCGGAGTCTTATCCACTGCGCCACCAGGGAAGTCCCTTTTATAAGATTCTTAACTAAAATGAAAATATTCAACACTTTAACACACATAAATCTTCATCTCCATCTATATCTATATAAAACTTTTCCATTTTTAAGGCAAGGGAAACAAACATGAAATTCAGGATTGGGGTTACCTGCAGGGGGTGGGAAGGAATAGGCGAGGAGACCTAGGTGGGGTGTAAGTTATTCTTCGTGTTCTAGCTATTCGGGTGGGTAGGGAGTTTGCCTGGGTCCGTTGTGCTGATTACACGACTATGGAATAAGAAGATCACTATAAAGTGGGTATGCGTCATCCGCACGGGTCTCGTTTCTGGGCTCACTCCTCTGCCCCCTCCTCTAATTTTCTCCCCGCTCCCCGCAGAGAGGAGCGAGACCTTCCTGGAGGTGTGGGGGAACGCACTGCTGCGCCCCTCTGTGGCCGCCTTCGTGCGCACCCAGGCCGGCCGCCTGGCTCGCCTCGTCCCGGAGCCCGATCGCCTGGCGGAGCAGCTGCCCTGGCTCAGCCTGGGCGCCCTCAAGGTGCCGCCGCCCGGCCTGCGGCCGTCACCGGCGTGGATCCGGGTGGCGGTGGGAAGAATGGGGATAAGCAGTCCAAAAGGGTTTGCGTTGATGGATAGAGCTGAGGGCTCCCCGGCTCCCACAGTGGGATATGGCCCTGGGGGTGGCTGCTACTCGCGGAGCCTCAGTTTCTTCATCTGAGAAAAAAGAGAATCGTTCCCACGCCCTGGGAGGAAAGGGAGGATCAGGTAAGAGAAGCTGCGGTCCCTGCAGCCGCCTCTCCCTCGTTCTCTCTCCACGCGGGCCTGGTCGTGCAGTTCCGCGAGCGCGACGCCCTGGAGGCCGTGTTTCGTTTCTGGGCCGGAGGGGAGAAGGGGCCCGAGGCTTTCCCCATGAGCCGCCTGTGGGACTCGAGGCTGCGCCACTACCTGGGCTCCCGGTACGACGCCCGGCGCGGTGTCAGCGACTGGGACCTGCACATGAAGCTGCACGATCGCGGGGTGAGGGCTGGGAGGAGGGGCCTGGGGTCTCCAGTCCTGGGTGTGTAGGAGGAGGGGCTGGGGCTTGAGGAAGCAGCGGTTGGGGGCCCCAAATCCTGGGTCTGAAGGAAAAGGGTGCCAGAGGCCCTCAGTGCTGGGTCTTTGGGAGGAGATCCTGGGATCCATATACCAGATTCACTGAGGCCTCTTTTCTTGCATCCCCCCACTCCAGGCCCGAGCCATCCACACCAGTGAGTTCCGGCGCTGGAGGGACACAGGGGTCGCCTTTGAACTCAGAGACTCCAGCGCTTATCACGTGCCCAACCGGACCCTGGCGTCCGGTCGCCTCCTGAGCCACGTGCGAGTCCACTCCCTGCCCTGGCTGCTTCTTCTTTTCGGGGGCCCAGGAGTCGGAGTCCCCAACATCGACCTCACCCGTCTCCTCTCTCCCTGATTTCCCAGCGCGGGGAGCGTGTAGCAGCGCGCGGGTACTGGGGGGACATCGTCACGGGGCCCTTCGTGGCCTTCGGCATCGAAGCGGACGACGAGACCCTCCTGAAGACCAGCAACGGTCAGCCTATCAAGGTTTGAGGCTGGAGGTGCTGGGGCTGGAGGCGAGTTCGCGAGGCCCCGCCCCCTATGCGCCCCCTCTCTACTTCCTAGGGCCAGTATGGAGGTGTAAGCTTGCCCGCCAGATGCTAGCTCTGGGTGTGGGGGAGTGTGGGGATGGCGTACTCTAAGCCTCTCCCCTGCCATTCCGGCCCCGCGGTCCTAGCCCCGCATCCGGCCACGCCCTTTGTCCCCCAAAGACCGCGGGCGAGATCACGCAGCACAACGTGACGGAGCTGTTCCGAGAGATGGCCGCCTGGGGGCGCCCAAGAGCCACCCAGGGAGACCCCGCGCAGGTGCAAGGCGACGCGGATGGAAGCCCGGAGCCTGGTAAGCGACGGACCCAGCCTTCTTCCTTGAGATGGGAATTGGGGCTCGGGTGATCATGTCTGGGAGAGAATGGGACCCGGACCCCCATCCCGGGCTTCAGGCTCCTGGTGTTTCAAGTCCAAGCATGGACTGGTATGGTATCTAATGCCTGGACAAGTGACCTCCCCTTCCCGACATCCGGTCTATTTTTCTCTCTTCTCTTTGAGCTTCTCTCCCTTTGCTAAATCCTGACAACATCCTTAGCATTCTGAATTCCAGCAGTAGAATTCTCATCCTACCTGCAGAAGTCCAAGAGGCTGAGAACATTTTAACAAGGTTAAGCTGGGTCCCAGCTTAACGCTGGAGAGCCCTCCCCCCCAAATCTGGTCGCGCCTCCTTCCACCCATCCCCTAACTTGGCCCTCCCGGGTGAATGGATGTCTTGTGTGGCCATGGGCCAACCACTCTCTTTTCTTCTCTTGAATCTCAGTTGCCTGGTCTGTAAAATGGGTCTCTGTGTGCCAGGCCAATCCTCCCAGAATTTTCCAGGAATCTGCCTAAGAGGAAGGATGAGAAAGGGCTTGAAGACGGACAAGGCGAGTCATCTCCAAGTTTTGTCTGTTTGCCTAACCCTGCCAGTCTTCCCTTCCCCAGCAGCCCCTGTCCCGGAATCCTTCACTGTCCACTTCCTGTCCCTCGGTTCTGCCCAGACCCTCCACCACAAGAGCTGCTACAAGGGACGGTTCCAGCTTCTCTACGTGGCTTGTGGGTAAGAGGGCCTGGGAGGTTCCCAGATTTTCCTCCCCCAACCCCTCCTCCCTCAGACCCAGGAATCCAAGTCTCCAGACCCTCCTTAATCAGTGTCTAGGTCCCCAGCCCGCCTCTTCCCTCAGGACCTAAAAGTCTGAGCCTCAGCCCTCCCCTTTTTCTCTCTGCAGGATGGTCCATCTTCTCAGCCCTGAGCTCGGTGCCTGCGTGGCCCCCGGAGGACGC
Source organism: Phocoena sinus (assembly GCF_008692025.1). NCBI lineage: Eukaryota > Metazoa > Chordata > Mammalia > Artiodactyla > Phocoenidae > Phocoena > Phocoena sinus. The sequence goes on from NC_045781.1 coordinate 3,174,562, forward strand.
CTCATTGTAGAATTAGCCCAGTGAGCCAGCGGAGAGCAGGGCGGGGAACTTCCAGGCTGGGGGCGGAAAGCCAGGTCCCCTAACACGCTGCTCCCTGGTTCCAGGTTCCTAGTGGACCTGCGGCAGGAGCAGCTGCAGGGCTTCTCCACCCGGGTCGGGGAGCTAGCACAGGCGGCTGGATTCGCCCCACAGCCGGGGGCCAGGCGCTCGCAGACCTTCGCGCGCTTCTACAAGGCCGGAGACTCTGCTCCCAGCCGCAAGGACCCAGCTGTGGGATCTGGGACTCCGCCCCCTGAAGTCCTGGCCCCGCCCCTTGAGGCAACCAACCCTCCCCCCCAGGACCTGACCCAGCCCCTTGAAGGCGGGATCCCACCCTCTGAACCCCTCAAACGGCCCTCAGAGTCTCAGGCTTCACTGTTGGAGGCTTTGGTTCCACCCACAGGGAGTCAGACCCCCAAACCAGAGAGTCTGACTGTATCTCCGGAGACCAACTCCCCAATCCCTAACTTCTAAAGTCGGGTCCTAGAATCAGAACGCGCCTCTAGAATACTCAATTATACTCCCAGCATTCTCAGCGCCAGAGGTGTCGCTAGAATTTCAGATTCCATTCCTGGGATTTTATATTTTATTCCTAGAATTCTAGATTGTTCTCTTGAGTTCTACATTCCACTCCCAAGACTCTAAAACCAGCCTGGAGATCCGGCCCTGGGGCTCAGGCCCTCTGCGTGGTCCCCTCATCCCCAGGCATCCCATTCCTAACTAGGGGCTGGGGGTGTCTCCTCTCACAGGCTGGTCAACACTAGGGTGGTCCAAGTAAAGAGAGCCAGATCCTCTTCTCCGTGTGTCCGTGTGTCTTTCCTGCCCTCAGTCTGTCTCCAAGGGCTGGGAGAGGGGAGGGGCAGGAGTGTTCAAGAGAAGAGACTCGAGACCAGATTTCTGGGTTCCCAAGAGGGCTAGGGGTGAATTTCTCCGTGCTGCCTGCTGAGAGCCTGGGCACCCCACACCTGGATTCTCAAATAAATCAGCAAAACTTATGGATTGGCTAACAGGTTTGGGGCACTGAAACTGCCCATAACATGGTATAAAAAAATAACATGGTAAAAAAAAGTTCTAGCCCTCAAGGAGAATTACAATTTAGTGAGGGGGCGGGGCCTAGACTCCTGGGTCTGAGGAAGGAGGACGTTGGGGTCCGAACTCTTGTGTCAGAGGGAAGAGGGGCTGGGGGCCTGGACTCCTGTGTCAGAAGGAGGAGGGTTTTGGGGGCCTGGACACCCATCGGGGTCTGAGGATGGAGAGGTTGGGGGTCTGGACTCCTAGGTGGGAGGAGGGAGGGGCTGGATTCCCAGGCCGCCAAGATGGAGGGGTGATCCAGCTGGAGCATGGCCCGCCCCAGCCCTCACGCGCCCCGTTATCTCGAATCCTGGGCAGGGAGGGGAGGGGGCAGCAATATATTTAGTCTCTGTCCTCGCCCTTTATCTCAGTGTCCTCAGTGAGGCTTGTGCAGACCGGACGAGACAGAAGCCCCAGGGGCCTTCAAGGTCACTCCGGACGCCCCCTCACTGACCCTCCAAGAGCCCCTTGTCCCCTGCTCTGCCTTCCACAACCCCTGGCTTGAGACTCAGCATGGCGGACCGGTGAGTAATTGGTAACCGGGACTCCTGAGAACCGAGGCAGTGGCGGATAGGGGGGTGATCCCTCGGGTTCCTGTGAGGGGTGAGAGCTGCGAGGTTGGACTCCAGGCCTGAGAAGGGAGGTAGGGACAGGACTCCTGGGCATCGGAATGAGGTAAGAGTCTGGGAATCCGACCCATAGGAGCCGAGAAGCGGCAGCTGGCGGGCCGGACCTGTCGGTCAGAGGGGCCTCTGGGGTCCCTTAGGACACGGCGTGGACAGGACCCAGGCCTACCATTAATCCCCTTTTCCTGGTTTCTCTCCCTCCAGGAGCGGCGATGCGGTGAGAGTCGGCGTGGGCTGGACCCGCCTGGCCGGGGAGGGCGCTGCCGGGAGGGCTCTGGGGCAAGAGGCTGCAGCCCTGGAAGACTGCATGGAGAGGGGCTGGGGAGGGGGATCCCTGTGATGACTCAGCTCCGTTCCCCAAATCCCAGGCGGAGAACCCGCCTCCCGCGCCACCCCCTGTACGACGCCGCTCCTCAGCCAACTACCGCGCCTACGCCACGGAGCCGCACGCCAAGGTGAGGGCGGGGCCAGCGCGGTGGGCGGAGCTGGGCGGGATTTCGCAGGATCTGGATTCGGATTCTTAGGTTACCCGCGGCTGGGGGAGGAGAGGCGGAGCCAGGGCCTTTACCGGACTTTGGTCGTGGGCGGAGCCCAAGCGGATGCGGCGCTTCAGGGGCGGAGTTTATCATAGGGCTGGGCTCTGTTTGGTGAGAGCTTGCCTATGGGCGGAGTCCCGCTGCCCGTGGGAACTGAGATTGCTTAGAGATGGTGGGGGGAGGTGCGTAGCCAGAGACAGCACATTGGTGGATGGGAATGAGGGGCGTGGCTTCCCGTAGACTGAAGGCTGGAGTTGGAGGCGGGACTAAATCTGGACCTGGCTTGAGGGGGCGGGTTCTGAAGCTCCTCCCGGCGTCCTCCTTCGGATCCTCCTCGCTCATCCTTCCTTGCTCTGTCTCACCCCGGCAGAAAAAGTCTAAGATCTCCGCCTCGAGAAAACTGCAGCTGAAGGTGCGATGCGCCTGGGGAGAGCGCCTAGGTGTCTTCAGGGGGCGGGGCTTGGAAGTTGGGTGGGGCTTCGGAAGAGCAGGTGGGCGGGAGGCCCTGAAAGGGAGGGGCGGGGCCTTGGAATGATGGACATCAACCTTGGGGGGTTCAGGTCTCTGGAAGCAGGCCTGGGATTAGAGGGTGGGGCCCGGCGGGGGTGGCTATCCCGCTCTGTCCTCATCCCCATACCTGTGCTGCCATACCCGTCGTGCCCTCCCCAGACCCTGATGCTGCAGATTGCGAAACAGGAGCTGGAGCGGGAAGCAGAGGAGCGGCGAGGAGAGAAGGGGCGTGTTCTGAGCACGCGGTGCCAGCCTCTGGAGCTGGCCGGGCTGGGCTTCGCGGATCTGCAGGTACCGGCTCCAATCAGGGACTCCTGCCTAGCCCGGCATCCGAGGTTCCTACTGTTCGGTCTTGCATCCCTTAGGACTCAGGGGTACAGTTACTATGTCCCCTTTCTGCTCAGGACCTTCGGGTCCAATCTCCCAATTCTTACCCTCAGGAGTTCAGAAATGTGGCCTGCAGCTGCCTACAATCTCAAAACCCAGAGGTCGGTTCCTCCAACCCACTCCAGTCCAGATTCTCAGAACACCTGGCTCTGGAGTTCTGCTTTGTTCGCAGTCCCCCAGGGTCTGGCTTCAATCTAATCCTCCAGGACCAGCTGTCCAGGTCCCCAGCTCCTCCTCCCTCAGACCCCGGGAGTCCAGAACCCCAGCCTTCCCCCCACCACGCACACTGCATTCCTCCACCAGGACTTGTGCCGACAGCTCCACGCCCGCGTGGACAAGGTGGATGAGGAGAGATATGACGTGGAGGTGAAAGTCACTAAGAACATCACAGAGGTGGGAGACACTGGGCCATCTGGGTCGCTTCAGGATAGGAGGTGATGCCTGGGGCTCTGGTCTCAGCCTGGACCCTTGCAGCTGCTTATGGTTGCAGAAACCAGGAGACCCAGGACAACTTTGTGAGCCTGGCAGGGAGGGGGCAGAAGGATGTGTACAATATGGTCAGGGAATGCTGTTCTAGGCAGAGGGAACAGCACATGCAAAACCCAAGAGGTGGGAAAGCGGAAAATATGTTTGTGAAAATGTGTGGCTGGAGCCTCAAGTGTTGGTAAGTGAGTTCAGGTGTGGGCCAGGGAACTGTGAGATGCATGTAGCTGGACTGGGATGTGTCAGTAGTTTTCAGAGATGAGGCTGGGGCAGATCAGGTTCCAATTTCAGGATGGGGAGCTTGGATTTTGTCTCGAAGGTGGTAGGAGCCTAAGCTAGGTAGAACCTGGATCGGGATAGGAGGGAAGTGCAGGGTGCAAGAGTGAGGCAAGGAGGAAGTGGAAGGAGGGGTCTCCACCTCTGTTTATGGCTGCTACCAGATCGCAGATCTGACCCAGAAGATCTTTGACCTTCGGGGCAAGTTTAAGCGGCCCACTCTGCGTAGAGTGCGGATCTCTGCGGATGCCATGATGCAGGCACTGCTGGGCACCAGGGCTAAGGAGTCCTTAGACCTGCGGGCCCACCTCAAGCAGGTGAAGAAGGAGGACACGGAGAAGGTGAGTGTGGTTACAGGTCCAGGAAAGGGGGTGCTTAGGGGAGAAGGTGTGTGTGTGTGAGCAATTCTAGGGACTAGCCTGAGGGCAGGTGGCAGTTGGAGTTGTGGGGAGAAGTATCTGGTAAGGGTCTTCCACAGGAAGTACAGGAGGGGCACAGGAAACGCAAGAGGAAGACAGAATGTAGAAGCGGAAGACAGGAAGTGCATTAGGGAGAATGGAAATGGCAAGGAGTCAGGAAGTGCATGATGTCTGCAGGATGTTTGTGAGAGAAAAGGAGTGCAGGAGGGAGACAGGAAGTCCAAGAGGGAAACGGGAAGTGCAGGAGGAAGACAGGAAGTGCAGGAGGGACACAGGAAATGCAGAGGGGAGACAGGAAGTGCAGGAAGGACACAGGAAGTCCAAGAGGGAGACAAGAAGTGCAGCAGGGAGACAGGAAGTGGGGCAAATTGGAAGGGATCTTCTGAGAGGACAAGAAGTGTTCCAGAACCAGACTGTGTGATGGGCATCCAGAATAGAGTGGCCCAGCAGGCGGGAGGGCAAGTGGAGGATATCTGAGAGCCTGTAGACCAGGAAGACACCCTAACCTCTGACCCATTCCTCCAGGAAAACCGGGAGGTAGGAGACTGGCGCAAGAACATCGATGCGCTCAGTGGAATGGAAGGCCGCAAGAAAAAGTTTGAGGGCTGAGCCGGCCTGTGCACAGCCCTGGCCCTGGCCCTGAGGATGGCCCCGAGGAATAAAGCTTCTCTCTGAGCTGGGAGTGGCTGTGTGTCTATTACCAGGGGCGCTTAGGTGTGAGAGAGGTGGGAGAACTGAGGGCCAGGCTCCCCCAAAGCCACAGCGCACATCAGGAGCAGAGCTGGGTCTCCACGTGGAGCTGCACAGAGGTGCCGAGACCAGGGCCCAAAGGCAGACACACAGAGACACGGACAGGCTGTCAGCGACCCCGGGAGAGACAGCCAGGCAGAGACCCAAAGGCAGAGGAAAACAGGTGGAGATTCATGGGAAGAAGTGCACAGAAAGGGGAAACAGACAGATACACACAGAGGGACAGAGATGACCTCGCCCTGGAAGAGACAGAAATAAGGACCCACAGAGGGAGAACTGCAGATACAAAGAGACACCCCCCCACACACCACACACACACACAAGAACTAGAAAGATAAAAACAGACACAGAGCTAAAGACACAGAAACCGAGTCACAGAGAAGCACAGGGACACCTGGAGACACAGACCAATAGCCAGACATCAAGAGAGGCAGATATGCAGAGACACCCGTGGAAATGGGTGAAAAACTGGCGGCACAGAGACAGGCAGAGTGAAGAACTCAGAGACAGAGATGCAGAGAGAGCCCCAAAGCCAACCCCTGAGAAATGCATAGAATGAGAAATGCGGAGAGAGACAGACACTGGCACGGAGGGGTGAGGAAGCCCCTAGAGTTCAAGGTGGTGGATTGGCTGGGAAGGGGGAGGGGCTACCAAAAAAGATCAGTGTCCGATGGAGGTGGGGAGTGTGAGGTCCTGTGGGCCTGACACACCCCCTCCCCCTCCCCTCCTCCTCCCCCTCACACACCTGTTTCCCCGCTTTAGCGCCTGTTGTCACCAGGGTGGAATCCTGGTGGCAGACAAAGGGATGGGGGTGGGGAGGGGGGGACAGAGAGATGGACAGAGACAGAGGTGGGGAGACGGAGAAGCTGAGACAGACACACACAGAGAAACACAGACGAAGAGTCACAGAGACAAAGGAGAGATAGAGACAGGGAAACGGGGTATGGGAAGTGGAGGCCCAGAGAGACACAGAGAAAGGGACCCCTTCATGGAGCGAGAAGGGGTCCCTTGTACCCTTTTCATCCATAAGCATCCTCCAAGGGGCTTCGGAGCACAGTGTGCCGTGTGATCTGGGAGGTGTGGAGCCCGAGGGTGGCCTGACCCAGCCCGGGGCTCCTGGACAATGCTTTTGGGATGGAGGAGACGCCTTGGAACAGCCAGGAGGTGCCTCTATCCCGAAAGTGGAGCCAGAGTGGGGGCAGGGCAGCCTCTGAGTGTGAGGAAAGGAATTCTCTACCCCTCCCTCTCCCCCTGGGGCGGGGCTGAGCCTCCCACTATAAACTGGGGGTGCTTCAGCCTGCCCAGCAAGACTGCCCCACCGCTCACACCTCTGCGGACGCAGCCTCAGGTAAGGGTCCCAGAGGAACTGGGGATGGAAGGGAACGTATTAGGACTTGGGGGTTACAGAAGCTGGGAGTGCAGGGTTTGGGGGTCCCAGAATACAACACCTTAGGACCTCGGAGGTCTGAGTCTGAGGGAATCTCAGAAACTGGGAGTCCCTGGGCTTGGATGACAGACAGTCTGGGTGTCAGAACTGGGGGGCAGTGTCTCAGAATCTGACGATTTAGGAATTGAGGTCGCAGAATCTCATGTCTCATGATGGGAGGTATTAGAATTTGTAATGTCATATTTGGGGGTTTCATGAATCAGTCCCCTGAGTTTATGCATCCAGATTTTGGGGTCTCACAGTCCTGAGGTTTCAGAATTTAGGGGATGTCAAGACCTAGGGGGTCAAGATTTTAGGGCACGCATAATCGGGAGTCTCGACAGTTGGAGTCTCAGAATCTGGAGATATGAGGAGTTACTGTTTTTCAGAATTCATAAATTGGGGTCTGTGGGTATGGGGATTTTGTGGGGCCTCTCAACCTGGGTGCCTTGGGGATCTCAGAGATTGGGGACTCTTAGTATTTAGGGGTCAGGATGAGGTCTGGGGACAGAAGCTGTTCTTCTGTGTCCTGTCCCCTCCACGGCAGTGGGTGAAGGTGAAAGGAGGCGACAGGTGGGCAGATAACCAGCCAAAGGGGAGGGGACCTGGGGTGGGAGAGGGCAGCGGGTATGATTAATTCTCCTAGAACCCCCCCCTCCACGAATACTTCTCAAGAGATGTCCTCGGTGTCACCCTCTACGACATCCCCCCAAAATAGACCCTGGGGATGGGGCAGCTATTGTCTTCGGACCACTGTCCCTTCCCAAATACCTCCTCCTAATGCCTACTCAGATCAGGTTCCTACGGACTTGTCATAAGACAAAAGGGGACAGCTGTGGTCAGGGGGCGGGGGCTGCAGCCTTGGGGCTCTGCCCGGACCGTATCTCCCAATGCGCTGTCTTCACCCTCGGTTTAGGAGTCTTTAGGAGTTGGAGGTCCCCAGCCCCTCCCGCCTCAGACCCAGGGGTCCAGGCCCCCGGCCTCTCCCCCCTCAGACCCAGGGGTCCAGGCCCCTAGCCCCTCCTCCCTCAGACCCAGGATCCAGGCCCCCAGCCCCTCCTCCCTCAGACCCAGGACTCCAGTCCCCCGGCCCCTCCTCCTTCAGACCCAGGGGTCCAGGCCCCCGGCCCCTCCCCCCTCAGACCCAGGACTCCAGGCCCCCGGCCCCTCCTCCCTCAGACCCAGGGGTCCAGACGCCCCGCCCCTCCTCCCTCAGACCCAGGGGTCCCGGCCCCCGGCCCCTCCTCCTCTGGACCCCACCCCACTCCGCCTGTTCTCTGCTTTTCATAGGTCGCAGCAGGACACCAGGATGTCGGACGCCGAAGAGCAGGAGTATGAGGAGTGAGTGATGCTGGCAGGCGGGCTGGGGCCCTGGAGCGGTGGGGACACCTCCCACCTCCAAGGCGCCTAACTCTCCCCCTCCCTCTCTCCTTCCCTCCCGGGTCCTCAGGGAGCAGCCTGAAGGTGAGTGGAGAGTGGGATGGCCTTGGGGGGGAGGGGAGATGGGGACACCTTGGCTCATCTTAGCCCACCCTGCCCTACGCCCACCCTCCTGGTCCGCACAGCCCGTGGGAAAAGCTCAGTGGGCCCACTTGCAGCTGAGGCCCAGAGGGGTCCCCCCGTCTAGATGAGACTCGAACCTGAACGCGGGTCTCTGCGCACTCACGCACTCTTCCCCCCATCTGAAGCCTCTGCCGTCCCCCCCCCCCACCCCGGGCTCCTCACGCCTCCTCTTGTCTCCCCCACCCCTTCCAGAAGAGGAGGCTGCTGAGGAGGAGGAGGAAGGTGAGGCCCTGGACTCCGCAGGTCTGGAGCTGGACGCGGCACCGGGGGGCTGGTGCGGTGGGGACGCTGGGCGGGGGCGGGGATCTCGATGGTCTCGGCCTCAGCTCCTTTAACAGCCTCTCCCCTCTCTCCCCTCTCTCCCCTTCCCGCATCCGGGCATGGCTGCTCCCCTCCCCCGGCTCCCCAAATCCTAGCTTCTCCTCCCGCCCCCTCCCCAGCCCCCGAGGAGCCGGAGACGTTGGCTGAGCGAGGTAACCGCGGCTGCTTCGCTTCCTGAGGCCGATTTCGGGGGTCCTCAGGGCCCTGACCTCCAAGATGACTCCCTCCCCGCTCCCGTAACCCGTCCCCGTAACCCGTCCCAGGCCCGGTCCTTTAAGCCCCGGAGAGCTCTCGCGCTCTCCAGTGGCCAAGAAGGGAAACAGCCTCGCAATGGCTTTAACCCGTTCCCTTCCTTGTTAAAGGGACCAACACCCAAGCCTTCTTCCCCAGTCTGGAGGAATACTTACAGAAGGGTTGGATGTTTGCGGAGAGGCACCCCTCCTCCCTCATCTTCGCCTGTCCGTTACTTGTCTCCTTCATATACATTCAAAGGTTGGGGCGTGGGTTGTAGAAGGGACTAGCAGTGGGAGTCTGTATTCCTCTGTCCCCAAGGGGGAGGGGGCTGGGGACACAATTCCCGGGTCACCGAGTGAAGAGGGGGCTTGGGGCCTCCCTGCACTGCTAGATCTTGATGGAGGGCAGGAGCTCTGGGTATGTAGAACGAGGGTCTGAGGGTTTGTTTGTTTTTTCTCCTTGTGGTCTGGCGGTTTGGACACCTGGGTTCCCAGGGAAATGGGAGGGGGACCCCCACACCAGTTCTGAATGTATATCTGATGCATGTGACCCTCTCCCTCCTTTATGGCCACCCCGATTTCCCTTATCCTCTTCCCCCCCCCCCATACCCTTCCCCCAGAGCTGCAGGAGAAGGGAACTGGGCTTGTGGGGAACCAAGGCTTGGAGGCAGGTCCCTCCTTTGGATGTGTCATGCCCACCCCACGAACTCTTGCTAATTATCTTTTTGTATCCCTCCACCAGAAGAGGAGCGCCCCAAACCAAGGTGAGATCCTGGGGGGTGGGGCTCCCAATCCTGTCCTCTTAAATATATCACCCACCTCCAGAGACAGGCTGCAAGAAAGGCAGAGAAGGAGAGTGGGGAAATGGAAACATAGAAGAGGACAGTGACTCCTCCTTTCCACAAACATTTCTGGTGAACTTCCCACTGTGTTTGGCAAGAGTCAGACTCTTGCTGTCCTGTTGGTGTAACAGACCCAGATACAGCAATGGTAGTGCAGAAGAGGGCCCTATCTGTGCCCTAGAATATCAAGGAAGGCTTCCCAGGGGAGGTGATGCTGAGCCCTGAGGGCGGAAGAGTTTGCTAGCTGAAGGAAGTAGAAGGGAGATTGTAGATGACGAAGCGGAGTGGTGTGTACAAGGTCCAGTAGCTGGATCTTGGCCAGCGTTTCAGGGAACAGATGCAGACACAGGTCATTCTGATGAGAAAGACCAAACTAGGCAGACCAGGGAAGACTGTGAGAGCTCACCCTGGAGGGTGTGACACTGGGGACAAAGCTTGGAGATGCAAGGAGGCAGCAATCGAGCATGAGATGCAGAAATTCTCTGGGACACCCGGGAGCCATGGAAGCGTTCTGAGCAGAGGGGGCCGAGGATCCGATCTGGCTGAGAGCACAGGGGCACATGAAAGCACAGGTGTGCTTCAGTGTCAGGGAAAGCTTGTTGGAGGAGGGAAGGTCTCAGGGGTGGAGTGTATCAGGGGAAGGGCATTGTAGGGCAGAGCAAACAGAGGCAAGGGGGCACAAAGGCACATGACATGGCCAGGGAACTGTAGGATGTGGTGAGTTTTCAAGGGGAAAAGGCCTAAGCTGGAGCAGAGGGCATAGGGTAGAAAGGGGCCACAGACTGAGAGACCCACAGGTTGATGAGCTCAGTTGGGGCCGGGTGTGTGCAAAGGCAGGAAATGTTGAGGAAGCATCTGTTTACTGGAGTCTGGGGTTTGGGAGAGTCTGGGCTGGAGACAGAGTTGGTGAATCCTCGGTAATTGATGATAATCGAAGTCACAGGAGTGAATGACATTAATCACAAGAGTGTCCCACGCATGCATGAATCAAAGGGCAAAGCTCTCTTAATTTGGTTAATAGAAATTGTTGCTTTTTATTAAGCCAGGAAAGATGAAGCATAATTTGTTTAAAATTCTCTTTGATCATTGAATGACCAAAAAAGGAAATAAAGAGTCAAATATATGAGGGATCTTTTCATTTCTTAAGTTAAACTTTAAAGCTGTATTTAAGAAATCAAATCTTACAAAATCCTGGAAGGTTTTGGTAATGATGATGATAATTTCAAGGAAATTAATAAAATAGCTATTGATTTTAAAGTGTATTTTATTCAATAGTTCTGGTATCTTGCCATGGAGGATGCTAGCCCAGCCTAGCAGAAAAGTGCAATTTGTAGAGCGTATTTTGACATTTTAAAAGTTATATTCCATAACCATTTTGAAATGCTGGGCAAACATAAAAAAAAATCCCATACAAAGTTATTTGCATTTAATTCAATTAATCAGGCAATTTGAAAGCTAATTGATTAAAACACTGTAATATGATTGAAATTCTGTAACATTTTAATGTTATTTTTACTCTACTGTGAAAAGTTTTTTATACGATATACACACCCTAGTTTATCTTTGTGTCTTAGTGTGGACTTATAAATTTACTACAGTTATCTTGAGCCAGGAACACAATCGGGTTTCAGGCCAGTTTGATACTGGCTCTTCTTAATTTTCATATGAGTGTAGGACTTCAAACCAAATGTTATGTCAGTGGGACTGTGCTGTCTGTGGAAGTTAATAAATTACATGATCATTTTCTTCAGACTGGGAGGAGAGTGATAAATAAGATTTGGAGTCATAGGATACTGATGTACAATTTAAGGATTAAAGTTTCTTATAAATCAATTGTGAACAATGAATTATTAAAAAATGTTGACTTCCTAGTATAAAACTGCAAGAATAAAAATAAATTCTCCAGCTTAAAAAAGAAAGAAAGAAACCAAAGGAAGAGAAAATTCCAAGAAGTGGGAGTGCCCAGGGCAGTCCCCCAAAGCAGCACTACCCAATACAAATACAATGCAAGCCACATATGTAATAACTTAAGAAACAATTTTTTTTTTACTAGCAGCCTTTTAAGAAGTAAACCCAAACAGGTCAAATCAATCCCAATAGCGTATTTTACTCAACCTGTTATAGCCAAAATCTCAGAATTTCAACATGAATCCATATAAAACGTTATTAGTAAAATATTTTACATTCAGCAGGGAGGTCAGACTACTCAGTGTTTCTTTTCTGTCCACTCAGCCGGCCCATGGTACCTCCGCTGATCCCCCCAAAGATCCCAGAGGGGGAACGTGTGGACTTCGATGTAAGTAACAGACATCTCATCCCAGGAGGGGCTGCTAGCCTATAGGGTGCAAATTAGGAAGAGGTGCCCCTCCCTAGCCACTGTTTTTTGTTTGTTTCCTACCCGCTTCTTTTGGAATTGTGTCTTGGCAGCCCCTTAGTTTAGTGTCAGAATACGATGCTTTGCTGCCATCTGCTGGAAACACAGTGCATGGCAGACGTCTGTCCCAGCTGTCAACCCCACCAATTCTTTTTTTTTTTTTTTTAATTTATTTTTGCCTGCGTTGGGTCTCCGTTGCTCCGCGCGGGCTTTCTCTCGTTGCAGAGCGAGCGGGGGCTACTCTTCGTTGCGGTGCGCAGGCTTCTCATTGCGGTGGCTTCTCTTGTTGCGGCGCACAGGCTTCAGTAGTTGTGGCTCGCGGGCTCCAGAGTGCAGGCTCAGTAGTTGTGGCGCATGGGCTTAGTTGCTCTGTGGCATGTGGTATCTTCCCAGACTAGGGCTCAAACATGTGTGCCCTGCATTGGCAGACGGATTCTTAACCATTGCGCCACCAGGGAAGCCCAACCGCACCAATTCTTGCTGCAAAGGGCTCCCCCTCCTGATGCTTCTCAGAAGTGCTGAGAGGTTGGCACCCTCTTGGGGCACCACCTGGGGAATGACCGTGCTCCCACCCTCTGTCCCCTAGGACATCCACCGGAAGCGCATGGAAAAAGATCTGCTGGAGCTGCAGACGCTCATTGACGTGCATTTTGAACAGCGGAAGAAAGAGGAAGAGGAGCTCGTGGCACTAAAAGAGCGTATTGTGAGTCAAGGGAGGTGGGGTTCCCCAAATTCTTCTCCCTCCTTCCATCCTTTGGGCCTTGGGAGATACGTTCCCGTCCACTACAGACCCAAGGCTGAAACTTTTGGGAAAGTACCCAAGTTGGTGCCCATCACCACTCTTGACCTACCCTGGGAAGTGATAAAGGGGGTGCGTGGTGGTCCCTGCACCCCCTCATTCTTCTGTCTCCCCCAGGAGCGGCGCCGGGCGGAGAGAGCTGAGCAACAGCGCTTCAGAACCGAGAAGGAGCGTGAGCGTCAAGCTAAGCTGGTGGTGGGTGTTTCCCCTCCTCCCAGAGCCCAAATGTTACTTTCTCAGCTGGACACTGCAATTTTCCACTCATGACATTCTCTGTGATCCCATAAAAGTCCTCATGCTGTATTATTCAAGGGTCTTTCTGTTGGAAGGGACAGAAACTCCAACCCAAACTGAACTTAGCAGAAAGAGAACTTTATTGGCTCATATAACTAAAAGGTCTAGGGCATGGCTTGCTTCAGGCATGGCTGGATCAAGGGACTCAAATAATATCACAAAGACCCAGCTTTTATCTTCCCATCTTGGCCAATATTTCTGTGGACAGTGTGTCCAGGAGGGTGAGCAACTCATCCTGGTTTGCCTGGTACTTTCCTGGTCTGAGCCCTGGAAATCCTGCATCCCATCAGTCCCAGGTAAACCAGATGGTTCCCAGGCAGGGGTGGCAAACGGCCACCAGCAGCTCTGGCTTAAACTCCTCTTTTCTCTGTCTCCTGCACAAATCCTGGGATGTTTTCAAATTGTTCACCCGTCCACTGTGGAGTGAATCACTGGCTAGTTGGGAGAGAGTGGCTAGAATGCTCCCATTGGTTTAACCCTTGAAAACATGACCTGATTTGGCATCAGGAGTGGCTCACGCAAACCACTTGTTTTTGTTTTTGTTTTGCCACGCTGCGCGACACGTGGGATCTTAGTTCCCCTACCAGGGATCGAACCCATGCCCCCTCACAGAGTCTTAACCACTGGACCAACAGCAAAGTCCCTCAAACCACTTTATTTATTTATCTATTTATCTATCTATCTATCTATTTATTTATTTATTTATTTTTGGCCGTGTTGGGTCTTCGTTGCTGCTGGCGCCGGTTTTCTCTAGTTGCGGCGAGGGGGGGCTACTCTTCGTTGCGGTGCGCGGGCTTCTCATTGCGGTGGCTTCTCTTGTTTCAGAGCATGGGCTCTAGACATGTGGGCTTCACTAGTTGTGGCATGCAGGCTCAGTAAGTGTGGCTCGCGGGCTCCAGAGCACAGGCTCAGTAGTTGTGGCGCACGGGCTTAGTTGCTTCATGACATGTGGGATCTTCCCGGACCAGGGCTCGAACCCGTGTCCCCTGCATTGGCAGGTGGATTCTTAACCACTGTGCCACCAGGGAAGCCCCCTGAAACCACTTTTAAAGAACAGGAAATGGGTGGTGTGGTACGCAAAGGACTGGTCTCCCAAAGATGTCCACATCCTAGTTCCCAGAGACTATGAATATGGGAACCTGCCTGGCAAAAGGGACTTTGTAGGTATGATTAAGTTAAAGATCTTGAGATCAGGAGATTCTCCTGGATTTCCTGGGTGAGCCCAGTGTTATCACAAGGGTCCGTAAACAAGGGAGGACCTTGGAAGGTGGGGGAAGTGGCCCTGAGCCAAGGGATGCAGGCGGCCCCTAGAAGCCGGAAGAGCAAAGGGAGTGAATCTCCCCTAATGCCTCCAGAAGGACCCAACCCTGTCCATACCTTGACTTAGCTCATGAGACCCATTTCAGACTTTTGACCTGCAGAACTACAAGCTGATAAACTTTCATTGTTTTAAGCCACTCTGTTTGCAAATTACAGCAGCGAGAGGAAATTGATTCAGGTGGGGAATCCTGGGCAAGTGAAATACCATCATGCCCATCTCACCTGCCTCTCCAGTGGGGATGGGGCTTTGGTCTGGACAAGCCACTAATTCTGGAACATGCAGTGCAGACTTTCTGGATGTGGTAATGCCTTAGTGAAGGCATTCTAGAACCTCTTCCTCAGGCTCAAGGCCAAGAGCCTCTTTACTGCCCCAAGCCCCCCGACTCCCATCACAAGTTACCTTCCATGACCCTCTGAGGACAGTCATTCTCCTCTCATGAGACTAAGGAAGAGTAAGTCCCAGAGAGGGTACGTGCCTGCACTGAGGTCACACAGCAAAGATCACCATTGGCCATTTCAGGCTGGAGCATGCAGAAAAAAGCAAGCACGTCCCTCCACTAGTTTAATATTTTCCTTGGGGGTGGTATATAAAGTCTCAAAGAGGAGGAAGGACTTGCAGGTGGTCACACAGCCGGGCCTGGGAAGGTGAGGAGGGGACCGTCAGCATCCTTGCCTGTTCTGATATTGACCTTGTTTTATGCTTGGGTCTGATTGATCCCTGCTTCACTCAGTGCAGAAGAGGGCCCCCTCCCACGTGCCCATCTCAGACCCCCTCCCCTCTCAGTCCAGGGTGCTGGAGGGAGGCCCAGGAATTAACCCCTTTCTTCCCACAGGAGGAGAAGATGCGGAAGGAAGAGGAAGAGGCCAAGAAGCGAGCTGAGGATGACGCCAAAAAGAAGAAGGTTCTGTCCAACATGGGGGCCCATTTTGGGGGTTACCTGGTCAAGGTGAGTTCAGCCTGCTAGGGCCTGAACAGGAAACGGGTAGTGTGGTACACAAAGGACTGGTCTCCCAAAGATGTGGGAGGAGGGGCTGGGGGCCCGGACCCCTGGGTCGGACGGGGGATGCACTGAGGCCTGGACCCCTGGGTCTCTGGAGAGAGGGGCTGGGGTTCTGGGCTGAGGGAGGAGGGGGCTGGGGCCCGGACCCCTGAGTCTGAAGTGGGAGGAAATAGGGGCAGGACTCCTGGGTCTGCGGGGGAAGGGGCTGGGGGCCCGGACCTCTGGGTCTGAATGGGGCGAGGCGTTGGGGGCCCGTTCCCCGGGTCTGAGTGGGGAGGGGCTGGGTGTCTGGGCTGAGGGAGGAGGGGGTTGGGGGCCCGGACCCGTGGGTCTGAGGGGGGATGGTCTGGGCTGTCTGGGCTGAGGTGCTGGGGGCCTGGATCCTTGGCTCTGAGGGGGGTGGGGGTGGGGCTGGGGCCGGGACCCCTGGGTGTGAGGGGGGAGGGGCTGGGAGTGTGGGCTAAGGGAGGTGGGGATGTGGGCCCCGACCCCTGAGTGTGATGGGGAGGGGTTGGGGGCCCGGACCCCTGGTTCTGAGGGAGGTGGGTCTGGGGGGTCTGGGCTGAGGGAGGATGGGCTGGGAACCCGGACCCCTGGATCTGAGGGAAGAGGGGCTGGTGGCCCGGACCCCTGGGTCTGAGCGGGGAGGCGTTGGGGGCCCGGACCCCTGGGTCTGAGGGAGGAGGGGCTGGGGGCCTGGACCCCTGGGTCTGAGGGAGGAGGGGCTGGGGGCCCGGACCCCTGGGTCTGAGCGAGGAGGGCTCGGGGCTTGGATCCCTGGGTCCTGATGTGCGGAGCCATCCGGTGGACCCATCCCCTAGTTCACGATGTCCTCTTCAACCGTCAGGCAGAACAGAAGCGGGGTAAGCGCCAGACAGGGCGTGAGATGAAACTGCGCATCTTGTCGGAGCGTAAAAAGCCTCTGAACATCGACCACATGGGAGAAGAACAGCTCCGGTAGGTGGGAGGGGCCTGGGTATGAGACAGGCAGATAAGGGGACGCCTGACCCAGATCCGAGTGGGCGGAAGCCCTGGTGCTGTGTGCCTTTGGGCAAGTGTCTCTCCCTCTCTGCGCCCCTGTAGACTCCCCTGTGGAATGTTTCACTGATATAGGCCCCACGTTTTGTGGGTGCCGAGACCTGTAGAGTCTGGGTGATAATACGGAAGCCAGACAACAGATCTGACCAAAATTTAGGAGATGATGGTGTTTTGATGGCCCCTGGGAACTCCGAATGGGCCCCATCTTTTACGTGAATTAAAGCCAGATGCACCGGCAACAGTTTTCCAGCCACATCTCTTCTGGGTGGGGCTCTATCTTGCCCTTCACAGCTCACTGTCTGCACAGCCTGCATCCCGTGGTAAAGCCACCTGAGGGGAGGCCGGGGAGGGTCTCCCCTTCAGGGCCCTCTCCTGCGTCTTGACATTATCTGGCCCAGGCACAGAGTTTAAAGTCAGAAACATCCACCACCTCATAGGCAGCACAGTGATGGGGTCTGGAGCTCAACATCTGAAACCACTTGCCAGGGGCTCAGTGCCGGCTTCACCACTTACAGCTGGGTGATCTGAGGCACGTGGTTTACCTTCTGTGAGCCTTGCTTACCTCACTGGTAAAATGAGGCGATGATGACAAAATCTACCTCACAGAGCAGTGAAAGGTCAGTATGGCAGCAGCAGCCCCCTGTGGAGGGCTTACAACCCTATGAGGTAGACACCCTCAAGCAACTGGAGCATTAAAAAACAAAAAAAGAAAGAGCAACCCTAGGCACAGAGAGGTTAAGTTAACTTTCCAGGGTTGCACACCTTGCAAGTGGGAGAGTGGGGATTTGAACCCAGGCAGTCTGGTGCGGTAGTCTGTGCTCTTCATCACTCTTTTACAAAGTGGTGTGATGGTAAATGTTTAACAAGTGGATCTCCAGGGCCTAAAAGTCCACATCTTAGCATTTGCTCATTTCCACGGTGTAAATACTCCCACCATGCTGATGTCAAACTACCAGCGTGAGAACTGTGCACTCGGAGTCGGAGTCGGGAGAGGATGCGCGGATTTGGCTCCAGCCCAGCACTGGCGATGTGCCGTCCTTCCCCAGTCACATTATCACAGGGCCTAGCACTAAATAACATGTCGTGAAAGTTCTTTCTTCCTCCTCTTTCCTTCCCTCACCACACATCCACTCATAATGTGGATCTACTAATATTTTTTGAGGATCTCAAGTTATCTCAGTTTTATTTATTAGATAGACGTCATATGATGGTCTCTAAAATTTTAAAGTAAAACACACCATGGAAGAGACAGCCTTTGAAGACCACTAGCTGGCAAAAGACAACAAAGACTGCTAGTAAGAATAAAAAGAATGGTAACAACTAGCTTTGTCGAGTGTTTAGCACGTGCCAGATACTTTATACCTATTCTCTCATTCTATAACAGTTCAAGGCAGTAGATTTTTAACAGTTCGGAATAAGTCTGGCCTCTAATAACTGAGATCTGACTATAGCAGCCTAAAATATAGAGGTTTGTTTTCTCACATAGAAGAAATCGGTAGTCCATAGCTGGTATTTGAACCAAGGCTTTCTGACTCCAGGGCCTAGGCCCTTAACCATGCTCGTCCTCCCTTAGAGAAACGTGAGCTCTCTGTTTTGGATATGGAGAAGTGGGCAGAGATTTTAAAACCCCCTTGCTGCAATTCACTTTGAATATCGTGGCCTCAAATATTAACAAAATGGCACCAATAATGTCGAACTCAGAGACTCGCTGTGTGGCTTTGAACAGTTCCCTCAACCTCTTTGGGCTCATGGCCTGGGCTGGCTCCCTTCCATGACAGCCCTTCTGCCCTGCCAGGGAGAAGGCCCAGGAACTGTCGGACTGGATCCACCAGTTGGAGTCCGAGAAGTTTGACCTGATGGAGAAGATGAAGCAGCAGAAGTATGAGGTGAGACCCATCTCTGCTGGAGGCCAGGCTGGGCTGGGGCTGGCCGGGTGCGGGGCTGGGCTGGGGCTGGGTAGGGGGTAAGCGGCCTGTCCCTCCGGCTGTGCCGGAATCTCCCCCCTGTCTCTGCAGATCAATGTTCTGTACAATCGCATCAGCCACGCCCAGAAGTTGTAAGTGTGAACCCGGCCCTGAGCCCCACACCCTCCATCTGACTCTTGGGACCTCTCTTTCCTTTCCTCTGGCTGCCCCTTACTCTGAGTTTCAGTTCTCCACCCCTTCTTGGGGGCTCTGTCTTTATCCCTCTTTCTCTGGGACGGTCTCATAATGTGTCCTTTCCTCTCCACCCTCCAGCTCTCTTCTGGGGTCTCAATCCCTGTTTCTAGGTCCCTCTAAATCACTGTTTCTCAGGGCGGGGGTGACCTTGCCCCCGACCCCGGGGATATCGGGGGATGTTTCGAACCTGTCTGGGGAGGGGGATGCTACTGGCACCTGGTGGGTGGAGCCCAGGGCTGCTGTTCCACGTCCTACAACGCACAGGACAGCCCTCACCACAGAATGATCCAGCCCCCGAATGTTGCTGGTGCTGAGGTTGAGAAGCCCGGCTTTTCCTCTGTTTCTTGTTCTGTCTCCCCTGTGTCTCCTTCCCTCCCTCCCTCCCCTCTGCCTTCTGTTCATCTTCTCTCTCCATCTCATTTTCCATCTTTCTGTCTCTTTCACCCCAGCCTCCCCGACCCTCTCTCAGTCACTCACCCTTTCCTTCCCCCATCCCTGTGCCCATAAATATTTATCAGTGCCCATATGAACCTGCTGAGCTCACCCACTGACATCAACTCCTGCCCGCCTGTGGGCCTGTGACCACTAATCACGCCACTCCAGGCAGTGAACCCAATGAGAAGGCACTTGCCGGCCTCTTCCTCTGGCGGGGAGGGCGGGGATTTGGGGGGATGGACTCTCTGAATTGAGGACAGGGACCCATCTCAGAGGTGGGTCAGGGAGGCCTTCCTTTCTGACACCCCTCCTTCTCCTACAGCCGGAAGGGGGCCGGGAAGGGCCGCGTCGGAGGCCGCTGGAAGTGAGGATCTGGGCACTGCCCCCCCCACCCCCCTCCAGGCACCCGGGAGCCCTTGGAGTGTGTGTCCCATCTGTGGCTTGAAATAAATGCTCCCCCTGCAGCACCTGCTGTTCTTTGATTGTTATTATTAGAATCTTCAACAATCATGACGGTGATGTGTAAGGTTGAACCCTCACACACAGCCGGCAGGAATGTAAAACGGGGCTGCCGCTTTGGAAAACATTCCAGCGGTCCCTCAAAAAGTTAAACGTAGAGTTACCATAGGACCCAGCAATTCTGCCCCAATAGAACTGAAAATCTCTGTCCTCACAAAAACTTGTACAGGAATCCTGGCAGCATTACTCACGATAGCCAAGAGGTGGAAACAACCCAAACGTCCGTCCACTGGTGAATGGATACAAGGGAATGAATATCCTTCAGCCATAAAAACGAATGAGGCTCTGACACAGGCTACAATGTAGATGAGTCTCCAAATCATAACGAAAGAAGCCAGACACAAAAGGCCACGCATTGTGTGATGCCACTGATAGGAAATTTCTAGAAGGCAAATCCATAGAGGCAGGGAGTAGAGTCGTGGTCTCCAGGGCCTCAGGGGAAGGAAGGAATGAGGGGTTATGGCTAAAAGGAATGGTGTTTCTTTTTGGGGGTGATGGGAGTGTTCTGGAATTAGACAGTAGTGATGGTTACACAACCTTGTGAATAGACTAAAAAAACAAACAAACCCACTGATCACACTGCTATATATAAGATAGACAACCAACAAGGACGTACTGTAGAGCACAGAGAACTATACTCAATATTTTGTAATAGGGTGGTTCAGTGGTTAGGATTTCACTGCCGAGGGCCTGGGTTCGATCCCTGGTTGGGGAACTAAGATCCCACAAGCTGCAGGGCGTAGACTAAAAAAAAATTGTAATAACCTATAGGAGAAAAGAATCTTAATAATAATAAATATATATATATATATAAAATAACTGAGTCACTTTGCTGTACACCTGAAACTAACACAACATTGTAAATTAACTGTACTTCAATTTTTAAAAATGCTTAAATAAAGGCACTGTGGCTCTTGAAAACAAAACAAAACAAAAACAGAAAGCCAAAAGTGGATAAACCTAAAAAAAAAAAGAAAAAAAAGAAAAACTGCCATCGGAAAAAACAACAAAAACAAACAAACAAACAAAACCTGCCATCGGGAACTGAGACGCCACCCGCCTTTCTGTTCTGCGTCGTCTGTGAGGTCACAGATGGGTCACAATATGATTTCTGGCTCCGGGACTGCTATCCCCTTTGTGTCCATCCCGACGGTCTCCAGGCCTCACGGGATTTGTAGTTTATTATTATTATTATTTTTTGCACAAGCCCAGGGACTTCAGAGTGGGCAGGGCTGCTCTGACATCCCTTGGGAAAAAAGAATCTTGCTTCTGTTTGGATTTCAGCGCCGTTATGCTGAAACGTTTGCGCTTTTTATGGGTCTTTGTTCCGGTCTAAAAGTGCCTGCCTCTTTCCCAATGAGGATTTAAGTGCAGAGTGCTTAACATAAGGATTATTTCATGCTTTATGGTGCTATGTATGAGGCAATTCACCCTCCACATCTGTTCGATCTCCTCGCCCTGGACTACAAATCCCAGCATGGCTTGCGAGGATGTAGAGCCCGGACTACATTTCCCAGCGTGCTCCACGTCCCAAGGAGACAGTAGCAGGGAGGGCCAGTGAAGGCTCTGGGGGAGCTGTCATTGTGGACCCCGTCTCTTCGGTTCCTTTCCCGATGTGACCCAGGGGTTCTATCAGGGACTTGGGGTGCTTTGGGACTCTGCCTAGGACCAACTGTGCCTTTAGGGGCGTGGCCCCGAGGACTACGTTTCCCAGCGTGCCCAGCGGCCGATCGCCGTGACCTTTGTACCGCAATCTTTACTTCCCGGCATGCCCCGGGAGGTCACCCAGGGATTGTCTTGGTCTAAGGGTTGCGGACTAAATTTCCCGTAGCGTCCTGACGTTTCCCACGACCTAGGGAATCCATTCATTCATTCATCCAAAATACTATTTCCGATCGCGTTTTATTAGGCTCAGTTCTTGGCACTGGGAGCAAGTAGTGCACACGGAAGACAAAAATTCCTGTCCTCCTGGGGCTTATTTCTAGATGAAGCGAGCAGACTTTTAGGACTTCTAGTCCTTTTAGGATTCCCGGGCTGTCAAGTCCATTTCCTACTAGGTCCCCAGCGGACAGTTCTTCGTCCTTTTGATGCTGTGAACTACATTTCGCAGCATGCCCTGTGGGGCACACCTGTAGCCTTTAGACTCCATTTCCCAGCACTCGCAGGAGAATCCTCTCAATCATGTTTCCTTTCGACACCTCGGAGCTGCGAACTTCCCAGTGTGCCTCGGGGCCGATCGAGGCCGGAGTGTTGCCAAGAGCAATTTCCGCTTATGGACTCCATTTCCCAGCACTCCCCGCGGCCTTCTGTGAGGCGGTTGCCGTTCGCCTCTCCAGGCTGAGGACTCCATTTCCCAGCGCGCCCCGGGACGGCGGGGTGACGTCACGCGCCGGGCGGGGGCCAGTGGATCCTTGGGCGGCGCGGGGCGGCGCGGGACGGTGCTGGGCGGGCTGTAGATCCCGGCGGCCCGTGGGCGGGCGGCGGCAGCTCAGGGCTCGGAGCTCGGCGCTCGCTCGCTCGCTCGTTCGCTCACGGGCTGGCGGTGCGATGTCGGGCGAGGATGGCCCGGGGGCGGGCCCCGGGGCGGCGGCGGCAGCGGCCCGCGAGCGGCGGCGGGAGCAGTTGCGGCAGTGGGGGGCGCGGGCGGGCGCCGAGCCGGGCCCCGGGGAGCGGCGCGCCCGCACCGTGCGCTTCGAGCGCGCCGCCGAGTTCCTGGCGGCCTGCGCGGGCGGCGATCTGGACGAGGCGCGCCTGATGCTGCGCGCGGCCGACCCCGGCCCGGGCGCCGAGCTCGACCCTGCTGCCCCGCCGCCCGCCCGCGCAGTGCTGGACTCCACCAACGCCGACGGCATCAGCGCCCTGCACCAGGTCAGCGCCCCCGCACGGGCCCGTCCCGGGGACCTGAATCGCCCTGGGTCTGCGCCACCTCGAGCACCCTCCCTCCCCTGTCCGAAGTCACCGTTGCTAGTCCTGGTCTGCGCCGTTGCTGCTGCTCCGGTCCCTGGCATCCCGTGCTGGCCCTCTTTTCCGCCCACCCACCTCGAGCTCCCTTCTTCCGATCCTGAGACACTTGAACTGACCCTGGTCTTTGCCACCCTGCGCCGCCCTCTCCCTGCACCCGAGCCATTGTTGACGGCCTCAGTCCAGTCCCTCCTAGTCTCGTCACTTCGCGCTGCTCTTTCCCGACCTTGAGCTCTCTTTACTAGTCTCGCCTGTGCCACCTCCACCGGTTCCACCTCTACTTTGTCATCTAATGCTGGACCTCTTTCCTGAGTCGGTGACACTTACAGCTCTACCGGTGCCCACAGTTTCCCCCTTCCAGGCAGGTATCACTTTCCTGGAGCAGCATCCTCGTCTTTCTCGGGCCTGTGCTGCTTCCCCGCTTGGTCTCTGGGCTGGGCCACCTCTTTGGCTCGGCCCAGGGCCTTCCATGCCACTTCTTTCATCCTTGGTCTGTGCCATCTGTTGCTGTCTAAGGATGCTTTTTCCTGAGCCCCTGCCTTCAAGGCTCTGTATTCGTTTTTTGGCCGTGGCTCGCAGCACGTGGGATCTCAGTTCCCTGACCAGGAATCGAACCCATGCCCCCTGCAGTGGAAGCGCGGAGTCCTAACCACTGGACCCCCAGGGAATTCCAGCTCTGTATTCTTGAAGGGGATGCTCCCCGGGTCTGGGTCACCTCATGCTGTCTCCCCGCCCCCCCTTCACCCTCATGGCCTCTTCATTCTCCTTCTGCGGGCTGTGCCACCTCTTGTCTCTCACTGTAGGCCTTCTCTCAGGGATGTTTCTCCTTCTCCAGGCACCTCCTCTCTGCCTCTCCTCTTGCCTTGGCCAGACCTGCATCATCACCCTTTTTTTCTGGGAACACTCAAAGCACCCACCTCTATCTGGCTTCGGGACACCTCTCTGTCCTTTGGTCACCTTGCTTTCGCTGCCTGGATCCCCTCCTGTGGATTTGGGCAGATTCTTTCTCCCGCAGCATGTGCCATTTCTCCCAGCCCCCCATCATATCACCTTCCCAAGGGGTCTAGCACCCTGTTTCTCCTCTCTGTCCACCCTGGGGCCCCCATGCCGTTCCAAAACGCTCTGATTGCTGTCTCCAGGGTTGCTCTGAACTGGGGCCCCCCAAATGTCCCACAACTAGAGTTCTCTCTGTTTCTGCGTGCTTTTATCACTCCTCACCCCCCTCCAGTGGGACCACCAGGCACAAGCCACAGAAGAGCTCTGTCCCCTCCATCTGTCCCTGAGGCTGTCTGCCTCCTAGTCTCCTCGAATTGGTCCAGTCCCCAGCCCTCTTCCGTGCCGGAACCGCTAGGGTTTGGTTACTTTGGGGCCCAGAGAGGACCCTGGGAAGGAAACCTTGGAAGGGGGCAGAGGAGTGGGGTGGAGGCAGGAAGAGGCCCACTTCTTAGGTTCCCAGGAAGAGGAGAGGCTCAGCAAAGCAGAGTGGTCCTGAGCTCTGATCTCGGTTGCTCGACTTTGTGATCTCGAGTTAGTGTCTTTTCTCTGTGCCTCAGGTTTCTCATCTGTTAATGGGGCCAGTAGTCAGCCCCTCCCTGGCAGGGCTCTGGCAAAGGAGGAAAAACACCCTTCAGGAAGCGGCTGTGGGCATCCAGTTGGGGAGTTGCAGCCCCTGGTCCAAGTACTACCCCTCCCCCCTTTCCCTTTCCCTACCTCCAGGCCTGTGCCCTGCAGAGGCCCTAGTGCTCTCTGGGACATTTTCCTCCATCTAGAGGAGGGTCTCAGAGCTTGGCACACCCAGGAAAGGGGCCTCAGGTTTCATTGTCCCCCTTCCTCCGCCATCGTCCCTGCCCCTGGCTCCCCTCGACCTTCCCGAAGGGGTTGTTGGCCCTGCGTTGCAGGCCAAGCCCTATTCCCTGCCCTCTCCCTTGGCCCAGACCCTGCAGAAGACCACCCCGGCCTGGCCTGTTAGGTGGGATCCTTCTCCCACTCCCGCTACAGGCAAGCACTCGGTAAACGCCCTTGCCAGGACTTTGAAGGAGGCACGAAGGATTAGGGCATCTGAGGTTCAGAGAGGGCAAGTCCCCGCCTAGGGTCACACACAGCCAGCAAGCAGGGGTGCTGGGGTTTGGGTCAGGTCTGGGCGTCTGGTGACCAACTCGTGTTGGTTTGCCCAAGACTGGCCTGGTTTTAGCACTGAAAGTCCCAGGTCCCAGGAAACCCCCAGACAGGCAAACCAGAGCAGTTGCCCACATTATCTGGGTGAGTCCTGCGGCTGTGGTTTCTGTTCTGCACGGAGCAGGTCCCCAGGCGTCAGCTCCCTGCTCTGGTCGGGTCCCTAGGAGTTCTCGAGCCTCAGCCCCAACCTCAGGCTGGTTTGTCAACTGCTAGACGAGGCTGGTATATTCTACCCCCTCCCTAAAATTACCTTGTAATTAGTGGCCAGGGGTCTGGGGTCTGGAATAGGAAAGACTGTGAGCCAGGATTCTTAGTTCTCAACAGGGAGGGGTGGGGGAGTCTGGACCCCTGAGTCTGAGGGAGGGGGGGCTGGGGGCCTAGATTCTTGGATCCCTGGTGCCCAGGCCTCAGGCATCTTTCACATGGATGCCTGTGCCCGGCCAGGTCCTTGAAAGGGAAAGGCCCATCTCTCTCCTTGCCCCCCTCCCCCATCACCATGACAACCAAATGGAAATAAACGGAGCCCAGAGTTCATCCCGTTCCCAGGGCACGTGTGGCCCCCCTTTCACAGCCTGAGTTTCCATGACTTCATGCTCTTGGCCCTTGTAGCTCCCTCCCCCTTCTCCAGATGGATGGTTTTGGAGAGGTGAGGGAGCTGGAGGTTAACCTACCCTGAGGACCTGGGAGTCCAGGTCCACTCCTGTCCCTCAGCCCTTGCTCAGGTCCCAGCGCCCACCCAGTGTCCACACGCGCCCGGGGCTGAATCCCTTCTCTGGCCCCCACTTGGTGTGAGTGCTTGTCTCCTGGAGCTTTGATTCTTCCTCCATCAAACAGGACCCTGACAGCCGTAGGATTGGGGTAGATGCCCGTGCAAGCCCCTTGGTGCAGCGCCCTGTGCCTAGGAGACCCTCGGTGCAGGGGAGCTGCCTCTCCTCGGGCCCCAGGTCCCGGGCACACACTAACTCAGTCATGTCTCCCAGTGGAGGAGGCCTGCCCGGGACCCTCACTCTGTCCCAGGTTTCCAGGGACCTGGTGACTTTACCAGCCCTGCACAGCCTTGGGCCCCAGGGGTCCAGCAGTCTCCCCTCCAGGTACAAGGCAGGGCCATGGTCAGTTCTTGTAGAGTATCTGTTGGATCTGAGGGAGGGGCTGGGGCCCTGGACCCCTGGGTCTGAGGGAGGAGGGGCTGGGCCTCCTCCCTTCGGTTCATCACTGGAAGCCCCGTCCTTCGGTGGTGACTGTGGGTGCGTCTCATCTAACAAGCACCGTTCAGGATTCCTATACCTGGGTGTGAAGCCCCCCTCTCTTTTCTGTCCAGTTCCTCCTCTCGTGGTCTCCAGTAAGCCCCAGATGCCTGGCTGACCTAAGCACTGGGAAGCCGGGGGGTTTTAAACAGCTGGGTGGCTGGAGGGGCCTCCGGGGACAGGGTTGGTGCTTTCCAGAGCCATCTGGGTCTTCTCCTTGATTGTCAGGGCCGCTTGGCCCTGCATCTGCCTAGCGGTCCCTGCCGGGGGTCCTGCTGGCAGGACATGCAGGGTCTGGACCAGGTGAAGGTGACAGCCTGTCCCGCCCCCCAGGCCTGCATCGACGAGAACCTGGAGGTGGTGCGCTTCCTGGTGGAGCAGGGTGCCACAGTGAACCAGGCAGATAACGAGGGCTGGACACCCCTGCATGTGGCCGCCTCCTGTGGTTACCTGGACATTGCCAGGTGAGGCGGGGAGGGTGGGCGGGGCCTGATGAGAACGGGCCCGGACCCCTCCACTCTGACCTCGCCCTGCCCCCAGGTACCTACTGAGCCACGGGGCCAACATCGCCGCGGTGAACAGTGATGGGGACCTGCCCCTGGACCTGGCCGAGTCTGACGCCATGGAGGGGCTGCTGAAGGCGGAGATTGCCCGCCGAGGTGGGCCTCGGGGGCTGCTGCGGGGCGGGCCCTCCGTTCCCGAGGACCCTGACTCTCTGGGCCTCAGTCCCTACATGGGAAGCGGGGTGTGAGTACCTACCCCCAGGGTTATCCAGAGTAATTGGAGGAAGTGCTTGGCACAGAATAAGAGCGCAAACCACTGTTGGCCTGCAGTGGTGTCACTTTATCCTCGAGTCACTGAGGAAGTTGAGGTAGAGGCTTGTCCAGGGGTTCGTTACGTGATTGCAGGTGATCTCAGGAATTTTACTGGGGTGTGGGTAGGGGAATGCACAGGCTTCTGGGGAACTGGTCTGTCCCGTGCTCAGGATCACTGAGCCCCAGTGTCCTTAATATGGGGCCCAGGACCCCTCAAAACTCTGTCTGGCCATGCTCATTTTTCTAGGGGGAGTGTGTATTACTTCTAGCAGGTTCTCACTTTCCCCCTGCCCCGCTACAAATAGCTGTCTGGGGCCAGTTGGTGTGCAGTGTGCGTGGCTGAGCTGGGGGCGGAGGACACGGGGCAGGTCAGGTGGGGGATGGCCAGCAGCTTCACCGCTTCACCCAGTCTCCCGCCGGAGCCCTGGGTCACAGCCCAGCTGGGGAGGTGACTGTCTCATCCGCAGAGCGAGGGTGGTGGCAGCAGTGCCTCGCAGGTGGTCAGGGCTCAGTGGGTGGGAAGGTGTGAGCTCAGGGCCAGTGGGCCTGGCAGGTCTGGAGGGCTGCACGGGAGGTGCGGGCAGGCTGGTGAAAAGTAGATGCCGGGGCGTCCGAGGTGACGCCCAGACTGCTGGCTTGGCTCTGGGTGGGAGGGACAAGGGCCCGCCCTTGGGCAGCTGTGTGTCGGTGGTCGTGAGAGCCACGCCCCTGCGTGGTTGGTGCTGGTGGGCGAGCCGAGGTGGGCAGCTGAGGTCCAGGAGCTTTGGTTCAGGTGGAGGGGAGTGGGAAGCAAAGGAAAGACAGAACCGGGGTTTTCTCCCTCCCCTTCTCCACCTTTTTATCTCAAAAAACTTCACACTCAGAGGCAGGTTTCGATAGCAGTCCGATGAGTGCCCACACGACCTTCACTGAGATTTACCAGGGCTTCTCAGCAGCCTCATGGAGATACAATTCACAGTGTGTGCAGCTCACCCTTCGGAAGTGTGCGATCTGGTGTTTGTTTGTTTTTAGTGTGTTCACACTAAATGTTGCGCATCCATCACCACATCGATTTTATTTTATTTTTTAAATTTTTATTATTTTTTAAAATTTTATTTTATTTATTTACTTTTGGCTGCGCGGGCTTCAGCAGTTGTAGCATGCGGGCTCGGTAGTTGTGGCACGTGGGCTCTAGAGCGCAGGCTCAGCAGTTGTGGCGCTCGGGCTTAGTTGTTCCGCGGCATGTGGGATCTTCCCGGACCAGGGCCCAAACCCATGTCCCCTGCATTGGCAGGCGGATTCTCAACCACTGCGCCACCAGGGGAGTCCCCACATCGATTTTAGATGATTTTGATCACCCCCAGAGAAATCCCACACCCCTGAGCTGTCATCCCCAGCCCTGCATCCCTCTCATTGGCTTTGTGTCTCTAGATTTGTCTATCCTGGACGTTTTGTATAAGTGGAATCGTAAAGTATGGACTCAGGGGTTTTTCACTTTTTGGCATGATTACCCGTGCTCCCTCCCTCTCCTCTGGGGGTGGACCTCCCTGGGTCTCTCCCTGCACCTGGTTCTCATGCCACATCCAGCTCCCTCCACCTGGATCAGCCTTCGCCCTCCTCACCCCCCCCCCCCCCCCCCCCCGTTGTTTCACACACGGCTCCCTCAGCTTGGACCTGGCTGTTTCTTCAGTTCTGCAGTTTTGGAACTTCTCAGCGAGTCCCTCCGGGAGACAGGCTCTGTCTCTCTGCCCCGTTACTGGTGATGTTAACCTTGAACCTCGTTCGGGGGGTTGCCCAGGTGACTCTACCGTGGAGGCATCTTCCTCCCTTTGTAGTTAAAAAGTAGTCTGAGATGGGGATGGACACATAATACACTAATGTGTATAAAATAGATAACTAATAAGAACCTGCTGTATAAAAAATAAATTAAATAAAATTTAAAAAAAAAAGTAGTCTGCAGGGCAATGCTTGGAGGCCACCAGGGGGTGGGTGATCTCTCGGACATCCTGTGTGTTTCTGCAGGAAGTGCCCAGAGCTCACATCACCTTCTCACAGCAGCCCATGTTCCCCTTTTGCAGGGCGAAGGTTGGGGGATGTTGGCTTGTAGGGCCGACCAGGCACAAAGGCCTGTGGTCCTACTGGGAGGCCCCTCTGCTGCACTGCTGGGGGTGGGAGGCACCTGCCAACAGCACTGCAGCCACCGCCTCCGGAGTCGGGTGGCTCCTGCCCCACGGCTCCGCGATGCTTGCCTTCACACGGAAGCCTCAGTGGAGCGTGGTCGGCAGAGTCTCTGCATTTTACCACAGTTTAAAAAAGAAGGGCTTCCCTGGTAGCGCAGTGGTTGAGAGGCCGCCTGCCGATGCAGGGGACGCGGGGTCGTGCCCCGGTCCGGGAAGATCCCACATGCCCCCACATGCCGCGGAGCGGCTGGGCCCGTGAGCCATGGCCGCTGAGCCTGTGCGTCCGGAGCCTGTGCTCCGCAACGGGAGAGGCCACAACGGTGAGAGGCCCGCGTACCGCAAAAAAAAAAAAAATAAATAAATAAATAAAATAAAATAAAAAAGAAGACAATTTATGGGCTTAGGTAACCGCGGTCTAGGAGTTACATGGACTTGAGGCGTGGTTTGATCGAGGTGCACAGTCAAAAGAACCCCTCCATCACTGCTGAACTCTGTATCGACTTCATTCTTAGACAGCTTCTCTCCGTGAGGCACTGATTCTTAGCATGGCTGCTAGCAGTGCGGGCTGGTGCCCCAGCGGAGCTAGAGCTCGACTCCTCCGTAGCCCCATCCACAGTCCTCTGACTGGCGCTCTTAGGGCCGCCTTGGCCACAAGCTTGCCCCTGAGCCAGTCACGGTGGCAAGGAGGATGGCCAGGCCTGGCGAAGTGGCCACCCGTGGAGCCGGGCTGTGGGCTCAGCCACGTCGGCTGAAAGCAGAGGTCAGGAAAAGGCAGAAGTCTTCACGGAGGTGGGGGACTGGACGCCTGCAGGTCCAAGCAGCGGCTCCACGGCAGATGCTGTTCCCACAGCCCGGGCCGCGGGGACACAGTCCAAGCACAGGGCTCTCTGGCTGCTTGCTCAGAAGGGCCATGGTCGGACCCACAGGGACTTGGAACTGGGCAGGGAGGACACGTAAAGTGTTTCTGAAGCATTTGAAGCAATCACTTGGAATCCTAACGTCAGGACAGTGGCCGTGGGGCAGTTACTCTCAGAGACGGGCAGCTCTGACAGTCAGTTCCGGTGATGGCAAGGCAGAGCACTCTTACCTCTGGCTGGCAGGAGTGCGGGTGATTCCAGCCACCGTGGGAACCAGCTGGACAGCATGGATTACAGCTGGAGATTCACGTTCCCAGTGTTCCAGCACTCCTAGGCCACCCGATGGAGGCTTCAGTGTTGAGAGGATGTGGCCAACACCCAAGGGCGAAGGGATCAGTCAGTAATCTATAAATGAGTGATCCAAGCAGTGGTCGGCAAACGTTTTAGGCAGTACATTTTTTTTTTTTTTTAGCCACACTACATGGCATGTGGAACTTCCCCGACCAGGGATCGAACCCAGGCCCCCTGCCATGGAAGCTCAGAGTCTTAACCACTGGCCCACTGGGGAAGTCCGTAGGTAGTAAATATTTTAGGCTTTGCGGGACATGCTGTCAGGTCGCGACCACTCTACCCTGCTGCTGTGGTGGGGAAAACAGCCAGGGAGGATATGTAAATGAGTGGGTGTGGCTGTGTTCCAATAAAACTTTACTTACAAACGCAGGTGGCTGTCCAGAAGAGGTGAGTCCGCAGTGACAGGAAGTGGACTGGTGGTTGCCAGGGGCTGGGGAGGGACTGCTTAATGGGGTACGAGGTTTCCATTTGGGGTGATGAGAAAGTTGAGGTACAGGTAGGGTCAGTGGTTGCACGTTGTGAAAGTCCTAAAAGCCACTGACTGGTACGCTTTAAAATAGTGAAATTGCGCTTCCCTGGTGGTGCAGTGGTTGAGAATCTGCCTGCCGACGCGGAGCAGCTAGGCCCGTGAGCCACAACTACTGAGCCTGCACGTCTGGAGCCTGTGCTCCGCAACAAGAGAGGCCGCGATAGTGAGAGGCCCGCATACCGCGATGAAGAGTGGCCCCCCCCAAAAAACAAAACAAAATAAAAAATTAAAAAAAAAGAGTGGCCCCCACTTGCCGCAGCTAGAGAAAGCCCTCGCACAGAAACGAAGACCCAACACAGCAAAATTAAATAAAATAAATAAATAAAATAGTGAAATTGGTAAATTTTATGTTAACCAAACTGGTGGCCCGCACGTGCAGGCTGTAGTTTGCCAACCCCCATGAAGAGCTCTGTTAATAAACATGGGCAAATCTCGGCAAAGAGCAAAGTTGCAGAAGGATGCGTTTGAACACGCAGGATACTAACTGTGGTTGCTGAATAAAAGATTGGCAAACTCTGCCCTTCCCTGCCCGCAGCAAGGCGCCTGCATCTATAATAGGACTGAATGTAGGTGATTCCCTTTAAGGAGGTCGGGGAGGAGAGAGGGAGGGGGGGTCCCTGAGTCCCTGGCACTCTCCTGGCCTCCACCCCAGCCTGGGCCTGCGGGATGGGCCCTAGCCAGCCAGACATTCCTGGAATAGCTGCCCCTGGGAGTCCCCGCCAGCCAGGGGACCCTAAGGTAATCCATTGGAGTTTAGTCCGAGTGCCCAGGTGCCACCGGGTGGCGCCAGTGCGCAGCTGGACCCGGACAGATTTGGTCCGGGCGGGGATTGCGTTTCTGGGATCCTCCGGGTAGCCCCGGGGCAGCATTTCCAACCTGCGGGGCCGCGGGGAGGGGCACCCTGTCATTGCCTCTGTCGCCTTGTACTGCTGTAAGCCAAGCGGCCGTACACCGCATCTTCGCCAGTGCTGTCCAGTGGAAAGCCAGAGTCAGCCACAAGCGTAACAGAATTTCCAAGTAGGTGCGTGGAAAAACAAAAACAGTTGAAGTTAATTATAGTAATATAATATACAGCTGGAGATTCACGTTCCCAGTGTTCCAGCACTCCTAGGCCACCCGATGGAGGCTTCAGTGTTGAGAGGATGTGGCCAACACCCAAGGGCGAAGGGATCAGTCAGTAATCTATAAATGAGTGATCCAAGCAGTGGTCGGCAAACGTTTTAGGCAGTACATTTTTTTTGTTATTTAATCCAGCACGTCCGAGACATTATCATTTCAATACGTAATCCATATGGAAAACTACGCGTGAGCTGCCGTACACTCTTTTTTTCTGTGCTTCGAAATCCAGTGTATTTTAGGCAGTACATTTTTTTTGTTATTTAATCCAGCACGTCCGAGACATTATCATTTCAATACGTAATCCATATGGAAAACTACGCGTGAGCTGCCGTACACTCTTTTTTTCTGTGCTTCGAAATCCAGTGTATTTTACATTTACGAGGCGTCTCAGTGGGAAGTAGCCACAGTTCAGGGGCTCCGCAGCTACACGTTGCTGACGGCTGTTGAGCAGGGCGGCCCAACCCTGTGCAGCGCTTGGGCGAGTGAGAAATTTCACAATCGAAAAACTAACAGCCAGTAATACACTTCCCAGGAGAGAGAGTACACATTCCCTAGAAGGGACTGTTTTTGACTCCTGTCTCAATAGGTCATAACGTGCAAAGTACAGATTCTCAGTGACAGTCTAAAGGTAATATTCCAGCCTCACAAGGCTGCCCGTTTTGATCCACAGTCAACTTACGTTTAAAGTCATAACTTGCCTTTCTCATCCATAAATGCAGTACAGTTTTCCATGAGACCAGTTGACTACAGTGAAATTGGCGAGTGAGGAAGCATGCTTGCCTCGCACAGATGGCGCAGGTGACAGCAGGGAACAGCAGCGGGTGGGAAGGTGCCGCTGCCCCAAGGTACGGGCACCGTTTAGTGGCTTTTTGCCTGGTTTATCCTACTCATGAGTGATAACGGTGACAAAACACACAAAGATGCTGGGCTAGGGACTGTATCTGTAGTGATAGGAAGTGTAAGATGTAAGGTTCCTGCGCCCTCCATCCTCCCAGCCCCCAGCAGTGACTCAGAGACCCTTAGTGGACCCCAGGGCTTCACGGAGCATGGTTGGGAAGTAACAGAGCTAGTTCAGAGCTAGTCCTCCCGGAGGAGGCTCAGAGCAGAGGGACCAGGCCGGGTGCCACTCTGTGCTTCCTGGGTCTCAGGATGGGAGTCCCACCTATCCCCGCTTCTTGTCCTCCCAGGTGTGGATGTGGAAGCAGCCAAACGGGCCGAGGAGGAGTTGCTGCTTCACGACACAAGGTGCTGGCTGAACGGGGGCGCCATGCCAGAGGCCCGGCACCCCCGCACGGGGGCCTCTGCCCTGCACGTGGCCGCCGCCAAGGGCTACATCGAAGTGATGAGGTGAGCTGGGCCGGTGTAGACCCTCCCTCTTCCCCTGCCCCTTGCGCCGGGCCAGCCTGTTGCTGCTTCTCACTGTCTTACACCTTCTTGTGGATTTTGTCCATTCCCTCCCTTTTCTAATTTCTGTACCTAAGGCCATGCATTTCCCTCTAAATACAGCCTTAGCTGCATCCATAAGTCTTGATGTGCAGGCTTCTCCCTGTCCTTCAGTTTAAAACGTTTTCCAACTTGTAGTCTTCCTTGACCCAGGGATCACTTAGAAGTATGTCGTTAATTTCCAAATACACGGGACTTTCTAGTCCTAGTTGAATTACATGCATGCCTCATTTCATTGTGCTTCGCCAATAGTGTTTTTTTGAAGATTTGTGGCAACCCTACGTTGTCAGATGAAGGTGAATGTTTTTTAGCAATAAAGTGTTTTTTAATGTATGTACATTTTTTTAAAGACATAATGCTGTTGTACACATAACGGACTTAACTTTTATATGCACTGGCAAACCAAAAAATTAATGTGACTCGCTTTATTTCAATATTTGCTTTATTTCGGTGGTCTGGAACCAAATCCTCCATATCTCCAAGATCTGCCTGTACTCACTTCCTGGCTTACTTGCACTGTGGTCAGAGAACAGGTTCTCTATGATTCCAGATTTCTGGAATTCATTGAGCTTTGCTTCATACCCCAGTCTCTGTAAGCTGGAATGCTTCATAACCCAGTCCGTAAGCTGGAAAAGAATTGTGTTGTTAAGTACAGCGTCCTATATAGGTTATTAGGTCCACTTTGTACTCATGCTGTTTAAATCTTCTGTATCCGTAGTGATTTTTTCCCCCCATCTGCTTATTCTCTCAGTTGCTGTGAGAAGTGCAGTAAAATGTCTCACGATGATTGGATTTTTGCTGTTTCTCCTTGTAGTTGTGTCAGTTTTTGTGCTGCATATTTCGAGGCCAGGTTATTTGGTGCATCTATATTTTAAATTGTTGCCGCGTGTACTCTCTGCTCCTCATCCTCACCTTGGTCTTGTCCATTTCTGAGTGCCTCACCCCTTCCTGTCAGTAGTTGGTTCTACTTCTTATCATCAGACTCCCCTGTTCTCTCTTTATTTTTTCCCTTTCTCTCATGTGATGTTATACTTTATATTTAGTATATAAATGGAGTCCAGATGAATCTCTCCATCTCTGCTCACCTCTGTGTTAATGAACTTTTAGAAAGGTCTTCCAGGGGAATTCCCTGGTGGCCTAGTGGTTAGGATGCTGGGCTTTCATTGCTGTGGCCCAGGTTCAGTACCTGGTCGGGAAACTGAGATTCCGAAAGCTGCACGGTGCGGCTGGGGAAGAAAAAAAAAAAGGAAGCTTTTCAGTGAGGAACTTAAGATGACACCTAACAGCTCCAGCCTCATGTCCTGGCTGCTTCCCCTAATTCAGAGGTAGCGTGCCTTGTCCTCCGTAGTTCCAGCGAAAGTCCTGGGTCTGATACTCACTGGGCTACCTTGCACACCTGCTCATCCCAGGGCTGATCCCTGTGGCAAGGAGGGTGGGACACTGTGAATGGTCAGGCCCGGTGATGTGCCCAGCCCTGGAAGCTGTGCCCTCTTCTACCCGTGGCTTCCACCCCTGAGTCTCTGGTGGCTGCTTCAGCTCCTGCCATTGAATCTGTGTCCCAGCCAGCAGGAAAAAGCAGGGGGAAAAAGGAGCAAATGTCCATTTCTTTTAAAAGAACAGTCCAGAAGCGGCGTACGTACTGAATACTGACATCCCATTTGCCAGACCCTTCTCAGCTGGCCACTCCTAGCTGTGAAGGAGACTGGGAGATTCTACTTCAGCAGGCAACCCACTGAAAGCTGGGTGCCTTTTTTTTTTTTTTTTCCAGAAGGGTCTTCCCAGGGCAGGGGGCCTCATCTTCATTCAGGGCTCTGCAGTGGCTCCCCACCTATTTATCTATTTATTTATTTGGCTGCACCAGGTCTTAGATGCAGCACACAGGATCTAGTTCCCTGACCAGGGATTGAACCCAACCCGGGCCCCCTGCATTGGGAGCACAGTGTCTTAACCACTGGACCACCGGGGAAGTCCCTGGGTGCCATTATTAAAGGTGGAAGGAGAGTAGATATTCACGGACAGCCTCATTCTCTGCCACAGAACTGAAACGCTTTGGCCTTAGAGATACTCACTGACTGTAATTTCATTTCCGCCCCTTAGTATGGGTTTATAACCGGATCTATGGACTGCATTTTTGGAAGAATGTAGCTGACATTCTCCTCGTTAAAGATGAGTGGCAGGGTATTTCTTTGGTGGTATTCACTCAACACTTACTGAGCACCTGCTGTATGCCAGGCCATCTTTTAGGTACTGGGGATATAGCAGCAAACGAGACAGATCTGGGCCCGTGTGCAGTTCGCAGCCTTGTCGAGGAGACAGACAAGTGACTGAGGAAGCCGGTCACATCACATGGCCCTGAGTGTTCAGAGAGAGGTCCTCAGCCTCCACCCTGGTGACGTGGGGCTGGATAACCCTGGGGGCCTGTCCTGTTCATGGGGGTGGGACACTGACCTCCACCCACTAGGTGCCAGGAGCCACGCCCCACCGCAGTCTCGACAACCAGGCACATCTCTGGGCGTTGCCCAACGTCCCTTGGGGGTCAGCGTCGTCCCCAGTTGAGAACCACTGGTCCAGAGGGATATAAACAGGGCAGTGGGGGAGAGCGAGTGTGGTGGGGAGGTCCCCTTCGAGATTCGGGGAGGAGGTTGTGACTACCGGGGAGGAGGTTGTGGCGCGTGCTTGGGGGAGGAGCGGACGCCCGCACGGCTGGAGCAGAGTGAGCTGGGGGGCCCCACAGAGGCGCTTTTGTTTAAAATGGCTCTTTACAAGGTACCTCGTCTCTCCGCCTTTCCCACCTTGCTTCAGCTCTTTCTCACTGACACGGAACTTAAATGCAGTTCTCTAAAAGCAGGCCTGTCTACCCTACGCTGAGTTTGCAGAATTGCCCTGGACCAGATCGTGTGGTCTAAGGTGGTGATTATCTCACGGGAAAGAACCGTCTAAGCCAGGGGTTCTGTCTCGGCACTGGTGGCATTTGGACCAGATCGTTCCTGGCTGTGGGCCCATCCTCTGTGCTGCGGGATGTTTATTTAGCAGCATCCCTGGCGCCGACCCACTGATGCTTCTGGCTCCCACCCCTACGTTGTGACATCCAGAAACATCTCCAGACACGGCCAGACGTCCCCAGGCGGCTATGTGGTCCTGGTTGAGAACTGCTGCTCTGAGCCAGAGGGGTCCTGGAACAGTGCTGCCCCCAGGCCGCCCCTTCTGGGGTCTCATCCTTTCTCTAGGCTTGGGTGCTGGGGAACCCCTGCCCTCACCTCCCCTGGAGCTGTCTCACAACCAGGGGTGACGCTCAAAAGAGTTGAGCACTGCAGGTACAAGAAGCAGGGTTCCAGAGGCCACCTGCTAGGCCAGGGGAGGAGTCAAAGCGGTGGCAGAGAGGGTCACTTCCGGGAGGGGGCGCCTTGGGGCCATGGCGCTTCACCCCCTGGCCCAGGACCGTTTTCAGTACTGTCACAGCTGGTACTGCCACCACAGCACAGCTGGCCGACCTTAGCTCTTGGCCCCGAGCCCCTGTCCTGGTCCTTGACCTGAGCCTCCCTGGCCCCCAGGCTGCTGCTTCAGGCCGGCTATGACCCGGAGCTGCGGGATGGGGACGGCTGGACGCCCCTGCACGCCGCAGCCCACTGGGGCGTGGAGGACGCCTGCCGCCTGCTGGCGGAGCACGGCGGGGGCATGGACTCGCTGACGCACGCGGTGAGGGCCCGTCTGGGGCCCGGGGCCCGGGGACCGGTGGGGGGTGGGAGGGCCCCTCCACCAACTCCTCACCTGCCGTTTCCCCTCCCCACCCAGGGGCAGCGTCCCTGTGATCTAGCGGATGAGGAGGTGCTGAGCCTGCTGGAGGAGCTGGCCCGGAAGCAGGAGGACGTGAGTGTCTGTCTGCAGCCAGGAGGGAGGGCTTCCACGTCCCTGGGGACCTGCTCTTCCCTGGACGGTGACCTGGGCCCAGTGGGGATCCAGGAGGAGGGG
The DNA here is from genome assembly GCF_008692025.1 of Phocoena sinus. NCBI lineage: Eukaryota > Metazoa > Chordata > Mammalia > Artiodactyla > Phocoenidae > Phocoena > Phocoena sinus. The sequence goes on from NC_045781.1 coordinate 3,211,605, forward strand.
CACAGCTGGGTACTAGGGGGAGGCGGGGCCTTGGGCCCCGGGGGACCTTGGGACGCAGATGGGAGTCATCTATCCAGGCTTGGGCTGGGCCTTGTCACCCCTGGGACGCCCCCCCCGCCAGCACTGGGCCAGGCCTTGTTGCTGGAAAAACGCAGAATGAAGGGGTGTACGGTGCGGACTCGGGGTCTGAATCCCAGCTCTGCCATGGATTTGCTGTGTGAGCTCAGGCCAGTCACTTAACCTCTTTGGGCCTCAGTTACCTCATCTGTAAAATGGGGATAGTACGGCGCACTTGATGAGTTACATGTTCTGTTACGTGGAGTACGTATTATGCTATGAGTGGTACGTATGTAACTAAACAAAAGCAATCAGAACCCTGCCTGGCACACAGTAAGCCCTCTTAGGTGGCAGGAAACATCTCCTGAGGCCTTCTGGGGGCCAGGCCCTCTGCCTGGAGCTTCTGGTGAGTGGCAGGTAGACAGGACCAGACCCCCGTGTTTACAGCTTGGCTGTGGCAACATTGAGGGAGACGGTCCTGTTTCCGGCTTGGCGGACTTGGGCAGCTTCCTGGGGACCAGGGCTCGCACACTGTTGAGGGAGCAGTACGTGCAAAGGCTCAGGGGTGGGGAGTCGTATGGCACCCGGAATTTGGAGAGGGGCAGACCCTGAAGGGCCTTGAATGCCAGGGAGGAGCAGTGTGATGGTGAGGAGGCTGGGGGCTCTGGGAGGGCGTTTAGTGGGTGAAGCAGGGTCTCTGAGAGGTGGGGGCACAGATGAGGCCTGGGGGTGTCTGGGAAGGGGTTTGCTAGGAGGGGCGGGGGAACTGCTGTGCAGGCTCCGAGGTGTGAAGACACAGCAGTCGGGGAACTGCGCCCTGAGATGCCATTTGGGGGCTGGGCCTGACAGCGAGCCTTAAGGGAGGAGGCCGGGCCTGGCAGCCCGTGTCCGGTGCGCTGAGGGATTGGGGAGAAGTTTGGGTAGCTCGCCCCTGGGACGTAGAGGCCAGGAAGCCTGGGGGCCCGAGTACTGGACGACTCATTTGAGACCCAGGGCACCATGTCTAGGAAAACTCAGCAAGTGCACAAATCATCTCATCCCCCCCTGTACCACCTCCACCCCGGCACAGTTGTATGTGGGACCCAGGAGGGTCTGCGTGTTCTGCCCCTCCCCAGTGGCCCCCTTCCCCCCTTTCAGCTTCGGAACCAAAAGGAAGCCTCCCAGAGCAGGGGCCAGGAGCCCCAGGGGCCCTCCAGCAGCAAACACCGAAGGTAGGGGAGAGGCGCCTGGAGGGTAGGTGGGCTGGAGGTTCCCTAGGGCTTGGACCCCAACGCCCTCCCCTTCCCACCAGGAGCTCTGTATGTCGTCTGAGCAGCCGTGAGAAGATCTCCCTCCAGGACTTGTCCAAGGAGCGCCGGCCTGGTGGGGCAGGGGGGCCCCCAATCCGGGACGAGGATGAGGGAGAAGAAGGCCCCTCAGGTGAGGGGCTGGGGGTCTGGGGTCCTGAATCTGGAGAGGAGGGGGCTGCGGGAGGAAGGGCTGGTGCTCAGAGACCTCTCCTGCTTCCTACACTGTAGAGCCACCTCCTGCAGAATCCAGAACGCTCAACGGGGTCTCCTCCCCACCACCCTCTAGCCCTAGGAGCCCCATGGTGAGTCTGGGTTCCCGGAGGCCGTGCTGGCCTGGGAGGTTGTGGGGGGCGTAGCCATAAAGCCTGTGAACCTCTTGTCAGGGCAGGTGGGGTGAAGACTACAGTTCCCAGAATCCTCTGGGACAACTGACTGCCTTTTCCTGGCTGTGCCTGTCCTCCCCACCCCCCAGTTGTAGTTTGTGATGGTCCTTTTGGGGGTAACGCTTGAAGTTCTTGAGAAGTAGGACCCGCTCCCTGTAACTGATACCCTTCCCTTCTCCAGACCCCCGACGAGGCCCCCTTCTCCACGCGCTTTGGCCTCCAGAAGACGGGGAGCTCTGGGGCCCTAGGTCCTGCGGAGAGGCGGGGCGCCGAGGGTGCCTCGGGGGCTGGGCTGCAGCGCTCCGCTTCCTCCTCGCGGCTGGAAGGGACCTCCACTCAGGTGAGCAGGGTGAGGGGCAGGGGACCAGACCCTGCCTAGTCAAGGAGAATAGCCCCCTCCTCTCCTCTCCCCGCAGGCCAGGGAGCCCCGTCTTGCCAGAATTACCCCCACCCCCTCCCGGAAGGTGCCGGAGTCCTCTGCCCCGTGAGTCTGACGGCCCGGGTCCCGCCGGGAGTGGGGCAGGTCTGGGCCCCTGTCTTGTCAGCCTTTGCTCTCTGGGGTCTGGTCCCTGCCTCCCGCTCTTGGCCTCAGTTTCCCTTTTGGTGCATCAAGTAAAAGCTCACAGTAAAACTCCAAGGCCACCGTGATCCGGCCTCCGGCGGCCCCCACCCCCCTCTCCAGCCCTCCGCCCTCTTTTCTGACGCGGGCTCGCTCCTGCCCGGGCCCTTCACTGTGGCTCCCCACTCACCCCCACAGGGCTTCCTTCCTCCCTCTCTCAGGTTTGTTTGAGTGTCGGCTTCTCAGGGAGGCCCACCAGCCCCGCTGCACTCATGCCCCAGCCTCCGGACACGCACACCTCCGGTCTCCTGTCCTTGCTCTGTCTTTTCTTCTCCAGGGTGCTTCATCCTTCTGACGTATCATGTGGTGTCCTGATCTTTCTGTGGTTATCCTCTCTTTTGCGCGCATCTTTTCTGCTCAGATCTGACTCAACGGGGCAGAGATAATTTGTTTCTTTTTCTTGTGCTTCTTGCTGTATGTGTGGTGCCTGCCACGTAACGCAGGCTTGAGTAATATTTGCTGATTGAATGCATTCACACAGGTCTGAGATCTCCAGGCCTCCTCCTCCCTTGGATAACTCCACTCTTGCCTCCAGGATTCCGGAGCCTGAATCCCCAGTGAAGCCAAATGTCCCCGTAGCCTCTGCAGCGCCCCCAGCGGACTCCCGCGACCGCCGGAGGTGAGGTGAAGAGGCCTGGGGGCAGGAAGCAGCTGTCTCCCCAGCTGGGAGACAGCTGCCTTACCCAGGAGTCCCAAGGTTGGCGCTGAGGTCCTCTGGCCGAACTTGACTTCCCCTGAGAGTGTCAACCATGGGATGGGACAGGGTCCAAAGGAACCCTCTCTGAGGTCGGGGCCCTTCGCTCAGGTCCTACCAGATGCCTGTGCGGGATGAGGAGTCTGAATCTCAGCGGAAAGCTCGCTCTCGCCTCATGCGCCAGTCTCGGAGGTCCACACAGGTGTGGGATGGGGGCCTGGACCCCTGGGTCTGCGGGAGGAGGGCCTGGGGGCCTAGACTCTGTCCTGAAGGGGCTGGGCCCTGAGTCCTGGACCCCCTGACTGCCCCCTTCTCCGTGCCAGGGTGTGACTCTGACAGACCTTAAAGAAGCAGAGAAGGCTGCAGGAAAGGCCCCAGAGCCAGAGAAGTCGTGCCTGCAAAGCCTGGTGAGAGGGTTCAGGTGCCCGGGCAGGGGATGGTACAAGATGCCCTCGTCCTCTGACCCCCGTGCCCCTCTCCCACAGGACCCTTCCCGGCGACCCCGAGTCCCCGGGGTCGAGAACTCTGATGGCCCTGCCCAGAGAGGTGAGGTCTGGTCTCTGGGAGGTGGTCAACCTGGGCCCACCGAGCCTCCTGCTACAGTCTTAACTGTTTTCCTGGGGGTTGGGCCCAGAGACCCTGACCCTGCAGAGGGGACCCCTCCACAGATCACTGTGCTGACTCCTGCCCCTCCCCCAGCAGAGGCGCCCGAAGGCCAAGGGCAAGGACCACAGGCCGCCGAGGAGCACCGCAGAGTCAGCAAGGAGTGGCGGGGACCTGCCGAGGTGTGGGGCGGGGCCCAGGCGGGCCGAGCTGGGGCTGTGGGCCGGCCTTGGAGGTGGGCTGGGGGTGGAGCCAAGCTGAACCCCACCTCCGCCCACAGGGGGAGGAGGCGGAGCCGGCGCCTGCAGACCGCAGCCCAGGATCCAGGTACAGGGTGGGCAGGAAGGGTTTGGGCTGTCTGTGGGGTCGTGGGCGCGCCCCATGACGCCCTCCTTGCCCTCACCCCAGCACTCCCGAGGGCGGCCCCTCTTCTCGCAGGCAGCGGGACCTCAACCCAGAACCAGAGCCAGAATCAGAAGAGCCTGATGGAGGCTTCAGGAAGGTTCGCGATCCCACCCCACGATTGTGCCATTAACCCCCACTTGCTGGTTTTTATATACCTGTCCTCCTGCCCCCTACTTAGTGGCTCTGCCTGACCGATCCGGGCATCCTGCTCTTTTCCGGCCCCACCTGAGCCACAGTCACCCCCCTTCCCCGCAAACATGCGGCATCTCAGCCGGCAAGCCTGACCCCCGTGTCCCTCCTCCCGGGGTCCCCAGCTGTATGCAGAGCTGCGCAGTGAGAACGAACGACTTCGCGAGGCCCTGACCGAGACCACACTGCAGCTGGCGCAGCTCAAGGTGGAGCTGGAGCGTGCCACGCAGGTGAGGACGCCGCGGCCCTGGAGGTGGTGGGAATTGGCCGGCGTGCCAGTGCTGGCTCCGGATTCCTGGGAGGTAGGGCCAGAGCGTCGAGGGGAGGGGCCTGAGTGGTGGGGGTACTAGGACCCTTGGGAGGAGGAGCGTGGCAATGAGGGGCGAATGAGGGGCAGAGCTAAGATCTCGGAGGCGGAGCCTGGCCCAGGAGGGGCTGGGCTTGTGGTCCTGAGCCGTGGGCGGGGAGGTCTGGGCCAGCCGGGAGTCTGCCTTTCCCCCTCTCACTGCTGGTTTCCCCCTTCTGGCCATTGCGGTTTGGACGCTTCTCTGAGCCCTGCCCTTTTTGTGTCCTCACCAGAGGCAGGAGCGATTTGCAGAGAGGCCCGCCCTTCTGGAGCTGGAGAGATTCGTGAGTAAGGGTGGCTGGAGCGGGGCCAGCTGTGTCCCCAGCCTTACAAGCTCAGGCGGGTCTGGATGAAGAGGGCCACACTGACCTTCTAACGTGCCCCTCTGCCCGTTCCCCGCCTCTCTCAGCCATACTTGACCTCTGGCCCTCCCCGACCCCCGGTCCCTCGTCCTCACCTTCCCGTTTATTCCAGGAGCGCAGGGCCCTGGAGCGGAAGGCAGCGGAGCTGGAGGAGGAGCTGAAGGTGATTGCTAATGGGAAGCTGAGGGCAGAGCGAGGGTGGGCAGTGGGTGCAGCCTGCCCAGGGCCACCTGGCTGACCCGTCCCACCTCGCAGGCCCTGTCCGACCTCCGGGCTGACAACCAGCGACTCAAGGATGAGAACGCAGCCCTGATTCGCGTCATCAGCAAACTCTCCAAGTGACTCTGGAGGAGGCCCTTACCCCGCACCCATATTTATACAGCTGCTTCTGCCACACGCACCCCTTCCTTTGCGTGAACACGAGTGACAGGGCTCCCGGGGAGTCTCTGAGAAGCCATAACCTCCCCTCGGGACCTCCAGACTGGGAGGGGAGTACAGAGTCCCCAGGAGCCAAGGGGGGCCATCCGAGGCCAGGATGGAGGCGGAGGCCGAGCCAGGTAGGGGGACGTCGCTGAGGGGGGACTGGGGCTGGAGGCGGGACCAGGAAGGAGCCGAGGACCAAGAAGCGCCAGGACCAGAGTGGCCGCCCAGAGGTCCCCCCTCACGTGTGATGCCACCCTCATCAGCCCTCCCACCCGTGAACAGGGATCCGAGAATGTACCAATAGTCCCTCCGGCCTCGGCCAGGTGGGCCTGTATATAGGGGCCGTGTGCAATAGGGAGGGATGTCTTCTATTTTTTGCTGCCCCCTCGCGGCCCACTGTCTGGGGCAGGGGGAGAAGGTATTTTCGAGATAAAGCACAGGCACCACAAATAAAAGTCGTGAAGTTGCCACTCAGTGGCTGCGTCCTTGGCTGGAGGTGGGGCGCTGCTTCCCATTCCCGTGCTGGGGCTGTGCCTGCCCATCACGGGGTGGGACAGGGCTTCAGGAAGAGCGGCCAGTTGGAACAGAGGTCCCAATCCAGGGCCCACGTGGTCACAAGTCGGCTTGGTACAGAGCAGGAAGGGTCAGCCGGGCGAGGGGTAGGGGCTGTGAATATTGGGGTTGGGGAGCTTGGGTCTTGGCCATCACTGCTTTTGAAACAAATTTGAGTCAGTTGCCAACATTTAAAACTTGGGGTCGTTCACATGTAAAAGTCCGGGGTTTTGACTTTCCTGAATAAACAGGACTCCGACAGTGCGAGCTGTTCGGTCCTGCACGGCCGCAGTTGGCTGGAGCCAAGTAGGAGCTATCCTCCAAGCTGGGGCATTCATTCATTCTCTCGCCCACTCATGGTCCCGTTCTCCTTGCCTGGCCCTGTCCTGCGTGTTGGTGGCACAGTACGGCATGAGACAGGGAAAGATCCCAGACACTTCAGGAGAGGCGTGAGGCACCCAGTGACAAAATTAAGGCGTCGCCAGTGGTAGTGCCGCGGAGAGAAAGCAGAGGGGGCGGCAGCGGTTAGGGAGGCTGGTGTGCGCGTGTGCAGGAGTGCGTGCCTGGCGGAACACTGATTGGCCCAGAGGGGGCGTGGCAGACCACGGGGGTCCGGGATTGGTCCAAAACTGGGGCCCGTCTGATGGCAACCCCGAATGTCAGGCTGTGACATTTTGTACAGGGGGGTCAGAATAGAGCTTACTGGAAAGCTGGCACTGGCAGGTACTTGAAGGCGTCTGGGAACGAGCCATGTGGGTATTTGAGGAGTCTTCCGGATGAGAACAGCGTGGGCAAGGGGATAAAAATGTGCCTGAAATGTAGGAAAGTAGCAGGGGATGAGGTTGGAGAAGGAAGGGCTGGCCTCGTACGAGTGTGGCCCTGGTAAGGACTTTTTTTTTTTTGGCTGTGCTGCGTGGCTTGCGGGATCCAAGCTCCCCGACCAGGGATTGAATCTGTGTCCCCTGCAGTGGAAGCGCAGAGTCCTGACCACTGGACCTCCAGGGAAGTCCCAGGGGAAAACTTTTGTTTTGGGGAACTGCTTGCTTCTGTGGTTCTTTGGCTAGAAACAGGGGCTGGGGCACCAGGCAAGAGGCTGAAAGACGATTAGACACCTGCTAGGGCTGAGAGTATTCCGGGTGAAACGAACAGCATGAACTGAGGCGTGGAGACAGGAAGAGGGAAGCAGAGCACTGTGCTCGAGAAGCCTGTACGCTTGGCAGGCTACAGGCCCTCAGCTGCCCAGCCGCATCTTGGATTTAATCTGGTGGGACATGGGGAGCCTGGGGAGATGTGTGAGCAGGGGAGAGGGTGGGGTTGAGAAGGGAAGGGATCTTGGAGAGATGATGTGTCTGGTTCCCGAAGGAAGCAGAGGCGTGAGGGCGGCAAATAGGGGCTGAGGATCAGCTCCTGCCTGCCTGGGGCTGTGCCTCTGGTTCCTTCCGATCTGGTTTTGGAGGGCGCCATCTGGTGGCTCGGCTAGAAGCTGACTGATCTCCGGGGGAGAGGCCAGCGGGAATTGGTTGGGGTGGGGAGGGGAGCTTGTCAGGGGACATTCTGGGGAAGCAGAAGCGTCCAAGCTGAACCAGGTTGGGATCCAGAGAAAACCAGTCCCAAACCAGCCTCGCCAGCCACCCAGATGACGGGAAAAAGTTGCTGGCTGGCCAGAGGGAAAAGGAGCTGTTGCCGAGGAGGTAGGAAGCTTCCTGTTAGGCCGTCGTCTCACAGGATGAAGAGTGGCCAGGAAGCCTGTGACACATTCAGGAGGCAGCCACTTCTCCGTAGCTGGACCCCTGGCTGGAGGTGGGAGAACAAGGTGTAAAAGTGGATGCTGGGAGACTAACCTAGGGGATGAGGGCAGGCTTTTCCAAAGAGGGTATTTGAGCTGGGTCAGGACAGCTGAATAGGATTTCAACAGGCAGAGAATCGTTCCAGCCAGCAGAAACCAGCCATTGTTAAAACTCCAGTGGTTGAAGGGGTTTGGGGAGTGTGTGGAGAAGGGCAGGACCAGAATGCACTGGGGATGAGGAGGTGAGAACGAGGTTGGAGATGTAGGGACCAAACCACTCGGGGCCTCGAATGCCAGGCTATGGGGCTAAGACGGCGACGGGGAGCCAGAAAAGGATTTTGAGCAAGGGGTGGACTGGGGCCTCGGGTGTTCAGAAGATCCCTCTGGAGTGAACTAGAGGACAGACTGGAGGCTGGGAGGTCAGGAGGAAGTCTGAGTTGGGAGGATTCAGAGAAAGAAACTAAAGAGAGTGGGGACATCTGCTAGATTCCTTTCCTGGGAGGCTGTTGCCGGGGTGAGGGGCAGGTTCCTGGCCCCTGGTACCCGGGTAGAAAAGGGACAGCAGTTGACATCGCCTGCTAAGAGGAGGCTGTTTATAGACTGGGTAGCATTATCACAATACACAGGGCTCCCGAGCGCAAGCACTTGCCCTAAATTGTCTCAGTGCCCGTTCTCGGCCAATACGAGAGCACTTCTCAGGAGACTCCATTAAGGACGGGCCGATTTATCTAACCGGACGGGCTGGAAACAGGTCGGCGATCCCTGGAGGGATCTACTTCCGTTTGGTGGGGGCAGTCTGCAGAGTCCGTTCTCCCGCGGGGCTGCTTCCTGGAAACTTAGCGGAGGGGCGGGGAAGGATCAAATGACTTCCGTTACCACCTCGTCTTCCATCCTCTTCTTTTGCTTCTTCATTACCGCCTCCAGCTCTGACCACTTTCTCTTTGTCCTGGAGTGGGGGTGGTGGTGGAAAATCAGGACCTTGGAGGCAGAGACCTCAGCGCCCTCCCCAGTCCCGGGCTCGGGGACGAGCGCCCGCCTCACCTCCAGCAGCGAGCGCTGCACTGTGATCTGGCTGTACACGCGCGCCCCCTCCTCGGGGCTCAGCGCCCCGAAACTTATCTTTCTGCAGCGAGAATAGCTGCGCGCCGCTCAGTGCGCCTAGCGCGGCCACGGTCCTGAGCAGGGGCATCCAGGGCACAGTCAGGCCTGTTGGCCAATCACGGCTCAAGCCTCCTCAGCCCCACCAACCACTTTACGCCCGCTTAGCCTTTGTCCAATCTGAGCAGCATTCTAGCTCTCAAGGGGGGGGGGGGGGGGGGGGGGGGGCGGCCGCTGCTGATGGCTCCTGAATCCCCATCCACCAATCATAGCGCGCCGTGGGGGTGGGGGGCCTGCCTTCCAAGGGAGGCGGAGCTTCCCTAGAGACTCCAATCGGAGCCTGGAAAATCATGCCAATCACAGCCCGACAGTCACAGTTGCTATCAGACAGACCCCCCGTTTTGGACCAATCCCGGTCTCCCGTGGTCTGCCATGCCTCCTCTGGGCCAATCGGAGCGCTCCGCCCCTAGCGCCGGTATCTCAGGGTCCCCTAGCCGGCACCTGCCACACTCACCCTGAACTAAAGCCCTTGCCCTGCAGCCAGGCGCGGACCTCCGAAGCGTTGGAGCGCGGGCTGAGCTGCGGCTCCGGGGCGCGGGGCTCCGGGGTGCGGGGCCCCGGGGCTGCGCGGCTGGGGCCCGTGAGGCCCTGGGCCAGGCGTGCCTGCAGCTCCTCGTTGATGCTGAGCATCTGGGAGAATTTCTCTGCAGGCGGGAACCGGGAGGGAGGGGGGACTCAGGGCGAAGGGCCCTGGGCTCAGAGGGTCGGGGACCTCCAGCGTCCTCGTGATGGGTAGGGACTCCGTTTACTCTTTCTGAGCCTCGGTTTCTCTGCCTGGGAAAGCTGAGGACAAGGACCGCTCCTTCGAAGGGGTGCCCCCACCACTCACCCTTCTTGCCGGAGTCCAAGTTGTTGAGGCTCTCGCAGCTGTCCCAGGGAGACCGAGACGGAGCCGGAGCCTGGGTCCGCGCTGGTCGGGCACCGGGAGCTGGAGCCAGGGTCGGCACTGGTGCGGGAGGGGGCGGGGGGCGAGGAGCCGGGGCCGAGGCTGGACGGGGGAGGGAGAGCCGGAGCCAGGGCGGACGCTGGTGGGGGGTGGGGAGCCGGAGCCACGGGCCGGCGCTGGTGGAGGAGGGGGAGAGCCGGAGCCACGGCCGGCGCTGGTAGTGGAGGGGGAGCCAGAGCCGGGGCCGACACTGGTGGTGGAGGGGGAGAGGGAGTGCTGTTCTCCTGGAGAGGGGAAAAAGAGGAGAGCACCTGGATCGGAAAGAGGACTGGGTCCCAGTCCCCTTCGCCTGGAGGTGAATTTCCGAATCCTCAGCCACTTCCTCTGCCAGTGACTTTGACCCCTTATCCCTCACGCCTCTTGTTCCCAGGACCCAGGATCTGAGCCCAGCCCCTCTTCCCTCAAGACCCAGGAGTCTGCCCTGGCTCACCAGGCTGCGGCCCCCCCGCGGCCCCGGGTGGGGTGTCAGGATATTATAGGGTACATATCCCTCCTGCCCCCTCTGGTCCCGAACCTTCCACCACTTGCGCTGGTCATCCAGGACCTGGAAGAGGGAAGGGTTCAGAGGCTGTGTCTGTAGCTAGGGCTGGGTGGACTCCAACCCCCCAGCCCCACACCCCGTCCCCCACTCCTCTGACCTCCAATATGTCCCACTGCTTGACGGACAGCTCGCTGCTATTGCGCGCCTGGAAGTCATAATTACATAGGACCCACTTTCCCGCCGGCTCCAGCCCCTGGGGCTCAGCTTCTGGTTCCTGGTCTTGGTGACTGAGGAGAAGGGGAAAGGGTTGCGGGGTAAGGGAGGTAGCCAGCTCCACTGCTCTGGACTGTAGGGGTGTTGTGTGAGCTGGGGTTAAAGCCAAGCAGGGGTCGAGGCAGGGGAGGCCGGTTAATACTGTTAACAGAGGTTTGAAATTGTAATACCGGTTTGAATATATTGTGCTCCTTATGTGCCTGGCACCATGCAGTAGGCACATGGTATGAGTACTAGCATCAGCTCCATTTTACAGATGAGAACATTCAGGCTCAGAGAAATAGAATGACTCTCCCCAGATTACACAGCTAGAGACAGCTGCTATTTATTGAGCAACTACTGTGTACTTGACTCGTGCATAATGAAAACTCATAAACATAATAAAAACAATAGTTAGCACTTATATAGCACTTATTACATGCCAAACACTGTTCAAAGTCTGCTACATGTATTAGCTGATTTGATGCTAGAGACAACACTTGGTAGAACCATGAGTTTGGACCCCCTAGTTCCTTCCTCCCTCCAGAGACCCAATTATTATCTCCATTTTACAGGAAAGGAACAGTGATATCAAGTGACACGGTGATGTAAAGGTCACAGAGCAAGGAAGAGGTGTAGTCAGGCTGGGACCCGGGCAGGCTGGCCCCAGAGCTCATGTCCTGAGTAATTCCATTCTACTTGCACACAGCTGGATGTGAACCTGCGTGCTCCCATGACCCTGAGCTCCTAACTGCTAGCCTGTACAAACTCACAGACTTCTCCCTCTTTCAGGGAGGGATTATTATTTCCATTCCCCTCCTGCCCTCCGCAAAGAACTTGAAGCGCAAAAAAAAAGGTGAGTTAAAAGCTGTGGGTGTCAAGCTCAAGGTTCAGAAGCACACCGAGAGGGGGGTCCGCTAGACCAGGCAGCTGGGGGGAGGGAGCAGACTTTTAGCTCTGACAACCCAGTAAAAGGCACCTCAGCCCGGATCAGGCCTACCTGTGCAAGGGAGAGGGGAATCTTCAGGGCCGAGGCACCCCCTGTGTGGGGCCGGCGGCAGCTCCCAGCACGCCGCCGTCTCTGCTGAGACTCTCTGCCCGAGCCCTCACCCAGACCCCCTTCTGCCCCTCCAGACCTGTGGCTTTGTTGTCTTCTCATCCCACGCAGCTTCCCTCCCATCTGCCCCCCGACTTGCCCAAGGAATCCTAGCTCCTCTAGGCCCTTCTTCCCCCGGGACCCAAGAGTCTGCACCACCATTGCTTGTTGGAACTATGAATTTGCACCCCCAGTTCTTTCCTCCTCCAGAGACCTAGGAGTCCAGATCTCAAGCTTTAATTTCCTCGACCTTTTAATGCTTAAAAGGTCCCAGTGTGACACCCAGCAGGGACTGAGACAACTGCTCTAGAGCCTTGGGAAGCAAGGGTCCAGCCTCCCAGCCTTTACCTCGCTCAGGAGCCCAGAGATACTACCACTTCCTAACTTTCCCAGAACTTGCCCCTTGGCCCTTTAAGTCCCAAGCCTACTTCCTGGGTCTCCAAGGTCCCAAGCATCAGACTTGGGCTCTTCTTCAAAACCCAATATCTAATTCCCCAGCCTCTTCTCTCCAACACCCAGGACTCTGTCCATATAGGGACCCAGGCAGGGAGCTTCCCAGGCCCTGGGAAACCAAACTGCCTTCTTCCAGACCTTTGGGGATCTAGGGGTCCCTCTCAGACTTTACCCACTCCCAGCACCCTCCTCCCTTAGACCCTGGAATCTGGGCCTCCAGTTCCCTCCTCCCTAGAACCCAGAAGTCTGGGCCCCACTCCCTCCCTCGTTGATCCTCCCCCCTGTCCCAGCCCGGGCCCCTGCCTCATCGCCACCTCACCCACCTTCGAAGAGCCGGGAAGACAAAAGGAAAAAGAAAAAAGGGGAAGTGGAGTCAGCGCTGGGACCCCCCAGGACGCACCCCTCCTGGACCCCACCTGACCCGACTCACCCATTGACACTCACCCATTGACAGCGACCTGAGGAGTGCTTTGCTGCAGGAGATGAGAGCAGTAGATCAGGTGGGGCCCGGCCTGCGCCCCAGAATTCCCAGTCACGGCCCCCCTGTGTCACCTGAGGGAGCTTAAGCCTTAGCCTCACCTGCTGGCGGCGCCGCTCGTGCTGTAGCTGTTTCTCTACTGGGTCCTCCCAGGCGCGGCCCTGTGGGTCCGTGGCTGTGGGCTCCCAGCCGCTGTAGAACTCAGGTCTGTATGGGGGTCCCTCCTCTGAGGGTAGCTCCATCCTGCAGCCAAGGAGGGGCAAGGGATCCTCAGGGATCCTGGTATGACCTCCCTGTCAGTAACCTCATGAAGTTTACCCCCCTCCCCTTAAGCCTCGTTCTATTCCAACAATTCTAATCTGCCCCCTTTTGCCAAGCCCTGCCCTTGCCTCTAAGCTGCATCCACGACACCAACTATATTTGTAAATACCCCTGATTCCATTCATGCTCCGCCCTGGCCTCTGAATCTCACCTCTGATTCCAAACCGTGTTTCTAGCTACACACATCCCGTCCCTTTCCCTAAGCCAGCAGCTAGCTCTGCACCTACTCCCTTGAAGCTCTCAGCCTCCAAGCGCAAAGACTGCTCCCCCTTTCCAAAACCACAGACCAAACGTTTCCTAAGCCCGCCTCTTCGGCATTAGCCTCACTCCATTCCTGTAAGTCCTGTCTTTTATTCCGGTTTGAGGTGTTTTTTTTTTTTAAATCATGCTACGAAAAACCTAACTACCTAACTTTAAGATTTATTTTTGCAACTTTTTTCAACAGAGAAAACAACACACTCCTTGGGGAAAGGTGAGTGACTAAGAGGACAGGTCCTGGGTACAAATTACTACCACAGAGCCTGGAGTTGACAGGCCTGCCTAGGAGAGAACCACCGGCACTGCCACACCACCAAAGGGGGTAGCTGCTGTCTGAGGCTCAGCAGACAGTTTCATACGCCACGCAAAGCTGCTCGCCTTCCCTCATCGGATCGTGGCATTTGACCTAGTCCCACGTGAACTTCAATTTCTTTGGCGACACCCTCTAGCTAAGCCCCACGACTAACCTACCCTCCTACCCCATCTTTCCAACAGCCCCGCCACTTCCTCCCAACCCCACCCCTAAATTACCACGCCTCCTGCTTCCCAGCCCTGTCCCTCCAATCACCACGCTCCCAACCAGCTCCGCCCCTGGATCACCACGCCTCCTGCCTTCCAGGCCTGTCTCTCCAATCACCACGACCCCGCCCCCCCGCCCCGCCCCTGGATCACCACGCCTCCTGCCTTCCAGGCCTGTCTCTCCAATCACCACGACCCCAGCCTCCAGCCCCGCCCCTAAATTGCCGCTCCTCCAGCCTCCCTAGCCCCGCCCCTTACCCCGGGCGGGTCCAAGAGTCCCCCAACGAGGTCCAGAGCGTGTTTTCAAGTTGGGTGACGTTTGTCCCACAGCAGCGCCACAGCCTCGGAAGTCAGATGCGGCCCGCCGCACGCAGCTCGCGAACTGGGGACCGCCCGAGGTGTCCACAATCTGGCAGCGGCGCAAGAGTGGGCAAGCTATCAGACCTTCTTGAAGTGGAAACCCTCCCTGCTGCAGGGAAGCCCTCAGGCCGGGGGTGTCTCACCATTTGCAGAGGTCCCGAACAGGAAGTGCAGCAGTTCTGGGGAGGAGGGGTTGGCGATGTTGCTGCGCAGCCGGGCCTGTGGAGCCGGGGAGGTGCTGGTATTAGTGCGCGGACAGGTCAGGTTTGTTATTCCCCTCGCCCCCTGACGCCCCGGGATGAACGCGTCCTCACCAGCAAGCTGAAGGCGTACTTGATTTTTCTGAAGCACATCAATGAACTCGGCCTCTGAGGGCGGCTTGGCCCGCAGACGTCAGGAGGCCCTCTGTGGGTACAGAGGCAGGAGCGCGGTGATGGGGCACATGCAGACAGCGTCCGGCAGGGTGGAAGAGAGAGGCAGAGACCCAGTGAGATCGCGATAGGGAGTCCAAACTGGCAGGGGGTGCAATGGGGAGGGACCCAAGGGAGAGGGTGGATATTTGGGAGTGAACAGGAAGCGGGTGTTCAGGATTGCCACTCGGTGGCGCCTCCTCACCCCCGGCCTCCCGGTGCCGGGTCCTGCGGCTGCGCTCTCGGTGCTCCAGCACTCGGGTCGCCTCGGCAGACTTCTGCAGCCTTGATACGAAGGTCTCCACGTCGTCGAACACGTGGTTCAGGATGTCCTGGGGGGCAGAGCAGGGGGATACGTGGCACCCCTGAACTCTTGGACCCTCATCACCCCCGTTCAAGCCCTCTCAACCAAGAGCGCTTAGGCATTTAGGCCAGGCCACGCCCTCTGATGCTTGACTCTGCCCCCATTCTGTCCCCTCCGGCCACCCCCGCAGAAGTCAGACCAAGTCCCCAGAACAAGCCCCACCCCCTGACCGAGATTCACACCTGCAGCCAGTCCGCCCCGGCCCGAGCCCCGCCTCACTCACCACTTCCCGCTCCGCCTGCAGACTGGCCAGGTCTGGGCCGCAGGGGCCCAGTCCCGAGAGGTCGGGTCAGTGCTTGCTGCAGACCTCCGCCCGGCCCGGCCTCCGCATCTCTGCAGTCTCTGGGATGGGGTCCGCCTGGGGTCGCCCGCGGCCCGCGGCCGGCTCCACCGTGTTGATCGCGGCGCGGACCGTCGGGCGGTGCTGCAGGGGCGGTGTCTCGGCGGCGGGCGAGGGGTGGCACTGCAGCTCCTTTCGCGTAGCCTGCGGGGGAAGGGGAAACTGAAGCTGGGCACACCGAGGGGTCCGGGAGGGGAGAAATTCGGGGCTTCAATCTGAAACACTGTGGCCCAAGGGGGTCAAAGCTAGGCTCTCAGTGGTAGGGAAGAAATCCGATATATGGGGGATGGGAGAGCACCTCTCCGGAGGGAAACTGAGGCAGAGGGAGGAGAAACCGAGGGGAGGGGAGTACACTTGGTACAGGGTTTGTTTGACTCCATTTAAAACTCGTTCTGCTATAGGCTAGTGGTATCCACCGATTTTCTCGGTTG
This sequence comes from Phocoena sinus, assembly GCF_008692025.1. Lineage (NCBI taxonomy): Eukaryota > Metazoa > Chordata > Mammalia > Artiodactyla > Phocoenidae > Phocoena > Phocoena sinus. The sequence continues at coordinate 3,227,180 of NC_045781.1, forward strand.
GGGAAACTAAGGCCCAAAGAGGGGAGCCGGCTCCCCAGAGACCTCCCCGTCGTCTCTTCTCCCCAGCTTCCAGCCCGGCCCCCTTACCTGAGCGCCGCCGCCCTGCGCTCCCCGCGGCCCGAGCGATAGCTGTGCAGAGCCCCCTGGATGTCCTCTCGGATCAGCTCCGCCTGTCAATCACGCCGTCAGGCCACGACCGCAACCCACCCACTGCCCGCCCAGGCGGCTCTCCGGATCGATTCCTCAGCTCGGCCCCAGACCACGTCCAGTCGTAGCTCACGCACTGCGCCCACGCACGTCCACGCCCTGAACTCACACCCCGGCTCTTAAACGGTCCCTGCCTTAGGCCCCTCCCCCAGCCACGGAAGCCCCCTCCAGCTGGCGCTTCGCCCCTGACCACACTCACTCCCATCCTAGTTCTGGCTGCTCCCCCAGACCCTCACTTCCATGTTCTGTCCACGTTCTGTCCGAGCTCTTAGCTCTTAGCCTCCGTCTCCATTCGGCCCTCTCGATCCTTCTCGACCCTACGTTCAATCTGTTCTCAAATCCCCCTCCCTCCCAGAATTCCTTTACAGGTCACGCCCCCTCCGCTGGCCCTGACCCCGCCTTTGCCGTACACCGTGCCCCCCGTCTTAGAGGCCCCGCCCCGTTGGAGGTCCGGCTCCGGACTCCGCCCAGTTTCAGCTCCGGGTCCGGAATCCGCAGGGTCTCAGTCTGTGGCCCCGACCCCCGCTCGCTCACCCCCAGACGCAGGCCCTGGAAGAAGTGCACGTCGGGCTGCGTGCGCTCGGGCTCCTGGCACACGAGCAGCAGCAGTGAGCAGCTCTGGCCCGGCGGTATCACCGTGTCGCAACGCACGATGGCGCTCAGCGGGTAAGACTCCAGCTCCTCCTGTGGGGTGGAGGGTGGGACAGCGGGTAAACTGAGACCCGGAGCCAAGGATACTCCTAAGTGGTGACAGCAGTGCCAGCAGTGCCAGCACGTACAGGCACTGCGCAGGGCAACCTCCACCCCAAGTTGAGGGGCCAGGGATAACACCCCTGTTTAATAGATGAGGCTAATGAGGTTCAAAAAGGGGGCGGGGGTCCCTTGCCAAAGTTCCTAGAGGAAGGACGTGCAGGAATCAAGATTCACACTCAGATCCCTGAGGTCCCTAGGGCTCTCCATGCCTTGGTGGGCTCAGTCCAAGCTGCTCCTTCCACCCGTGTGCCCCGTGGCACCTTGGAGACTGGGTCCAGCAGCGCAACGTGTTTGGGAGACACGCGCAGCAGCATGTCCTGGGCCCAGACGCGGCCTTGGCTGTCCATGAGGGCCAGCTTCCGCGAGGCGTCCTCCACCGTGTGCACGCCATCCTCCTCACCCAGGCAGAAGGTCACCAGGTGCTGGAGAAAGCAGTGAGTCCCAGGATGAAGCCAGGTGGGCTGAGAAGCCCCTGGAATCAGCCTTATAGCCGGCGACTACGCACACCTCCTCTGGGAAGCCTTCTCTGATCACCTGCGCCACCTCCTCCCAGTGCCCTTTGTGTGTCTTCCCTGGGTCTAGCTCTCCAGCTAGACCCCTTGAAGGCAGAGAATGGTCTGGATTATATCTAGTTCCTTCTAAGCAGCTCTACCTCCGTTAGAGCACCTGGCAATTTTGCTGGTACCTCTGGACCTTGTCTGACCCCTACTCATCCAGGATTGCATCTGATTTGTCCCTGTGGTCCAACTATCCAGCACAGGAGCTGGTCCAGAGGAAAAGTTGGCAGATTCAAGTGGAATTGAGTTCCTCCACTGAATACCCACATCTGAGGCAAGGCAGAAGAGCAAACTGAGTTTCCCAAGTTCTTGCTGCTTGGAGGTCCAACTGCTTTCAACTCCCCCATCTCCTCAGGCCTGCCTTGCCTCCTGCAAGACTCCCCGTGGCAACACAGACCCCAGACTCACATTGACTGGATATTGGGAAACATCGGCCATAACCTCGGTGGAGTAACGCTTCCTCTGTTCTGTGGGGGAAGAAGGAGAATGGCTGCAGGAGACCCAGCTCCCAGCCCCTTCCCCCTCAGACTCAGGAGTCCAGACCCCCAGCCCCCCCTCCCTCAGAAAAGGAGTCCAGACCCCCAACCCCTCCCCCATCAGATCCAGGAGTTCGGGTCCTCAGTTACCTCCTCCCTCAGACCTAGTTTCTCTTGGCCCGGGGCTTCCTTGCCCCTCAACTCACCATAGATAGACTTGGCACTCCGTTTGGGAGAAGCTTCTGGACTAGTGAAGGAAAAGAGGGGTGAGAGGGGCCATGGGAATTGGGGGCAGATCATGGGAGTTTTGAGTGCCCAGCAGAGCTTGTGAGGGCGGTGGGGAGCCATGGAGGGTTTTGAGCAGGGGAGGGCAGGGCCAGAGCTGGACTTTAACGAGACAAGTATGGCAGTGGTGCTGGCTCGTGGTGGCGAGTGTGGTCTCTACTGTCACACAGACCTGGGTTCGAATCCCCTGTCAGCTACTGCTTTGTCATGAGACCCCGGGTGGGAGACGATCTCTCCTGCTTCAGTTTGCCTTTCCATAAGACAGGGGTTGGTTACCCTATAGTGTCTGTTGGGTGAATTCAATGAGATGATGCAGTTGGAATGTTGTGCAGCCTTAGTAACTGTTATTATCATCATTAAGATGATGCAAAGCGCTTAACACACAGTAGTTGCTCAATAAATGGGATTTTTTTTTTTTTTTTTTTTTTTTTTTTTTTTTTTTGTGGCTGCGCTGTGCTGCGTGGCTTGCAGGATCTCGGTTCCCTGACCAGGGATTGAACCAGGGCCACGGCACTGAAAGGGCCAAATCCTAACCACTAGACCACCAGGGAACTCCCAATAAATGGGATTTTTTACAATAGCATTAGTATTGGGAGTAGATGGAAAGTTATCTTCTTCCCCTCCTACCCCCACGGGCCAGGTTCTTTTCAGCCAGATCTTTCTCTGAGAATTCTCGAGTCCCCATTTCCACAGAAATAACAGCTCAGAGCTTGGTTGGGGTCGGAGATGAGAGAGGAAGGATGAGAAACTCTTTTAGTCAAACCTCTGCTCCTCTTCCTGCCCTTGTCAGTCAAATCTCCCCACAATTTGTTTACCTCTGGGCTGGAGAACTCACTCCCTTCCATCTTCCATGCAGCTATTCCCACGCTTCTCTCTTTACCCTTCTCCCTGCTCACTCCAGGAGACTTGACCCTTCATTATAAACAGCCCTGAGCTTTTAGCAAAGGGTCAATATTTAATAATAAGATATAACAACTGGGAATTCCCTGGAGGTCCAGTGGTTAGGACTCAGTGCTTTCAGTGCCGTGGGCCCGGGTTCCATCCCTGGTTGGGGAACTAAGATCCCAGATGCCACGCAGCGCAGCCAAAAAAAGAAAAAGGAAAAAGGTAACAACGATGGCCTAGCAGCTCTCATGAGTTGAACACCTGCTGTTGGTCAGATGCTCTGCTAGGTGCTGTATGTGCATTAGCCTATCGAGCTCTCAGAATTGTCCCTGTTTCACGGAGGAGGGACTGAGGCTTGAAGAGGTGATGTCCTGTGGCCAGGGCCACACCACTGCTGAAAGTCAGCGCCCGGATTTGGACCCAGGTCTGTCTGCTTGGCAGCAGGCAGCTCAGGTGGTCCTCGGAGTGTCCAGTCCTGGGCTGCGGGTGTGGATGAAAGGGTCGGGGGGGAAGGGCGGGGCGGCCGGGGGACCTGGTGGGCGGGGGTACTTACCCAGTGGTGGAGCTCATGGTGCCGAGAATGGGGAGCTCCTGCCACCTGGAGCCCTGGGAGCCAGCAAAGAGGTGAGGCCGGACCTGATCGCAGGACCTATGATTTCTGCCCCAGCACCTCCCCGCTCAGACCAGGAATCCGGGCCCCCAGCCCCTCCTCCCTCAGACCCAGATGTCCAGGCCCTCAGGCCCTTGTTCCTTAGACCAGGAATCTAGACCTGCAGGCCCTCCCCCCTCACACCTAGTACACTGCCGCACCCCCAGTTCCTCAGGGCTCCATGCATTCAGCTCCCTAACCTGTGTGTACCCCATTTTCCTTCCTCTACCCAGGGATCCTGTCTCCCTGTCTTCTAGCCTTTTACCTTCTCAGGGGCCCAGGAGTCCAGAACTCAGAGCTCCTTGTCCCTTGGAACTAAAGGGTTTGGACACCAAGTCTCCTCAGAGAACCATTCATCCAATTCCTCAGCCCCTATGGCCCATAGTCTTCCCTTAGGTGTTCGGGTCCGATCTCCAGCCCCCAGCTCTTCAGAACTAGACTTTAGTTCCCCCAGCCTTTCCTGTGTCTGGACCCAGGAGTCTGGGCCCCCTGCTCCCCTCTCCCAGACCCAGGAGTCCCCACCTCCCATCCCTCCTCGCTAGGACCCAGCTCTCTTCCCTGGGCCCCCTCCTCACCTGCTGCTCAAGCTGTGTCAGACAGGAGGCTCTGAGCTCTTCTCTCCCTTCCCTACAGGGGCCTCTCCTTCCTGCTCACTCCCAGGGCCCTCCCTCCTCCGCATACCTGAGCACTCACCTGGTACAGCCTGCTGGCGTGGCCCCTGGGCGGGGCTGACTGACAGACCCAGGGCGCCGGCTGGGATGTCCTCAGGGGAGCCAGAACGCTTATTGTCTCCATCACAACAGGAGAAACTACAGTAATTCGATGTCAAAGTCCTTCACGCGTCAGAAATACCCCCTTCGAATTCTCCTGGTATCTCTGCGATTCTCCTGGTATCTCTGCGAAGTTGATTGCCGCTTGTTCATGGTCAATGTGGAAGGAGCCACCTTTCCATCTCCAGGGCTGGTGTCCATCCCTGCTCTGTGCACACCTCCTGTCTGGCGTTCCTATCTCCACCGGTGCCCTCGGCCCCCAACCCTCCCCTTCCCTCCTCCTTTGGAAATGTCCCTCAGTAATTCCCGATAACGATGACAGCTAAGACTCAATGCCCAACACTGCTCCAAGGGCATCACAAGAATGAACAGGCTCCCCAGGCATAAAAATCTCCTTTCGAGAACTTCCCCTGTGCCATGGTCCTCGCTAACTGAGTTATACACACCGCTTCTTCCCCGAACCCAGTGAAGTGAGTGTTGGGATGTCTCCATTTGGCAGATGAGGAAACTGAGGCTCACAAGGGCTCAGAGGCTTGCTCAGAGTTACACATGCAGCGAGTGGTCTCCCTGCCGTCTTCCTCCCCAGTCCGGTCTCAATGCATGGACCCCATAGAAACCTAAATCAGCTTACGTCACTCCACTCTCAAAAGGCTTCGGTGGCTCCCCATTTCTCTGGATAAAAGAGAAGACCTTCTACAAGGCCTTAAGTGATGGTACCCTACCTCATCTCTTCCTTTGCTCCTTGAGTACCCAGATGCCATTCTGCCTCAGGGCCTTTGCACTTGCTGTACCCTTTGCCTGGAAAGCTCTTCTCATATCCTCAGATGAGCAGAGGCTTGCTCCCTCATCTTCTTCAGGTCTTTGCTTGAATGGCACCACCTCGGGAGGCCTGGCTGGCAACCTTGTCTAACATGGCAGCACCTCTGACCCTTCCCTCCTTCAGAGTCTCTTCCCCCTCCCCCAACATTTAGTTTATCTCCAGATCATTTATCACCCTGTAACACACTATATTACCTGTTTATTTTGTCTGTTTTATGTCCTCCCCATTAGAATGTAAGGCTTCATGACAACAAAGACTATTGTATGCTCCGTCCCCCAGTGTATCTGCAGCACATAGAATAGGGTCTTGCACTAGTAAGTGCTAGAGTGACATTTGTTGAATTACTGAGTTTTTGTATTTGGTGCACTCATGTGCTTCACTGAACACATGTTGACCCCACAGTCTATACTAAGAGAGGCTGGAAACCAGAGAAGGCACATCCTTGTCCTGGATTGATGGGGAAGAAAGAACAGACAGAAAGAGCCCAGGTGGGTGTGGGTTCGAGTCCTGGTTTGCCACTTAATAATTTTGGTAATACTTATTGTGTGCTTATATCCTCTTCTGAGTACCTTGTGTGTGTGTGTGTGTGTGTGTGTGTGTGTGTGTGTGTTTGTATAAACCTCACAACGTCCTAGGAAATGGGTTCAGTTATCCCCATTTTATACATGAAGAAACCAAGACATATTAAAGTTAAGTAACGTGTCTATAATCACACAGCTAATAAGTGGTAGAGATGGTTGAACCCAGGCCATACAGTTTAGGCACTGCATCTTGGTTGTTACTCTGCTACCACCTCATGGTCCAGGCCCCTACCTAGCTGTGTGACCCTGGGCAAATTACTTAACCTCTCTGTGCCCCAGTCCCCCCTCTGTAAAATGGGGATAAGAGCACTGGGAAGGTTAAAGGAGGTTACGGAGAGGTCTTAGTACAGTACTCGACGAAGAGAAAATCCTAGGGAAGAAGTGTTAGCAACCACACCAATGATGTCTTTCTCTCCACAGGTCCTATAATGGCAGATGCTAAGGGTGCCTCGGAAGCCTGGAAGCGGCTCCTCAGAGGGTCAGGGCAGGCTTCCTGAAGGAGGAGGGGTGGGGTGGCCAGAGCTAAACCTGAAGGGCAAGTTTGGCAGCCCCAGGTGGCCTGGAGGATGAGGGAGGAGTGTTCCAGGCCAGGAACTGCCTGAGCCACGGAGGGGAGGGCCATCTAGCCAAGTCTCAGTGGCTCCGGGCCATGACAAATGCAGATCCGGCTGAAACCAGGCCCTTTCTTCGTGTGCAGGTGGAGAGAATGGTCCTTGTAAAGGCACGCAGTGGGAGTCGGGGGCCTGGACCCCTGGGTCTGAGGGGGGAGGGGCTGGGGGCCTGGACTCCTGGGTCTGAGGGGGGCGGGGTTGGGGGCCCGGAACCCTGCGTCTGAGGGGGAGGGGCTGGGGGCCTGGACCCCTGGGTCTGAGGGAGGAGGGCGGTGGAGCGCAGGCGCCCCCAGGCCCCACCCACAGCAGCTTCTTTGCGCTCCGGAGCAGCAGGTGAGACCAGCCTCCGCCCTCGTTCAGAGCCCAGGGCCTCCTTCCTTCTTCCCTGCCACAAAGGAGGCGCCTCCCTCTCTCCAAACCGTAGCACGTGGTGCCCAAATACCAGTGGAGGCTCACACCCCTGCACAGTCCGCCTCAGTAAGCCCTGCGTGGAGGCGCTCACCGCGGGGAACCCGGCACCAAAACACCGACAGTAGAGCGCCTTTTACTGAGTGAACTTTAGGACTCTGTGGGTCTGAATTTGCCTCTGTCCCTGAACTGGGATAGCTTTGTTATTGGGGAACTGGATTGTTTATTCTCTCTGTTGGGAGATCCCAGGAACCAAACAGAATTCTCACTGCTGCTTGTTAAGCCAAGATCCTCTGTATGTCATATCTGAAACCACCCCATCTCTTCCCTCATCCTCCTCACCCAAGGCATGCCCCCCACATCTGTCCCCCAACTGTAGGATTTGCTGATGAATTCCTAGGACAAGGAGGGAGGTCGAATTCACAGGTCTGGCAGGGCATATAAATAAGATGGGAGCTGGGTCTCAGGGAGATATAGTTACTTATATATTTGTCCATTCATTCATTCAATAAATGGTCCCTGAGACCTAATTGTGCCTCATCCATTGCCCTCAAGAGGTCAGGTCGGTTGGGGAAATAGACCCTGCTGGCACCCACAGTAGCAATTCACAGTGACATGTGCACTGCTGGAGGTGGCAACAGGGCATTGAGTGTCCCCAGAGGAGACACTTATTCCAACTTTGTGGTGGGTATGTGAGGCAAAAAAGACCACCCAGGTTAAGTGATAACTGGATGCGGTTCTGAAGGGTGAATAGGAGTTCACCAAGGACGATGTGGCAAGGAATGATATTCTAAGCTTGGGGAGTGGCGTATGCAAAGTCCCAAAGTCATGTAGTAGCAAATATTCAAGCACCTACTGTGTACCAAGCACGTTCTAAGTGCTAGGCAGACAAAACCCCTGCCCTTGTGTTGTTGTCATTCTAGCGGGTGTGGTGGGAAGACAGAAGATAAACAGGTAGGGACACACACATGAATAAGAGTTTCAGATTGTGGTAATCTCTGTGGAGGAAATAAATGTGAAGAAATGGAGTCACTGAGGGACAGGCAGGTGTGGCCACTTCTGGTGAGGTAGTCAGGGATGACCTCTCTGACGAGGTGTCATGGGAGCCTTGACATGAATTTCAAGATGGAGCCAGGAATGCAGAGAGGGTTTTAGGCTGAGGGAACACCTTGGGGAGGCTGGGCAGGTGGGGGTGTGGCTGGCCAGAGGAGATGAGACTGGAGACAGCTATGAGGATGGTCATGATATTGGTGTTGACCATGACAATTGCAAAGGATAGGGTAGCCAAACTTCAACTCAAATGCACTTGCCCCAAGCCTGAGTCTCAAGAAGCTCCCTGTCTGGGTGGGGAGATGACTTAAACATGGGTTGCCTGATACGTGCCATAAACGGAGGTCGCTCCGGCAGTGTAGAAGCTCGGAGGAGTTCTTCCTGGGACCTGAGGGATTAGGAAAGGTTGTTCCTTGCAATTCCTCTGAGACCGGCTGGCCCTGGAGAGGTGGCGGGGAGTAGCACCAGGAGGGTGAGTCTAAAAACTGGCCTGGCCAGAGGAGGGAGGCTGGTGGTGAGCTGTTTATTCTCTGGGCGGGATCTAGGGCAGATGTGTCTCCTGAAGCTGAAGGCATTTGGCTTCCGTGTTGGGGGACTGCATCCAGGAGGCAGTGATGGGGAAAGGGCTCCAGACAGACTTGAGTCTGGATCCCGGGTTGGAGCAAGTGACTTTGCTCTCTGAGCAAGTAAGTGGCTCTTCGATTATTCTCATTTCTTCCTCCCTAAAAGGAGCATAAGCCCTGGTACCTGCTGTAAAGGCTGGTGGGAAGATGAGGTGTGAAAAGACGTGTAAAGTGCTTAGAACAGCTCAGTGCTCAGCCAATGGATGAAGAATAGACAAAGGAATAAATCAATAACTAAATGACCAGATCCACATGTGGTGACAAGGGCTGGTTCTGCAGACACGCAGCTCTGCATTCCAGTGCCTGCTCTGACACCTCAAGCAATGGACAGCCTCCGTCCTAAGCTTCCAGTGACCATTCATTTATTCAGGACATTTATCCATTCATTCAACAAATGTTTATTAACCATCTACTCTACACCAGGCACTGTTCTAGGTGCCAGGGAACTCAATGGCCCCAGACCTGTCCTTATGGAGTTTACATTCCTGTAGAAAACAAAATAAAAAAATAAATGTGTAGAATGTCACATGGTGGTCATAAAGCAGGGAAGAGCACCAGGGAGGTCCAGCACGTATTTGAGGGGGTTTTATTGGTTGGGAAGGTCCTCCTGGAGACTATGATATTTGAGTGAAGCCCTGGAGGGAGTGAGGTGTGAGCATATCTGGGGAAAGGTTTTCGCGCAGGGGCAAGGGCCAGTGCAAAGGTCCTGAGGTGAATGCTCACACAGCAAGGCTAGTGTTTATGGAGCAGAGTGTTGAGGGCAGAGGGGTAGGACATGAAGTCAGAAAGGTGATGGGGGTAGATTGTGGGTTCCCAGGGTCACTGTAAGGATCAGAAATTGACGGTACTATAGAAGTGTTTTGATCAAATTTTTTTAAAAAATTGACCTGAAATTAACCATCTTTTTTTTTTTTTTAATTTTTGATGTGGACCATTTTTAAAGTCTTTATTGAATTTGTTACAATATTCCTTCTGTTTTATGTTTTGTTTCTTTGGCTGCAAGGCATGTGGGATCCTAGCTCCGCGATCAGGGATCGAACCCGCACCCACTGCATTGGAAGGCGAAGTCTTAACCACTGGACTGCCAGGGAAGTCCCTGAAATTAACTATCTTAAATTGAACTGAATAGCATTTAGTACACTGACAATGTTATGCAACCGTCATATCCCTCTAATTCCCAAACATCTTCACCCTCCCCAAATAAAGTCCATACCCATTAGAAGTCACTCCCTATTCCTTCCTCCCCACAGCCCCTGAAAACCACCATTTGCTTTCTGTCTCTGTGGATTTGCCTGTTCTGGACATTGCCTATAAATGGAATCATACAATATGTGACCTCATAGTGTTTTTGAGGTTCATCTATTTTTTTTAACATCTTTATTGGAGTATAATTGCTCTACAATGGTGTGTTAGTTTCTGCTTTATAACAAAGTGAATCAGCCACATGTCTGTTGTATTGGTCCAATGTTGAAATAATTTCAGACTTGTGGAAAAGTTGCAAAAGCATACAGAGAAAACCTCTGCCGAGTTTCTGTACATTTTTTCCTTTGTAATTAATAAGTATCTTGTGGAGAGCTGCTTTGAGACTATGTAAATATCCTGTGTGTCATGAAACTTTAACTCATTAGTTTTGGCATCTACGGATGCTTCCTGCCTGAGTCCAGTATGACCAAGATGGTTCCCCAATGGCAATTGAGTTAAGTTTCAAAAGGATTCCCTAATTTCTGTGTGGAGAACAGGGGGAAGCAGGGAGACCAGCTAGGAGGCTTTCATATTAATCCGGTGAGAGATGGTAGCAATGGACATGCTGAGACATGGTCAGATTTTTGGATATATTTTCAAGGAAGAGCTGGCAGGCATTGAGAGAAAAAGAGGAGATAAACATGACTCCATGTTTTGCTCTAGGCAATGGGAAGACTGGAGTTGCTATTTTCTGAGATGGGATCGCTGCTCTAACAGAAAGACCTGGGCTATTAGTGGCTTAAATCGGGTTGAAGTTTATTTATTGCAGTTGATCCAGGGCCCATTTGGCAGCTCCATAATCATCAGGGACCCAGGCTCTTTCCATCTCATTACTCTGGCAAAATAAGGTTTCCACCTCGTGGTCCAAAATGGCTGCCTCAGGTCCTGCCATCAGATCTGCCTTGCAGCCAGAAGAAAGGGGGCAAGTGTCTTTTCATTTTGAGTACACATGTCCTTTTTGCTCACATCTCGTCTAAGTCAGAACTTAGACACATGGCCACAGCTAGGTGCAGAGGAGGCTGGGAAATGATTCTTTGTTCTATGTGCTCATGTGCCCAGCTATAAACCAGTGGCTCTAGTATTATGAGCAAGAAAGGAAGAATGTATATTTGGGGAACAACTAGTCAACTTTCCCTAATGTGTCCTGAATGCTGCTCTTCCTACATCCCTTGTGTCCCGCTCCAGTCTGTATTCTACATCTCACCTGCAAACAAAATTCCTAGAACATAGATCTGCTCATGACCTTCCATGGCTCATTACTCTTTCATGGGTCTCCAGTATCCTCTGAATTAAAGCCAAGTTTCTCAGCCTGGCATTTGAGCCATAATCTGGCTCCACCTTCCAACCACTCCAGCCTCATTCCTTCCACCCCATCCACACCTTACACTCCCACAATATCCGCACATACCTGTGTGCTACCTTTTCCTTAAGCTGATCCCACTGTCTGGAGCATCCTTTCTGGCCTGAGGAAATCCTTTCTGTTTGTATCACTGTGATCAACACCACATCCTGCAGGAAACTTGCCCAGCCTCCTTACAGTGGGGCCCTCTGCCTCTCACAAACTCTCAGAGTCCCCATCACCCCATCCTAGCGGAGAGGTCAGCTATTTGTATGGTGCCTGCTTTACTCCAGGCAAACTCACTAAGTCTTTCCTTTCCTGTCTTCCTACCTTCTCACCACCCTTCCCTCCTGTCCACACTCTGCCCCTCCTCCCTTTTGCCTTCCCTTCCTCCCAGTTATGGAGCATAAAAGCGCTGCACTCAGCACGTGTACTAAACAAAGAATCAATTTTTCCGGTTACTAAGGTCATGTGACAAATCATTCCAAGACCTAGTGGCTTCGGACAACGGCCACATTTAGTTTGCTCACGAACCTGCCATCTACACAGGGCTTGGTGGAGGTGACACATCTCTGTTCTACATGGTGACAACGGGGGTGGATTGGAAGCTGGGGCAGTGTCTTGGATGGAAAGGCTCAAACAGCTGGAGCATGGACCAATTAGGGCTCCTCCACCATCTGACCTTTTCTCTATGTGGTCTGTCCAGCATGGTAGCTTCAAGGTAGAGAAACGTGTTTCTTACATGTCAGTTAAGGTTTCTGAAAATGCATGGAGAGAGACAGAGAGAGAGAGAGAGAGAGAGAGGGAGAGAGAGAGGGAGGAGAGAGAGAATGACTTGGGTATGATAAGCCCTCTGATGGGGGAAGAGTCCTCTCAGTACCTGGAACAGCACCCAACATTTATCAGGAATTTATTAACAACTTCAACAATGATAAAGGGATGCATAGCTTACCTGGTAGCCGAAAGAAGAGATATTCTAAACACCTTGGGTGCATATGGGAATCACGTAGGAGGTCCTCAGAGGAAGGAATTTGGATGCATTGTTCTGTTTATAGTAACAACATTACAGCCATCAATGCTCTGGCATTTACTGTGGGTTAGATCTTTGTCATGAATTACTTTCTGTCATCCTTCCAAACTTTGTGACAGGGGCCAGCAAACTGTGTCCCTCCACTTGTTTTTGTAAATAAAGTTTTATTGGAACAGAGCTGTGCTGTGTTTGTATACTGTCTGCGGCTGCTTTCCTGCTGTAATGGCAGAGTAGTTGCAACAGGGACCAGATGACCCCAAAAGCTGAAATTATTTGCTATCTGGTCCTTTGCAGAAAATATTTGTTAACTCCTGGCCTAGAGGTAGGTATTAAGAGACCAGTTTATAAAAGAGAAGAAAAAGGCTCAGAGGGGGATGCTTTATTCGAGGTTGAGAGAGTCAGCGTCCGTACTTTTTATTTATTTTTATTTTATTTTTTTGCAGTACGCGGGCCTCTCACTATTGTGGCCTCTCCCGTTGTGGAGCACAGGCTCCGGACGCGCAGGCTCAGCGGCCATGGCTCACGGGCCCAGCCGCTCCGCGGCACGTGGGATCTTCCCGGACCGGGGCACGAACCTGTGTCCCCTGCATCGGCAGGCGGACTCTCAACCACTGCGCCGCCAGGGAAGCCCCTTATACAATTTTTTAAATACAATTTTTAAAGGCTCCACTGCATTTACAGTTATTACAAAATATTGGCTATATTCCCCGTGTTGTACAATAAATACATCCCTGTAGCCATCTAACACCCAGCAGTTTGTACCTCCCACTCGCCCACCCCTATATTGCTCCCGTCCCCCCGCTGGTAGCCACTTGTTTGTTCTCTATGAGATGGTGATTCATGACAGCTTTGGGGTTGTTTTTATCTCTTGTTTTTGCTTTTGAGTTTGCAAAGTCTGTGTATGTGTGGTTAATCCATTTGATAACCCACTTGGGCTCAGCTACTGGTGTTCCTCATCTGTGGATGATGGAGCCAAGAGGTGATGCTTCAGAGTTTCTAGATTTTCTCTACCCTGGACATCCCCATCTTAGAGACAAACCTGGAGCTTGCTGTCCAGGTGCTTTCAACCTGTCCCCAAGAGTTCCTGCTGTTGCTGAGGGCAGGGCCTCCCTAGACTTGTTGGGACAAGCCTTCCCTTCCTGGTCAGGACTCTGGAGCCCCCTGGGGCTCTTGAGCCTCATGTAGCTCCGAGGAAAGTGGGTGATAAGTTTCCAAAGAACTGCCCACCTCCAAGACTTCTGGATCCTCCATCCTGAGTGCTGTGCTGACCCCTGACCCTCTCATCTCCAGCTCTGTACACTTCTGCCGTGTCCTGCCCCCACTCACCAGTTTTAACTAAATAAGCATGTTTTGTCTTGCTAAAAAACCAAAAACCAAAAACCAAAAAAACCTCTTGGGACATGTGGAAACAATTTATCGCTCAGATATTTGTCATTTCATAAGTATTCTGAAGGATGCCTGTGGATTGTTGTCAAACCTGATCCAATCATAAATCAAATGAGTTACTTGGAGTCAAATAATTTCCAAAACAAAATTATGCAAATCTTTTCAGTGTTTTTTTTCAGCTTTATTGCACTATAATTTACATGCAATAAAATACACTATTTTTTTTTTTTTTTTGCGATACGCGGACCTCCCACTGTTGTGGCCTCTCCCATTGCGGAGCACAGGATCCGGACGCGCAGGCTCAGTGGCCATGGCTCACAGGCCCAGCCGCTCCGCCGCACGCGGGATCCTCCCGGACCGGGGCACGAACCCGTGTCCCCTGTATCGGCAGGCAGACTCTCAACCACTGCGCCACCAGGAAAGCCCTAAAGTTCACTATTTTTAAGTGAACACGCTGATGAGATTTGACAAATATGTCATCATGTATATAAACACCAGTGCGGTTTAGAGATTCTTTCCAAACCCCTCGAAAGTTCCCTTTGCAGTAATCACTTCCCCCAACCCTCTGTCCTTGGTAACCCCTGATCTTCATTCTCTCACTATAGTTTTGTTTTTCCTAGATTGTCATGTAACTGGAATCATACATATTGTGTAAATACCAGTAGTTCATTCCTTCTTTGTGTGGGGGGGAAGGGGCCCACACCACAGGGCATGTGGGATCTTTGCCGACCAGGGTTTGAACCCATGCTCCCTGCATTGGGAGCTTGGAGTCTTAACCACTAGACCATCAGGGAAGTCCTCATTCCTTTTTATTGAGTACATTTTATGAAGTTATTATAAATAACTTATTCCTTTAGCTGTCGATGGACATATCAATTACAAAATTGGGTTGCTTCCGACTTTTGGGTATTATAAGTGGGATGGGTTGAATTGCCTTGCCCCTCTCCCCCCACAAATTCATATGTTGAAATCCTAACCTGCAGTAGACCACAGAATGTGACATTATTCGGAAATAGGGTATTTGCAGATGTAATTAATTAAGATGATGTCGTTTTGAATTAGGGTGAGCCTCTCCTCAGGCCCAGGAGTCCCCGTCCCTAGCCCTTCCCCCCTCAGACCCAGAGGTCCAGACCCCCAGCCTCTCCTCCCTCAGACCCAGGGGTCCAGGCCCCCAGCCCCTCCTCCTTCAGACCCAGAGTGTATGCCCCCATGTCCTCCTGCCTCAGGACCCAGGAGTTTGGGAACCTCCCAGGCTAGTAGGTCTTGGATTCTGAGCATTGAAATTATCAAATTGTCCCAGAAAGTCTACGAGGAACACATATATTTATGTTCTTTATTTATTTTTATTGCAGTATAGTTGATTTACAATATTATATTAGTTTCACGTGTACAACATAGTGATTCAAAATTTTTTATAGATTATATTCCGTTTACAGTTTTTATAAAATATTGGCTATAGTCCCTGTGCTGCACAGTATATCCTTGTAGCTTATTTTATACATAGTACTTTGTAAGGAACATATTTTTAGAAGAGGAAACATGCTGGTACATTTGAAAGACACAGAGGACCGAAGTCCGGAAGCAGCAGCTGCTGGATTAGGATCGTGGGGTCCCTTCAGCAGCTGTGCGAGTGTGAGGTTATTGGAACTCAATAGTTCCAATAACTGAGTCTCGGCCCCGCCCCCGAGACCACGGCCTCGCCCCCGGCTCCGGAAACTACCATGCCCAGCTGCAGCTGCGCTCACGGCCCCTCCCTATAGGTCCCTCCCCCGGAAGTTCCGCCCCGCCCGTTTCCGGGAGCCGAGGGTTCCAGCCCGGCCTGCACTTCCCCACGTGAATCCCAGGCAGCGCGTTCCTAGGGCAGACCCCGGGCGCGCGTCTGCGGGCGGCTGCAGTGGGACCCCCGGGACACCCCCCCCCCACCAGCTCCGGCCCGTAATGAATCGCTACATTCTGCCGCTGTCCGTGCTGGGCACAGCGGTGGGTGGCGCCGTGCTGCTCAAGTAAGTACGTGCGGGTCCCGCAGGCGCGGTAAAGGCTGGCCTGTGGGCAAGGACGAGGGAGGGAAACCCGAGTGGAGATTGCCAACCCTTGGCCCACCCAGGAGTCCTCCAGCTCACCCGTCCAGCAGTGCTCCCAGAGAATGCGGGGGCAAGCCTGGTCCCCGAGAGGGCAGGTCACGGCCCAAGGTCACCCAGAGAAAGGAGCGGATCCGGGCCCTGGTAAACATTTTGGTCTAGTTGCTTCTGGACTTTTAATGGATTAATTCTTTAATTCAGCGGACACTTATTGAGCACTTCCCATATGTCAGGTCGTGGCCCAGATGCAAGGAAAGTGTGTACCACCTAAGCTCCCGTTGTCCGAAATTAGAGAAACAAATTAGAATTGTCCAAGTCAGTAAGTGAAAAGGTCGTATTGCGTGGTATATAGACATACTGTAGTTCTTTCTTCTCTTTCCTAGGCTAATTCGTTTAATAAAAACAAGACAAAACGGGACTAAGAAGTAAAAACTATTAGGTATAAAATAAGCTACAAGGATATATTGCACAACCCGTGGAATATAGCAAATATGTTATAAATGGAATAGGTTATAAATGGAATATAACCTTTAAAAATTGTAAATCACTATATTGTACATCTGTACCTTATATAATATTGTATATCAACTATACTTCAATATAAAAATCCCCCCAAACCAAAAAACAGCTACCAAATAGCATCGGTCAGTAGAACTTCCTGTGATCATCGAAATGTTTTACATTTGCCCTGTCCATTATGAGCCATACCGTGCGACTACTTTTTATTTATTTATTTTTGGCTGCTTGGGTCTTCGTTGCTGCGCGTGCGCTTTCTCTAGGTGCGGCGAGAGGGGGCTACTCTTCGTTGCGGTGCGCGGGCTTCTCATTGCGGTGGTTTCTCTTGTTGTGGAGCACGGGCTCTAGGCGTGCAGGCTTCAGTAGTTGTGGCACGCGGGCTCTAGAACACAGGCTCAGTAGCTGTGGCGCACGGTCATAGTTGCTCCGCGGCATGTGGGATCTTCCCCGACCAGGGCTTGAACCCACGTCCCCTGCATTGGCAGGCAGATTCTTAACCACTGCGCCACTGGAGAAGTCCGTCGGCTGCTGTTATTTTTTATTCATGCTGATGCCTTTCAGTTCTGAAAAAGCTTAAAAATAAAAAAGGGCCAGCATGGGAAGAATAAAAGAAAACTGAATGCCCTAGGGGGGAAAGTATGACTATTGTTTTGTTTTGTTTTTTTTACTTTTTATTTTTAAAAACAATTTTATTGGAGTATGGTTGCTTTACTATGTTGTGTTAGTTTAGACTCTTTATTTTTAATTAAATTAAAAAATTAGCCTCAGGGGACTTTCCTGGTGGTGCAGTGGTTAAGAATCCGCCTGCCAATGCAGGAGACACGGGTTTGAGCCCTCGTCCGGGAAGATCCCACATGCCGTGGAGCCACTAAGCCCGTGCACCACAACTACTGAGCCTGTGCTCCAGAGCCCACAAGCCACAACTACTGAGCCTGTGTGCCACAACTACTGAAGCCTGGGTGCCTAGAGCCTATGCTCTGCAACAAAAGAAGCCACTGCAATGAGAAGCCCGCGCACCGCAGCAAAGAGTAGCCCCGGCTCACCGCAACTAGAGAAAGCCCTTGCGCAGCAACGAAGACCCAATGCAGCCAAAAATAAATATAAAAAATAAATTAATTAATTAAAAAAAAAGAAAAATAATAGCCTCTGGTGGCTGGTGGCTACCGTGTTGTACGTTGCCCTTCTTTTGTGTGGCGATAATATTGTTTATTTGGCCAGTTCCCTGTTGGTGACATTTGGTTGTTTCCAGTATTTAGCCTCTGGAATGTGGGCATAGTAGCAGAATAAGGGCCCCCAACGATGTGCATGTCCTAATTCCCAGAACTTGTCAAAAGGGACTTTTCAGATGTCACTGTGTTAAGGGCCTTGAGATGGGAGATGATCTGGGTTATCCAGGTGGCCCAGCATCATCACAACGGTCCTTATAAGAGGGAGGCAGAAGCATCAGAGTCAGGGGCTTGAAGATGCTGTGCCGCTGACGTTGAAGGTGAAGGAAGGGGCCACGAGCCAAGGGATGCAGGCGGCCCCTAGAAACTGGAAAAGGTATGGGGACGATTCTCAGTTCTCCCTGGAGCCTCCAGAAGGCACACAGCTCTGCCGACACCTCGATTTTAGCCCAGTGAGACCCATTTCGGACTCTGACCTGCAGACTGTAGGAAATACCGTTGCATGTTTTTTTTGTTTTTTTTTTTTGCGGTACGCGAGCCTCTCACTGCTGTGGCCTCTCCCGTTGCGGAGCACAGGCTCCCGGATGCGCAGGCTCAGCGGCCATGGCTCACAGGCCCAGCCGCTCCGTGGCATGTGGGATCTTCCCGGACCGGGGCACGAACCCGTGTCCCCTGCATCGGCAGGCGGACTCTCAACCACTGCGCCACCAGGGAAGCCCCGTTGCATGGTTTTAACCCACTGAGCTTGTGGTGATCTGTTAGAGCAGCCACAGGAAGTGAATACAGGGGGTCTTTCTAAAATGACGATTGTCTCGCTGTGCACGCTCCCCGCACCAGACCACGCTGAGTCCTTTACCTGTACCACCACACCGGTCCCATGGAGTTATGCGATGTCGCTTCCATCTTTTCCGTTGGGGGAACACAAGCTCAGAGAGGTCATTTCCCTGAGATCACAACAGTCAGGGACACCTGTGGTGAGAGAGGACAGACAGACCGAACTGACCTGCCGTTTTTTATCTCCAGGGACTTTGTCGCCGGCGGGGCTTGTCCCAGCAAGACCACCATTCCCGGGAAGACCGTCATTGTGACCGGCGCCAACACGGGCATTGGGAAACAGACGGCCTTGGAGCTGGCCAGAAGAGGTGAAGTCCCAGTGGGCACCTGCTTCTCTGCCTGGGGCTCAGGCGCGAGATCTGGCGGTGGATGGTTTGATTTCCCGGGGAATGTTAGGCATCTGATTCTTTTGGTTGCAAGTGGCAGAAACAAACTCAGGCCGGCTTAAGCCCGAAAGCCTTGTGTCTCTGGAAGAGGGAAGGGCAGGTTCAGGGTCTCAGAGGAGGCCGTGGGTGCTCAGCAGTTATTGGTTTGGGTTTTTCTCTTTGCATCGGCTGTGCTCTTTCCTACTGTAGTTGGACTCAGTCCTAATGGCTGGGTCGGGGCCTAGGTCAGAGGTTGGGGGTCAGGCTCTCCCAAGCTTACTGGTCAGGCGTTTTGTAGAAAGAACACCCTTCAATTTGGGTCTGTTTGACGTTTTTCTCATGGTCAGACTGGGCTTATGGAGAAGTGCCCTCCTCAGCACACGCAGATGTCTTTTGAACTTGGAATCAGTGGGGTTTCCTGTGACTTCAGGTATGAGAAAGGGAGGAGTTAAGGTTTTGTTTGAACAGCTGGAAGACCAAAGCTGCCTTGGCTGGGACGGGGAGGCCAGGGCAGGGCACGCGTGAGGGCTGGGGAGACTGGAAACTCTCCTTGGGCTGGTCGAGTCGAGGTGACCAGTGAATGGGTCCCTGATAGACTGACCAGGCCTGAGCTGCCTGTTCACCCCTGAGGTGAGAGTGGTGGTGGGGGGCCATGAGGGCAGCCCCCCTGCCCCCCACACCACATGGGGTTTCCCCAAGGGAGGGACAGGCGCTCCTTTCAGGAAAAAGCGAGAAGGGAGGGACTTCCCTGGTGACGCAGTGGTTAAGAATTCGCCTGCCAACTCAGGGGACGTGGGTTCGAGTCCTGGTCCGGGAAGATCCCATGTGCCGCGGAGCCACTAAGCCCATGCGCCACAACTACTGAGCCTGCGTACCACAACTGGTGAAGCCCACGCGCCTAGTGCCCATGCTCCGCAACAAGAGAGGCCACCTCAATGGGAAGCCCGCGCACCGCAACGAAGAGTAGCCCCCACTCACCACAACTAGAGAAAGCCCGCACGCAGCAACAAAGACCCAACGCAGCCAAACATAAATAAATAGACAAATTAAAAAAAAGGAAATTAAGAAAATGAAAACAAAAAATAAGACAGCTAATTTATTTAAAGAAAAAGAAAAGTGAGAAGGGAAATTGGACCAACATACCCACTGTGGTCCCTTGAGAGCCAGGCTGCCACTGGGAGGACAGACAGATCCAGGACTGGAGTCCATTCTGGACTGTGTGATGGGGGGGCCAGATGTGTAGGAGGCAGCTGGCCCAGCTGTGGAGGATGAGCCCTGTAGACCCACGCGATTTGGCATCCTTGCTGCCCATCCTCCTCTCCATCCCTGTTTCTTCTCACTTTTCTAATTTGAAAATAAAAGTTTAAAAAAATTAAATTTTTTCCTTTTTTTTAAAATTTTGGCTGTGCTGCCCCGGCATGCGGGAACTTAGTTCCCCGACCAGGGATGGAACCTGCGCCCCCTACAGTGGAAGCACGGAGGCTTAACCCGCTGGACTTCCAGGGAAGTCCCCCAAAAGTTTTCTTTTTCCAAAAGTTTTCTTTTTAAAGGCTGTATTAAGATTTAATTCACACATTTAAAGTGTACACGTCCATGATTTTTAGTATATTCACAGAATTGTACAACCGTCACTGGTCTCCATTTTAGAACATTTTTCATCACCCCAAAACGAAACGTGGCTCCTCTAAGCCATCATCCCCTAATTTCCCTTCCCCACCAGAGCTAGGAACCCACTAATCTTCCTTCTGTGGATTTGCCTCTTCTGGACGTTTCAGATAAGTGAATCATGCACTCTGTGTCCTTTTGTGTCTGGCTTTCACTGAGCATCACGTTTGTGAGATTCATCCTTGGTGTAGATAGGTTGGAATGTCCTTCCTTTTCATGGCTAATATTCCACTGATGGACAAACCACATGTCACTTATTCATTCATCCCTTAAAAAATTTTTTTTTTAATTTTATATTGGACTATAGTTGATTTACAACGTTGTGTTAGCTTCAGGTGTACAGCAAAGTAATTCAGTTATACATACACATGTATCTGTTCTTTTTCAAGTTCTGTTCTCATTTAGGTTGTTACAGAATATTGAGCGGAGCTCCCTGCGCGGTACAGTAGGTCCTTGTTGGGTATTTATTTTATGTATAGTAGTGTGTACAGGTCAGTCCCAAGCTCCCAGTTTATCCCTCCCACCAATATTCATTTACCCCTTGATGGACATTTGGGTTGTTTCCATCTCTGGCTGTTCTGCACGGTGCTGCTATGCACATGTGAGTACACATTTTTGTGTGGACTGATGTTTCCATTTATCTTGGGTATCTATACTTAGGAGTGGATCTTTTTTTTTTAATTTTTAAAAAATTTTATATGGAGTATAGTTGATTTACAATGTTGTTTCAGGTGTACAGCAAAGTGAATCAGTTATACATATACATATATCCACGTCTTTTTTTTTTTTTTAGATTCTTTTCCCATATAGGTCATTACAGAGTATGGGTAGAGCAGCCCATCGTGCTATACAGCAGGTTCTTATTAGTTACGTATTTTATGCATAATAGTGTGTATATATCATACCTATCTCCCAGTTTATCCCCCCCATCCCCTGGTAACTATAGAGTTTGTTTTCTACATACGTGACTCTACTTCTGTTTTGTACATTACTTCATTTGTACCCTTTTTTTTAGATTCCACATATAAGTGATATCATGTGATACTTGTCTTTCTCCGTCTGACTTACTTCCCTCAGTATGACATCTCTAGGTCCTCCATGTTGCTATGCAGGTGGCAGTTATTTCGTTCCTTTTATGGCCGAGTAGTATTCCATTGTATATACGTACCACATCTTCTCTATCCATTCCTCTGCTGACGGACATTTAGGTTAGCTTCAGGAGTGGACATTTTTTAAAATTCCATTAAAAGGTTTTTTTTTGGTCTGGCTCTTCCAGGAGGCGCCATCATTCTGGCCTGTCGAGACTTGGAGAAATGTGAGGCAGCAGCCAGGGAGATTCGAGGGGAGACCCTTAATCACCACGTCAACGCCCGGCAACCTGGACTTGGCCTCTCTTAAGTCCCATCCGAGAGTTTTGCAGCAAAGATCATTGAAGTAAGAGGGAATGACGCTGGCCCTTGTGGGGTGAGGACTTGGGCGGCCCAGGCCTGTGAGGAGGGAGTTATACCAGGCAGGTCCTAGAGCCAGGTATTGGTCGCCGGCCTGTTTCCGTTCAGAGCCTTTGGGTAAGATTTACATTTTTTTCCTCTTCTGACATTTCACATTTACATATTTTTTCATTTTTACATGGGGAAAAAGAAAATTAAAAGAATAACATTTCATGACATGTGACCATTATATGGAATTCAGATTTTATTTTATTTTGGCTGTGCACATGGCTTGTGGGATTTTTTAAATTGAATTTATTTATTTATTTTTGCTGCATTGGGTTTTCATTGCTGCACGTAGGCTTTCTCTAGTGTGGCAATCGGGGGCTACTCTTCGTTGCAGTGCGCTGGCTTCTCATCGTGGTGGCTTCTCTTGTTGTGGAACACGGGCTCTAGGCGCGCGGGCTCAGTAGTTGTGGCACGCGGGCTCAGTAGTTGTGGCTCGCGGGCTCTAGAGTGCAGGCTCAGTAGTTGTGGCACATGGGCTTAGTTGCTCCGCGGTATGTGGAATCTTCCTGGACCAGGGATTGAACTTGTGGTCC
Organism: Phocoena sinus; assembly: GCF_008692025.1. NCBI lineage: Eukaryota > Metazoa > Chordata > Mammalia > Artiodactyla > Phocoenidae > Phocoena > Phocoena sinus. The sequence goes on from NC_045781.1 coordinate 3,249,505, forward strand.
CCTGCATTGGCAGGTGGATTCCCAACCACTGCACCACCAGGGAAGTCCTGGGATTTCTTTTTTTTAATAAATTTATTTATTTATTATTATTATTTTTTTGGCTGTGTTGGGTCTTCGTTGCTGCGCGCAGGCTTTCTCTAGTTGTGGCGAGCGGGGGCTACTCTTTGTTGCGGTGTGCAGGCTTCTCATTGCGGTGGCTTCTCTTGTTGTGGAGCATGGGCTCTAGGCACACGGGCTTCAGTAGTTGTGGCGTGTGGGCTCAGTAGTTGTGGCTCGTGGGCTTTAGAGCGTAGGCTCTAGAGCACAGGCTCAGTAGCTGTAGCGCACAGGCTTAGTTGCTCTGCAGCATGTGGGATCTTCCCGGACGAGGGCTCGAACCTGCATCCCCTGCATTAGTAGGCGGATTCTTAACCACTGCGGCCACCAGGGAATCCCTGGCTTGTGGGATCTTAGTTTCCTGACCAGGGATGGAACCGGTGCCCTTGGCAGTGAAAAGCGCAGAGCCCTAACCACTGGACCGCCAGGGAGTTCCCAGAATTCAGATTTTAGTTTCCATAAAGTTTTATTAGCATGCAGCTATGCCCATTGATTTATGTATTATCTGTGGCTGCTTTAGTCCTGGGAGGGCAGAGGTTTAGTAGAGACAGACCATATTGCCTGCAAAGCCAGAAATATTTACTACCTGGTCCTTTACAGAAGAAGTTAACTGACTGCTGTCTAGGAAACTGAGTCCTCTGTGTGCTTGGATCCTACAAGAAGCAGAGGCCAAGGAGGGAGAGAAGAGTTAGGTGAGAAGGGCACAAACACTGGTTCAGCCAACATTTCCGGAGGCTTCTCTGACTCCTTGGGGTGACGCAGGTGACACAGACCGTGAGTCAGATTCCAGGCTCTGCTTCCGAGGAGCGCCCGGGCTGCTGGGGACATGGCTGTGACAGTAAGGTAACTAAGGGTTAGTGCAGAGAGTCTGGAGCTCCCGCATTCTTTCCTGGGTGTTTCTTTTTGCAAATCCAGGGATCAGGCTGGCATTTCTCTGCACTTCCGTCACGTTGATGCCTGACTCAACTCTTTTTGCTCCCCACCACATGGTCCTCAGAACCACTTAAGAATTTATTTTTTTTTCAAACAGGAATAACATTTGGAGGGTTAAAACGTTCAGAAAGTGCAAATGGGGGATACAGCAAAACATCTTCCCGCACGCCTGCAATTAGCTCCCAGCATGCCGGCCTCAGATGTGTTCAGTGCTCTACCTCTTGTGTGTCCTCCTGGGGTACCATTTATGCATTTATAAAGCAAACGGGGATACACTTCCCCTTGGCTTTTTTGTACAAAGCGGAGCCTGTTACATACCTGGTGCTGCCCCTTGCTTTTTCTCCCCAGTTCTATCTTGGAGATCATTACAGGCAGAACTTTTCCCTTCTTTTCTTGTGGCTAGCTTGTGTTTTTTGGTCCTTTTTTTTGGCCACTGCGTGGCATGTGGGATCTTAGTTCCCTGAACCAGGGATGGAACCTGTGCCCCGTGCAGTAGAAGCGTTGGAGTCCCTAACCCCTGGACTGCCAGGGTATTCCTGTGTGTGTATTTTTTAAAAATTTTTATTGAAATATAGTTGATTTACAGTGTTTTTAATAGTTTCAGGTGTACAGCAAAGTGATTCAGTTATATACACACACACACTCACACACACACACAAATTCTTTTTAGATTCTTCTCCCATTATAGGTTAGTACAAGATATTGAATATAGTTTCCTGTGCTATACAATAGGTAGGTCCTTGTTGGTTATCTATTTTATATATAGTGATTTGTATATTTTAAATCCCCAGCTCCTAATTTAATCCCTCCCCGCGCTTCTCCTTTGTAACCGTAAGTTTGTCTTCTATGCCTGTGGGTCTATTTCTGCTTTGTAAATAAGTCATTCGTATCATTTTTTAGATTCCACATGTGATATCATATGGGTATTTGTCTTTTCTTTCTGACTGACTTCACTTTGTATGATAATCTCTAGGTCCATCCACGTAGCTGCAGATGGCATTATTTCATTCTTTTTCAATGGCTGAGTAATATTCCATTGTATATATACACCACATCTTCTTTACCCATTCCTCTGTCGATGGACACTTAGGTTGCAGAAAATACTTGTCGAATAGATAATAACGAAGCTGTTCTACCCAGCAGGTTGTATTATCATCCCTATTACAGAAGGGGAAACTGAGTCACACATTTGTCCTCACCCCTGTCCTTCTAGAGGAGGAGCGAGTGCACATCCTGATCAATAATGCAGCCGTGATGCGGTGCCCCCACTGGACCACCGAGGGACGGCTTTGAGATGCAGCTTGGCGTTAACTACCTGGGTAAGGCTGCAGGCTTGTGTGGCATCAGCCTGGGACGTGAGCAGGAGCCCCCGTGGGCCAGACACAGGCTCTGGGAGGGGTCTTCCTCTCTCCATGTGGCACAGGCGGCCATGAGCAGGTGCACCTGGCAGCTCAGGGAATCGCATGTTCGTCGCTGGACCCTCAGTCTTCGGACCTTCCATCAGCCTCTGGCCATTCGTCCCTTTGTCTGTCTGTCCCCCAGTCTCTGTCTGTCCTTCTCTCACTGTGTCAGTTTATCTTTTGTCACCCTGAATGCATCTGCAGTCCGTTAGTAAGGGGTTGATGGACGTTGGGTGGACACCAATCTATAGGATTAAGGCCCACCCTAATGACCTCACCCTAATGACTCATTTTACCTGGATCACCTCTCTAAAGACCCTCTCTCCAAATAGGTCAATGCTGAGGTACTGGAGGGTAGGGCATATTTTTTAGGGTGGTTGGGGAGGGTGACACAATTCACCCATAACACATGTGACTACCCTTCACCACCCTTTGGGCTGGAACTCAGTCATGTGACCTGATGGAGCTGCAAGGGAGTCTGGGAAATGTAGTCTTTCACTGGGTAGTCTCATGCATAACCCAAAATTCTATCACGGAAGAAGAAATGGAGAAAGGATTTTGGGAGACAGAAGGCATCTCTTCTCTAGCTGACCTCATAGAGGGTTATCACAGGGCTTTGTGACAATTTGTTATCGGGAATGTCTTGTACATTGTAGGTTTTTTTTTTTTTGACATGCCAACACGGCTTGTGGGATCTCAGTTCACTGACCAGAGACTGAACCCTGGCTGCAGCAGTGAAAACCCAGAATCCTAACCATCAGGCCACCAGGGAACTCCACATTGTAGGATTTTTAGCAGCATCCCTGGCCTCCACCCACTAGGTGGCAGTAGCACTCCCTCTACTGTCCACAATTGTGATGATCAAAATTGTCTCTAGGTGGTGCCAAATGCCTGCTGGTGGGGGGCGCAAAGTTGGACCCTGTTGAGAAAAAAATGGGTTATGTGAGGATGAAATAAGGTGATGTTCTCAGTACGGTCCTGTGCACGGGACAAGAACTCAGTGAAAGTTATCTTTTCGTTTTCCGTCATCCAGGTCACTTCCTTTTGACGAACTTGCTGCTGGACAAGCTGAAAGCCTCTGCTCCTTCGCGCATCATCAACCTCTCGTCCTTGGCCCACGTTGCTGGGCACATAGACTTCGAGGACTTGAACTGGGAGAAGAGGAAGTATGACACTAAGGCAGCCTACTGCCAGAGCAAGCTGGCCGTTGTCCTCTTCACCAAGGAGCTGAGCCGGCGGCTGCAAGGTGTGTGTGTGGCGAGCCTCGCTGGTCTCCTCTTTCCTTTAGCTCCGAGCCTGAAACAGTCCTGCTGTGACTCTGGGTGGACGGGAGGTCAAGCATTGGCTCCAGGACCGAGTAGGCAAACATATGACGCACTCACCACCACGCTCCCTGCTGGTGCCTGAAGCAGACATCACTAATCAATCACAGCATTCTTCTCTGCTCATCCCGGACAGGCACCTGAGGCCTTTGGTGCTCTAGACCAATGAAGCTTTGGCAATATCTGGAGACATTTTTAGCTGTCAGTTTGCAGAGCAGGGGCAGGTTGGGTGATGTTCCTGGCATCTAGTCAGCAGAGGCCAGGGATGCTGCTCAGCTTCCTACAAGGCACAGAATAAAGAATCATCTGACCTCAGTGTCCATAGTGCTGCAGTTGAAAAGTCTGCCCTTTGCCTTTGCTTCTCAAAGAGTCAGTAGACCAGCAGTGTCAGCTCACCTGGGTGTCTGTCGTAATTGCAGCATCTCAGACCCCACCCTGACCCACTGCTTCAGACTCTGTGGGGTGGAGCCCGGTGGTCTGGGCTTCTCAAGCCCTCCAAGTGATTTTACACACTCAGGTTCAGAGGCTCTGCCCTGGGCAGCCACGAGACAGAGCTGCCTTGCAAGTGAAACTGGGGGATGTGGAGGTTTCAGAGCAAGAGGGCGACATGGATTCAGGGGGAACCCCCTAGGATGGTTGGTATCAGCCTTCCTGGTGAGGGGTGAACCTGACGTCTGCCTGCCTCACTTTTTCCTTCTCTCGCCAGGCACGGGTGTGACTGTCAATGCCTTGCACCCCGGCGTGGCCAGGACAGAGCTGGCAGACACACGGGCATGCACAGCTCCACCTTCTCCAGCTTCACGCTCGGTAAGTCCCGTCCCAGTTTGGGGTCCCTTAACTGAACCCCTGTCCTCCTAGCTTGGGGCTCAGGACCCTCCCTCAGTGTATTAGGGTCTTCCTGAGAAACAGAACCAATAGGATGTACATAGATATTTAGAGAGATTTATTGGGGGGATTGGCTCATGCATCTGTGGGGCCTGAGAAGTCCCAGGATCTGATCTGTATGCCAGAGGCCCAGGAAGGCTGACGGTGTAGTTGCAGTCCAAAACCCAAAGGCCTGAGGACCAGGGGAACCGACGGTGTAAGTCCCAGTCCAAGTCGAAGGCCAGGAGCGCCAGTGTCTGAGGCCAGGAGGAAATGGACGTCCCTGCTCAAGGGAGAGAGAGAGAATTCGTCCTTTCTCCACCTTTTTGTTCTGTTTTCACCCCCAACTAATTGCGTGGTGCCCACCCACATTGGTGAGGGTGGATTTTACATAGTCTGTTGATTCAAATGCTAATCTCTTCACACCCTCACAGATACCCAGAAATAATGTGTTACCTGCTTTCTGGACATCCATTAGCCCTGTCAAGTTCACACATAAAATTAACATCACACTCAGAGACTATCTCAGGGGCTTTGCTCTGCCCCCTGCCCTGTATCTTCCTGGTACTGAGTCACTTTCGTATGTCTACCCAGCCTGCCAGCCTGAGATAGCCCCGGGAAACAGGCCAGAGCCTGTTTGATGAGACTGTTTCAGAGGTGGAGGTCATGGAGCTGACTTCCTGGAGTCCGGCCATGCTTGGGCTAACTCCAGTTTCATCCCAAACTAGCTGGGCCACCCAGCAAAGTGACTTCTCTCCGAACCTCCCTTTCCTTATCTGCAAAATGAGGGTCATAATAGTACCTGCCTCAGTGGGGAGGATTAGATGAGACCTCCCTAAAAGAGCCAGCACAATTCCTGGCCGAATAAATAATTAGAGCTTTATAACTAGTGTTTATAATCCTGAAAAACATTTAGTTGGTGGGGGCTAGGTATCAGAGACCTTAAGCTGAAGCTGGCACTGGAGACACTCAATACACAGAAGCTACTTTAAAGAAAGATAGGGTGGGATGAGGACTTGGGGCTGACATAGAGGAGGGGGACCTTCTGTTTGCCTGGGAAAAGCCAGGGGGGCTTCCTGGAGGAGGCAGCTTTCAAGCTGGTCCCTGCATCTGGAATTATTTGTCTGGGCACTGCCAGGGAAGGGAGCTCCTGGTGTTGGGAAACAGAGGGGTAAAGGTTTGGAGGAGAGCTCTGTGGGACTCCAGGGAAACTTCTGGCCTTCGTGGGCCCTGAGCCACCTGGGGTGGTACTGGGCTTTCTGTATCTTCCTCTCTGAATGTGTGGACTGAACTCTCTGTGGGCCGATGCAGGGCCCATCTTCTGGCTGCTGGTCAAGAGCCCCCAGCTGGCGGCCCAGCCCAGCACCTACCTCGCTGTGGCGGAGGAGTTGGAGGGCGTTTCTGGAAAGTACTTTGAGGGACTCAAAGAGAAGGCTCCGGCCCCGGAAGCCGAGGATGAGGAGGTAGCCCAGAGGCCTTTGGGCTGAAAGTGCCCGCCTTGTGGGCTTGGAGATGTCCTATGGATCCTCTGAGAGGGGGACAGCGCCTCCCCAAATGACTTCTTGGAGCAGGTGTGAAAGCCACCAGGGAGGCAGTCACCAAGATGGAACAGCAACCAACCAAAGCTGGCTGCCATGCCCGAAGCACCCTCTAGGTGGCAGTATTGGCCAAGGAATGCTGGCTTGCCATGGCACTGCACCCTCTAGGTAGCAGTCTTGGCCAAGAATGCTGGCTGCCATGCCTGCAGCGTCCTCTAGGTGGCAGTATTGCCCCTTTTCTGGCCACAGTGGATTGGACAGCAGGTGAGCACTTGACCCAGGGGCTGGCTGGTACAGTGTGCCCTGCTGCCAACAGGTGAGCTGGGCCATCAGATGCCTCCCTTGGGAATCCAAACCAGGAATTTTGGGGTGCGGCATCAGCTCCCTCTGTGTGGGGCCATGTGGGGGCTGGATGGCCATGGGCAAGTTGTCCGGGCTGATGCTTGAGTTCATGGTCCACCGTTGGACCCTGCACACCTCCAGTCTCCTGTCTGAGCCTTGGTGTCTCCAGCTGTAAACTGTGCAGAATGATCTGACTACCCTCACTGGATGGCCGTGAGTTTATCGCGTGGCTTGGAGAATGGCAGCTGCATATTCCTTGCCGTTGGGTGTTTACTGAGGACCTTCTGTGTGCCAGACCCTGGCAAGGTGCTGGGGGATGCCCTCCAGGAACAGACCGACTCAGATCTGGCCTTGTTATCTCGCGTCACGCTGGGGGACAGCACGGTGGGGAGGAACCACTGAGGAAACAGGATGCCTGGGATCACGACCTTCCCTCCCATCCCTACTCGCCAACTGCCGTGCTGTGGGCGGCCCTTGGAGGGACCGGAAGTGGGCCCTCTCTGGGCTGAAAGCAAGGAGTGAACAGTTCTGAGGAGAAAGACAGATACCATATGATATCATCATATGTGGAATCTAATTAAAAAATGATACAAACGCACTTATTTACAGAACGGAAACAGACTTACAGATATCAGAAAACAGACTTACGGTTACCAAAGGGGAAACGTGTGTGTGGATGGGAAGGGATAAATCAGGAGGTTGGGATTGACATACACACACTACTATATAAGATAGCTAACCAACCAGGCCCTGCTGTATGGCACAGGGGACTCTTCTCAGTATTCTGTGATAACCTAGATGAGAAAAGCTGAAAAAGAATGAAATACGTGTGTATGTATACTGAATCACTTTGCTCTACACCTGAAACCAACACAACATTGTAAATCAACTATACTCAAATAAAAGTAAAAAAAAAAAAAAAAAGAGTGAACAGGTATGGTTCCTTCTGGAGGCTCCCAGGGAGAACCTGTTTCCTTACGTTTTTCCAGCTTCTAGAGGCGCCTGCACTTCTTGGACCTGTGGCCCCTTCATCTGCAGAGCAGACAATGGCAGGCCAGGTCCTTCTCACGCTGCCATCTCTTCTGTTTCTCCCCGCTTCTGCCTCCATCTCCTGTTTTTAAGGACTCTTGTGATATCACTTGGCCCATCCAGATAATCCAGGATCATCTTCCTCCTTTAAAGTCAGCTGATTAGAAACTTTAATCCCATCATCCACCTTAATCCCCCCTTTGCCTTGTAAAGTAGCAGGGTTCTGGGAATAGGATGTGGACACATTTGGGAGGACCCACTTTTTCTGCTACCACTCTGTCCTTTTCAAAATCTGCTTCCTTAGCACCCCCAGTGTACTTCCCATGCGTTCCCTTCTGCTCAAATAAAGAGGAATAAGCTTTCAGGGACTTCCCTGGCAGTCCAGGGGTTAGGACTCTGCGCTTCCACTGCAGGGGGGCATGGGTTCGATCCCTGGTCAGGGAACTAAGATCCCACATGCCACATGGCGGGCCAAAAAAGAAAATGTTTTTAATTAGAAAAAAAGAAAAAAAGGAGTCAGCTTCACTAGTGTGGCTTGCAAGCAAATCAACTGAGAACAGATTTTTAAAATCAACAAACTCCCTACCCGCTAAAAAAGAAGAAAAAAACTTGGGGGTGTGTTAGCAAGAAGAGGAGCTGGAATTTCAAAAGTCTGATTCTAGAACCCACTTTCTTTTGCGGGGAGCGTTAGAGGTCTAAGTGCCCAGGAGAACAGCTAATCACAGGGAGATTTGTCTATTATGTAGATGTAGCACACCCTCAGGGCTATTCCTAACCACAAACCTTCACAACCAATATCTGCTTTCCTTTCTGAAACAGAAGCCCCAAGGATCACAAATGTTGACTCACACATCAACCTAATCCCCGTCTACTTCTCTGAAGGCTTTGAGGTGATTTCACAAAACCTAGCTACGACCTTCAGACTGATGAAGATGGATAGAAACCAATCTCAAACAAAAACAATGCAAAACAAACCCAAAGCCACAGAAGCACAGAGAGGGAGAATGGGTGCAAAGTAATAAACAGACCCAGGAATGCAACGTGAAAGGACAATGCTTCAGGGGGTGGGTTCTTCACAAAGGGAAAGCAAGTCAGGGTCAAATCCTCAAAACCTCACTCTGGGGCTTGGGAATTCTGTCAGGAGGCCTTGGGCTGCTGAAGACAGGACATACTCAAAGGAATGTAAGTCTGAGCTGACTTCATCCCAGCAAAAGCGAGAAGGAACGCTATTTCACAGAAGTAGAAGCCCAGGGGCGTGGCAGGCTTTGAGTTCAGGGACATCATCAAGATTCCTACTGCAAGATGACGGGTCCCTGACAGTTACCAGTGCAATGTCATTCCAAGGCTGGGTGTTTGTAACAGGTTGAATGGTGGGGGTGCCTCCCCCTAAAAGATATGTCCAAGTCCTAACTCCATACCTGTGAACGGGAGCCAATTTGGAAAAAGTTTCTTTGCCGATGTGATTAGGGATCTCGAGTGAGATTGCCCTAGATTATCTGGGTGGACCCTAAATCCAACAAGTGTCCCTTAGAGAGACAGAGAGAGCAGAGGAAAGAAGCATGAGGGGATTGAGGGCAGAGACAGGGGATGATGGAGCCTCAAATCGAGGAATGGCTGGAGCCCCCAGAAGCTGCAAAAGGGGCAAAGGGAACAGAGTCTCCCCCGAGCTTCTGGAGGGTGAGTTCCCCGCCCCGCCACCTTGAATTTGGACTTCCGTCTCTGGGAAGTGTGGGAGAATACATTTTATGTGTTCTAAGTCACCAAGGTGATGGTATTTGTTACAGCAGCCAGAGGAAGAAACTAGTGCAGTCCGCTTTGGGGGTGGGTCACGAGATGACTCTCAGAGCCAATCTGGGCCCTTGTTTCCTTGTTTTTTGCCCAGTGACGGGGAGAGAAGCATTTCTCTTTTATTTGTCAAATTGGGCTCAGGTCATGTGCTCATCTTAGAACCCACAAAAGCCCCCCAAGGGAAAGGCAGAAGGTAACGGACTTCAAGCAGGGTTTCCCAACACCAGCGCTGCTAACACTTGGGGCCGGATAATTCTTTGCTGTGGGGCAGGGGTCTGTCCTGTGCGCTGTAGGATGCCGAGCAGCAGCCCTGGTCTCTACCCACCAGATGCCAGTAGCCCCCACCAGCCGGGTGAGACCCCCAGAACTGTCTGCAGACATTGCCACACGTCCCCGAGGAGGGAAACTGGCCTTCGGTCGAGAACCACGGATGGAGGCGGATCTGGATATGTTTGCGGGTCTGTGAGCGAGCCGAGGGTGGGGTCAGGTGGAGCTAGTCACCAGCACACGGGGGCCTCGCTTGTTCTCACCTGGGCTTCATTGGGGTGGAGTGCAGCTGACAGGCAAGGTGCTGGGAAACAGGTCGTAATGGAAACAGTACAGGTGACTGACTCAGGGCAGCCTATCTCCTATGGAAGACACGCCACGAAATCCAGAGGTCCTCCTGAAGCTGCAGGGCAGGTGCTGCTGAAAATCCGGCGAGGGGTCTTGTTATCACAGTGGCAGAGCTTCCAAGGAAGTGCAGTAAGCGTTCTTGGAACCCACCTGAGACCTGGGATTGGGTCATTGGTGTGGACGAACCTGAAGATCTTGAGCTGCTCAGTTTCCCTGAGAACACCCCCGTTGCTGGAGACCAGCACCCCTTGAGGGAAGGTCGTGGTCCTTCCTCAGGCAGGTGCCTCACGAGATGACGTTCCTCATCTCGAGGTCCGCCCCATCAGCTGCGGCGAATCCCGGCTCACACGCTGGTGCATTGCAGGGTCTGGCTGAGGTGAACCTGGGGACCATACCTGGGAGTGGATTTCGGGGAGTTAGACTGGGGCTGAAATATGAGACCAGCTGTGGAGAATCCATGGGCAGAGGGTGACTCATCTATAATGAAGGTTTTATTTAATGTTTTGGGCTTTCTGGGTAGCTGGAGACTGTGGCAACTGCATGAGAACGTGTCTCCCACATAACCGCTACTTGCTATGTGAGGGGTAAGAAAAGATGTTCCGGACTTCCCTGGTGGCGCAGTGGTTAAGAATCCGCCTGCCAAGGCAGGGGACGTGGGTTTGAGCCCTGGTCCGGCAGGATCCCACATGCCGTGGAGCAACTAAGCCCGTGCACCACAACTGCTGAGTCTGCATGCCACAACTACTGAAGCCCGTGTACCTAGAATCCATGCTCTGCAACAAGAGAAGCCCGCGCACCGCAATGAAGAGTAGCCCCCACTCACCGCAACTAGAGAAAGCCTGCGTGCAGCAACGGAGACCCAACAGAGCCAGAAATAAAGAAAGAAAGAAATTAATTAAAAAAAAAGAAGCCTATATGAGACATCAAATACTCAGGAATTTACATGTTTCTCAGATTAAAGGAAGGTCATTGATCATCCCAAGCAAACTAAAACACTCATTTCTAGTGAGTTGATATTAATGCCCCCCTCAGAGATTTTTGGTCAGGACATAAACCTTGGAATGCAGCCATTCAGGAAAAATTTACTCTTAGCTGAACCTTTTCATACCCACTATTACTACAGAGAATCCATATCCTACAAAAGAACTGGTCTTCCAGGCATCTTCCCTGGACCCACATTGCTCTCCACCAAATTCTCTAGTTTGATTTAGGTCTGCAACACCATCCCTAATCGTTTCATATATTAGATTCAGTCTTTTCGAACTACATTTCACCTCATTTTTGGGGGGCTGGGTAAAGCTGCCTTCAGTTCTTCTATGGTAGATAAACAAATCATTGTGGAGAGCATGGCACAAATCTCCCACGTCTTTGTGGCTGTAAGATCACAGCAGGAAACCCACAGAGTAACTCATGCCCAGCGGGGTGATATGGTGGAGGGTTGAGAGGCAAAGCCTTAGTCTTGCACAAGGAGCGGTTCCCCTTTATGTTTAGCAGGGGATGTTGTCACTCCTCGGCAAGGGGTTTAAAGCCCCAGGCTGTTCCATCCACGGGCGTGTCCTGCTGCGAAGATTTGCTGCCCAGTTGGCTGTGCTGCATGGTGTGGAGCTGTGGACTTAGGCACTGCCATGTCCCTGGGGGTCATTTTTCTTCTTGGACTTGGTGAGTGGGGCCAGGGAAGTTGTGTGGGAGGCTGGTGAGGGAAGAGGATGTAGATAAGAGGTTTATAACCTGGGTTCCTCTTGTGGGACTCTTCCTTTATGAGGTCCTGGGGTCAGTGACTTATAGAGAGATCACCCATAGGGCCACTTTTCTTCAGTTTGGTCTAGATGTGATGCCCTGAGCTCAGATGTTTGGGAATCATGTATTATCAGGAGACATCTCTTACCAAGTCTTTCTCTGTTTTAGTGTCTTGCTGGGATCAAAGGATTCGGGCACAAACGGGTGAGTGTTTTCTCCCTTTTCTGCCTAGAGAACTCTGAATTGGGCCGAGTGGACTGAGGGATGAGCTTGAGTAGCCTTGAAAGAATCCCAGCCTTTAACCTGCACCATCTCTTCATCCACTCGTCGTGTTATTTATTTTTAATGTTTTAATTCTTCACCATTATGCCAATCTTTGGTGGAAAACCTCTCCCCTTCTCTGGAAAGCTTCCTGATCCCCTGCTCTTCCCCATCAGCCCAGATGAGTCAAGAAGGGAATGCCCAGGTTTTCAAATAATGCAGAAAGGGAACACAGTTGAGGTCGACATTCACAACGCAGACACAGAGAACTGGGGACATTTGTACGGGCACCAGACCCCCCTGTGGGTATGGGACCATCACCCATTGGGTGTGTTGTGTGTCCTTTCTATTTGCTATCACCTCAACTGCTTCCATCGCCCTCATCTATGGAAGGTTTGTTTACAGGAAGGTACTCTTGCTTGGGAGGCAGACTTGCAGCAAAATGAAGACCTCGGGCTTCCCTGGTGGCGCAGTGGTTGAGAGTCCGCCTGCCGATGCAGGGGACACGGGTTCATGCCCCGGTCCGGGAAGATTCCACGTGCCGCGGAGCGGCTGGGCCTGTGAGCCATGGCCGCTGAGCCTGCGCTCCGCAACGGGACGGGCCACAACAGTGAGAGGCCCGCGTACCACAAAAAAAAAAAAAAAAAAAAAAAAAAAAGTTATTTAAAATGAAGACCTCAACATTTACTGGTTCTGGGACATTTTGCAAGCAGTTTCCTGCATTTGGGTCCCAAGTTCCTTCTTTCTAAAATGAAATAACGGGAGTTCCCTGGGGGTCCAGTGGTTAGGACTTGGCGATTTCACTGCCATGGCCCAGGTTCAATCCCTGGTTGGGGAACTAAGATCCCACAAGCCACGGGGCGTGGCCAAAAAAAAAAAAAAAAAAAAAGAATGGCGTTGCATCAGTTAAGATACAATGCACGTCAAGCTCAGACAACAACATTTTGCTCAGATTAGGGGTCATTGCGTAATGTTAACAATTGCTAGATAACATTTATTGAGGTTTTCCCATTGCCAAGGGCTAGTCTTAGCTTTTGTATATATGATCTCATTTTAATCTTATTAACTCCACCAAGAGGTAAGTTGATTTTTTCACGTTCCAGATATATTGAGCCCTGGATGTGACCTTGACATTGTACTATGTGTTTGGCATAGGTTTCTAATAAATTAATTCAAGTATAATTGAAGTACCATATTATATTAATGATTTGACAGTTATATACATTATGAAGTGATCACCACAATCAGTCTAGTAACCGTCTGTTCCCAAATAAAGTTATTGGCACATTATTATTGACCACATCCCCTGTGCTGTATATTTCACCCTTGTCATTTATTTATTAGATAACTTAAGGTTTGTACTTCTTAAACCCCTTCACTTATTTTGGAAGCTACCCGTTTATTTCTCTCTGGTTCTGTGACTCTGTTTTCATTTTGTTTGTTTTGTTCTTTAGATTCCACATATAAGTGAGAGCGTATAGTATTTGTCTTTTCTCTGACTTATTTCACTTAGCAGAATACCCTCTAGATCCACCCATGTTGTCACAAATGGCAAGATTTTTTTTTTTTTCGGTATGCGGGCCTCTCTCTGTTGTGGCCTCACTCCTCTTGCGGAGCACAGGCTCTGGACGCGCAGGCTCAGCGGCCATGGCTCACGGGCCCGGCCGCTCTGCGGCACGTGGGATCCTCCCAGACCGGGGCACGAACCCATGTCCCCTGCATCGGCAGGCGGACTCTCAACCACTGCGCCACCAGGGAAGCCCAGCAAGATTTTTTTTAATGACTAATATGCCATTGTATATACCTATATATCACATCTTCTTTATCTATTCATTTACTGATGGACAATTAGGATTGATTCTATGTCTTGGCTATTGTAAATAGTACTGCTATGAACATCAGGGTGCATGTATCTTTTAGAATTTGTGTTTTCATTTTTTTTCGAATGTATACCCAGTAGTGGTAGTTCTATTTTTAGTTTTCTGAGAAGTCTCCATACTGTTTTCCATAGTGGCTGCTCCAGTTTACGTTCCCACCAACAGTGTATGAGGGTTCCCTTTTCTCCACATTCTTGCCAACACTTGTTATTTGTGGTCTTCTTGATGATAGCCATACCGACTGGTGTGAGAGAATGTCTCGTTGTGTGTGTTTTATTTTTTAATTAATTAATTTATTTTTGGCTGCATTGGGTCTTCATTGCTGTGTGTGGGCTTTCTCTACTTGCGGCAAGCAAGGGCTTCTCTTTGTTGCTGTGCGCGGGCTTCTCATTGCAGTGGCTTCTCTTGTTGCGGAGCACAGGCTCTAGGCACGCGGGCTTCAGTAGCTGTGGCTCACGGGTTCTAGAGCGCAGGCTCAGTAGTTGTGGTGCACAGGCTTAGTTGCTCCGTGGCTTGTAGGATCTTCCCGGACCAGGGCTCGAACCAGTGTCCCCTGCATTAGCAGGCGGATTCTTAACCACTGCGCCACCAGGGAAGTCCCTCGTTGTGGTTTTAATTTGCATTTCTCTGATGATTAATGATATTGAGGATCTTTTCATGTGCCTGTTGGCCATCTGTGTGTCTTCTTTGGAAAAATGTCTATTCAGTTCTTCTGCTCATTTTAAATCAGGTTGTTTGGGGTTTTTTGCTGGTGCTTTGTATAAGCTGTTTACATATTTTGGGTACTAACTCCTTGTTGGTCGTATCGTTTGTATATATTTTCTCCTATTCAGTAGGCTGTGTTTTCATTTTTTAAAAATCTTTATTTATTTATTTATTTTTGGCTGCATCGGGTCTTAGTTGCGGCACGTGGGATCTCTTGTTGTGGCCCACAGGCTCTTCGATGTGGCATGCAGGCTTCTCTCTAGTTGTGATGCGTAGGCTTCAGAACACGTGGACTGTGTAGTTGTGGTGCACGGGCTCCAGAGCGCATGGGCTCCGTAGTTGTGGCATGCGGGCTCTCTAGTTGTGGTGCACGGACTCGGTAGTTGCGGTATGAGGGCTTAGTTCCCCCGCGGCATGCGGGATCTTAATTCCCCGACCAGGGGTCGAACCCAAGTCCCCTGCATTGGAAGGCAGATTCTTAACCACTGGACCACCGGGGAAATCCCTGTCTTTTCATTTTGTCATTGTTTTCTTTTGCGGTGTGAAAGCTTTTATGTTTAATTAAGTCCCATTTGTTTATTTTTGCTTTTTTTCCCTTTGCTTTAGGGAGACAGATTAAAAAAATATTGCTACAATTTATGTCAAAGAGTGTTCTGCCTATATTTTATTCTAGGAATTTTATGGTTTCCAAGCTTACATGTAGGTCTTTAATCCATTTTGAGTTTATTTTTGTATATGGTGTTAGAGAATGTTGTAACTTCCTTCTTTTACATGTAGCTGCCTGGTTTTCCCAGCATCACTTATTGAAAAGACTGTCTTTTCTTCATTGTATATTCTTGCCTTCTTTGTTGCAGATTAAGTGGGTTTATTTCTGGGCTTTCTGTCCTGTTCCATTGATCTATATGTCTGTTTTTATGCCAATAACATACTGTTTTGATTATTGTAGCTTTGTAGTATAGACTGAAGTGGGGAGTGTGATAAATCCAGCTCTATTCTTCTTTCTCAAGATTGTTTTGACTATTTGAGGTCTTTTGTGTTTTCATAAGAATTTTAAAATTATTTGTTCTAGTTCTGTGAATAATGCCATTGGCATTTTAATAGGGATTGCATTGAATCTGTGGATTGCCTCAGGTAGTATGGCTATTTTAACAGTGTTAATTTTTCCAATCCATAGACATGATGTATCTTTCTCTCTGTGTCATCTTCAGTTTCTTTCATCAGTGTTTTATAGTTTTCTGAGTACAGGTCTTTTATCTCCTCAGGTAGGTTTATTCCTAGGTATTTTATTCTTCTTGATGTAATGGTAAATGGGATTGTTTACTTAATTTCTCTTTCTGATGTTTTGTTGTTAGTATATAGAAATGCAGCAGATTTCTGTATATTAATTTTATATCCTACAACTTTACCGAATTCATTGATGAGCTCTAGTATTAGTTTGGTGGTGTCTAGGATATTCTTTTATATATAGTGTCATGTCAACCGCAAACAGGGAGCTTCACTTCTCCTTTACAATTCAGATGACTTTTGCTTATTTTTCTTGTCTGATTGCTGTGTCTAGGACTTCCAATACTATGTGAATAAAAGTGGTGAGAATGGACATCCGGGTCTTTATTTCTGATTTCAGAGGAAATGCTTTTGGCTTTTCACTGTTGAGTATGATGTTGGCTGTAAGTTTGTCTTATATGGTCTTTATGTTGAAGTATATATGTTCCCTTTATGCCCACTTTGCTGAGAGTTTTTATCATGCCAAGCAATGATATTTGTTCTTAAGTTGACAGGGAAGACTAACATTGGATTAAAATGAGTAGATTAAAGATGATCTGCTTCAGCTGTCCAGTATCTGCTGATGGCTATCAAACTTATCACTCACTCCAGTCGAAAATGCTCCTGTGAATTTCTTATCCAATGGAATCTTTGACATCTGCTCAGACACCTAATGAGAATCTCGGCAGAACTCCCAACACATCTCAGAACCTCCTCCTTGTATTGGTCTTCCCATCTCAATAGATGCCATCCATCCTCTCCAATGATCAATTCATTGAGAATGATATATGATGCCCCTCTTTTGCTCTCAGTGCCCATCTGCTCCATCTCTAAATCTCAAAGCTCATCATTTCTATCCTCAAAAACTCCTCAAATCCATTCCCGTTTTTCTTTCATCACCACCGCATTGTCATTACATGATCATTTGTCATGTAGCTGCCTGTAGCATGTTCCCTAATTGTCCCTCCACTTTCCACCTGGCCCCTTAAATCTATTTATCACACCAGAAATGTAGTAATTTAAAAAATTACAAGCTCACTGCTTGTTAATCCCTTTGTGGGTCATTATTACATTTAGACTTAAATCCAGACTCTTCTCCTCAGCTTCCAGTGTTTTGGACCTTTGCTGATATCTCCTGACCTTTCTATCTTTACCAAGAGCCATTTTTCACATTATGTACCATTTGTCCTTTCTGTGTGTGGGTCATGCAAAACTCCTTCTCACCTCTGAGTTTGCATATGTTGTTCCCTCTTCCTGGAAGGCAGTTCTTCTTGCACTTCGGAGATCTATGTGTTTCTTATCCTTCGGGGATCATCTCCCAAAGAAATCTCTCTTATAATGCAGGGTAGATAGTTTTATCATATAATAAGAGTAACAACTTCTGTGTATTGGTTCACATGTCTAGACTCTGTTATTGGGTAGGTTCACTACAGTTTCCAAAACATCCAATAACTTGCCTCATATATGGAAGACACACAATAAATATTTATTGAATGGATGAATTAATCCAAGAGGAGATCAATAACAGATCTTCACTGTTTACTAATTCCTAGATCTACCTGAAGTCTACCTAAATCCTCCTGGAGATGAATACCTTCCCACTGTGACTGTGACCTCAGTCATCAGCATTCTACCTTTCCTCTTCCTCCTTATCTTTCTCCTCTGCCGGTGCTGGTGTCGAGCCAAAAAACAGTACGTCCTGGAGGGGGAAGGGTTAACCCGGGAGGAGTGTGGGGAGGGGCTTTGTGGGTCCCCTACCAGGACTCTGATCACTGACTCTCTGTAGGAGCCACTGAGGATGACACCAAGGGCCAAGTGAATGATAACAGGTAGGAACATTTGGACTCTCTCAGTAGATAATGCTGTGTCTGTCTCATTTCTCAGACCTACCTGAATGCGTCTATTTCCTTTCCCTTAGCTCCAGCCCAGACATGGACTTCCAGGAAGAAAATCAATGTAAGAGGAGTGAGAAGTAGGGGTAGCCAGGGTGGGGAAGATAGAAGGCATCCTAGAAGAAGCCGAGAAGGTTGGGGGCAAACCTCACTGGGTGTGATGTCACTGCCCTTCCCCGATTTCAGTCATCCATCTCTGAAATATAGATGGCAAGACTGGATAATCTGAAGGCTCTTCCTGGAAGCCTCTCCTCTCCTCTTTTCTTGCAGATGATGTCTCAGTGGATATCCCGCCTGAGGAGGACAGACAAATGGACATGCATGTGAGTCTTTTCTCCTTCCCCTGCCCCCTCCCCCAGGTGTTCTCCCCTCACTTTGTATCTTCACGCGGGCAGGTCCACACAGAGGAAGACCCACCGGAGTCTTCTGCTCAGCTACACCAGGACCCCCTTACAGGGAGCGGGGATTCACTCCCGTCCTGTACCACTGAGGATTCCATAAAATAGCCCTGTGTGTATGCCACCTTCACCTTGTCCAGAGAGCAGAGCCAGAGCTGGCTGTGTGGACTCCAGGGTTCAAGTGCCCCTTAAGGAAAATGGGGCTTCGTGAGTTGTCGTACTCGTGTACCCACGCCACTCATCATCCTGGAGCCCCCGCAAAGGCTCAAGAATAGAGAAGCCTTGTCAACCATAAAGAAATTCTGGGACGCATCACATATCTCTCAACGGATTCCTGGTTCCTTGTGTATTTACCCGCTCATTTGCTTATTTAACAAATGTTCACAGAAGCTGACGATATACATATTAGTAAGATACAGCTTCTGGTCTTTTTTTTTTTTCCTTCTATTTTGCATATTGGTTTTTATTTCAAATCAATGTCAAAGAGAACAATTGCAAAAATAGGACAAAAACTCCAGTTTACCCTTCACTTGGCATAGCTTCTGGTCTTAAGGAACTCATGGTCTACTGAGAGAGGCAAATCACATGATCTGGCCCTTAGAAAGCAAAGAGGGAGCAGGCATTAAGGATGAGTTGGGTCACTGAGCAGGAACAATTGTCCAAGCATGTTTAAGGAGAACTCACTGGTACCAAAATACAAGGAGAAGCCAAGAAGTAAGAGTCGGGCTTCCCTGGTGGCGCAGTGGTTAAGAATCCGCCTGCCAATGCAGGGGACTTGGGTTCGAGCCCTGGTCAGGGAAGAGCCCACATACCACAGAGCATCTAAACCCGTGCACTACAACTACTGAGCCTGCACTCTAGAGCCTGTGAGCCACAACTACTGAGCCCACGTGCCGTAACTGCTGAAGCCCACGCGCCTAGAGCCTGTGCTCCACAACAAGAGAAGCCAATGCAATGAGAAGTCCACGCACTGCAAGGAAGGGTAGCCCCCCTACTCGCCACAACTAGAGAAAGCTTGTGTGCAGAAACAAAGACCCAACGCAGCCAAAAATAAATAAATAAATAAAATAAATTTATAACACGAAGTAAGAGTCAAATCGGGCAAGGAGGAGGGCCTTTTCTGGCGGTCCAGTGGTTAAGATTTGGCACTTCCACTGCAGGGGGCACGGGTTGGATCCTTGTCGGGGAACTAAGATCCTGCATGCCACATGACAAAAAAATTGGGCGAGGAGGCAGTTCCTAATGGCGTTTCAGTCTAACGTTCTAGGAGTTTCTGAGAGCTGAAGCCTTCAGAGCAGCAAAAAATGAACAAGGAAATGTTCTTTGTAAAGGAACCAAATTGCAATAATTCAACTACAGACTTGGGGAAGGGAATGATGTAGAGGGTGTTTAGGCCGGGGATTTATGGTTTTTCCCTAGTTTTGGTGAACTTCCCCCTTTAGTTATGCAATTAAAATAAATAGAACACAAACTTAAAAACTTTTGCACAGCAAAGGAAAACGTAAACAAGACAAAAAAGACAACCCTCAGAATGGGAGAAAATATTTGCAAGTGAAGCAACTGACAAAGGATTAATCTCCAAAATTTACAAGCAGCTCGTGCAGCTCAATATCAAAAATACAAACAATCCCATCCAAAAATGGGCAGAAGACCTAAATAGACATTTCTCCAAAGAAGATACACAGATTGCCAAAAAACACATGAAAGAATGTTCAACATCATTAATCATTATAGAAATGCAAATCAAAACTACAATGAGATATCATCTCACACTGGTCAGAATGGCCATCATCAAAAAACCTACAAACAGGGCTTCCCTGGTGGCGCAGTGCTTGGGAGTCCGCCTGCCGATGCAGGGGACACGGGTTCGTGCCCCGGTCCGGGAGGATCCCACATGCCGCGGGGCGGCTGGGCCCGTGAGCCATGGCCGCTGGGCCTGCGCATCCGGAGCCTGTGCTCCGCGACGGGAGAGTCCACAGCGGTGAGAGGCCCGCGTACCGCAAAAAAAAAAAAAAAAAAAAAAAAATAGTAAAAATAATAATTCAATAAGTTTTGATGAGAGGAAGTAGAGAAGAAAGTTAATGGTAGGGTCAGTGAAATACAGCCACGTGGTTTGGAGTGGAGAGTAGAAGAAATAGAGGGGAATTGAGAATGTGTGTTGATTGATGGAAATAGACCCAGGGAGAAAAATAATGTGGACGATGTTGGGGAGTGACATTTGGTGGGAGAGCATAGTAGTAAGAGCTCAGAGTCTAGAAGAGATGGGTTAATTAGGATTCACATTCTCTTCTGCACCCACTAGCTGAATGATCGTGTACACGTTTAAAAATTATTCTCTTCAATATCCTGTAATAGTCCATAACGGAAAAGAACATGAAAAAGAATATATATACGAGGCACTTCCCTGGTGCCACAGTGGTTTAGAATCCACCTGCCAGGGCAGGGGACATAGGTTCGATCCCTGGTCCAGGAAGGTCCCACATGCCGCAGGGCAACTAAGCCTGTGCGCCACAACTACCGAGCCTGCGCTCCAGAGCCTGAGAGCCACAACTACTGAAGCCCGTGCGCCTAGAGCCTGTGCTCTGCAACAAAAACCACCGCAGTGAGAAACACACGCGCTGCAACTAGAGAAAGCCCGCGTGCAGCAACGAAGACCCAACACAGCCAAAAATAAATAAATAAAATAAATTAATATATAAAAAAAGAATGTATATATGTATAACTGAGTCATTTTGCTGTACACCAGAAACTAACACATCTTCAATCAACTATACTTCCATTAAAAATTAATAAAAAGATAAAAAATATAAGACAAGGGACACCAAAGATTGCCAGCAAGTCACTGGAAGCTAGGAGAGAGGCATGCACCAAGTCCCCCCCACTCTGCCCCGACCTCTACCCCGCAGTTCTCAGAAGGAAATCTGCCAGTGTCTTGATCTCAGACTTCTGCATTCCAGAACCATGGCACAATAAATTTCTATTGTTTAAGCAACTCAGTTTGTGATACTTCGTTATGGCAGCCCTAGGAGGCTAATATACCATCGGACTGGCAAAGATTAGAAGGCTGGGTAATCCCACACTTTTAAAAACTTTTTATCTTATATTGGAATACAGTTGATTAACAACGTTGTGTTAGTTTCAGGCGTACAGCAAAGTGATTCAGTTATACATAGACACGCATCTACTCTTTTTCAAATTCTTTTCCTATTTAGGTTGTTACAGAGTACGGAGCAGAGTTCCCTGTGCGGTACACAGGTCCTTGTCGGTTATCCATTTTAAATGTAGCAGTGTGTACCTGTCAGTCCCAAACCGGGTAGCCCCACATGTTGGGGGTATTGGGGAGGTATGGGGATCCTCTTGCACTGTTGCGGGGGAAGAACCTGGTGCGGCGAATGCAGAGTTCAGTTTGGCAGTAAGTAAATGAAAGATACACTTAAGAGCTGGTTTGCCGTTGGGTGCATGTTTCAAGGACATTTCACATATGTCCACAGAGGCACATGTAGAATGATATTTCGCTCAGAATTGTTTATCTTGGAGATATTTGGATATGATGTGGCTGTCTGTTACTGGGACAGTGGAGGGATAAATGTGTTGGAAGCAAATCAATATTCTACAGATCTGTGAAATCTCTGTGGGCAATGGAAAGACGAATGACTTCCACGGCATTGCACAATTTACAGTATACATTTTGCACGGTACGAAATCACGTTTTGCAGAAATGAACTAATTCACATGAGATATTGTAGAGTTGTTCCTTGGAGATGGAGAAAAGAAATGAGAACTAAAGGGCAGACGTAAAGTAAACAAGGGAGAGACTTTGCCTAGATCCATGTGAACATGTGTTAAACCAAAGGAAAATGATTTATTTGGCTCCCAGAACCCAAGCTTCACCTAGAAAAGCACATTTTCTTCTAAGCTCAAGTTTTCTCACCAGAATGGGACTAAAGCGGAACCTGTTTCTCAGCCTTGCGTGAGGATCAAATGAGGGAATGCTTGAGAAGTGAGGAGTATTATAAAGGGATATTTGTGCATCCAAATTTATCTTGCCCTCTAAGTCCCTGAATGATGTAACCCAACGGTTCTCAACTGGGGGTGATTCTGCACCCCCCCAGGGGACATCCGACAAGGTCTGGAGACGTTTTTGGTTGTCACAACTGGAGGGGGCATAGCGCTAGTGACATCTAGTGGATGGAGACCAGGGATGCTGCTAGCCCTATTAATACACAGGACAGACCTCGCCTACTCCAGCAGAGTCACGGGGTCCAAATGAACTCATTTACAAAACAGAAATAGACTCACAGAGAAAACAAACTCATGGTTACCAAAGGGGGTAGGGGGTGGTGGTGGGGAGATAAGAGTTTGGGATTAATAGATACACACTACTTATATCTAAAATAGGTAAACAACAAGGAGCTACTGTAGAGCACAGGGAACTATACTCAATATCTTGTAATAATCTATAAGGGAAAAAAGAATATACATACCTACATATATATACATACATACATGTACGTATACATGTAAGAATACACATGTATATGTATGTATGTATAACAATTGCTGTGTGTACAGGTGAAACTATACAACATTGTAAATTAACTATCCTTCAACTAAGAGAAATAAAAGATAATTAAAAGGAAAAGAATCACCTGCGAAAGTTGGGCCATCCTGATCTGACCCTTATAATCGCTTCAGTCTTCGTTTTCTGCTCACTTAAGTCCAGCTACACCCGTCATCTTCTGGTTACATGAAAATGCCAAGCTCTTTATTTCATCAAGACTTCAGGGCAGGCTGAACGTGCTGCCTCTCCTCTATGAATATTTCTTACCATCAGGCGTGCCCTCAAACATCACCGCTCCAAAGAGAAGTTCCCTGAAACCATGCTATCACCGAGATCCGTCAGATACTATCCCGGGTCAGCACCTTGCTCAAAACACTTCTCAAAGTTTCCATGCATTTTACGCCGGTAGAGGTCTAAAATGGTGCCTTAACTTCCCATTCTCTCTTCCCGCAGCCCCTGATAACGTCCAGAGCCCTTTCTGTCTCTATGAATTTGCCTATTCCGGATATTTCACATAAATGGGATCATACAATGTGTGGTCTTTTGGGTCTGGATTACTTCACTTAGCCTAATAAAGGTTCATCCAGGTCGTAGCCTGTGTCAGAATTTCGTTCCTTTTAAAGGCTGAACGATATTCCACTGTGGTGTGTATACACCACAGTTTATTGGTCCTCCCATCAATGGACATTTGAGTTGTTTCCATGTTTTGGCGATTGGGAATAATGCTGCTGTGAACACAGGTATACAAATACCTGTTCAAGTTCCTGCTGTCAGTTCTTTTGGGTGTATACCCAGAAGTGGAGTTGCTGAACCATTCACTGCTTGACGTTTGGAGGAGATGTTTTCCACAGCGGAGGCACCATTTTATACACCTACCAACAAAGCATGAGGACTCCAACTTCTCCATTTCCTCACCAACATTTGTTAATATCTGTCTTTTTGATAGAGCCATCCTCGCGGGTGTGAGGTGATATCTCATTGTGGTTTTGACTTGCATGTCCCTAACGAATGCCAGGGAGCCTCTGGGAGTATCAGAACGCAGACGATGCCTCGCTAGGCAGACCTGCTGGGACACTGGGCTGGTGACGGGAGATAAGCCAGGCTCCTTGGAGCTTGTGTGCAAGTCATTCTACTGAGGGGACGCCTCCAGCTTGATGAGTCTCAATTAGGAAAAGCCAGGCCAATGGGGGAAGGGAGGAGAGCATTCTTCATTCCCATCACATCCTGTATCTCTGCTCCAGCCCGCACCCAGGGCTTCCCTCCTGGGCTATACAGCTCAGGACAGGCCGAGGAACCATGTCCCCAACCATGGCTGCCGCCTTCTGTCTTGGTGAGTCAAGCTGCAATATGCTGAGGGATAGGCAGTGGGCTATGAGACAAAGAATTTTTTAAAAATTATATCAGTACAAGAGGCAAGAGGAAACTTTCAGGGCAGGAGGTGACCAAGGGTCACCGCATTTATTTGTTGGGTGGGAAAACTGGGAGATGGTGTTTGTCTGAATTACTCTAGTTTATTCATGGCTGAGTTAAAAAATAAATACAGGTTTCCCAGTGTTGACTGCAACGTTCCCACTACTCCATGCTGTTTTAATTTTAATTAATTAAAATATAGTTGATTCACAATGTGGTGTTAGTTTCAGGTGTACAGCACAGTGACTCAGATATATACATATATATGTTCTTATTCAGATTCTTATAGGTTATTACAAAATACTGAGTATAGTTCCCTGTGCTATAGAGTAGGTCCTTGTTGTGTGTGTGTTCTTTTTTATTAAACTGTTATTAGATTCTTTATAAAAGTTTATGCTTCTTTTTACAAGTTGTATGAGAACATATAAGAAAACAATAAATTCTGTTCTAAGCCCCCCTTAACTCACCAACAGTAGCCAATACTTGTTTATCCTTCTACATTTATCTTAATTTTTTAGTACAAATGTGTACACATACGTACATAGAGGTTTTTCTTATAAAAATAAGAACATATGGTACACATTCTGCAGCTTATTTTTTTTTTGTGGTACGTGGGCCTCTCACTGTTGTGGCCTCTCCCGTTGCGGAGCACAGGCTCTGGACGCGCAGGCTCAGCGGCCATGGCTCACGGGCCTAGCTGTTCCACGGCATGTGGGATCTTCCCGGACCGGGGCATGAACCCATGTCCCCTGCATTGGCAGGCGGACTCTCACCAACTGCGCCACCAGGGAAGCCCTGCAGCTTACTTTTTGACACATAGCAGTAGACATGTATAATTTTTAATTTATTCTTTTAAATAGCTGAATATTATTCCACAGTATTTAAACATTTCCTTGGCTCTTCGCTTTTTTGTTGTTGTTTATTTTTTTAATTAATTATTTTTTGCGGTACGCGGGCCTCTCACCGTCGCGGCCTCTCCTGTTGTGGAGCACAGGCTCCGGACGCAGAGGCTCGGCGGCCATGGCTCACGGGCCCAGCCGCTCCCCGGCATGTGGGATCTTCCTGGACCGGGGCACGAACCCGCGTCCCCTGCATCGGCAGGCGGACTCTCAACCACTGCGCCACCAGGGAAGCCCTGTTGTTAATTTTTATTGGAGTATAGTTGATTTACAATGTTGTGTTAGTTTCAGGCGTACAGGAAAGTGAATCAGCTATACATATAAATATATCCACCTTTTTAAAGATTCTTTCCACATACAGGCCATTATGGAGTATTGAGGAGAGTCCCCTGTGCTATACAATTGGTCCTTGTTATGTTTTAATTTTGTTTAATGTGGATTTGGTATCAGGGCTAGATTACAGATTTAGCTTGTCAGTATCCCTCATGGTACTGGTGCAAACAATTCTGCCATTTGTGACAACATGGACGGACCTTGAGGGTACTATGCTGAGTGATATAATCCAGATAGAGAAAAACAAATACTGCAGGATCTTACTTATACATGGAATCTCAAAAACCCACAAAAGCGGAGAGTAGGTTGGTAGATACCAAGGGCTGGGGCTGGGGCAGGGGGGTGGGGGAAATGGGGAGGTAGATGTTGGTCAAAGGGTACAAACTTCCAGCTATAAGATGAAGAACTTCTGGAGATCCAAATTATGGAATGATAATCATAGCTAATAATACTGTAGCATATACTTGAAATTTGCTAAGAGAGTACATTTAAATTTCTCACCAAAAAAAAAAAAAGATAATTACGTGAGGTGATGGATGTGTTAATTCGCTTGATTGTGGTAATTATTTCACAAGTCATCATGCTGTAAACCTTAGATATATAAGATTTCTGTTTGTCAATTAACCTCACTAAGGCTCTAGTAAGAGTCCCCCTTAACAGGACTGGGGGTGGGCTCAGATGCGTTTTTACTGCCTTCTCCATATCAAGCTTTATTCTGGGCACGTGTGTGCATTATTTCCTTATTTCTTCAAAAGAACTTTATCGCTAAAAGGACCAGAGGCTCCAAGCGGCTAAGAAGGAAGGAAACAGTTGGTGTTACTGGGGATAAGAGTGTATACTATGAACACAAACTGCCTCTCATTCACTTATTCATTCTTTAAAGACACTCATGTAGCACTTATAGATACATTATTCTGTGTTTTTAAACGGACACTTACTCATTTAATCCCCATAACAGCCTGATGAAGTAGGGCCTACGATTATTCCCATTTTACAGGTGAGAAAACAGAGGTCCGGAAGGATGAAGTAACTTGTTTAAGGTCACACAGCTATGGCTCGAATACAAACTAAGGAATGTTTGCACCAAATCCACATTCTTTACCACGAAAATATGCTGCTAGTGTTTGAATCTACCTGGTCGTGGGCCTCATGGGACCTACTATGCAATACATGCTGTATATTATTTGTTGTTTACCTGAAATTCAGATTTCACTGGGAGTCCCATGTTTTTATTTGCTAAATCTGGCAACCCTAGGGAGACTTAAATTGTTAATGCTACTAACTCAGCAAAACGGTTAAAAAAAAAAGTCTTAGCTTGAGAGAAAAAGGCAGTTTTTCAACCTAGAAAAGAATTAGTTCAGTTAGAAGAGAAAATGGGGGGAAGGCACCTCCAAGGATAAAAGTGGAATTTATAGATGGTGCAGTTTGATAGATGTGTAAAGTTACATGGAAAGGCTATTGAAAATTGTGAAAAGAATTAGATACAGGTTCAAGGAACACTATGTGGATGGAAATAAAACATACAATTATTGATCCTAGGGAAAATAAATAGAAAAATCGTATGTAGGTACATTATAATGCTCAGGTGTGAATAATATTTGCACAGTCATAATAATGACTTAACCCAAAAGCACAAAATAGGGAGAATATTGATTTAACCCAAAAGCATAAAATAGGGAGGAATCCAGTATTAATGCACCCTGAGAGCTCTTGACTTACGATTTAATGCAAGACACCACATCGGGATCTAATATATGGCATGGTGATTATAGCTAATAATACTGTAATATATACTTGAAAGTTGCTAAGAGACTAGATCTTCAGTGTTCTCACCACTAAAAAGAAATAGCAACTATGTGTCCGGCTAGAGGTGTCAGCTAGTACTATGGTGGTAACCATCCTGCAACAGAAAAATGTCTCAAATCAACAGTTAC
Organism: Phocoena sinus; assembly: GCF_008692025.1. NCBI lineage: Eukaryota > Metazoa > Chordata > Mammalia > Artiodactyla > Phocoenidae > Phocoena > Phocoena sinus. The sequence goes on from NC_045781.1 coordinate 3,276,702, forward strand.
ACGTACACCATGTTACATGTCAATTACATCTCTATGAAACTGGAAAAAAGCGAGAGCCCCCTTCTAGCACACAGCTCCCACCACTCCAAAAGGAAACCTCATACCCGTTACAATCACTCCCCAATCCCCGCTCCTCCCGGTACCCGCCACCCCCCTCCCCCATCTACTGTCTCTGGACGGATTGATCCATTCTGGATGTTTCATATAAATGGAATCATACAATCATGGCCTTTTCTGGCTGACTTCTTTCACTTCAATTACATGCATGTGTGTCTTTGAAAAAAAAATTATGACAAAAGAAAGCGAACACCTGAAACTAACACGTTGTTAATCAACTATACCCCCAACATAAAATAAAAATTAAAAAAAAAGAAAGCCAATGCATGCAAGTTTCTCATCCGGTGCCCAGCACGCAGGAAGTGTGGATTCATGCTGAGGTCCTGGTGACTGACCCTTTGCTTCTTTCCTCAGGGCTGTGTCTGGGGCAGGTGATACAGGCTCAGAAAGGTGAGTCCAGATCCCTCTTCTGGGTTCAGCCAGCGAGAGGGCAGAAGCGGGTGGGAGAGCCCAGGAGGAGGCTCTGTCGGAAGCTGACCTCTGCTAGACTCTGCTTCCCTTCCAGGCCTGCTGCCCAAGCCTTCCCTCCAGGCCCGGCCCAGCTCCCTTGTGCCCCTGGGGAAGCCGGTGACCATCAGCTGCCAGGGCCCTCCAGGCGCGGACTTGTACCGCCTGGAGGAACTGATATCCCGGAAGTATTTGGACCAGGCGGAGCTCTCCATCTCGGCCATGGAACAACGCTTCGTCGGACGCTACCGCTGCTCCTATCAGAGCGGGACCAGCTGGTCTCCCCCCAGCAACCAGCTGGAACTGGTTGCTACTGGTAACTGGGCGTGGGGTGCGGCTGGATTTGTAGCCGCAGGGCTGCGTGGTCCTCAGTTCTGGGCTCAGACAGTAGGGGTTATGGTGACCGTAAATCCAAAGTCCCAATCCAGAGTCCCAGAGGGGTTGGGCTTAGGGTGGGGCAAGCGAGGCATTGGCTTTAAGTGCTAAATTTAGGTGCCAAAAAACTCAGTAATCAACATAAGTAATACGTTAATGCAATATCTTAAAAAAAAACAACCCCAAACCCAAATCAATGCAAAAACATCCACGGTGTACACAATACCGCAATTTTAAGTAAAGACAAATCCCAGGAATGACGTTCCAAGCCACATCCAAACCTGACACAAGAGGAAAAATGCGTACCCCTCTAGCCACATTTATGAATTGAAAAAATAAATTTATTTCTTTATTGGCTGCACTGTGCGGCATGCGGGAGCTTAGTTTCCTGACTAGGGAGCCAGCCCATGCCGCCTGCAGTGGAAGCACGGAGTCCTAACCACCGGACCGCCAGGGAAGTCCCACGTGTATGCCTTTTTATTTTTATTTTTTGATGGAATAAAGTCTTCTCAGCATATCCTTTTCTAGTTAATGCATTTTTAAATGATTATTTTCTGAAGTGGCTTCAAAAAATATTGAGTTTGCTTCCATCAAAGCCAGGAGAGTAAAATGAAAATGAATTCTGTTTATTTTTTGTATAAATAAAATATTTAAACTTAAAATACTGTTGCGAGTTTTAGTAATCTACTTTTAAACTTTTCAGTCTTTTTTCAGCTATGTTCATAACGTGGAAAAAAATGAACCGTAAAAAGCCGTAAAAACGTTTTGAGCCTTTTGCCTCCAATTATCGGGCACCTTTCACTGTTGTGAGTACCGTGTGCCAGGCGTGGATTGGGATGCTCTGTGATGGTAATAATAGCAAGTTATATAGCAGAGTAGGTCCATGTTTCAGACTTCAGCGTGGCTCCCCTGGGCACAGGTGGATTCTGTCTTTGTTTAAAATCTTGATATTTTGTTTCCTGTACATGTGTTTGCATTCATTTTTATTTTAAAATTTGCATAAAAATAATATTTATCTTGATTACTGAAGGTTTTTTTTTTATTTCATCCGAAGAGAGTGCCTGGCTTGCCTCACCCTAACTCCTGACTACTTGAGGTACAGTGGTCCACCAGTGTGCCTTGGGGGCTGACTCAAATACTATCTTTTTTTAATTTTATTTTTTATTTTTAAAAGAAGGTAGCTTATTTATTTATTTATTGGCCTCACCACGCAGCATGGGGGACCTTAGCTCCCCCACCAGGGATCAAACGTGCGCCCTTGCACTGGAAGTGCAGAGTCTTAACCACTGCACCGCTAGGGAAGTCCCCCATCAAATACTATCTTCTCATTATTTTCCTCACCACCCTACTTAAAATTCCATCTCGATTTAAAATGGCACTCATCATTATCTGGTATGCCACGCATTTACTTATCTTTTTTTTTCTTAACTTATGTTTATTTATTTATTTTTGGCGGTGTCGGGTCTATCGTTGCTGCTCACGGGCTCTCGAGTTGCCGCGAGCAGGGGCTACTCTTCATTGTGGTGCCTGGGCTTCTCAGTGCGCTGGGTTCTCTTGTTGCGGAGCCCGGGCTCTAGGCGTGCGGGCTTCAGTAGTTGTGGCACATGGGCTCAGTAGCTGTGGCTCGTGGGCTCTAGAGCACAGGCTCGGTAGTTGTGGTGCACAGGCTTAGTTGCTCTGTGGCATGTGGGGTCTTCCCGGACCAGGGCTGGAACCCGTGTCTCCTGCATTGGCAGGCAGATTCTTAACCACTGCGCCACCGGGGAAGCCCTACTTATCTATTAGCTGTTGGCTATTCTTTCTTCCTGATGGGATTTTTTTTTTTTTTTCTGACGGGATTTTTATTTCTAGAGACTAATACATAATAGTTGCTCAGAGGAAAAAATTGTTGAATGAATGAATGAGCCATAATTATCAGGCAACTTTGGCTGTTGTGAGTATGGCTTTCCAGGCGTGGCTTGTGACGCTCCATGATGATAATAATAATATCAAATTACATAGTAGGATAGGTTCGCCTTTAGGAGCAGACAGCCTGGAGCCAACCTCCGTGATTGCAAATTTCAGCTCCCCCACTTATACTATCTTGTGACCTCGGACAAGTGATTCAGCATTGTGGACTTTCGTTTCATGTATAAAGTGGGGATATTTATAGGAATGAATGCATAGGTCTTTGTGAGGGTTCAGTGAATTGATAAATGGCATGGTCTCGGAACAGCACCTGGAATCTGGCACTCTAATACGTTTACAATATAACTATTGTATACTGTAATACAAGCTTACGGTATAATATCAGGTTAAGCTAGTTTGTTACTACCATTATATTTTGGGTGCTTGCTATGCACTCCGTATTCTGTTAAATGCTTAATACATATTGTTTCATCCAATCATTCCCGTTTTATAGTAGAGAACACGGAGGCACAGGTATAGGGGGAGATTCGTCCAGCCCCTAAGCTGCAAAACCAGGATTTGAGCCTGGGTACCGTCATGTCACTCCTGTCATGCTCCCTTAACCACTTTGTGAGCTGGTGGTGGGAAGAGTAGCTTCTCTAGGCTGGATACAGCTGGAAAGTTCCCTAGCCTGTGAAGAGGTGGGGGAACCTTCCCATCCCCACAGCTGAGACACTGGCCACCATCTTTATTTATTTATTTATTTTCAGTTTTAATATTTTTTTAATGGTTTACAATGGTGTGTTAATTTCTGCTGTACAGCAAAGTGATTTGGTTATATATATACTATTTATTAAAATATTCTTTTCCATTATGGTTTATCATAGGATATTGAATATACTTCCCTGTGCTATACAGTAGGACCTTGTTGTTTATTCATTCTGTATATAAAAGCTTACATCTGCTAACCCAACCTCCTACTCCATCCCTCCCCTAGCCCCTTCCCCCTTGGCAACCACCAGTCTGTTCTCTATGTCTGTGAGTCTGTTTTTGTTTCATAGATATGTTCATTTGTGTCATATTTTAGATTCCACATATAAGTGATACCATGTGGTATTTGTCTTTCTCTTTCTGACTTACTTCACTTAGTATGATAATCTCTAGTTACATCCAGGTTGCTGCAAATGGCATTATTTCATCCCTTTTTATGGCTGAGTAGCACTCCATTGTATATATGTACCACATCTTCTTTATCCATTCATCTGCTGATGGACATTTAGGTTGTTTCCATGCTTTGGCTTTTGTGAGTAATGCTGCTATGAACATAGGGGTGCATGTATCTTTTTGAATTAGAGTTTTGTCCGGCTATATGCCCAGGCGTGGGATTGATGGATCATATAGTAATTCTATTTTTAGTTTTCTAAGGAACCTCCATAC